>NC_133537.1:88237276-88860053 GCF_048544455.1 Silene latifolia | reverse complement strand
CCATTTCTAGCTATCAAAGTATTCCCAATGACCTTATGCCATACTTTTATGCCCGGATGGTGGACTAAGAGAGCACGACAATCATGAAAACGTGTGAATTTCCTTCCGGAAATTGCCATCCAAAGAGGAGCGGGGTAATACATGGTAGGCATCTTTTTAAATTTCGCACTATCACTAAGGCCAAATATCTTACCCAATTCGTCATAAGATTAGCATCTATCAACATTTTCAAGACGAAACTCAATAATGGTTCGGGTCTCCACCTTTGTGAATTTCAAAGAGCTCAAAAACTCTAAGGTGAGGGACGAGTATGTCAATTCTTGCATTGTAAACAATTTACTCAACCCCGTAGACTCAAAAAAGGTCTTAGTTTGCTCAAGGACACCCAATTTTGACAATGCATCTTCACATATGAACTTAGTAGGCATGATAGTTTTCTTAGCAAAGGAAATAAATTTCTTCCTAAGGGAGTCGAAAGTGAAGATTACCTCCGGATAGTCGGCTAATTGTTCAATGACCGGAGTGGTAGAAGTAGTAGCTTCCAATCGGAGGATTTTGTTCTTGAATCTCCGACCTTGCCTCATGGACTACCAATGCCTTTGATGTTTGCTTATCAAGAAGGGCTTCTTGCCTCTTAGAAAGGGTCTTCTTTTGGGGTGACTTGTTTCCACCTTTTGTTCTTGCCATACTCCTTTGCTTAATTACACCAATGAAAGATTGAAATCTTCAATTTCTAGTAATGCCCAAATCGATTTTGGATGAATGAAAGTTGCCTTGTATCCCAAAAATCGACTCAAAACTTGAAGATTTTGGTGTTTGAATCACTTGTTGATGCTAAAGGAGTGATTAATTTTTGTTTTGAGGAAGTGTTTGTGTTTTGAAAGATTGAAAATGAATTTGGGTAGTGTTTGTGTTGATGGAGAGGATGAGGGTTTTTGGAATTTGGGTAGTGTTTGTGTTTTGAAAGATTGAAAATGAATGGGAAAGGAGGGTTTAAAAAGAACCGTTGGTTTTGAAATGCAGAGGGAGACGAGCGGACCTAGTGTCAGGACGCTCGGATTCTTCAAAAATTGGGTTCAGGTAAAGACGCAATGGGACGAGCGGATTGCAGGAAAGACGAGCGTATTCCTTGGCTGAGACGAGCGTCTTTTGCTCAGGACGCTCGGATTCCTTTCCAGTGAAAAATCCCAAATTTTAGCAAAAAAAAGATGAGCGTCTTTCCTGTCGGACGACTGTCCTGGCTGAGACGAGCGGATTCCTGGCTTAGACGCTCGGATTCTCAGTCAGACCCAAAATATGTTTTATGCAGCTTCACAAGATGAGTGTCATGTGACTTGGACGCTTGATACGTGCATTTTATATAGTCCTTTTAGGCCTTTTTATGCACGTATTTCTATGCTATTATCGTAGTTTTATGCTACGAAATGCCCCGAATATGCTACTTTGGTTTGTTTTGTCTTATTTGCAGGAATGAACCAGAAAATAGTGAAATCGAGCCTTTTACCATCCGTTTAGCATGCATTTGGAGGAAAAGTGAATTTCGAGCGGGAATGTAGCTATTTTGAGATGCGCAAAGAAGTAAGATAGCTAGGCGAGCAAAGGAAGAACTTCAAATTGCTAGTGCCTACTTTGGAGAGCTATATATCGATTTTTAAAACAGATATTCAGGTTACTCTAATTGGAGATAAAAGCTTGTCCTCTTAGCTTTCCAAAGCCACCGGAATCGCCCTGTTTGCCCAAGTAACGAAGAAATGGCAGCCGTTTGAAGTTCAGTGCGCGAAGCAGGAAATTGTGCGCTGGAAAGTACTCGATCAAGTACAATTATGTTCGATCGAGTCCTTTTTCTACACGATCGAGTAGTTGCATTTTAAGGTTTACTCGATCGAGTAGATTTTCTACTCGATCGAGTGGTTTGAGCTTTATTTTACTCGATTGAGTTGTTTTAAACTACTCGATCGAGTGGTTTCTCTTATGGGCTCGGGTTTTTAGCTTTAATCCGTCATTAGGTTAAATAAACCCAATTTTTCTGATAAATAGGAAGTGGAGACGTCATTTGTAACTCTCTTCCCTATCTCATACACTACTTTGACAGTACTTTTCTCCTGTTACTTTGCTCATCTTTAATTTCCGGATTATTTCTGTAACTCCTTCTTTACCTTTTCTCTTTTACTTAATTAATGCTTATTGTTCTTCTTCCCTTTATTCTTGTTCTTTATTTGTTCATGTCTGGCTAATTCTCTCTGCTAGGATTAGGTGATTCAATGGACTGATGTTAAAATTGCTAATTAGGTTTATAGGTTGTCGTTGTTGTTTTAGTCTATGTTGTTAATCGCTGCTATAATTGTATTCTGCTAGTTGAGTCGACACAATTAGCCTTTTAATTTAGGTAAGCCTTGACCTAGACCGAAAGGTTGGAAGGGGTGAGACCTGCAGTGAACAATAAGATGCTTTAGTGAGGGCGAAAGTTAAGCTAATAGCATTTTAGGGCGAATTGAGACCGAAAGGAGATATTCATTGCCCCTTAGACCGATACATCGACTGATCTGTGACCTTATATGCGATTGACTGACGTTCATTGATGACCCGAAATCCTAGTCCTCTCTCCCTTTCTTGTTAATTCCTCTCATTTCTATTTCTCTTGCTTTATCTTATTTAGTTTAGTTCAAACAATCAAAACCCCCATCCTGTAACCTTAGACAGACCGAATAGACAAGTAGATAGTGGCTGCCTCCCTGTGGAGATCGACCCTATTTACCGCTGACTTCTGTTAGTAGTAGCTAGGTATTTATTTTTGGTACCTGACGACGGTATCAAATTTTGGCGCCGTTGCCGGGGAGGCAATTACTTTATTTACTTGTTTAATTTTGTCTGTTTTAGCCTCAAGGGATTTTTCCCTTGAGGCCGTTCTCATCTTTTTCTCTAGTGCTGTTTTGATAGGTCCTACAGGTCCTACCTAGACAATTCTAGGTCAAAGATCGTCAAAGGGAAGGCTTGAGTACCTTTGACCTTCCACCTATGTTCCATTCTATGGCGCGGCAGGTGGTTTTGTGTAAGAGATGTGGTGCTGCTGGGCATGATGCAGTTGTTTGCTTAGCGGGAAACGACCGTGTCAAAATTTGGCGCGACGAGGTCTATGCGTTCAAGCAGCACAGACAAGCTAGTCATTCCACTGCAATTGTGCCGACACATCCGCTTTATCAACGAGGCTATCAACAACCTCCATTTTTCTGGCCACCGCGACAACAAGCTCCTCCTCCTAATAAACAGAAAGAAGAGATTGCGGAGATGAAATCTTTGATGAAGGCATTTGCAATCCAAGTGCAAGAAGGAGATAGACATACTTGTACGCGATTTGATAAGCTCGAGTCTCAAATAGCTCAGTTAGCTGTTTCTGATGACTGGGATGACTCGGATTACGAAGTTCTATCAGATAATGATGCCTTACAGGAGGATTTCAGCACTATACAACAAGAATCACTCGATCGAGTGAAATATATTGGTCGATCGAGTGAATTACCTGAAGAATCGTTCGATCGAACACTTTATTCTACTCGATCGAACTGCTGCCTAGAGGAACTACTCGATCGAGGTATTTTATGCACTCGATCGAGTGAATATCATGAGGAAAGCTTTCGATCGAGTAACAATTCTACTCGATCGACTGATTTGGCCAATGAGAGCATTGATTCGTTATGTGGGTTTGTTCTAGATGACGATTTTGATGATGATAATGGTTACGGTGAATCGCCCCTTTTCAAAACTGAGCTGGATGCGCTTGAGGCTGCGATTTATGGGACGGATTCCACTAAGGAGGGTGATGAGAAGACATTTGAGTCAGTAATTGCTCCTAACACGTGATACGTGCATTTTATATAGTCTTATTAGCCTATTTTATGCACGTATTTCTATGCTTTTATCGTGGTTTTATGCTACGAAATGCCCCGAATATGCTACTTTGGTTTGTTTTGTCTTATTTGCAGGAATGAACCCAAAAGTAGTGAAATCAAGCCTTTTACCATCCTTTTAGCATGCATTTGGAGGAAGAGTGAATTTGGAGCAGGAATGAAGCTATTTTGAGATGCGCATTGGAGTAAGGAAGTTAGGCGAGCCAAGAGAGTGCTTCAATTTGCTAGTTCCTGCTTGTAAGAGCCATATCTCGAGTTCTACAACAGTTATTAAGGTGATTCCAGTTGGAGGTGGAAGCTTATCCTCTTAGCTTTCCAACGCCACCAACCACGCCTTATTTGTCCAAGTAACGAAGGAATGGCAGCCGTTTGAAGTTCAGTGCGCGAAGCAGGAATTACGAGCTGAGAAGTGCTCGATCGAGAACTATTTCTATTCGATCGAGAGCCCATTTACTCCATCGAGAGCCACTTCTTCTCGATCGAGTGGTTTAGGATGAATAAGTACTCGATCGACTATTTTTCCTTTCGATCGACCAGTTCCTTTTATGCCTTTGCTCGATCGAGTGATTTAGTTACTCGATCGAGTGGATTTTGCTGACGAGCTGGGCTTTTTAGTTATTTTCCGTCATTAGGTTTAATTAAACTCCTAATTTCTTATAAATAGGAGTTAGGTCGTCAGTTTATGTATGCTTTTTATCCAGTTAGCACATTACTCTTCTCTTCTCCTTTCCTTCTGTCACTTTATACTGTTACTTTGCTCTCTCTTTTCCGGATCAAAATTCAGTAATTGTTTCTCTCCCTTTTCTCTTTCTTTTTAATGTTTATTAATTCTTCTTGTTTCCTTGTTCTTGTTTACTTAATTATGCATAGCTAATTCCCCGTAGTATTTTAGGATTAGGGAAGCCGTGGTAGCGATGCTTTAATTGTATTAAATAGATTAGTCTTGCGATAGGAATTGTATTAGGCAATTTAATTGTTATCCGGTCGAATGAATGCATGCAGGAGACCATAAATTTAGTTAACCCCGACCTAGATCGAAAGATTGGAAGGGACGGCTTGCTTAATTACAATAGGGTATTGCGGTGAGGGCGAAAGTTAAGTCATTTTTACACTCTAGGGGGTTTAAGGACCGAAAGGTGACGACCATAGCTCTTCTTATCAATAGTCTAATCGTCTTAGTATTCCTGATAGTATAAGATCTGATAGCTGCCACGGTAGACCGACTCCTAGCATACTCCCTTTTCTCTTGCTATTAATTTCTCTTTTTCATTTCCCTCGCTTTAGTCTCTAGTTAGTTAAATCAATTCAAAACCCCCATTTCTGTGACACCGATGCACCGAGTTAAACAGATAGATAGCAACTTAGCCTCCCCGTGGAGATCGACCCTACTTGCCGCCGACTTCATTAGCGAACTTAGGTATTTATTTTTGGTACGAAACGACAAAGTATCAAATTTTGGCGCCGTTGCCGGGAGGCAATCTATTTATTTATTTGTTTAATTTTATTCTGTTTGTAGCCTCGGGGATTTTTCCCTTGAGGCCGTTTTAATCTTTTTCCTTGAGTCTTTGTTTTGATAGGCCTTACAGGTACTACCTAGACAGTTCTAGGTGAAAGACAATCAAAGGAAGGCTTGAGTACCTTTGACCCATCACCGATGTCCCATTATATGGAACAGTAGGTGATCTCGCTACGGAGATGTGGTTCTGCTGAGCACAATGCGACTGTAGTTGTGCCGCCACATCCACCCTATCAATGGCCGCCGCAACAAGATCCCCCTGAGATACAAGAAGAAGACATTGCGGAGCTGAAATCCTTGATGGAGACACTTGCATTCCAAGCACAAGAATATGTCTCGCGAGTTGATAAGCTCGAGTCTGTAGTTGCTCAGCTAGCAGCTGAGATGGAAGAAGAAGAGATCGCGGAGCTGACATATTTAATGGGAACGCTTGTATCCAAAATGCAAGAGAGTGATAAACATATGGACGCTCGAATCCTTGAGCTTGAGTCACAAATTGCTCAGTTAGCAGCTGAGATGCAAGAAGAAGAGGTATACCTTGCTGAGAGCGGTTTCTCCCCTGAGAAAACCGTGTTACCCAATGCTGAGGATGATCTCTATGACTCGGATGACGAGTTTCTATCATATTTCACTGCCCCACATGAGGATTTCAGCGATGTACAGGAGGAATCTCTCGATCGAGTGACAATTATTGGTCGATCGAGTGATTTTCCATGAGAAAGTGCTCGATCGAGTGAACATTCTACTCGATCGAGTGGAAATCAGGAGGAAACTGCTCGATCGAATGAAGATTCTACTCGATCGAGTAGTTTGGCCATTGGGAGCTTTGGTTCGTCATTTGGGTTTGATTTTGATGACGATTTCGATGACGATAATGGATACGGTGAATCTTCCCTATTCAAAGCCGAGTTGGATGCACTTGAGGCTGCGATTTACGGGACGAATTCCACTAAGAAGGGTGTCAAAGAGGCAGCTGAGTCGGTAATTGCTCCTAGCACGGAAGAGGTAATATCTTCCTTTGTCGATGATTCCGTCATTGAGAGTGACCGACACGAGGTAGTAAACGATAATTTATTTATTGTTTGTTTTAATAGTAAATTGCCTCAGTTGACTTTTGCTGCGCATCCCAATGCTTTACCCCTTCCCAGTAGGTCGTATAATTTGACGATTCTTCACCGTCCTTATCATTTTAATTTCGTTAATCTTAAATGGAGCCCTACTTTATTGACAATTGCTCCCGCGCTCCTATATTTTGTGGATAAATTTAGGAGCGCCCATAGGAAATTTGTTAGACTTAAATGTTTACATATCTTTATTTCCTACTTTGCTATTCCACTTTGGTGCTACTTACTCTTCTGTGTAGCACATGCGCAGCTATTTGACAAAGTTGTCTTTGCAAGCTTTGAGTCTGCTTTTTGATTGTATTTGATTAGAGAGGCTCGAAGAAAAAGAAGGTCGAGCTGGGACTGACTGAAGCTAGCGCTACCCGGGAGGCAACCCGACGATTTTATTCTGCTTTTTATTCAATTTCAGTTGTAATAAATGGTTCTTATACCATAGACGGTCTCAGTTAAGCTTGTTTTGGTTAGTTGCGGGCTATTTTTATTGCGTTTTGCAGGAATTACACCGAGGATCACTCGATCGAGTAGTCATTCTACTCGATCGAGCACTTTTGCTGATGGATTCACTCGATCCAGTGATTAATCTACTCGATCGACCACCTGCAAGATTAGAGAACCACTCGATCGACCACTATTCCAGTCGATCGAGCGGTTTTTGCATGCCCATTCACTCGTTTGACTTGGATTAGCTTCCTGAGACGGTTTTCCGGACCTTAGCAACCTCCCATTTCATGGTCGGTTTGGGGAGGTCCCTTTAGTCGCGCTATCTTGTGAGTTTTTCCGCATTTACTCTCTTTCTCCTTCAGTTTGCATTTCCTTTCCATGTTTTGGTACAATGGGGGCATTGTACGGTTTGGTTTGGGGAGGTTATGCATCCATATCTGTGTCTGCATCTTGTTTTTATTGCATTTCTGTTATCACGTTTAATTTATGTTTGCATTGTTGTTTATTTTCATATAAAATTCAAAAAATTCCATAAAAATTAAAAGAAAATTTCAAAAATTTCAAAAATTTTCATGTTTATTTTTGCATATAGGTTGAGTCGGAACGGTAGATTTCAATGATGAAATTGCACTGCAACTGTCTTTTTGCTTAAGCCTTGCATTAAACTGTTATCTTTTAGCTTTGTCTTTTGCATAATCTACGAGTTAATGTCTAATTTAGCTGAACGAATAGACTTGACCTGAATTTTTGGCAACCTACTTATAATTTCTAAGATTTAGAGCCTTATAAACTGGTGTCATTTATGACCAGTTTCATGTAGGATTGTGAGTAGTTACTCCTTGCATAGCATGTTCATTAATTTGCACGTATATGAAATTCAATTGCTTTTTGCCGTCATACATTCGGGTTAGTGGTTGGTGTCACATGCAGGGAGGTGCTTACAAATTCCCTTTATTTCATTTTTACCCATTTAACTCCACATTAGCCAAATTTTCCTGTTGACCCTTAGCTACATTCCAAATTTAGCCTGCCTTGTCAAGCTAGTTTAGATTGTTCTGCGGTATATTGTCTATTGTATCAAATGTTGGCGCGTATTCTGTTGATTCGGAGTTGGTAATTTATGAAGAAAAGGAGGTCGATGAGAAAAAAACGTGAAAAAGAAAAAAAAAAGTTGAAAAAGGAATTCGAAAAAAAAAAGAAAAAAATCAGAAAAGACGAAACCGAAAGAAAAATAGAAATAGAAAAAGAAAAAAAAAATTCGAAAAATGTTGTTTGGTTGACGGTTTCTGCTCCTATGATCTATCTTACATCATTTGAGGAGTATGTTCAGTTTGGTTTGGTGAGTTTTGTGCCAAATGAAGGGCATGTATTTATTCATAATTGAGTTGGAAATGGATGTTGTCATATGGTTTTGTTTAGGTACTAGCTTGATCACCTATACCTCCACATTCCCATAAATATTTTGCCTTTTCTTACCCATTGCCTCACTTTACCATATCTTTGTAAGCCCTCGGCTGTGACAGGACCTTGTTTGGTTGGAATGTATGTACGGTAGCTAGAATTGTCTATCATATTAGCTGCATGCATGTTTATGTGGGTCGTAGTCTAGGTGAGCGACTATTTTTCCTTCTCTTTTACATATATATGTTCACCCTTTGCTTCATGAGAGAAGAGTGACCCGTGAGAGTCCATTGTTTAAGGTCTTGCAAGGTCGACGGTTCAGCTACTTTTATAAACATCTTACAACTCGTTTGCATTTGACTGTTAGCTATGAGTGTTAGTTGCTTGCATTAAATTGGCTTAAGTGGGCATTTGTAGCTAGCTCTGAGTTATCTTTTCCGTTCCATTAGTTGCATTTAAGTTTACTCGAGGACGAGTAAAGGTTTGGTTTGGGGAGATTTGATACGTGCATTTTATATAGTCTTATTAGCCTATTTTATGCACGTATTTCTATGCTTTTATCGTGGTTTTATGCTACGAAATGCCCCGAATATGCTACTTTGGTTTGTTTTGTCTTATTTGCAGGAATGAACCCAAAAGTAGTGAAATCAAGCCTTTTACCATCCTTTTAGCATGCATTTGGAGGAAGAGTGAATTTGGAGCGGGAATGAAGCTATTTTGAGATGCGCATTGGAGTCAGGAAGTTAGGCGAGCCAAGAGAGTGCTTCAATTTGCTAGTTCCTGCTTGTAAGAGCCATATCTCGAGTTCTACAACAGTTATTAAGGTGATTCCAGTTGTAGGTGGAAGCTTATCCTCTTAGCTTTCCAACGCCACCAACCACGCCTTATTTGTCCAAGTAACGAAGGAATGGCAGCCGTTTGAAGTTCAGTGCGCGAAGCAGGAATTACGCGCTGAGAAGTGCTCGATCGAGAACTATTTCTATTCGATCGAGAGCCCATTTACTCGATCGAGAGCCACTTCTTCTCGATCGAGTGGTTTAGGATGAATAAGTACTCGATCAACTATTTTTCCTTTCGATCGACCAGTTCCTTTTATGCCTTTGCTCGATCGAGTGATTTAGTTACTCGATCGAGTGGATTTTGCTGACGAGCTGGGCTTTTTAGTTATTTTCCGTCATTAGGTTTAATTAAACTCCTAATTTCTTATAAATAGGAGTTAGGTCGTCAGTTTATGTATGCTTTTTATCCAGTTAGCACATTACTCTTCTCTTCTCCTTTCCTTCTGTCACTTTATACTGTTACTTTGCTCTCTCTTTTCCGGATCAAAATTCAGTAATTGTTTCTCTCCCTTTTCTCTTTCTTTTTAATGTTTATTAATTCTTCTTGTTTCCTTGTTCTTGTTTACTTAATTATGCATAGCTAATTCCCCGTAGTATGTTAGGATTAGGGAAGCCGTGGTAGCGATGCTTTAATTGTATTAAATAGATTAGTCTTGCGATAGGAATTGTATTAGGCAATTTAATTGTTATCCGGTCGAATTAATGCATGCAGGAGACCATAAATTTAGTTAACCCCGACCTAGATCGAAAGATTGGAAGGGAAGGCTTGCTTAATTACAATAGGGTATTGCAGTGAGGGCGAAAGTTAAGCTGTTTACACTCTAGGGGGTTTAAGGACCGAAAGGTGACGACCATAGCTCTTCTTATCAATAGTCTAATCGTCTTAGTATTCCTGATAGTATAAGATCTGATAGCTGCCACGGTAGACCGACTCCTAGCATACTCCCTTTTCTCTTGCTGTTAATTTCTCTTTTTCATTTCCCTCGCTTTAGTCTCTAGTTAGTTAAATCAATTCAAAACCCCCATTTCTGTGACACCCTGACAGACCGAGTTAAACAGATAGATAGCAACTTAGCCTCCCTGTGGAGATCGACCTTACTTGCCGCTGACTTCTGTTAGCAGTAACTTAGGTATTTATTTTTGGTACGAAACGACAGTAGATGAGGTAATACATTCTTTTGTCAATGATTCCGGCATTGAGAGCAACCAACCCGAGGTAGTAGACGATAATTCTATTACTGTTTGTTTAAATAGTACATTGCCTCATTTGACTCATGCTTTGTATTTTAACGCCATACCCCCTCCTAGCTGGACAAGTAATTTAATAGTTTTTCACCGTACTTGTCGTCAGAAACTTGTTAATCTGAAACGGAGCCCTAATTTATTGTTAATTGCTCCTGAGCTCCTTTATTTTGTGGACAAATTGAGTAGTTGTCATAGGAAATTTGTTAGGATTAAACAGCTGTACATTTTTATTTCCTATATCTTTATTCCACTGTGGTGCTACTTACATTTTTGTGTAGCACATGCGCAGCTGTTTGATAGGTTGCTACGCGCTTTGAGCTGTTTTGACAAGGCTAGTTAAATAGAGGCTCGAAGAAAAGAAGGTCGAGCTGGGACCTGACTGAAACTAGCGCTACCCGGGAGGCAACCCGGAGATTTTATTTTTAGTTGTTTTTCAAACATTTCAGTTTTTATTTTGTTTAATAATCGGTTCTCTCGATCGAGTTTTCTTGCTTTGATTTGCTTCCTATGACGCCACTATGAAGCTGTTGTGACCTCTCATGTTGCTGGCTGGTTTAGGGAGGTCCATACTTCGCGCATTCTTGTGAGTTTTCCGTATCTCCACTCTCTCTCCTTTTTAGTTTGCATTTCCTTTCCCTGTTTTTGGGTACAATGAGGGCATTGTATGGTTCGGTTTGGGGAGGTTATGCATCCATATATGTGTCTGCATTATTGTTTTTATTGCATTTTTGTTATCACGTTTAATTTTTGTATGCACTGTTGTTTATTTTTATAAAATTAAAAAAATCTAAAAAAAACGAAATTTCAAAAATTTCACATGTACTTTTGCATATAGGTTGAGTCGGAACGGTAGATTTCCGTGATGAAATTGCACTTTAACTTGTCATTTTTACTTGAGCCTTGCACTTTATTGACAGTTATTAGCTGAGTCTTACGCATATCTACGAGTTTTTGTTCAAATTTAGTTGACTGTTTAGACTTGACCTGATAAATTGGCAACCTACTCCATAATTTCTGAGTTTTAGAGCCCATAACTGGTGACATCCATGACCAGTTTACATAGGAAATGAGAGTAGTACTCCTTGCATAATATGTTCATCATTATTGCACATTCATGAAATTCGATTACTTGTCAATTGCATACATTCAGGTTTGTGGTCGGTGTCACATGCAGGGAGGTGCTTGCAAATTTCCTTTTTCTTATATTTTTCACCCATTTAGCTCCACTTAAGCCAATTCTTGCCTTTTTGACCCATTAGCTATATCCAAAACTGAGCATGCCTAGTCAAGCTAGTCTAGTATGTCTTTTGTGGTATGCTTTTTCCCGTCTGCAGTTTGGCCCGTATCATTTTGATTGGAGTTGGTGTAAATAAAGGAAGGAGAAAAGAAAAAAAGAATTGGAAAAGAAAAAAAAAAGACGTGAAAAAAAAAACCAATGATAATCACGTATACAGAAGAAAACCAGGAAGTGAAAATCAAAAAAATTTGAGCTGGTTTGTATTTTTGAGATCGTATGTGCCTATCTTTATATTGTGACGGTCTCAGTCCTCCGTTTTATTCATATCTTTTTGAGGAGATTGTGTATTGGGTAGTGAGTTTTGTGCCAAAGAAGGGCACTTGTGTTTGATTTTTCAGTCAGTTGAGATTCGGACGGTCTTATATGGTCCGGTTTAGGAACTAGCTTGACGCTTTACCTTCACATTTCCATAATTTGGTTTGCCTTTTCTCACCTGAACCTCACTTTCCCATATCAATTGTAAGCCCTCAGCTGTGACGGACATTGTTGGTTGGAATGTATGTGTAGTACTTGAATCGTCTATCATTTTTGATGCATGCATGTTATGTAGGTCGCAGTCTAGGTGAGTGACTGTTTTCTCCTTCTCTCTTATACATATACTTTCACCCTTTGCTTCATGAGAGAAGAGTGACCACGTGAGAGTCCGATTTTGTTAGTCTTGCAGGGTCGATAGGTCAGCTTTATTTATGGACATCTTATAATTCGTTTGCGTATTGACCATTGTAGTCAGAATCGTTGATTTTAGTTTGCATTAAACTGGTTTAAGTAGACAAGTAATAGCTAGCTCTGAGTTATCTTTTCCGTTCCATTAGTTTGCATTTAGTTTACTCGAGGACGAGTAAAGGTTTGGTTCGGGGAGATTTGATACGTGCATTTTATATAGTCCTTTTAGGCCTTTTTATCCACGTATTTCTATGCTATTATCGTAGTTTTATGCTACGAAATGCCCCGAATATGCTACTTTGGTTTGTTTTGTCTTATTTGTAGGAATGAACCAGAAAATAGTGAAATCGAGCCTTTTACCATCCGTTTAGCATGCATTTGGAGGAAAAGTGAATTTGGAGCGGGAATGTAGCTATTTTGAGATGCGCAAAGAAGTAAGATAGCAAGGCGAGCAAAGGAAGAACTTCAAATTGCTAGTGCCTACTTTGGAGAGCCATATCTCGAGTTGTACAACATGTATTCAGGATATTCAAATTGGAGATCAAAGCTTGTCCTCTTAGCTTTCCAGCGCCACCAGAATCGCCCTGTTTGCCTAAGTAACGAAGCAATGGCAGCCGTTTGAAGTTCAGTGCGCGAACTAGGAAATTGTGCGCTGGAAAATACTCGATCGAGTACAATTATGTTCGATCGAGTCCTTTTTCTACTCGATCGAGTAGTTTCATTTTAAGGTTTACTCGATAGAGTAGAGTTTCTACTCGATCAAGTGGTTTGAGCTTTATTTTACTCGATCGAGTTGTTTTAAACTACTCGATCGAGTGGTTTCTCTTATGGGCTCGGGTTTTTAGCTTTAATCCGTCATTAGGTTAAATAAAATCCTATTTTTCTTATAAATAGGAAGGGGAGACGTCATTTGTAACTCTCTTCCCTATCCCATACACTACTTTGACAGTACTTTTCTCCTGTTACTTTGCTCATCTCTAATTTCCGGATTATTTCTGTAACTCCTTCTTTACCTTTTCTCTTTTACTTAATTAATGTTTATTGTTCTTCTTCCCTTTATTCTTGTTCTTTATTTTTTCATGTCTAGCTAATTCTCTCTGCTAGGATTAGGTGATTCAATGGACTGATGTTAAAATTGCTAATTAGGTTTATAGGTTGTCGTTGTTGTTTTAGTCTATGTTGTTAATCGCTGCTATAATTGTATCCTGCTAGTTGAGTCGACACAATTAGCCTTTTAATTTAGGTAAGCCTTGACCTAGATCGAAAGGTTAGAAGGGGTGAGACCTGCAGTGAACAATAAGATGCTTTAGTGAGGGCGAAAGTTAAGCTAATAGCATTTTAGGGCGAATTGAGACCGAAAGGAGATAATCATTGTCCCTTAGACCGACACATCGACTGATCTGTGACCTTAACTGCGATTGAATGGCGTTCATTAATGACCCGAAATCCTAGTCCTCTCTCCCTTGCTTGTTAATTCGTCTCATTTCTATTTCTTTTGCTTTATCTTATTTAGTTTAGTTCAAACAATCAGAACCCCCATCCTGTAACCTTAGACAGACCAAATAGACAAGTAGATAGTGACCGTCTCCCTGTGGAGATCGACCCTACTTACCGCTGACTTCTGTTAGTAGTAGCTAGGTATTTCTTTTTGGTACCTGACGACGGTATCAACGCTCGGGTTCTTTCAGGACGAGCGGATTGTCCCTCGGGCCGCTCGGCTTCTCCTTGACCACACGGATTCAGGTCCATCCGTGGGTGCTTCGTAACCCGTGTCAATTCATTCTTCAATTCTCATGTTCTTCACTGTAGGGGCACTACAAAGGCATGAATAGCCTAGGCAATTGCTATCCCCACGCTAAGGCAAAGCACTACACATCAATAAACTCATAAGTCCCTCCCTCACTTCTCTCAAAATGATGAAAATCTTGATCAAGGCATAAAAATGTAAATCCAAAGATGAAAAAAATGCAATACAATAACTGAAATGCAAGTTAGGAAGTTAGAATATTTACAAATGGTGATTTAGGGAGGACTCCACCAAACTCTCATCTAATGTGAGATGTCAAGGGAGCATGTTCAAGGTGTTGTTGATGTTACTCAACACCTTGAATAAGTAGTCGAAAGCTTGCTCGTTATCATGATAAAGATCCTCAATAGACCTTTACACTTGTTGTTCTCCATGATGGTCTTGGGTCATAACATTGCCAATATAGGGATTGAATATCCCTTTGAACTCATCATCTCAAAGACCGCATACTTCGTCTACTTGATCACTAAAAATGTCTTGAGTTGATGAAGGCAACTCTCCTTCTTTTTTGTCTTGGCCAATGAGGCCTTGTTTTTCACTTGTCATGGATGAGCTTTTCAAGCTCTCATTGTTGCAATTTACTTGCTCTTTTGATGGAGCATCATCCACTTTCTTTTTCCATTGAAATTCCAACTTATTCCTATCATCTTTCCGGCTATAGTGATCAACCATAAAACATGGCTCATGCAATCAGGGAGCTCTCATATTCTTGTCAAGATTGAAAGTGATGGTCTCATCTCCCACTTCAAGGGTGAGCTCTCCATGTTATACATCGATCACCGCTCCCGTGGTGTGAAAGAATGGTCTTCCTAAGATAATAGGAATGTTGGAGTCTTCTTCCATGTCAACAATAACGAAATCCACCGGGATGAAGGATTTTACAATTCTCACGGGAACATCTTCCCATACCCCTAAAGGTGTCTTTGTTGATCTATCCGCCATTTGAAGCGTGATGTTGGTGCATTTGAGTTCTCTCATTCCTAGCCTCTTGCTAACCGAATATGGCATGACACTAACACTTGCCCCAAGGTCACATAAAGCTTTGTTGATTGTAGTGTCGCCAATGGTGCATGGAATAAAGAAACTTCCCGGATCCTTTAGTTTTGGAGGTGAACTTCCTTGTAGGATGGCACTACTCACCTTAGTGAAAGCAATAGTCTCAAGCTTCCGGATTGATTTATTCTTTGTAAAAATATCCTTCATATACTTTGCATAGGCCGGAACGTGATTGATTTAATTCCGTGAATGGAATCGAGACTTCTAAATTCTTCACAATCTCCATGAATTTTCCAAGTTGGTCATCAAACTTAGGCTTAGCTTGACGACTTGGAAAAGGAAGTCTAATCACAATGGGTTTCTTCTCTTTGGCCTTTTCTTCATTCTTCTTTGAAGCTTCTTGATTGTTGGGTTCTTCTTCCCTAGAGTTTTCAACAACTAATTCCTTGTCACTAGCATTCACAACATCTTCATCAACGGGTTTTTTTGGCCCTTCATACCTTGTACCACTCCTTAAATGGATGGCACTCACCGATTCTTGTCTTGGGGGATTACCTTGGGGTGGTAATTGTCCCTTTTGTCTTTGTGAACTTGAAGATGCTAATTGAGACATTTGGGTCTCTAACATCTTTGTGTGGGCTAGGATGTTGTTGATGGTGATGTCTTTTGCTTGGCTATCCTTTACATTTGAGTGAAAAACTCTGTTTGGTTCTTTTGCATTTGGAGGACCGCTTTTTGAACATCAAAGCCTTGGTCATTTTGTTGATTGTATGGAGTGTGATTTTGGTAACCTTGGTTTTGGTTGTAAAAGGGTCTTTGATTTTGGTTTCTCATTGGAGGTGGGGTGTATGTTGGTTAAGGGTTTTGCACATTTTGGCTTTTGTATGAGAGATTTGGATGGAATTTGGTGTTTTCATTGTAATAGTTGGAATAAGGGGTACCATTCTTGTATGCTTGAAAAGCATTCACTTGCTCACTTGTTCCCCTACATTCACTTTGGTCATGTCCCAAAGTTCCACAATTCTCACATATTCCACTTGGAATTGATGAAGATGCCACCATGGAATTAACATGTTGCTTTGGTGATTTTGAGGCTTCTTCAAGTTTAGCCATAGCCTTCTCAAACTTCATGTTGTTGGTATCAATATGAGCACTAAGTTGAGCACCCAATTGAGTAATAGAGTCCACTTCATGCTTTCCTCCTCTAGTAGCCTTGCGAGATTTACTATATTGTGAGTTATGGACCGCCATTTCCTCAATCTTGTTCCAAGTTTGATTATCGTCAACTTCGGTGAACATACCATTTGATCCCATGTTGAGAATGTTTCGGGAGTCTTCATAAAGACCATTCCAAAATTGTTGTACCAAGAACCACTCGCTAAGTCCATGATGAGGACATGAGCGACAAGTTCCTTTGAATCGCTCCCAAGCTTCATACAAAGATTCTTCGTCCCTTTGCTTAAAACCCGTGATTTGAGCTCTTAGCATGTTAGTCTTTTCCGGAGGTTAGAACTTTTTGTAGAAAGCAAGAGCCATCTTCTTCCAAGAGTCGATACCAAGAGTAGCCTTATCAAGGTTTTTTAACCATTGTTTCGCGGTACCAATTAGAGAAAAAGGAAATAAGACCCATCGAATTTGGTCTTGAGTCACTCCGGTTTGTGAAATCGCATCACAATAGTCACCAAAAGTCTCCATGTGAGAATGAGGGTCTTCACTATGCATCCCCCCAAATAGGCTTCTTTCGACTAATTGGATAAATGTGGATTTTGCAATGAAATTTCCGGTCAAGTGTTGTGGTGTGGGAGTACCATTGGGTAGGTTCTCCTCGGTTGGTATGGAATGTGATGAAAACTTAGGCATTGTGGGTTGATTGTGTGGTTGATTTTGTGTTGGGTTCTCCTCACCTTCTCTTGCAAAAGGGCTGATGAACTCAATAGTATTTGGTTGAATATCTACAACCTCACTAATACCTCTCAAAGTATTTCTAGCAAGTCTTCTATTGGTTGTCAAAGTTCTCTCAATTTCGTGATCAATGGGTAACAAGTTACCTTGTGATCTTCTAGACATGCAAAATATCAAACAACTCGAAAACAATTAGAATAAACCTTGAGAAGTTTTATTTCCCCAAGGTAAAGAAAGACACAACTAATAACAATCAAGGAAAATCTAATCAAGTTAACACCGTCCCTGACAACGGCGCCATTTTTGGTCGGACTATATTTTTCAGTTACTTGTCGTTAGGAGCACCTAGACCAAAACAATATTTATAACTTCACAAACTACTATACTATTAGTAAAGAGGTAAGTAAAGGTCGGATCCCAAGGGACGGGTATTAATGTAGGATTTTCGATTGTAAGTAGTGGTGTCTAAGGGTGTCACAATTTGGGTTGAGATAAGAAGATCACTAAACTAAATAACAATGTAAATAAACAAGCAAGATGATTAAGATGAGATGTAAACAATTGATTAAAAGCACTAGGGTGTCATGGGTTCATAGGGGATTCATGGGAATTGATCATACAAACATATTCTCAAATTATAAGCAAGCAATTATTGTTGTGATAGGATCGAGTTGGTTTATATCTTACAATCCTAGGAAGGTTTGGGTCCCGGAGCCGAATCGATTAGATTGTACACCACCTACAAGTCGACTTAATCCTCCCTACTCAACTATATGCATGGTCTAATGAGACTCGAGTTGGTTTATGTCTTACAAGTCTCATTGAAAAGATAAGTGATGGGTAAAAAATGCAAGGATTCATAGGCTCGCATTTCATCAAACATAACATGTGCATAAGTTGAGATCACAACAAGCAAGCGAATAAATTATGTGAACATATTAGATTAAGCTTGAATCATCCCATGATGGTTTCCCCTAATTCCCCATTAACCCTAGTTAAGGAATCTACTCACTAATTATCAAGTTTAACATGCTAACAAGGTTGTCAATCATATTAACAAAGCAAAACATGATGAATAAATGAAGATGATTAACAATAATTAAAAAGGGATTAAGAGAATTATACCTAATGATGATTACAAAATAATAAGAAAAGAATAATAGAAGTACTTGATGAATGAATGGAAGGTTGTCAATCCTCCAAAGAAACCCCAAATAATCTTCAATTACCCAAAATAAACGATGAACAATAGAGAAATTAAGGAAATGAGATTTGTATTAACGCTTAATTAAAAGTTTATTACAAGATTAGAGAGATGAGAAGAACATAAATTATACTAAGGATTGATGATAATCTAATTAGTACAGTGGGGTATTTATAGTGGGGATTAGGTACATAAATTAGGGTTACTAAGGCCTTAAATGACGATTAAGACCCTTAAGAAAAGTTGAGGAAATGCTCCTCTGGAAGAAAGATGCGAGCCTCCTTTTTGCTAAACTTTTTGAAATATGCGCATCCCGAGTAGTATAAGGAGAAGGCGTGCTGTACTGGATGACAATCCGAGCGGCCAAGGGGTCGGGACGAGCGGATTGTGAGAGTTGGACGAGCGGACTGGAGGGTTGGACGCTCGGATTGTGGAATGTTGGACGAGCGGATTGGCTGGAGGGACGCTCAGATTGTGGAGGTTGGACGAGCGTCCCGATACTGCGACGGCCGGATTCTAGTTCAGCAACCTTTTTCTTCTTTTCTTCTTTTTTTCTTCCAACAATCCTCAAGGATCTTGTCGGAGATGTAAGGATCGTCTTCATCATTGCCCATCTACTACTTTATTTACATAGGCCTTCTAGTCTTGTCTTTAATTTAATGCTTGGTCATTAGATTCGATCAATTTAGCTCCATTTTGCCATTAAAATGCAAGGTTTGTACTCCTCACCTACCGAGGAATCAAAACCTTAAAGAATATGCAAAACAAAGGACTAAAAATAGTAAATGACCCAATTATGCACTAAAAAGCATAGGAACGAGGCTAATTCGGGGACTAAATATGCTCAAATATTGGTCACATCAGCAAGATTAGTGCTCCTATCCTGCCAAGGACACCAAACCTCATAGAACATGCATAATAAGAAGCTAGAGACAAGAAACAACAGTAATACACAATAAAAAGTATAAGAACTAGGCTAGTTAGGGGACTAAATATGCATAAATACGAGTCACATCACCTATTACATAGTTGTGGGATTTATCTGTATGCATCCCTTTAAATATAAGGACTATAACGAATTTATCATGATGAAAGCATGTCATAAATTAAATTTCATAAACAAAAGGGGTAAAGAGATGACGAAATAACCTTCGGTCCTAGCTTATATGGCTTATGAACAATATCGCAATGATATTCTCCTATCAGTTGCACCCAAGATGATATGAGATATGCACTTGTTATTTTGCTAGAATCGATCCCCAAATCAACAGATTAATTTTAGGTTTTTTGTGTTTTTCCGATGAGAGGAGGCAAGAATTGGGAAAAAGAATATTAGGTCAGAAAAGTTCTCCCTTCTCCTCTTCTTATAACCGAAAAAGAGAAGTCCATAGGGAGATTTCTCATCTCCTAATTTCGGCCCATATACCGAGATAATAAGAAGTTTTAATTCCTTATTTTCTGTTTCCAAAAATGTATAAAATGTGTTAAATATAAATTGTTAACTAGTGAGGATCGATCTCACAACCTCTTGGTTTGAGTACCCTCACTATTACCACTATGACACATTCATCTTGTTGATTAAATATAACTGATTACATTTAAGTACGAATTAACATATTAATTGGTCCAAGCTAACATTACATACATTTAATTAAATATAACTTATTATATTCAATTTACGAATTGACAGTTAATTCGTCTCAACTAATATTATTTAATCTTCATTAAATAATTGTCTCATCAACACATTGAATAACTGTTTAGTCATATAAGGCATCAATGTGATTACATTTCTATAACCACATATCTCAAACACATCCTATAGGTGTGACCTTTAGGGACCAGTTGATCACCGCCATCTGTATGATAATAACGTCAAACTCTCTAGCAAGCCAACCGTTATTAGGTAATCGTTAATCAACTGATTAAAATACTAAGTATACTCTTGTGAACCTGTAAGAGATTTACAAATGTTATCACACTATTTTGTGGAGGACACAAGCTCCAACAAACTCCCACTTGTCCTCACAAGTGTATGTGCGATAACCGATTCTCATATCCTAAAATTTCTCCCACTCAATGTAAAAAAATTTGCAAATCCGTATTCACAAAGGTCGTATTTTACAAGCGATCATTATCAAGAGTGGTTTTCCCGACTAGAGAGTAACTTAACTGATAAACGAATCAACATTCGAGCATGGCCATGCATTTCAGTTACTACTCCTCGAGTGGCCCTGAGAAATAACTATACCTGATAAAGGTTGGATATTTTCCTCAACTCGAATCCTGCAGATGTAAGCACAATATGAAATGACCCAGAAAAAATCTACTTAGCCTACAGTTATGGCAGACCGTGAGAAAGGAACCAAAGTCACCCAAAACCTGCCTTAATCTCAAGAGACAGTCGATAGTCAAAAGAATCGACTCTAGGAACACAATGGATGTCCTATCCACGACCTGGCACCGAATTTTTTAAACATTTAGGACTCTATTACGTTGTCACAAAAAACAATTTGTCCTACGAGGTATCGTTATAATCTCGCATATGTGATCGATCAATCAACCATTTGACTTATGGCTCGTTGAACCCACCATCAATCGACTGCACAATATAATAGCCAGAGTTATCAGCTCTTTAAGGCGATTACGGACCAAACAAGATATAATGTAATTCAGTTCACTTTGTGGCGTTCAAAGTTGTCAGTACAATCCACATGAAAAACAAAATATTATATTAAAACGATGAAGTTATAAATAGTATATAAAAAAAGATAATGTATCAAATCCATAATCAACTACTACAACTCAGGAACACGTTTAATTCCCATGGAAATAACGTGCCCTTCATGCTTATCAAAATTCAACGGTTTAATGAGAGGGTCCGCGATGTTATCATCCGAAGCTATCTTGTCAATCACTATCTCTTCTTGCTACACTTAATCACGGATCAGGTGAGCTTTCCGATGTACATGTCTAGATTTGTTGCTAGACTTTGGCTCCTTAGCCTGGAAGATGGCACCTCTATTATCACAATAGATGGTGATCGGGTCATTCGAACTAGGAACTATCGTAAGTCCTTGTAAGAATTGACGCATCCATATCGCTTCCTCAGCTGCTTCCGAAGCGGCATAGTACTCGGATTCAGTGGTAGAATCAGCTACAACACTCTGTTTGGAACTCTTCCAGCTGACCGCTGCACCATTAAGAGTTAAGACGAACCCGGACTAATATTTTGAATCATCTCGATCCGTTTGGAAGCTAGCATCTGCGTAACCGATTGCGCATAGCTTAGTATCGCCTCCATAAGTCAATAACCTATCATTAGTCCTCCGTAGGTACTTGAGGATATTGTTCATAGGCCATATAAGCTAGGACCGAAGGTTATTTCGTCAGCTCTGATACCACTTGTGGGATTTATCTGTATGCATCCCTTTAAATATAAGGACTATAACGAATTTATCATGATGAAAGCATGTGATAAATTAAATTGCATAAACAAAAGGGGGTAAAGAGATGACGAAATAACCTTCGGTCCTAGCTTATATGGCCTATGAACAATATCACAATGATATTCTCCTATCAGTTGCACCCAAGATGATATGAGATAAGCACTTGTTCTTTTGCTAGAATCGATCCCCAAATCAACAGATGAATTTTAGATTTTTTGTGTTTTTCCGATGAGAGGAGGCAAGGATTGGGAAAAAGAATATTAGGTCAGAAAAATTCTCCCTTCTCCTCTTCTTATAACCGAAAAAAAGAAGTCCATAGGGAGATTTCTCATCTCCTAATTTCGGCCCATATACCGAGATAATAAGGAGTTTTAATTCCTTATTTTCGGTTTCCAAAAATGTATAAAATGTGTTAAATATAAATTGTTATCTAGTGAGGATCGATCCCACAACCTCTTGGTTTGAGTACCCTCACTATTACCACTATGACACATTCATCTTGTTGATTAAATATTACTGATTACATTTAAGTACGAATTAACATATTAATTGGTCCAAGCTAACATTACATACATTTAATTAAATATAACTTATTATATTCAATTTACGAATTGACAGTTAATTCGTCTCAACTAATATTATTTAATCTTCATTAAATAATTGTCTCATCACCACATTGACTAACTGTTTAGTCATATAAGGCATCAATGTGATTACATTTCCATAACCACATCTCTCAAACACATCCTATAGGTGTGACCTTTAGGGACCAGTTGATCACCGCCATCTGTACGATAATAACGTCAAACTCTCTAGCAAGCCAACCGTTATTAGGTAATCGTTCATCAACTGATTAAAATACTAAGTATACCCTTGTGAACCTGTAAGAGATTTACAAATGTTATCACACTAATTTGTGGAGGACACAAGCTCCAACAATAGTTACGGTTTACAACAATTTTAGTATTATCTTACTCATTAACAATCTTGTCACTTGTCTTATAACACAAGTTACCCCAACATTCTAATCATAAGATCCCATAAGCCAATAATTAAATTCATATTATCATACATTAAGGGTATTACTCCGACTGTACCACCAACACATAATCAACTAGTTCCATATTTTACTATTCTCTTGAAACTCATATTAGACAGCAGCAAGTTATCCGCGGCTAGATTAATTAACTCTTTAAAACATATTGATTACACAACATATACTATCCAAGCTACTGTGGTGGCATACTAATATATCACACTATCTAACTAAATATACTTATTTTTAGTTCATGCTAGTAACGATGTTTTATTCTTAGTTCTGAAAAGAAAATAAATTTAATCTTCACATGCACGGTTCATGTACAGACAACAAATAAAATATAACATTGATGTGTCAATGTTTAGACCCCAACTTCCTTGTCAACAAACATATTATATGATAATCCCGTAGAACAAAACAACAATGGTAACAATACCAGGATTTATTTCAAATGTCGTAACTTTATCATATACGTAATCAATTAAACATGCACAGTCAATTCCATATTTATCTAGTTAAGATTCATGTGGTCTACATAAGCACATATTATATAACAACATATCGATTGAATTACCAAATATAATTTTCATTTTTTACGCATATCAGTGAACATAATATATGTGATCCTATCATTAACATCATGAAAGCACACTATTAGAATATAATAGCAGAGTCAATGTAACGGTAATACAACTTTTGTTAAAATCTTGTCTTAAATCAGACATTTACTGTTAGGTTCATATACCTATTATTAGACTCCTCTAATAGTGAACTAATTAACTTGTTAATTATATGTTCTTTAGATCTAGTGCATGCATAACAAAATGAAAGATTTATAAGAAAAACAATGTCCCTTACATTGCTAGTTGGTTTGAAAATATGGGCACAAGTAAGGTCACCTTCCTTCACTTGTTCTTGAGCTAAATATGATGGATGATCCTCCTAAGACTTCAAGTATAGAAGCCACTCCAATAAATTGCACCCAAGATTAATCCCAAAAATTCCTACTAATATTAACTAGATATGTAGTAGAAATATTCCATTAATAATACTAATATTTCTAGTATTACTACCTCTAGTAATAGATGATGAGTATTAGTATTTTGGAGAGTTTTTAAGCAATTGCATGTGAGGGAGAAACTAGAGAGAAACAAGCAAAAGCATTCAACAACCAAAATGAGCAACAAAAATGCTCATTTTAAAACGCCAAAACCGGTTACCTTATGGCATGGTAGGAATCTTTTGCTTTTTGTTTTTTACTCCTTTGTTTAGGCTAGGTAGTATATTGTAAGAGTAGGTATGATTAAAGCTAGTATGTAATGTCACTTTCATGCTTTAATCATAAACCAACAAAGACAAAAGAGCATCTTTGTTTCCTTCATATGACCGAAATATTGGACCTATTTTGGTCCATTTTTGCCTATTGTCATTTGTCCCACAAATGCTTATAAGTCATATGTTTAACAATCTTACATAATTAATTATTAATGTAATCATTTAACACTTAAATATTACAATTAATAATATAATATACACTCCAGTTTTTGAGTAGTATACTACCATTATATCAACATATAATGGGTCCCATTATTACTAGTTAGTTAAAATTACAACTTCTTGTAACTTTAAATAACTAATTACCACTACCTCAAAAACTTATATAATACCTCAACTAATTTAGTAATTTAACACTTAATTACTAAATTTAATCTTATTTAATCACATTACTAAATCTCAAGGTTGAAACTATTGGTCAAAATTTTTCATAAACTAGTCAAAACTCTTGTTAAGACTTTATATTAGTCATTTTGTTCCAAAACTTTCTTTTGGTCTCCTCGTGTAGTTATTGTGAAGAACATACTCTTATGATTACATCACTTGGTCTCTTTAGTCATATAGAACTTACTTGAGACCATAGATCTCATCTATTGGGTATACTGTTTAAATAGATATACCTTCATTCAAATCATTCTCTCTTGCGTAGATCTCATTTACACAAGTATACAAATATATCTTGCCTCGTGTGTTGTGTCCTCATTTTTCTCCCACTCTATCTTTAGAATAAATACACTAGAGATTCAAAGATAGCATATGAGACACAAATAATGATGTTGAAGTATAAGGAGAAACTATCTCATAGATTGACTAATATTTTTAGATTTCGTATGTGTACTTGGTGATTGACATTCCTTTGAGAGAGTTCATAGACTCAAAAATTACTTTATAAATGATCATACACAAGCCTTAAGCATGTGGACATATAATGAATCCCGTCATTATATTTGTCTATTAGATCACTTTAAGTTATATGTTTCTAAGAACAAGCATTTAAATACGAATTTTAGAACAAAGGATAAAATGATAAAACGGGTGACTTGGGTTGCAAACCAAGCCACCATTATCCAAAATACAACCAATTATCCAAAATACCTTTCCATGTCAAACACGGAAACTTAAAGGTTCTAAAATCCAAAACATGAATAAAATAAGACAATAAAAAGCAAAGCTCCATGAAAGCTATTCCTAGCTTCTTGATGGTTTCTTATGCTTGCTTTTCTTTTCCCTTGTCTTTGCTTGGTGGAGGCCCTATTTACAATAAAAAGGGAGATACATTATCACAACTTTGTATCACAATACCATAGTTGAATTAGAAACATAAAAGAAGGATAGTCATTTACCTACTGGAGTGATCTTTCCAGCCTTAATATCACCAAGGTATTTGGAACAATTTCTTTTCCAATGTCCCATACCATTACAATAATGGCATTTATCAAGAGGACCCTTCTTGATTTTCGAAGTGCTAGCATCATTAGCTTTAGCTTTGGTGAATGTGGGAGCTTGCTTCTTACCTTTCCTCCCATTCTTTTTGAACTTCCCCTTACTCTTAGTGCTTATGTTAAGCACATCCTTTGGAGGGTTCACATTTAACCTCATGTCCCTCTCGGCTTGCACAAGTAACTTGTGCAATTCTTCAAGAGACACATCCTTGTCTTGCATGTTAAAATTCACCCTGAATTGGACATACGCTTTGACTTTGGACAAGGAGTGTAGAATCCTATCTACAATGAGTTCTTTTGGGATTTCAACCTTTTGAATTTTCAAGGTCTCGACAAGCTCCATAAGTTTGAGCACATGAGGGCTAACCTTTTGACCCTCTTTGAAGTCGAGATCAAAGAATGCCGCGGCCGCCTCATATTGGACGATCCGTGGAGTTTGTGAAAACATTGTCACAAGCTTGGAGTAAATATCATTAGCGGTGCCCATTTTAAAGGCTCTCCTTTGGAGGTCCGCCTCCATCGCAAATATCAAGACGTTTTTCATTGCGGCGGACTCCTTATGGTAAGCCTCATATGCTTCCCTAGTGGCGGCGGTCGACCTAGAAGTAGGTTCGGGTGGAGAGGCCTCTGTTAGGTAACGAAGCTTGTCGTCACCTTGGGCGGCTAATTTGAGTTGGGCATCCCAATCGGAGAAATTTGACCCATTCTTTTCAAGTTTACATCGATCCATGAAGGATCGGAGCCATGATGAATTAGCGAGAGGCGTGGCGTTAGGGGTTGGTGTTGCCATTTGTTATGAGAAAAAGAAGTGGTCTAAAAAACAAAATAGAAGGAGTAAAACAAATGTCGTTTTAATAATAATACTCGTAAAAATTTATAATTTAAACAAGTTTTATGCATTTTTCTAGTGACCTCTACCCAACTAGATAAATGATTCCAAGACCCAAATTCATATCAATTTAGGCACGGGATAGCCGATGGAACCCTTATTAATATAACTCGGTGGATTAACGTTTAATAGATTCTACTTTTAGAACTCTTGGTCGATAAAATTACTCTAATGTTTATCTATAGCCCGGAACACATGCGACTACGGTCACGAATACTTCTGTTGAGGTCAATCCAAATTTCGAATAAATGTGTTCATGATCCAAATTCACATTAATTTGGGCACGGGATGGCCGATGAAACCCTCATCAACACGAATTCGGTGGATAGACATTCATCACCCACTTCCCCTACGTAACAAGGTTTGTACCCCGGGATGGCCGAGTGCACTCCCTCGCGAAATAGGTTTTCATGGTTTCTACTATTTGGTAAGGCTATGTCTCAATTAATTGTTTTAGCGAGAGGTCATGTCAAATTATTATCTATCACGTTTTAAGTGAACTAAAGCGGTGAACTACGATAATTGTATTTGACACGGTCGATGAACTCGATTAGATGATGATGCATGTTTTAGTTATGGCGATTTAGCGATGCATGTGACATATAAATAAAATGCAAAACATAAAATATAAATCCTAGTATGGCCTTCCTAAAAATAGAAAACTATTTAACTATTACATATTCGGAAACCAACTCCATTGGTCCCTTGAACTTCGGTTGTGGCACGCATCTCGAGGTAACACCGTCTTTATGTATCGCCATCTTGAAGAAATCCGTTTTTGGGAACTCCGGAATAAATAAAATTACATAATAAATTACATAATTTCCTATTATACATTTGTAACTATAATAAAATAAATCTATTAAATTACAAAACGGTGATACGAGATCACAATAAATTACAACCGAATCGATATTCCCATACATTTCGGGTAATACCAATTAAAAACTAAGGCCATACTAAGTAAAAATTACATAATTCAAAAATTACATAAATTAAAATTATGACAATCGTAAAGAAAATGCAGCATTATAATATGTATGAACATGCCCAATTTTATGCTAAATCGCCTTTAATTAGCCAATATCGTATATTACTCGATTTTTACGGATTTGCGTGATTTCAACATTTTATAATCACAAAAATTACATAAATTCATATTTATGCATAAGTTAATTACCCTAACCTCTTAGGACTCAAAATTTAGTCTTCACTAATCATTTGACCATAATTAACTCATATTACTAAAATTTGTTCATAATGGACTTAAAATTATAATAAAATGCTATCAACTTCAAATAAATCACAAAATTTCAAATAAATTCAAAATTCAAAATTTAAACTCATGAACATTCTGGAAAAATACCATGACACTCATAATGTTCAAAAAACTTAGGTTAAAATTTCGAAATTTATCCGGAAAAAAAATGTTGCGGTTTATCGGTTTTAACTAAATAATCATAAAAACATGTGAAAAATTATATTCATTAACTTTTCAATTTTAGATCTGAAAAAGATAATAAAATGCAACATATGATGTTTTTCTTTAGTCATAGAGTATGTTTTATTAATATTTCACAAATAAAGTCACTATTCATGCTATTTTTCTTCAAAAATCCATAAATCATGCAAAAAGACTTCAATATAGCCTATTATTTCACACACATCTTGTAAATTTGCATGTGACAACATACTAAATTTCTATGACAAGATTCGAAATTGATCTCATATTAACCTATTTTTCACTTAAATCCGATTTTAATAATGAAAAATCCATTTTTCGAGCATAAGAAGTCCAAAAATTATGAAAATTTACAGGTTATCCAAAATAATATATGTGACAACATATCCAAAAGTCACTGGAAAATTCGAAGTTTAGCTAATTTTAGTCCGAAAATGACATTTTTACTCATAAAATCATATTTTAATGCCATTATTGTATAATATGAACAATAAAAATCCATAAATTAACCAAAATATCCTAAAAACATTTTAGGACCAGAAATTTTAACATACATGTTGATTTTCGTGATATTTCATAATAACACAAATTTAACAAGTTTTGTTTGTTAATCATATAACTCGGAAAAACTTTTAACCGATTTGCATACAAACAACCAAGGCTCTTGATACCGATTTGAAGGAAAAGTAGATCTATATACTCAACATATTCATATATGTTTTATTTTAATTTGTCATAAAATTAATAAGTGATCTTATGCATGCAAACGTATAAACAATATAAAGAAGAAACCTTTATCTTACATTGGATTTTCGGCTTATATGGGCACAAGAGAGATCTCCTTCTCTCTTGTTCTTGTGCTTTCCTCTATGGAAGAACTAAGACCCAAGTGTAGGATCTCTCCCAAAGCTTAATACCCAAAGCACACTCTTAATAAAATTAATATTATGAATACTAGACAATATTAATTTTGTAAGAAAAATTGACCCAAAAATATTATGGAACTCTCTATTTTTCGGTTAGAGAGAAGGAAGAGAAAGAAGAGTTTTTCTCTTTCTAAAACCCAAATTTTAGATGAATGAATAATGAATAATACACTAACTACATTTTAGTGTATATTAGGTGAAATAAGATGAAAAACCAAAGTGGTTTTTCATCTCAAAAAACCGGGTGGAAGAGGGCATGGGAGGGAGCCAATGCATGCTTGAGTTGTTCTTCACAATGAGCATTAGGGTTGCATGGCTAGTTTAGTAGGTAATCATTGTTGATGGGGCATATTCTGCACCCGCTGACCGAGTCAAGATATTGAGCAAGGTCAAAGATATCCACAGCAAGTCAACGACTTAGACAGCCTAACCGACGCAGCCTGTCGGCCTGTCTCTTGTGCCTCGGCTGAGACAACTAGCCAGCCGGGGCACATATCCGCGTACTCATATCCAAGACCCCTCGGCATGGAGTCAACAGGGCCCGCCGGCCTGCCATGGGTCCCTCGGCCGAGGGTAGATCAGTCTTTCCACCTACTAGCCACTTGGCCACTTGGCCACTACGTGACAAAAGGTGAAAGTCTATAAATACTCCTCAACCCTCATTGAGGAGAGGATCCAGAATCTAACCTAAAACTCACTATTCATCTGGTATAATCTCCCTTATCTCTCTACAATATACTTTGTCAAGTAACATACAACTTAATCCCTTTAAGTTCACTGACTTGAGCGTCGGAGTGAGTACGCTCGGTGCAAAGCCGAGCCCTCAGTTTGTTCATCGTTTCAGGAGAGACCGAGAGGAAGAGTCAAGGCAAGGAAGGACATCCATTCACCAAGCTTGCGTGGTAAACAAC
The DNA here is from genome assembly GCF_048544455.1 of Silene latifolia. Lineage (NCBI taxonomy): Eukaryota > Viridiplantae > Streptophyta > Magnoliopsida > Caryophyllales > Caryophyllaceae > Silene > Silene latifolia. The sequence goes on along the minus strand of NC_133537.1, from coordinate 88,830,260 downwards.
ACTGCTCTGGAATTACACCCGGAACAATTGGCGCCGTCTGTGGGGACTAGATACTAGAAGCTAGATAAATCCCTTACAAAAAAAAAACACAAAACCCACCCAACAAGCTAAGAAGATGTCGAAACAACCAGAGATGGTGCTCGTGGAAAATGAATTCTACCAAGATGACACATTCCACAACTCCGAAATCGGGCAGTCCCCCACCGGCCGTATCACTGATACGACGAACGGGATGCCAAAGGAACAAGATACACCGCTACCCGCCGACCAAGTCACTATCATGGGACATGTGGTTGATGCAGCTAAACTAAAGCTGCTCCTGGACCTAATGGGTAGCACGCCGACTCACACTGTCACAACGACAAGAGCAGCGGCGCCCCCACAGGAGATCAGGGTCCAAAAAGTGACTCCGAGAAACTTGAACGAAGCATTGGAGGAAGCTGACCATGTCAAGACACCGGGGGAGCCCAGAGTGCAAGTGGTAGACACGAGTCCTTCCCGCACTCGCGGGAGGACGGTGTCGCGCCAAAAGACCGACGAGGCCTGCCCCAGAGGAGTGAAAGAAGTCCGACTCACCAGAGTCGGAGAAGAAGTCCGACTCACCAGAGTCGGAGAAGAAGTCCGACTCATCAGAATCGGAGAAGAAGCCCGACTCACCAGAGTCGGAGAAGAAGCCCTTCCCACCACGGGGAGAGGAGCCGGACTAAGGATGCGAGGAGCCGATCGCCGCGTGTCATTCGACACGTGGTCAGACAGCCCCTCAACCCCTATGTCCTAGAGGTCCCGGTGCCGACTAAGCTAAAGTTGCCGCCCATATCATACAAAGGAGAAAGCGACCCAACCGACCACGCCGAGGCTTTCGAGTCTTACATGTCGGTATGGGAGCAACCTGATGAGGTTTGGTGCCGAGTCTTCCCAACGACCCTGCATGGGATGGCACAAAGTTGGTACAAGGGGCTACCCAATGGGTCGATATCTTTGTTATGGCGACCTAAGGGACATATTTTTGGCCCAAAGATTCTTGCAATAAGAGAAGGGCCGTCGAGACATCGGATCTCCCGACTATCAAACGGGAGGGAGGCGAGTCTCTCTCGAAGTTATGTGAAGAGGTTCGACGCCAAGATTCGAGGTCGTGAGTGAGCAATGAACGGCGGCCTTCGCATCGATGAAAGGCCTCCCGAGAGGGGACTTAAAAAACGAGCTCATCAAGTGCGGAGGCTAGAACCTAGACTCCGCCAGGAAGATGGCCGACCAAGCCATAAAGGTGGAGGACTATCACAAAACACAGGTAGGCCCCAGCGAGGCCGGCACTCGAGAGAGTAAGAGCCGCCGGGAGGACAACCGGATGAAGGACGCCGTGACAATAACAGTCACGGTCGACAAGTCGGCCAGAAATGTAGAACTCGGCGGGCGCCGGGGAGTTCGGGACCGTACTACCAAGAGCGGTACAATGGTCACACCCCCAGGTCGTATCTGCCGCCGAGGTCTTCTGCCCGAGCAAGAACGAGGGTCGAGAAATGGGAAAGGCCTCCCAAGGCGAGGGGGCGGTGACACGAGCCGATCGTGAGTACCACGGCCACACCGGTCACTTAACTGACAACTGCCGGCATCTGAAGAATGCCATTGAAGAGCTGATCCGGAAGAGAAGCCTCAGCAAATATGTTGCTGGAGGCCAAAAGACTAATACGGGTGGCTCAAATAAAAAGTCTGTCTTTGAACGGATAGGAGTAATCCATGTTGTCATCGGGGGCAACGAGAACGGTGGGTCCGCTCATGGGCACAAACGGCACACAACGAGCTATATCGGGCCATCAACTTTGTGCCCAAAACAGCGATCCCCGCTTCCAACATTCCCGATATGACTATTGGGAAGAAGGACTACGAGGGAGTCATCGCCCCGCACAGCGACCCACTTAAAGTCCACTTGGACATAGCCAACCACCTGGTCAAGAGGTGCCCGATTGACACGGCGCCTACACGAACATTATGTTCGGGGAGTGCTTTCTCAATCTCGGTCGAAGATTGAGGACTTGAGCCCCCGCACCAATCCATTGTACGATTTTTCCGGCCCTGGTACCCCAGGGTCAATCAATCTGCCGGTGATGTTCGGCGATGGGAATGCGGCTAAGAATGTCCTATCTGATTTCGTGGTCATTGACGGCTCGTCCGCCTACAACGTTCTCATAGGCCGAGTCACTCTGAGCGAGGCCGATGCAGTAATGTCCATCCGGGCCCGACACCGATGTATGTCTCGGACCGGGGGGGAAGCGCATAAGCTCGTCTCAAAGGACGAAAAAGACGAAGTAGTCAACGTCCAAATATCGCGCGGAGGGTGCAACATGCAATCCCTCAAAGTGGCAAAGAAGTCCGAGAAGGGGAAAAGCCCATCCTTACAACAGGAGGGCGACCACATGGATGCCACTGTCGGCATGGTCGAAGGAGCGGAGACCGAAGAAGTGGAAATTGACCCGGGCGCACCGTAATCGGTGTCAACCTGGAGCCAAAATTCGGGCCGCTCTCCTAGCCTGGGCCGAGGAAGAACAAAGACGTCTTCGCTTACTCAACAGCCGAGATGCCAGGCGTGAGCCGGGAGGTAATTGTTCACAAGCTAAACGTACTCTCCACCGCTCGCCCTGTCAAGCAGAAGATGAGGAACTCCTCAGCCGAGAAAGATGAGCCCATCAAAGCCGAGGTAGATAAATTACTAGCGGCGGACTTTATCATGCCTTGTACTTATCCTGAGTGGTTAGCTAATGTTGTAATGGTGAAGAAATCATCGGGGGCGTGGAGGATGTGTGTAGATTTTACCAATCTTAATAAAGCGTGCCCCAAAGATTGCTATCCCTTGCTTCGAATAAATAGTTTAATCGACGCCACGGCAGACTACACTATCTTTGAGCCTGCTGGACGCCTTCTCGGGGTATCATCGGGTATTCATGGCAAGAAGACATGCCTAAATGCGCATTCATCACCGGTAACGGCACATACATGTATAAAATGATGCCGTTCGGTTTGAAGAACGCCGGCGCAACTTACACAAGACTGGTGGACAAAGTGTTCCAAAATCAAAAAGGGCGAAACATTGAGGCTTACGTCGACGATGCTATTGTAAAAAGCAAGTCGACAAATGAGCACTTAGCCGATTTACACGAGACATTTTGTTCACCGAGGAAATACAAGATGAAACTTAACCCAATGAAATGCAACTTCGGTGTCCGGTCGGGTAAGTTCCTCGGCGTGCTTGTCGGCGCCAGGGAATTGATGCCAATCCGAGAAAGTCCAAGCAATCCTGGACTGCCGGAGCGAGGAATCGAAAAGAGGTTATGATGTTGACCGGGAGGATGGCGGCTCTAGCCCGTTTTATCTCTCGGTCAGCCGACAAGAGCACCCCATTCTTCAAAGTGTTGAAGGGAAATAAGGACTTCAGCTGGGGGGAGGAACAGAGCACAGCTTTCAGGCAACTGAAAGCTCATCTTCAAACTCTCCCAACCCTGTCCAGGCCGATGCTGGGGGAGACGCTATATCTATACATAGCAGTTACCTCGGCCACGGTCAGTGCCGTGATCATCAGAGAAGAAGACAAACAGCAACACCCAATCTACTTTGTCAGCCATACATTGTTGCCCGCCGAAAGAAATTACCCACTGATTGAAAAAGCAGCCTTTGCTGTCGTCGTTGCCGCAAGGAAACTGAAGCCTTACTTCGACGCACATCCCGTGACGGTCTTAACCGACCAACCATTGAAGAAATCATTGGAAAAATTTGAGCAATCCGGCAGGCTCATCAAATCGGCAGTAGAGCTATCCGGCTTCGGCATTCAATACAAGCCGAGGCCCTCGATAAAGGGACAGGCGCTTGCAGATTTCCTGGCCGAGTGCACATATCAAGAAGAGCAAAACCCCGGAGTATGGGAAGTATATACCGACGGGTCCTCCACGGCGAACAGCTCAGGAGCCGGCATACTTATCATCAGCCCAAACGGGGACGAGTTTGAGTACGCCTTGAAATTTACCTTCTCGGCCTCAAACAACGAATCCGAATACGAGGCGGTGATAACCGGAGTCGAGCTAGCTAGAGCTGCCGGGGCGGAGCACATCATTTTGAAAACAGATTCACTTTTAGTGGCTAATCAAATCAAGAGAGAGTACGAGACTCGAGACGACGGGATGGTAAGATACCGGAAAGGGTAAAAGGCGACACTTCAAAATTGAAATCTTTCCGGATACAATGCATTCCCAGGTCTGAGAACAACGGAGCCAACGCTCTCTCAAAACTTGTCAGCTCAACCATCAAGAATGTCAGTCGAACCGTGCTGGTGGACATCAGGAATGCCAAAAGCATCACTGAGACCGTCGGCATGGTGGGCGACATAGAGGCCGAGACAACGTGGATGACCACGATAATGAAGTACAAACTGATGAATGAATTACCGGAGGACCGCAGTCTCTCACAGAAGATAAAGAGGATCGCAGCAAGGTACTTGGTGTTTGAAGGAGAATTATACAGGAGGTCCGTGATAAGGCCACTCTTGAAATGTGTCGGCCCGGCCGACGCGAGCTATCTTGTGAAATTCACGAAGGCATTTGTGGTCATCACATGGGGGCAAGAACACTAGCCCACAAAGCTCTCCGAGCCGGCTACTTCAGGCCCACCATGCTTGAGGATTCCAGAGCCAAAACCAAAAAGTGCAACAACTGTCAAATGCATGCTCCGGTGATACATGCACCTTCCCGAGACCTGCAGCCGGTACTTAGTCCCCTTCCTTTTGCACAGTGGGGGATGGATCTACTAGGGCCATTTCCAACGGCGTCCGGAGGAAGAAAGTACTTGATTGTCGCCGTTGACTACTTCACCAAATGGGTTGAAGGCGTAGCGGTACTGCCAAGACCACGGCGGCCGTAAGAAAGGTAATCTGGAAAAATGTCATAACTCGTTTTGGGTTACCCCAAGTCATGGTATTTGACCACGGCCGAGAGTTTTGGAGTGACACAATAATGAACTGGTTGGAAGAACTTGGTATCAAATTTGCATACTCCTCCGTCTGCCACCCACGAGCAACGGACAAAGGCGAGGCGACCAATAAAACAATCCTCAACGGTTTGAAGAAGAAAGTTGAAAACCTAAAGGGAAGATGGGCCGATGAACTACCCGGCGTCCTGTGGTCCCTCCGGACCACGGAGAAAGAAGCAACGGGTGCAGTCCATTCCACTTAGTCTGGTCCGGCGATCCCCAATTGAAGCGGCGGTGCCGACATTCAGAACGGCCACCTTTAACCCGGTTGAAAATGAGGAAGGTCTGAGAACCTCCCTAGACCTGGTCGAAGAAAGCCGAGATACAGCACTCCTCAACTTGGCGGTATACCAAAACCGAATGAGAAGAGCCTACAACCGAAGTGTCCACAAAAGGGACTTAAAAGTAGGGGATCTAGTCCTAAGAAAGTCGGCCGCCACCAACAAAGGGAACATTCATGGTAAATTGACGGCCAACTGGGAGGGTCCTTACAAAGTGGTTGAAGAAATGAGGCCGGGTACATACCGGCTGACAGATATGGAGGGCGTGCCTTTGATGAGCCATTGGAACACTGACAACCTCAGGAAATACTTTGTATAGCGGCGGAGGTGTCCAAAAACTGTTGTTGGCACCCCAACGCGTGTTTATATCTATTGAAAAATAATCCAAGTTTTCCATCAAAGTGTTTATCCCCTCCGTAGTCATATCGAGGTAGACGCCACGGCCCAAGCCGGGCAGTCACCCCAAGAAGTAGACGCCACGGCAGTCACTACCAGCGCAGTTGATACTCGCGAAATCGACCAACATGCCTTAGGAACGTATAAGTACAGTTGAGACGCAATTCTAGCCGCCTCGGCCAACCGAAGGACTGGCAGGGGACACAACGGTCGATACGCTAAATGTTCACAGCGGCGGTTGGAAAACGCAAATCGGATGCCTCGGCCAGACCGAGAGTGAAAGAGGAAGCGACCAACATGCCAACATGTTTAAAAAACGTTAAACACAGTTGAGATACGCATTCTAACTGCCTCGGCCAGGCCGAAGGTAAAAACGAAAAAGCGCTCAATTAATAACGAAAGAAGACAAGTGAAGGATTGTGATCAAAGCCCCGGCCAAGCCGAGGGCCAATAAACAAACTTTATTGAAAATGATTACAAGGAGAATACAGACGACGGCCGTCCCCATAGGGATAAGCCAAAACACAACCTACCAAAGTTTTACAAAAAACAAGGAAAAGAAGAACAAAAGGTTACAGACATATCATTTGAAGCGCCAAAAAATGGCAGGGAGGAAAGGCTTAATAGTTGGCCCCCGAACGGCTGAAGCTATCTGAGATGCCGGGTGAACCTGGTGACGACCGCCCGTCTCCCTATGCCTGTTGCTGCTTGCCATCAGCGACGTTAGCAGCATCATCTTTGGTAGGCGACCCAGAAACTGTTTTGGCAGCTTCAGCCTCAGCAGCCTCAGCTGCCCTCATTCTCTCAGCTTCCTCCTTGGCCGCCTTAGCCTTCTCAGCAAGGGCCGCCTTCTCCGCGGCCTCCTCTTCCTCCTTCTTCACCCTTGCCTCCTCAGCGGCCTTCGCCTCCGCGGCCTTCTCCTTAGCTTCAAGCTTGTCATCAAGCAGCTCGTCAAATTTTTGCCACGGAAAGGAGCCATCAAGAAAGAGCTCCCCTATCACTTCCCCTCGGCGGCTTCTTCGGCCAGGTCCCGTCCGTGGGCGCACATGTTAGGAAGAATCTCGCTTTGGAGCGTCTCAATGTCCAACTCCCTCTGGGCGATGATAGCTATCTTATTTTGAAGCGCCTTCCCCTGAGCCCTAAACATGTTCCTCCATTCCTCCCTCTTCTTAGCATTGAAGTCGGCGACGGCCTGAAGCTTGTTACGCTCCTCCAGCAGCTTAGCGGCTTCAGCCCCTGCAGCCTCAGCCTTGGCTCTCTCAAGAAGGATCGCCTTTTCGGCGTCCTCCCTAAGTTTTCTCTCGACACGGACCGCCTCTTCGACCTCGGCCTTGGCCCTCTCGGCTTCCTTCTCCGCGCGGCGAGTTCAAGCTGAGCCGCTCGAGCGTGGAGCGGCTTGACCATGGCCTTTTCTTGCTCCACAATAAGAGCACCGCCACCTCGGCCCCACTTCGACAAAGATCTTGGACAAACTCAGGCCCTCCGACCTAATCTGGGCGGGGGTAGGCTTCGGGAAGGAGGAGACGACAGTGGCATCTGTACCACCTGCCTGCGCAGATCGCTTCTCAGCACGCCGTTCAACAGTGTGTCCGGTAGGCGGCGGCGGTTGATCTACAAAAAATTCAATCAAAGCATCCATGTCAACATTCATGGACATACCAGAGAGCCTGTCATCAGGAACGCCTAAAGAACCGGCTAAGTCTGAGCCACAGGATAGATCTGTACCAGGCTTGGCCTTCTTGGCCGGAGGACGCATTTCTTTGCCGGCCTCGGCAGCAGTAGCAGCAGTAGAAGCAGAAGCATCATCGGCAGTAGTAGTCTCTTTCCTCTTGCGAAAGAGAGGAGATTCCACCGCCAAGGTGACCACCTCCTCGGTAATATCGACGATCTCCACCGTCTCCTTTTGAATTGAGGGAATTGGAGGTGGAACTGATGTTTACGCCGTCGCCGCCGAAGACTTTGTTTTCCCCGTTCGGCGCGGTATTTTACCAGCAACCTTCGCCTGGGCCGCCGTCGTATCTAAGCCCTTCAGCTGCTGATCCATGAGATCATTTGGCGCCGGTCTGCGATCACGGGTCTGGGCCTTAGGATGCAAATCAACAACTTGCTTGTCCTTATCAAGTCCCATTCTCTTAAGGATATCTTCGAGACATGCATCCGGGCCAAAACGGTCTGCAAAGGAAACGAAGCAAGGGTTAAGTAGAAGAAATAAATCTCAGTTCAAAAAAAAAAAAAAAAAAAAAAAAAAAAAAAAACACAGAAACATTAAAAGCAGAGATGGGCCTCACACCGACCCCACTCACCCCATTCGAGGGCCGGTATGAGGCCGACGTCGCAGAGCAGCTCATCCTGAAGAATGATCTCGTCGGGGCATCCATCCCTTCGGCATCCCATTCTTCTCGGCCTCAAACAGACCTCATCGCCCGCTTCTCATCCGCATTAAGAGGGACCTGGCGACGTCCATCTTAAGCTTACTCCGGGAGACCCATTTGTCATGCTCCCCTTACTCTCGCACCGCAAATTGACGCGGTGCTTTGGAAGGACCGGGCGATGGATAATCCTCCGGAACCTCAACGTACACCCACCGCGCCTTCCAGTCCTTGCGGAAGAAAGCTTATCAACGGAGACGTAACCCGCTCCGTCGCACGCTGTACCACCCAACGCGACCAGGGGCCGACGGCCGAAGGTGATGAAGCCGGCGGAATAAGTTAACCGTTGGGACCTCCCCTTGAAAAGGCAGAGCCACACAAAGCCGACTATAGTCCTAATGGCCAACGGGTGCAGTTGGGCCACGACGACGTTCATGGCTTTAATTATGGCCATAACGTATTCATTCGGAGGAAACCGGAGCCCATACTCCGGTGTCGATGTATACGCCGATCTGACCGGAAGAGGGCAACAGACGGCCTGACCCTCTCTAGGAATAACAATCTTATACTCCCTGCCGAAGGAGAAATGATGTTCGAAGAAGTCGGGACCAACAACGGGCAAATTTGTGGGTCCAAGCACGGTCGGGGCCGACCTTACAGCGTCGCCGTGATCCGGACGTACGGCCTCTCGTCATCGGGATGAGCCCTTTCCTCATCATCACCGTCATCATCAACATCATCATCATCCTCCCAATCCTCCAGAACTTTTGGATCAACTTCAGGAGAAGGAGACCTAGGGCCCCCAGACCTTATCGGAACGGCGGCTAGTGCCTCCTCTTCATCAAGACGCGACGGGGAACCCCGGGCGAGATTACTAGGTCCTAGATCGCGAAGACATGTTCACAACAAAGAAACTTAAACAATTAAAAAGTTGGAAAATTTGTTTGTTTACCTTGGGAAGAGTGTTACGCCGAGTAACGCTTCAAGACTAGAGAGAAGTTTCACAAAGAAAGTTAAGCAAGAAGAAAATTTTTGAGAAAATGAATTTGGAAGGCCAAATTCAGGGGCTAACTCTCCTATTTATAGGGCAAAGCCCACTCAATCCGACCAATCAGAGCAAAGCCCATGAAACGTCAACCAATCAACAACGAGACACATGTCAAGCATGCAGCCATGGAATGTCAATCGACAAACAGTGACAAAACTTCTTCAACACGCTCCTTGACAGAATGCCAATCGACTTATCTTCTTCAACACGCCCCTTGGTATCTACTTGCCAAACGGCCCGCTGGTTCAACCAAGCTTGACAGCACCGGCTGGGGGCAATCAAAAGCACACGGCACTCACAACCTCGGTCTCGGCCAGCGCCACTTTGTTTTCCACATCTGATGTCCATTACACATCCATGTGGAGGGGGGATATGATACGGTACGGCCTAAGCAGCACCAAGCCGAGGTAGAAGAAGCCGGGGCAGAAAATTTTTACTTGCGCAGAATACGCTCAACACTCATCGAAGGTCCATACCACGGCATAGACTACGCTGGGGGCAAATTGATGGGGCATATTCTGCACCCGCTGACCGAGTCAACATATTGAGCAAGGTCAAAGATATCCAGAGCAAGTCAACGACTTAGACAGCCTAACGACGCAGCCTGTCGGCCTGTCTCTTGTGCCTCAGCTGGGATAACTAGCCAGCCGGGGCACATATCCGCGTACTCATATCCAAGACCCCTCGGCATGGAGTCAACAGGGCCCGCCGGCCTGCCATGGGTCCCTCGGCCGAGGGTAGATCAGTCTTTCCACCTGCTAGCCACTTGGCCACTACGTGACAAAAGGTGAAAGTCTATAAATACTCCTCAACCCTCATTGAGGAGAGGATCCAGAATCTAACCTAAAACTCACTATTCATCTGGTATAATCTCCCTTATCTCTCTACAATATACTTTGTCAAGTAAAATACAACTTAATCCCTTTAAGTTCACTGACTTGAGCGTCGGAGTGAGTACGCTCGGTGCAAAGCCGAGCCCTCAGTTTGTTCATCGTTTCAGGAGAGACCGAGAGGAAGAGTCAAGGCAAGGAAGGACATCCATTCACCAAGCTTGCGTGGTAAACAACACTGCTCTGGAATTACACCCGGAACAATTGTGTTTACCACTCACATTATAAACACAATATTATCCTTAATCCTCCTTAATTTCGGTACATGTGTGTAAAATGGAATCCATTTTATTTTTTGTCAATTTGTCTTATGTCACATGTCATATGTTACATAAAATTGTTATGTATTTTTAACATATTAAAAATCAACGTATTAATAAAAATACGTCATATATAAAAATCGACTTAGTAATTCATAATTACTTGTACCAAAATATTTTACCAATTTATAAATCACATTAAATTGTATTTATAATAATTCATTCAATTTCAATTGTTTCCTTAAACAATAATTTCATCTGAGTAATGAAACAATTCGGCTACTCAGACCGTATCTCATTTAATCAAATTTCAATGAGATACGTAAATAATACTTCCAAAATCTTCCGTCAATTTTAAATAATTTAATTGACGCGTAACGTTATACGATCAATTAAATGATCAATTAAGAGTGTTGCCCTATAGGTATGACCTAGGGGATCAACTGATCACCACCGTCGCACGACAGTAATGTCAAACTCTAGTCAGCCAATCATTACCGATATGTGTGGACCAGTTGACAGTAAAAATTACTTCCCAATTGTATTCTTTATAATGAGACTTAAACATGTGATCATCATGATCAACAGTCGTGATCGCATTATTGTCGGAGGACACATATTCCAACACTCTTTCTCGCTTTGACGTAGCTCCTAATTAAGTATTAAATTGACTATTAATCTTATTATCACCTCTAATCTAACATATTTTTCATTCTTTTATTTCTAATTTTATTTTATTTCAGTCTTTATTTTCCTCTTCAAAATCCCGTTTTCAGCGTGCTTTTGACGTTAATCAAATAACCCTAGTAATATTTATAATTTTAATTCTTGTAATTTTAATTCTTGTATTTCCTTATTCATTATTATTTATATATGATTTATATTGTATGTTTCACATATATTAATCATAAGCTTAAGAGGGCTCAGTATCGTCAATGGAGTTTGGGAGGATGACGATGAAGATGTTTAACTCACAATACATCCTTTAGTCAAGGCTAGTGAAGATCAAGATGTGGACCACCTTACTCGTTTTGGACGTCCATAACAAAATGTCACTCAAACAAATGGTCCAGTTACTACTAATAACAATGTCATCACACCAAACGATGGCGAAGATACTTCTCCTGACATTGAAGCAACTTCAAAAGACAAAGGCTGATCTTTCAGTCTGGCAACTAGTTGCATGCTCATTTCCCCATCGCCAGGCTTTACTGCAAGCATTGGCCAAATTGAACGTAGCACATAACACTACACCTGACGACGTCGTCAACCTAGTCTTCCAAGACTCAGTCAAGCTAAGTAACCCAGTTACTTTCTCATATGAGGATTTGCCTCCCTTTGGTGTCACTCATAACCTTGCTCTATACATCACAGTCACATGCTAGAAGGAAAATGTACCAATGACTTTGGTGGATGATGGCTCCGCAGTCAATGTCATACCACTAAAAATAGCATACAAGTTAGGTATGAAAGAGTCAGACTGGACTCCTACTAACCAAGGCGTTCAAGCGTACGAGGGAACGCGACGTAAAGTAGTGGGGCTAATAAACCTTACGGTGGACACTGGGCTAATCGAGCGAAAGGTTAATTTTCAGATAGTGAACATAGAGGCATCTTTCAATATACTTTTGGGTAGGCCCTGGATTCACGCTTCCAAAGCAGTAACATCCACCTTACACCAGAAAATCAAGATCCCTCTAGACGGCAAGGTAGTGACGATCACTTCATCACCTATCAAAGCAGTAATAGGAAAAATGTCAAGCAAGCAAGTAATTGCAGATCCAGTGTATGAGCTTGGAGGGTTTCAAATCATAAACCTTATAGAGAGCGAGCTAGCTCCCTTATATTTCGATCCATACTCCAACTTAGTGGTCAACCACATACTCAAATCCCAGGGATACTTCCCAGGAATGCCATTAAACCCTATATGAGAGAGTACCTTTACACCTATTAAAGAATGTGGCTCCCAAAAGATACCACTAGGCTTAGGGTACAAACCCACGAAAGCCGAAACTCTTGAAATGCTTACTCAATTTCGGAATCCCAAGAATAAGGGAATCCAAATGCAACCCTATCTCCCTACACTAAATGGTTACTTCGTCAGAGAAGGGGACTGTGAAAATTTTTATGCATTTCCCGAACCTTAGAGATACAAAGGCATTCAACTAGCTGGAATCGAGGTCTTCCACGATTGCTACTTCATTCCTCCAGAAACGGTTCCTGCCGTCAAAGCTCGTCAGACACCTTGTCTCGACGAACAAGCTGTTAGCCTTCTATTTGGAGAGGATCGATTCGTCAGGGCAGCACAGGATGAGATCATTACTATGATACTTCAAGACGACCATTTCAACCCTACAACATTGATCACCGACACCAACTCAAACCAGCAGAAAAGATGGAGAAAGTCGATCAAATGGACCAACAATCAAGGAAAACTCTTCAAAGTCACTACTGGAGAAGGAGAGATGTTCAAAGGAGAACCCAAGGACGATGAATTCGAGTCAGATTCGGAGTTAGAGTCGGAATCGGAACCTAAGTCTAGAGAAGTCGCTAGAGAGTCTCCTCCTGTCGTCACTCCCCACCCCTCCGTTTCTCCTAGCATAGCGTCACCTAGTAACAGTAGCTTGGGGAATGTCCCAAAGAATCGTCCCTTTACCGCCACCGACTCATCGCGAGATGGCTTCTTTGTTTCAGTTATTTTCAAATTTTAATATGAATACAACTGATTCTGCTTATTCCTTGTGTTATTCTGAATGCAATTCTATTTACGATGATAATGAGGATGATACTGACCCGGACTCAATGGAATTACCTCCCTATATAATCAAAGAACTACTAGAAGAGGGGGAAGGGGCACCTGTTATAGAAAACACCGAACCTATCAACGTAGGAACGGAATTAGAACCCCAAGAACTTAGGATAGGGACGACCCTAGACCCAACTGAAAGGGCCAATTTCATCGACCTCCTACACGAGTTCAAAGACAGCTTTGCTTGGTCTTACAAGGACATGCCAGGGATCGACAAGGATATTGCAGAACATCGCATTCCAATCAAGTTAGGTTTGAAGCCTGTAAAACAGAACCTTCGTCGGATGAGGACCAAGTGGGCTCTTAAGATTAAAGAAGAAGTCGATAAATAATTCAAAGCCGGATTCATCAAAGTTTCCGAGTATTCAGACTGGGTGGCTAACATAGTCCCCGTACCCAAAAAGGATGGACAAATCCGGGTTTGTGTTGATTTCAGAGACTTGAATAAGGCGAGTTCTAAAGACGACTTCCCTCTGCCACACATCGACATATTGTATGTCAAAACGGCAGATCACGCGTTGTTATCCTTTATGGACGGGTATGCAGGGTACAACCAAATCAAAATGGTCATAGAAGATATGCACAAGACAGCCTTCATCACTCAGTGGGGCACGTACTGTTATACTGTTATGCCATTCGGGCTAATCAATGCGGGGGCTACATACCAACGCACTGCGACTACTTTGCTACATGACATGATGCACAAAGAAGTGGAGGTGTACGTAGATTATATGATTGTCAAATCTAAGGATAGGAAAGGACACATTGATAACCTTCGCAAATTCTTCCTTAGATTGCGCAAGTACAACATGAGACTCAATCCTCAGAAATGTGCATTCGGACTAATGTCGGGAAGCTCCTGGGATACGTCGTCAGCCAGAGGGGAATAGAAATTGATCCATCCAAGATCAAGGCCTTAATCGAAATGCCAAAACCCCAGACAGAGAAGGAGGTTAGAGGATTATTGGGCAAGGTCCAATACATAAGTCGATTCATATCGAAACTCACTATGATCTGCGAACCTATCTTCAAAAAGCTCAAGAAAATGGACAATACCATATGGGACGAAGACTGTCAAAAGGCATTTGACAGAATAAAGGAGATACTGGCTAAGCCACCCGTGCTAATGCCTCCACAATGACATCAACCTCTTGGTTTATATCTCACAGTCACCGAAACAGCCATGGGGGCTATGTTCGCGCAAACTGTTGGAAAGGAAGAGATAGTTATCTACTACCTTAGTAAGAAGTTCTTAGAGTACGAGAGTAAGTATACACCTCTTGAGAAGATATGCCTCGCTCTTGTGTGGGCAACAAAGAAGCTACACCATTACATGCTCAGCTACTCTGTCAAGGTGTATTCTAAAATGGATCCCATCGAATACCTCTTCAAGAAACCCGTTCTCAACGGACGCTTAACGAGATGGACCTTAATGCTCTCAGAGTTTGACCTCAAATAAGTTCTCTTGAAAGCCATAAAGGATTGTGCAGTGGCTGAATTCTTCGCAGACAATCCAATCAACGATACGCAAGCGATAAACACATGGTCGTTTCCAGATGAAGTTATTCTACAAACCAGTATGGATTCTTGGGACCTTTATTTTGATGGGGCATCCAATTTGAGAGGATTCGGAATAGGAGTGTTGCTCATTTCTCCTGAAGGCGTGCATACACCACTTTCTGTCAAACTCGACTTCGAGGTGACAAATAACGCAGCAGAATATGAGGCTTGCCTCATTGGTCTACAAGCAGCAGTGAGTTTAGGCATCAAGCATCTTCGAGTTCACGACGACTCATCTTTAATCCTCAACCAGATCACTGGATCCTGGAAAATCCGAAGTGAAAGTCTAGCACCCTATCAGGTTAGGATAGCTCATGTCGCTCAATTCTTCGATCAGATTACTTACCTACACCTACCTCGCGAAGAAAATCAGTTTGCGAACACTCTTGCAAAACTCGCATCCTTGATTAATATGCCCGACGACATGGTTGAAGTGCCCTTATGCATTGAACGTCGATCAGAGCCAGCATATGTACACTTCCTCACAGATGAGGAATAAAACCTAGAAGAACCTTCGTTTCAGGCTATTCTCAATTTCAAGCTCAATAGTATATACCCACCAGATATGGATAAGAGAGAACAACACGCCGTACGCCTACTTGCCTCTCAATAACTCCTCATGCAGGGAGAGTTGTACAAAATAACACCTCTTGGTGTCATCCTGCGTTGCCTTGATCGTTCACAGGCACAGAAAATAATGGAAGAAGTTCATGATGGAGAATGCGGTCCTCACATTAGTGGACCTATGATGGCTAATAAGATTACGCGTCTAGGGTATTACTGGACGACAATGGAGTCAGATTGCATCAAATATGTTAGGCACTGTCCTAACTGCCAGATCTTCGAGAATGTGCAACATGTTCCTCCTTCAATGCTGTATACCATGAAATCTCCTTGGCTATTTTCTGCTTGGGGAATAGACATCATCGAGAAGATCACTCCAGCTGGGAAAGGAGGCCACTGTTTCATTTTAGTAGCCACTGACTGTTTTAATAAATGGGTCGAAGCAGCATCTTACAGCAGCCTTACAGCCAAACATGTGGCACAGTTCATACAAACCAATCTCATCTGTCGATATGGTTGCCCACATGAAATCATCAGTGACAATGGATCACATTTCTAAGCCGAAGCTGCACAGTTTCTTGCCAAATATAAGATCAAACATCACCATTCCTCGCAATACAGACCTCAAACTAATGGCACAGTAGAGGCAGCTAACAAAAATGTTGTCACAATCTTTAAGAAAATGATCGACAATTAGGACGCCCACTGGGCTACTCCTTTCTATTTAACTTACGGCATGGAAGCTGTACAACCAGTGGAGCTAGAACTCCCATCTCTGCGCATTCTACTCGAAAGTCAAATTCCAAAAGCTGATTGGAAAATGGATAGGTATGACGAACTCGTCCTCTTGGACGAACGAAGTCTATGCGCATTACATAATGTGCAGACATATCAGGCACGTATCAAACGAGCCTTTAACAAACGGGTCAAACCCAGAAATATCAAGGAAGGAGATTTAGTAAATTTGATCAGAAAATATTTGGGTTCCATCCTATAGGTGTGACCTCAAGGGATCAAGTGATCACCACCATCAAATGAAAGTAACGTCAAACTCTAGTCAGCCAATCGTTACTGATAATTGTTGATCAGTTGACTAAATAATGGATCATCCCTTATGTATTATTATGATGAGATTTAATATGTGATCGCACTATTGTTGAGGGCACATACTCCAACAATCTCCCACTTGTCCGAGACAAGTGTGCGTCACCAATACTCTTATCCTATTACTATCTCCCACTCAACGCAAAGTGTCTCGCAGGTCGTACATGCATGTGATCATATCTAGAGTGGTTTCCTCCATCTCGAGAGTAACTGTTTGACCAGAATTATCTATCGTAGATACCTTCTGAGCATGGCCACGCATTTTCAGTTCACTACTCCTCGAGTGGCCCTGAGATTTAAATAACCCTGACAAGGGGGTGGACAATTCCTATCGCACTGTTCCCTTCGAATACCACAGCTCATCATGACCCAAAAGATGCCCATTTGCACTCCATTTTTGGAAGTCGTGGAACAAAAATCAAAGTCAATCAGAAACTGTGCCACCTTGGGCGAACAGTCTCTAGTCAAAGAATCGACTAAAAAAGAATACTATAGTAGCTCTCGCCACGACTAGGCTATATGAATTACAAGAACTCTATAAGCGGTCACTGCCCGACAAAGTGTTCCATACAGTCTGCCTATGTGATGGACTAGTCATCTCTTATGACCTTATGGCACTTGAACTTGCCATGAATCGACTCACACTCTAGTCACTTGGAGACGTCACCTCATATAAGTGATTAGGGGCCAATAATATGTTAATCCAGTTCACTTTAATAGGGTTCAACGTTGACTTTACAACCTATTTGGATATAACAAAGTAATAAAAGAGTTTAAAATAAAACTCAAATGATGAATGTATTATCACATATGTAAAATTAATATAATATCAATTACTACATAATCTATAATCCATATTTAATTTTGTATATAATCGTACATTTCAATTCAATTGAAATGGTATGACCTATCATGTAAAGCGTATGAGAAGGCGTTGGTTAACAATTCTTAGCAATATCTTGCACCTTACTTAACCTTATTAAATACTATTTCCCTTCGTTATCAATAATCTTGTATTATAAAACCTTTTGAGCACGTGTCTAGATCCAATCTAAACATGGGCTCTCTTGCCTTAGGATAGCTCCCACTGTCCTCACAGTGTTTGGGATTCATCCTTCTTGCATATTTCATAGTTGCAAGTGTACTCAAGGGATCAACTGATCACCACCGTCAAATGACAGTAACGTCAAACTCTAGTGAGCCAATCGTTACTGATAAATGATGATCAGTTGACAATATAATTTCCATTGTATATTACTCAGATTTACCCCTAAAAAATTATAGCCAAGATGGTTCTCCAACCATCCTTATGTGTTTAGAATATGGTTTTTGTGTAACTCATTGCACATAAATCCAATAATTATTTCTAAACATTTATCCTCTCGTATATATCACTTATAAATTCGGATATTAAAGATGCTTTGCATCTCTTCCTGGTCTCCCAATCCTCCTTCACGGAGGAGTGCATTGGTCCATCATTAATATGTTATCTACATATGAGACATAGAAGACATATTATTAGTGCTTCTTGAGTACTAATGGATAGACTATATATCTATATATTGACTTTCACAAAGATTTGATTTTAATTTCTCGTCATACACCAAGTATACGAAGTATAACAATAGAGATACATCTTAGAATAATAAATTAATCCAGCAGCGGAAGCAAATGGATTCAATTTCTCCATGTTCAATACTTTTGAACTTGTCAAGATTCTTATTAACATAAGAATATTAACTTTATGCTAATATCCATCTATCTGGATATCTTCGAGATGTATTATTCTTCTCCTAAGTCTTTCATCACTCACATTGATCAATATGTCATTCACATATAAGACTAATAATACCACCCTACTCCCACTAAACTTCATGTATAAACAAAACTACTCGACAAATCAAGAAAGGTTTATTACATGATTGAAATATACCATTCAACTCCTTGACTTCTACTTCTGATTTCTTATTAAGTTCGTATCCTACCTTAGGATAGTTGCGATTTACAAAACTCATGCAAGATGATTTTAAAATCCAACAGTCAAATGATATAAAAAATCCGAATTTAACGAAGCGTTGCAATTGGTGTAAACCTTTTACCACCAATCAACCAAGTCATGGAAACATCTTAATGTTTATGTTCAGTTCGGACTTTTGCGGAGTTGAAACTAGATAAAGCATCTTAATAAGTTACAGGTTTGTTACTTTCAAAAATAACATGACTCCTGTCCACTTAGGTTTCGAATCAATATTTACTAATTTTGACCAAGAAAGACCACTTTCCTACGTCTTATCTTCAGTTTGTGGCTCTTGAACATTTTCTCCCACTCTGTCTTTAAGAAATAATCCTCATTTCTTTAATAGACAGCATTACGAGCTACAAACCCTTTGTTCTCGTTATCATGTAGGAAGAGAGAGCACATGTTTACTATCAAAACAAGCTACAATTTTAGGTACCATGCCTAAGCATATCCCATATGAAAAGTAGATGATTGCTTTAACCATGTTTTGTTTTAGTGGAAAATTTAAATGCCAGACAAATTATATAACAAAAACTACCTCCAACTATATTGTAAAGATTCAATCATTTTATAATGAAAGTGAACTTGTGATACCATATCACACTCTTTTTGGTGCAGATAAAAGTCTTCACTTTATTGTTCCCCATTTTAACAAAGTAGTAATACTTTGGTTTTATAATCTCTAGGTTTTGATACTTTTTAAAAATTCATTAAACTTATCCAAAGAATTTCTCTTATTACCTCATTAAGTGGATACCAAGTATCTACCTAGTTCGTTGGTAAAAGAGATGAAGAAATAATAACCTTTTCTGATTGAAATTGTAATCGACCATGCACTTCAAATTGTAATCAATCATTGGGGTCACCAACTTGAGTCTTGTATGATTGACATTTATTTCTAGTTTGAATATAATTACCTTGATTTGTATGGTCTCACCATAAACTTAATCGTGGTATGTAAGGGCACAACACTTGTTTTAATTGCATAATAGTAAAACCCTTTGTTTTTATAAAAAAAACTTGAATTAAATTCTTATTTAGAGTTAGTGTACATCATAACAATTATTGAGGTACATTTATAAATACAAAACTAAAATGAGTACACTACAACATTCATATATTCATGGATGAAATGGCAACTACCCTAGTTCCATTCATGCAAATTTCTGAACTTATTCTTGCTAGTCGTCACACGATAATGCCAAATATTATGATGGAATCTACAAATTTGTATCAAATACTCATGATGTGGTAATTGGCAAGAATGCAATGTCAATGTCATAGATATTCAAGAAGGAATATGTTGGAGTCACACAACCAACTTCCTTGATCTTTACTTATTAGGGGTTTGTATCTATTTTAGTGTCTAATACCTTCTCTTTCGAGCCTAGTTCTATCCTTAACAATTAAGATAGGTACTTACTTCTCATTGCTCCTACTGACTTTAAGAATTTCTACTTGATGAAGACTTATCTTCATTTAAATTCCTAGTTAATCCTTCACAAGGGTTAACTGTATTGTGGAATTTGGTTAATCAAAATTTCTAACAAATTAATTTATCAATTTAACATTGTCATATTCTTAACAACTTAAGTGCTTGATGACAAGTGTTTAGGTTGAGCAATAAGACTTTTGAACCGTGGATGCATAGAAGATATTATCAAAACATATTTTGACTAATCATTACTTCTATTCTTACTTCTTCACAAGAACTCATACATAGGCATGTTAGGAATTTAAGATGCTAATCTTATATGACATAGGACAACTCCTATGGAGTTCTATGGAATAAAACGATTCCTAGGGAGCTAGTCCATGCCCTATTAAACGGTTCAATTGAGGCTTTTAGGAAGGAGATTCTATTTGTCTTTAGCTATAGTGGTTTAATGGAGACATAAGTTAAAATCGAAATGACATCGTATATGTCTAGGAGCAAAGATATAGAACAAATTTAAACAACGAAATAGTGGGAAAACTAACATTCATCGCAATATATGAAAACTTTTAGCAAGTTATAGCATTTATATAATGACCTTCACCCAATTATATAAACGGTTCCAAGACCCAAATTCATACTAGCTCGATTGTGGGACAACGGTCCCTCTACAACCTTCACTAATACAATTTGGTGGGTTAACTCGTTTAACCGATTCTACACTTAGAACTCTCTGTCGATGGAATTACATTAAGTTCATCTTTAGCCCGAACCCCTTGGGACAACGGTCCCTCTAATACTTTCGTTGAGATCAACCAAATTTCAAAATGCAATAACATCTTATTACCCCACTTACCCAACATTAAAAAAAAGCACCCCGGTATAATATTTCAATACCGTATTGTACCCCTAATGAAATTGGGATTCATGAGTTCCTACTATTTGGTAAGGCTAAGTCTCAATTTTTAGAAATGTGAAGGTCTTGCCAATTTATTATCTATCTCTTTTAAGTGAACTAAATTAGTGATCTATTGATAATTATAATTGACAAGGTCGAGAACTCGATATAAAAAAATGTGCATGTGATGTTATGGCGATTTAGCATGCATGCAAATATATAAAGAAAGAAAATGTAAAGAAAAACAATTTCCTAGTATGGCCTTCCTAAAATAAAAAATCTAATAATCTATTACATATTTGGAAACCAACTCCTTTAGTCACTTGAACTTCATGTGGCACGCATCCCAAGGAAAACACCGTCTTGATCGGAACTCCTTTCCGAATGGTTCCGTCTTTAGGAAACCCCGGAATTACAAAATAATAATAAAATACATATCTATTCCTATTATACATTTGTAATAAAATAAATCTATTAAATTACAAAACGGTGATGCGAAATCACATTAAAATTACAACCAAATCGATATTCCCTTTCATTACTGGTAATACCAATTAAAAAACTAAGGTCATACTAAGACAAATTACATTATTTAAAAATCACATAAATTTAAATGACATCCATACCTAAATTATGCAACAATATATATATATATATATATATATATATATATATATATATATATATATATATATATATATATATATATATATATATATATATATATATAAATATATGTATACAAACATGCAAAAAGAATGTGCCAAATCGCCTTACTAGATTATATCGTATATAGCTCGGTTTTTATGGAAATGCGTGATCTTTAACTTATTAAAATCACTAATTAATACTTAAATCAAATTTAAGGCCAAGTTAATTGTCCCAACTGTTTTAGGACTCCAAAAATTAGTCTCCACTAAAATTTGACAATAATCTAACTTGATTTTATATTATTGCTCATATTTAACCCTATTTATCATAATTATGAAATAATTCCAAATTTTATTACAATAATCTAAAACTTTGAAATTTAAATTTTTGAACATTCTGTAATATTACCATGACCCTCATAATGTCAAAAATATGTGTTAAAAATTTTGAATTTATTTAGAGAAAATTATGGTTGCGATTTATCGGTTTTATCAAATAAAAAGCATAAAGCATACGAAAATAAAATAATTAATTTAATCTAATTAATTTTCTAATCTTACATATGACAAGATATAAATGCAACCTAAAATAATTTTCTCATGCCATGAAATTCGTTTTAGCTATTTTCAGCTTATATAATCTCGATTTATTCCATTTTAACCATTAAAATCATAAATCATGCAAAATTAATCGAATTAATCTCAAATTTTACATACAATAAGAAAAATATGCATGTGAGATCATATTAAAATTTCATGGTCAGAATCGAAGTTTAACTATTTTTAGTCAATAAACCATCATTTTACTTACTAAAATGTAATTATTTTACTAAAAATCATAAAAATGAGCAATAAACTTCCATAAACCATCTAAAATGACCTAAAAAATTTTAGGATGAGAATGTATACATGCATCCAAAATTTCGTGCATATCTCATATTTACACAAATTTTTCGGTTTTTATTTTAGTCATCAAATATCTCGTAAAAAACTCAAAAAACGATTTGCATGCAACAACGAATCTCTTGATACCAATTGTTAGGTTCATAAACTCTCTTATTAGACATCTCTAATAAAGATCTAATTAACTTATTAAATAGAGGTGGTGGATCTAGTTACATGCAAACAAAAATAAAAGTAAAAAGGAGAAAATAATTTTTCCTTACATTGTAATGAAACGAAAATGGGCACAAGGTTGAACTCCTTCCAACCTTGTTCTTGAGCTATGAATAATAGGATGATCCTCCAAAGTTTCAAAGTAGAAACTCTCCTATCAATTGCACCCAAGACTTTACCCAACAAGATTCTTAATAATATTGACTAGATATTATTAAGAAATAAAATCCCTTAATATTATTATTTACTACTCTAGTAATTGAATTATAATATTAATGTAGTTGTGTGATTTTAGAGAGAGAGGCATGCAAAAATGGAACAAGAAAAATTGAGCAACAAATTGCTCTTTTTCTAAAGCACAAAACCGGCACCCCATTTTGTCCCTTAGTGGAAAATTTCTTTTTTTCTTATTTTATTTGCATGCTTGATAGGTAATGAGTATTACTAGAGTAGGTTTGTCATAAGCATGTAAGTAGTGAAATCATTACGTGCAATAATAGTTGATTAAAGAAAAGACAAAATAAAATGTTGTCTAACAACATAATATTTCGGCCACTTTAAGATAAAATGGACCATTTTGATTTTGTAATGTTTGTCACACAATCATAAGGATCATATATTTATTTATCTTATATAAATAAATATTAGTTTGATCATATAACAATTATATAATTTAAACAAATGATTAATATACACTTAACTCTTAAGTAATAATTATGTCATTATATGAAAATATAATGACTCCTATAATGTCAAATTTAATTAATTTAAAACCCTTGTAAAATATAATCAACAAATAACCTCTACTTCTAAAAATACAATACCTCGATTAATTTAATTAATTAACGCTTAATAATTAAATTAAATCTTATTTAATCACACTACAATAAGATATAAAATTTTATTAGTCAATCATCGCGTAATTGAATAATAAACTTGCGTTGACTCGAGTTCTAAACTCGACCTCAAAAACCTCACACAACTATATATATATATATATATATATATATATATATATATATATATATATATACATACATATATTAATAAAAGGGACTGATCAACCCGTATCAAATACATTTGATCAGAAAATATTTGGGTTCCATCCTATAGGTGTGACCTCAAGGGATCAATTGATCACCACCGTCAAACGACAGTAACGTCAAACTCTAGTCAGCGAATCGTTACTGATAAATGTTGATCAGTTGACTATATAATGTATCATCCCTTATGTATTCTTATCATGAGATTTAAATATGTGATCGCACTATTGTTGAGGACACATACTCCAACTGTCTCTCCCCGACGTAGAAGGGATATCCTCTGCAATAAAAGCAAAGTAAAGCAATATTAGAAGTTTGTTTAAGCATTTTCGAGCATTTCAAGCATAAAAGTGGCGTTTCTGGCCATCTTTGGCCACGCTTTCCAAAGTCCAACCACTCGTGTGGTAGGATGGGACAAGAATAGTCTAAATTCGAGCCTAGTTGCGGGTTTGAGCTGAAAACTCGGCAGCATTTCGCTACAATGTCAACTATACCATATAAAAGTGTCCCGGAAGAGCTGTCACAAATCAAAAGTCCGGCATGATAGCAAGTTTACCCACTACTCAAGTATTCCAGAACACCAAGTTTCATAAAAAAATGGGCTAGAATAGGGCCATTTTTGAAGGGTTTTACGGTTTAGCAGAGAAACCGTCACATTTCGCCCTCAAATCCTTACTACTCGACGAAAATTCGAAAGGGATATATGGTTGTGTTCCTAATATTGGCAATTACTCATTTCTAATGTCAATTTCATGAGGCAAATCCATTTGACGTAAAAGCCCCAAATTTTCGAAATATAAGGAAATAAAAACCGTAATTTTCGACCTAAAATCAAGCTCAAATGCAACTTAAAGCAAGTGCAAGACACATACCTGGATTAGTCATGATTTATGGCGATATTTGATCGAGTTCTTGACGGGATTTGGTTGGGTTTTGATGAAGGAATGAAGAAATTGTATTTTGAAATGGAAATAAAACGCGACTTAAAGTCGGGTTTTTACCCAGACAGGGACGAGCTTGGGAAAGGACGTAGTACTAGCTGCGCCTCTTCCAAAGGTCGTAGCTTTGCTGCGCCTCTTCCTCAACATATGGCTCCGTTTTGGCGTTTACTTCGTCCAGATCAGCATTTTCTTCAACAGACTATAGACAACCACGACATTTTATCTGCTTCAACGCCGCTGATGGTGCATCGTTGTCGACATTTTATCTCCTTCAACGCTACTGATGGTACATATTTATTGATATATTTTATTTCCTTCAACGCTGCTGATGGTGCATCGTTGTCGATACATTTTATCTCCTTCAACGCTGCTGATAGTGGATCGTTGTTGATACATTTTATTTCCTTCAATGCTGTTGATGGTGCATCATTGTCGACATTTTATTTCCTTCAACGCTGCTGATGGTGCATCGTTGTCGAGATTTTATTTCTCCTCAGTGACGCTAATGGCGCATTGTTGTTGATACCTTTACCTTTCTCCTAAGAGGCGCTAATGGCGCGCCGTCGTTGATCCAATGTATGATTCAACCTCGACAAAGTCATCGACATGTTCCCCATCGAGAATTGGTTGTCGGTCATAGCCCACGTATTTCTCGAAGACATAGTTTGCTTGAGGACAGACACAGGTAGATTCCCCAGGTATGTTTTCTTCTTATGGCTGACGAGCTTCCTTATGTAGTCTAATGGACTTTGAACGACCCTCCCCGATAGTCGACAAACTCTAAAATGTTCCCGGCGAAAGGTCCTTGGCTCAGACCCCTTGAGCCGCCTCGCGTCGCCATAGTCATCAGGTCGTAATCTTCGATTGAACTAATGGCTAGACTTTGACTTTCGCCTTGTACTGTCCAAGCCTCAGTCAAGGTGGGGGCTCTGTAGATACCTCATTTCTGCACCTCCCGCCAACCACCCAGTGATGATTGGGCCGCAAGTTTGATACGCGGAACGATTTTATGACAGTTGGTAAGTTCATCGACAAGTGATAGCTCAAACACTCGAGTCAACCTCATGGTTGTCATTTACACACCGATACGGTCGTTTTGATAGTAATTAGAGTTCATTTGGAATCCGGGTCAAAAACCGCTTCATTTTCTAAGAACCCGTTTAAATGTCGAGTCGGAATGTACCGGAGTGTTCTAGAATTCGCTGGATGCTTATTCCTAATTTAATTTAATATTTTTAAGGAAATATCTTCCGTATATTGTGTTTCACGGAATAAGGAAGTGTATAACTACCAAAATTCCATAAAAAACACGGAAATCTTTCTTGATGAGGAGGAAACGTCTGAGGAAATGACGCAGCAGGTGCTGCGCCTCTTCCAAGAGTCACAGTGTTTGCTGCACCTCTTCCCCAGCCCTCTTTTCACGCTTGTCATAATATTTCCGTGATTTTTTTCCGTATCTGTGTCATTCCTAAACTCCTTCGTGTGTTTAGTATAAATAGAGACATTCGGTCTCCATATTTGGCACGCGAGTGTCCGCCCTTCTCTTCTCTCTTTGCATTCTAGACCACGCTTTTGCTTTCGACGCCTACGTGCTTGATCAATCGACCACGTAAGCTCAGATCATTCTGAGTCCCAGTCACGTTGCATAGACCGACCAATTTGACCAACTCCACTTAATCAGTCTAATTAATCTTTTAAATCCTTTAATAAGGGCACTTTTCACGCATATTCGAGTCGAGCAATCACTAAACGATAACTTTAGTCAATCTCGTTTCGTTAACCATGTAAGTCTGAGGGTGTAAAATCCTATTTTATTTATTGTACTTTTATTTTGTATCACGAATGTAAGGTCTATATCCAAAGCACATTCAAAACCGTCTTAAAAACCTCCTTTCAAAACCGTATTTGCAAAATAGCGGAGGTCTGACGTCGAGAATAAATGCAGCAGCAGCTACGCCTCTTCGAAGAATCGCAGCATATGTTGCGCCTCTTCCTGAGGCTGCCGCTGCTCCTGCTTTGCTTCTTCTTCCTCGACCTTCTGCAATCTTTCTTATTTTTCTTATTTCTTTCTTTCCTTTGTTCGTATCAGCACATAAACATGTTTTATTAATTCCTTTCAAATTATAACGTTTAATTCCGAATTGAATCCCTTATAATCCATATTTGTGGGTTTTCGTCATCTATTTCAAACCCGAATTTTAGAGGTTCGATTCGTTCATATCAAGTCTCTGGAATTCATCTTTTGTATATAATTTTATTTGTTTGATTTCAATTAATTTGATTCAATTTCGTTTTCAAGTCCAAAGTTTGTTCCTTTATTAAATCCGACACGAGTTCGTCATAATCATGTAAACCGCTGTAAATTATCACCTTTAATTCGTTTTATGACGGTTCCAGATGCATATAATCTGTTAAACCACTTCTACTTGAGTCTAATATCAATAATCGACCTTAAATTCACCAATGAATATTAACAATCCGCGGTTCTGATTTCACAGAAAGAGCCCAGCTCAAGAACAGACGCAGGAAGAGCTGCGCCTCTTCCTGAGGACGCAGCAGATGTTGCGCCTCTTCTAGATTGGCTTCTGTCCCTGAACTCTTTCTCGCTTTGACGTAGCTCCTAATTACGTATTAAATTGACAATTAATCGTATTATCACCTCTAATCTGACATATTTTTCATACTTTTATTTATAATTTTATTTTAGTTCTTTCTTTATTTTATTTCTTTCTTTATTTTCCTCTTCAAAATCCCGTTTTGAGCGTGCTTTTGACGTAGATCAAATAAGCCTTGTAATATTTGTAATATTCATTATTATTTATGTATGATATATATTGTATGTTTCACATGTAATTAATCTAACATCCAACTTCGACCCACATTGAGTGCTGAATTACGTCTTAACCGACTTAGTTTAATTCACATGTTAGGACTAAAACATTGGATGTTGCATTTCATGCATTACATCGACGACATATTAAATATGAATAATTTCCCTAATCATTAGTAGAGGCCGCTATCGAGACGGGCGGGATTAGGTGTTCGATTAAAGAGCTTCCTAATACGTACCCTCATCCCTTACTCCAGTTATCTCGGGACACCCGTGTCCATTGGCATATTCGAGAGTCATTCTAGACATAGAATGCTAAGGGTAAAAAGTTCTTAGTGTTCATGTCATTACTTTGTGTCTTGACATGGCGCGAGGTATTCGAACGGTTTCCAATTTTTCCACAATAAATTGGTGGCGACTCCACAAATGTCGGTGTAATACTCCGTATTTATAAGTCTTGGGGTACTCTATCGAGTAGCCCTTACTCTGTCGAGTAAGGGCGAGTTGCGAAATAAAATAGTTTCGGACCTGTTGGGTACTCGATCGAGTAGCTGGGGTACTCGATCGAGTAAGGGGGCACTCGATCGAGTACCTTAGCTACTCGATCGAGTAGCCGGTTTTACGGGGAGTTTTTCTCGGGTTTTGTTAATTATGCGATTAAGGTATTTAAACATAATCGTCATTGTTTTAAATCACTTTTACAAAACCTAAAACCCTGTTTAAGAGAGAAAGCAGTCAGTTCATCTTCCTAATCGCATTCTTAGCAATTCCCGGAGTTCAGACGGTCAGTTCGTGTCGTAGTTCGTATCGTTGAGTTCCTTGCGTCGAGGGTAAGCTTTTAACATAATTTTTATAATGCTTTGTTAAGATTGGTTAAACCCTAATTTAGGGATTGGGGGTTTTTGTGCGTAGTATGTGATGTATAGCCTATATGTGTTATATGATAGGAGGAGGATTCGTAGAAGAGGCGTTTTGATACAGCTGTAGATACCGTCTGCTTGTTGTGCTTTCCAGGTAGGATTTCCTACTCATTATTAGTCCCATAATGGGATATTGGTGATGTGCTGTAGTTAGTTGTTTGATATAATGATTGTATTGTGTTTGTGGTTGTGATTGTTGTTGATGGTTCTCGAGATGCGTTCTCGGCTGAGTGGGGTCACTTGCGGGAGTGACTTCACGCCCTAGTTTCGCCCTTCGTGGAACCCGCCATGGAAGGGGATGTGCACATTAATGGGACAGGGTTATCGCTCGTACGATGAGCGGGGCTTAGGTGGGAACGGCTGCGGTCCCCATCGGGGGCGGTCCGGTGGGACTCATTGAGACGATGGGAGTTGGTGGTGTGTGTGTGTGTGTGTGACCAAAATTGTCTCTGTTTATCTTATTATTGTTATCTCAGTATTGATTGTGTGATTAATCTTGACCGGTGTTGTTTTGTAAACTGCGGTGATCCATTCGGGGATGGTGAGCGATCTTGAGCAAGTATTGAGATGAGTCTTGGGATAGTCCGGGATGCCACGACATGATGATAGGAGTCTTCCGCTGTAGCCTTAGTTTATTTACATTTCAGTTAGACAGTCGTTTGAGAATAATGTATCGTACTTTTAGTTGGTTTCATGGATTGTAACTATTCGTTAACCTATTTATAATAAACGTTGTTTCACTATTGTTGTTTGATTATCATTGCCTCGGGTAACCGAGATGGTAATGTCTTCATACCTGAGTGGTCCTGGTAAGGCACTTGGAGTATGGGGGTGTTACAGTCGGCTTATTCAACCTTTCACCGGTTTCAATGCCTCACCAATCGGTAATGGCCCATGACGTGCTTTGGCAAACCAAGGTTCTGTGGGAGAAGTGTCGCCGCCTCGAAACCAACGCGCGGGTGGCCCATGTCCACAATTATCGTCTTAATTGCAATTATTAATATAAATGCCTTTTAATTAATTATTCGAATTACATAAATTATTCTTATAAATACTTATCAAATTACGGGGTATTACAATAAGTGTGTGCTAGCAACCGCAATCCCATCAATAAATCCTAAATATTAAATAGTAAACATAATCATATACATTCAAGCATCATTCCTGCTCAATTTTCCCACAACTATCATCTATCTTCATATCCTATCACCTCAGATAAATTATAAACATATCACAACTACACTTCTTATCATTTGTTATTCAAGATAAATTCTAAGTATACTTGTAATCGCATAAATCATATATTGGCTTAGGACAACACGTTCTGCATATCACTAGACATGAAAATTCTAATTTTTATAACATGCTCATCCACAATTTAAACCAATCAATTAACTATAGCAATATATCCCTACTCATATATAAATTCAATCAATGAATAAGTTCACAAGATAATTCATCTGATAATCCAATCCCGAAATTTTCAACACCATAATTATTCATATCACACAGCCCTAGGCCATTCGGCAACAAAATTGAAATTTCTATCTTAAAACAATCAATTTTGACCATTAAAGAATAAAGACACCTCTATTCTAAATACCCCACTCTTTCAATCTTTCTCGAGGTAACCACTTCAAAACTGAGAGGGTCATGGTACGAATTAAGGGCGCCTTCTTAACCGCACAGAGAGGGCTCCTAACAGTTTCTACCCAGGGTTCATTTAATTTAGACACATCCTAAGCTTATTATTGTTCATTGGTTTAGGCCAGAGGAACGTCATCTCGGATACCACTTTGTAACGCCCTCATTTATTAAGGAGCCTTAACTAGGCATTCCTAGATAAAAGGGACTGTTACCATCTCAATTTCCTGAGGCAGTGATGACGAAAGTAGACGAAACCAAAGTACTTTAAATAGCTTAAACGAATAATGGTCTTTTTACAAGTTATCCAAACTAAATAACTGAAAAGTAATTAAATACATCTCGCAACGGAATTAAATAAAATGAATAACAAAAATAGTAATTGTCCAAAACTAATTGATCTAGACTACTTGGTATTGTCGTCCAAGTTCTCACGCAACTCCATGCTCGTGAGTCAGCTAACTCAAGTACTTGTTATTTAATCTGGTCCCCAATTAACCAGAAATATTAATTGGTTCACCACAGGACACCATCAATTAAAGCAGACAACAATTTTTTTTACACAACAAACACACGTCAACCAAAAGGTCGAGTAGGTTAAATAAAAAAAAAGTTATAAGATGAAACAATAAATATGCATGATATGCAAATGCAATGCAGCTGCGCTTATCACCCGAGACACTTGTTCATCCCGCCAATCCCTGGCCCGGAAAAAACCCTCAACTGAAGTTGAGTCAACCAGGATACACCTGAGGACACCATAGACAAGTCTGCAGAACCAGCCTGGGCCTTAAATCAGAATAAATATGAGGACACCAGCGACAAGTCTACATAAGCAGCACCAGCCTGGGCCTAAATCACAATAACTGATAACCAAAATGCATATCACATGCCAATGAATGCAACAACGATAATATACTTCCATGAAACAATCCATAATAATATCTCAGCCAAAGGTTATAAACCAACCAATAAAACATGTCATACGAATGATATGACCACAGAAAAACACAGTTGAGTAGATATCCTACCTGATAGCAACTCTTCGAGTCACACAAGTCACACAAGCAATCAAATCGATCCTTTACAAATCCATAACCTACATAACATAATTATGTACAATTAATATATAACCAACCAGCTAATCATGCACTTATCCTATGGCCATCACGTCCTAATCCTTTTGACAACTTCAAAGTTAAATCACTAATTTACCGTTTTACAGCACAGTTCAGTCTCACTATAAAATTCATAATTAATTTAATAAAAATCCAAATGATGCAAGACCAGTGGGGTTGGAACCCTAAGACACATATCTACAGTTCTTGTGAAATAGACTTTCCTCAAATTCCTTACTTATCAATGTTTTATTGAAAGATTTATAAATACTGATGAATTCCGTCGCATAAAAAGTATCGATTCATAAAACAAGTTTAACATATGATTTTTGAAAAATTACAATGCCTTGAATTATCTACACTCTTCAATGTTAATGTATGCAAAAGACCCAACTAAGTTTCAATTTATAAATTAGGTTTGCGAAATAAACTTTAGACTACTAGTGCATTCGCGGATTCATAGTCGACATGTTCATAAGGAATTTATTCTGAAAAATCTACAAGGCCAATTGATACAAAATGTTACATGCATAAACTGGATTTGAAAATAACCTAAGTCTATTCTTTACATTTTCGAAGATAATAATTTTAAAACGGTCTGATAATTCGTTCAAGACAACTTACAGATTTACAAAATTGCTGTAACTTTCTTTCTTAAACCTAATCATGTTTAACCTAATCTTTATGTAATTAAGCACGACTTCTACCATAATCCTACTATAATTTAAGTCTTAAAGTTGAACAATTGAATCTTATAAAGATTAAAAGCAACTTACAAAGTAAAAGATTGAATCCAATGGAAGTAGATGCAAAATCCCCAAATTTGTAACACCCCCATTTATCTAAGAGCTTTTAGCTAGACATTCCTAGATAAATAGGGCTGTTACCATCTCGGTTTCCCGCGGTACTGAATAACGAAGTTCGACAAACCAACGTACTTTAAAATACAACTTAAGCAATTACATATTTATTACAAATTAACCAACTAAAACTTAATATAAATTTAATTATAACTCTCTACGGGAATAAAATAAAGTGATTAGATAATCTAAGTGATCTAGACTTCTAGATAGACTGGCCATTCCTCACGCATTCCCACGAACTCCCCAAGTCAGCTAATCTTTAAGACCTGCAATATCTGATGCCCATTTATGGTTCATCACAGGTGTTCACAAATACACTGTCAACCGTGAGGTTGAGTAGGATAACTAAACAACAGTAGTAATACAATCACCTGCAACAAGATTCGATAAAGAAATACAAGCCAAGACCGTCACACTCACACATGGCTCATCCGTGTGCCACATCACATGCACCGACCGTTCACGCCACATACGACACCACACGGGGTACTGGTCAGGTCCACGGCCACTCCCAACACCACCGTGCCTGGCCAACCATAATTCGTACAGGACCACGGCGCTTGCACATCCCCGTGCCTGACCGACCAATTAATCTCAATAGCAATGCCAATCTCAATGCCAATCTCTTTCACAAAACCAGCCAACAACAGAGAACCAACCAACAAGGTAATGATATGATCATAAGATAACGTTAGGCCTGGAAATCCGCATACCTTCCTGATCAGTATCTCATCTAAGCCTGACTGTCAGGCTGTCAGGGTGCCAGGCTATCAGGGCACATGAAGATAGGCGCCAGGCCATGGAGAGGACAACGGTCAAAATATCAGGACGATATTAGACCACATACGCGTGTTATAAAGGAATTATATATGCAGCATTAAGTATGAAGATTTCGCAGTAAATGCAGTAGTTAAGGGAGGAATAATTGACAATTATTACTGGTAATAATGGAGAATAATCTGCAATTAATACCATATCAAGCAGCCGTTCAGGGAAGAAGCCTATATAAAGAATAATTTGAAGATATTGGAGAGATATCATTCACACGCAAGAAGAAGCATACGCAATACATAGAGAGAAATAAGCATTGTTATAATCATATAATTATTCTCCCAAAATACATAGTGAAATCCTCTCCTGGCTTGGTGCCCGTGGTTTTTTCCCATTCAAGGGTTTTCCACGTACAAAATTACTTGTCTTATTATTGTTATTGTTATTTCGTTTACAGTTTATTATTGTACCCTGACGACCTGACCAATAGATTGTCTAGAGCTAGTTAACCTTACACAACTCTACCCTGACCTGATTTCGCCTTGCGCAAAATCCACACAAAACAATTGGCGCCCACCGTGGGGCATCTAGCTCTTTAAATCCTTTTTTCTTATCTTCCAAAAATTAAAAAATCCTACAAAAATGGCCCAACCCACCATTGAAGAACAATTGAATGCAGCTCTCCAACAAGTCGCTGAATTGGAAAGCCTAAAAGAAAAAGTAGCCCAAACTGAGGCAGAAATCCTGCAACTGAAAGAATCTAAGTCAGCTCTAAAACAAAAATTAGAGAAGACCCAAGGGGCAGGCTCTAGATTCCAACCAGGAACCCCATTTTCATCAATCATTAAAAATATTGATTTTTCCCGTTTTGGGAGCCCAAGTATTCCTAAATCCATTAATGTTGATGGTGATGATGAGCTAAAAGATGATAAGGAGAAATCTGATGAATCTGCAGCAGCCATCATGATGGCAGTGGTTCAGAAGATCAAGAAACTCAATGAAAAATTCGATAAGATACCCGGAGTACCTGCCAGCATGGAAGAAGCTGCCCCTGACAAATATGTTGATTCGCCTTTCATAGACGAAACAGCAAAGGTAGACCTACCCAAGAAGTTCACAATTCCATCCATGAGGGTCTATGATGGAACCACGGATCCTCAAAATCACGTGGCTCTTTACAAGCAGAAAATGCTAGCTGCATCTATTCCCAGTGAGTTCAGACAAGTTTGTATGTGCAAGGGATTTGGAACGACCCTGACTGGCCCTGCTTTGCAATGGTACATCAACCTGCCAACTGGGAGCATCCATTCCTTTGCCAACCTGGTCAACAGCTTCAACCAGCAGTTCGCGAGTAGCAGGGAGTTGGAGAAATGATCCAGTGACCTTTACTAAGTTACACAGAAGCCTGATGAAACTCCCAGGACATTTTTTGCAAGATTCAACAAGGAGAAAGTATCCATACCCAGTTGTGACGTGGGAACAACAGTGGAGGCATTCAGACAGGGGTTACTACCATATAGTGACTTATATAGTAAACTCACTAAGTATCCCTGCCACACCTTCGAAGATGTTCAGGCTAAGACTCTTGCTTTCATCAGGCTGGAAGAAGATAAAAGCTATAAACTTGGATCACCCAGTTGACCAAAGGATCATTAAAGGAGCAGTAGGAAGAGCAACAAAGGAAACAACTATAGACCTACTCCATATTCCGAGCCAGATCAGTCAGAAGTCAACCTGGCTCATGAGTATCAAGGTAAGGTTAAAGTTTATCCATCTATCTCCAAACATAACTTCAGTGTTGATATTGCAGGATTGATCCAAAGACTTTACAACATGGGATCAGCTGTTAGATGGCCCAGTAAGTCAGAAAATCCAAATCCTAGAAGAGACAATTCAAAATGGTGCGAATTTCACATGGATATTGGACACACCACGGATGATTGTTTCACCCTGAGGAAGGAAGTGGCCTACCTGCTAATATCAGGATACTTGAAAGACCTGATCAAGACGAAAGGAAGGAATGCAAACCAGGATAAAGAGAATCAGGAGCATAAGCAGGATCGTAGTCTCCCTCCACCACCACCAACCTATGAAGTAAAATTCATATCTGGCGGTTCAGAGATTTGCGGCCTGACAAGCTCAGCAGCAAAGAAGATAGCCAGGACGCCAAGGACTGCGTCACCCTGCAAGCCGGATCATGTTCCAACAATCACTTTCAATGATTGTGACGTAGTGGGCATCCCTGATGTTCATCATGATGGCCTGGTAATTTCAATGCAGATTGGAACAACCACAGTAAGAAGGATCCTGGTAGATGGAGGCAGCTCAGTGAACCTGATCATGCTTGACGTACTAAAAGGCATGAAGATCAATGAAGACCAAATCATTAAAAAATCCAGCGTCCTAGTAGGATTCAGTGGTGAAACCATGAGCACTCTAGGAGAAATCTACCTCCCAACCTACGTGGAAGGAGTCTCATCTTATAAGAAATTTGGAGTCCTTGACTGCCTGTCTTCCTACAATGCTATCCTGGGCAGACCCTGGATTCACAACGTCAAGGCCGTACCATCAACCTATCACCAGTGCATCAAGATACCAACAGACTGGGCCATAGCCACGATCAAAGGAGATCACAAGACAGCCCAGGAATGCTACATAGCAACCTTGAAGCCTTCCAAGGCAGGTAAATCCCTGGCATAGCAATTACAGTACCCTGTCAGGAGCACTTATGTGGCACCTCCCAGAATGGAAACATATCAGGTAATCCTAGACCCTGAGTACCCTGACAGGTATGTTTTAATAGGATCTGACGCACCAGATAGTGTCAGGCCTGAATTGGTAAAATTCCTTAAATATAAATCATCTTGGTTTGCTTGGTCACATTTTGATATGACTGGAATTAGCGCTGATAGAATTACTCATAAGCTCAATGTTGACCCATCTTTTAAGCCTCGTAACAAAAAAAGGCGCAAATTTACAAAAAAGAAATACCATAATAAACGAGGAAGTAGAGAAACTCTTGGATATGGGGATGATCGGGAAGTAATTTACCCCGAGTGGCGGCTAACGTAGTTGTTGTGCGAAAAAAGAATGGGAAGTGGAGAGTCCGTGTAGACTACACCGACCAACAAAGCATGTCCTAAAGATCCATTCCCCCGCCTCATATTGATGCCATGGTAGACGCCACAAAGAGGCCACGAAATGCCGACATTCATGGATGCTTCCAGTGGATTCAATCAAATAAAGATGCACCCTGCCGACCAGGAGAGTACTGCATTCATTACAGATCGAGGCATATCTTTACACCGCCATGCCTTTCGGCTGAAGAATGCAGGGGCAACGTATCAAATACCGTCAACATGATGTTTAAAGACCAGATAGGTGACATCGTGGAAGTATACATAGAAGACATGGTGGTGAAATCCAAGAATGCAGAAGATCATGTGAAACATCTAGAAATAGCATTTGAGATACTGGAAAAATATAACATGAAGCTGAACCCTGCAAAATGCCACTTTGGAGTCTCTGTAGGCAAATTCCTTGGATATATGGTCACAAAGAGAGGCATAGAAGCTAGCCCTGAACAGATAAAGGCTATCCTGGAACTACAGATCACCCAAGTCCGTCAAGGATATCCAAAATTGACAGCCGGTAGCCGCCCCAACCGTTTCATATCAAGATCCTCCGAGAGATGCAAAACATTCTATAACCTCCTCGGAAAAATAAACAGGTTCCGGGACAGATGAGCATGAGACAGCTTTTCAGGATCTAAAATCCTATTTATCATCTCCACCCTTATCGGCTAAGCCGAAAAAGGAGAACCTTTGTCAAGATATACCTATCTCATCACCGACACAAAGATCATCAGCGATCCTGGTGAAAGAACAGACGGTCAAAGAACATCCAGTCTACTATGTAAGTAAAAGCCTGCTAGATGCTGAGTTGAGGTATGGACTACTTGAAAAATATGTCTTAGCTTTGATTATGTCATGTACTAAATTGCGACCTTATTTTGAAAGTCACCCCATTATAGTCGGGACTAATTTACCCATAAAATCTGTCTGCGCGTAAGCTGAACTTTCAGCGGGATGGCCAAATGGTCGGTATAGATTAGCACATACGATATCTCCTTTGAACCCGGGCGGCGATCAAATCGCAGCCCTAGCAGAATTTGTGGTGACTTTAGCCCTAACTGGAACCAGGACCGATAAAAGAGGTCAACCAACTAGAAAATAAAACCCTAGACCAAGAATGGACCCTATTCATAGATGGGGCATCCAACACCAGGGGGACAGGGTTAGTACTAGTACTGAAATCGCCCCAGGGAGATATGATAGCACAGGCTGTAAGCTGTGAGTTCAAAGCCATGAACAACGAAGCAGAATATGAAGCCCTGATAGCAGGCTTAAAGGTATGTCTAGACCTCGGTGTTCAAAACCTAAAGGTAAAAATTGATTCACTCTTAATTGATAATCAAATAAAGGGAATTTATACGGCTAAGGATGCAAAAATGATTTCGTATTTAGAATATGCAAAAAACCTTACCGCTAAATTTGCTTTATTTGACATAGATCAAATATCAAGAGACCTGAATACCCAGGGTAACGCTCTAGCCAGCCTAGGTTCGAATTTTACCCCCACTGTTTTCGACAAAATACCAATTGTGCACTTATTAGAGCCAGCCATCAGCAAACCTGAACAAGTCAGTCCTGTCAATCAGGACAATAACTCTTGGACTAAATCCTATTATGACTGGTTTCTCCAAGGAATACTGCCTCAGGGCAGACATGAGGCGGGGGCTTTTAAAATAAGAGCTTCAACTTATGCTATCATCAATAACACTCTGTTCAAGAGATCGCAGGCTGGACCCTACCTGAGATGTTTGGAGCCTGACGAAGCCAAACTAGTACTTCAAGAAATACACGATGGACATTGTGGCAACCACAAAGGAGGAAAGAGCCTGGCAAGGAAAGTTCTCAGGACATGTTACTACTGGCCCACACTGAGGGCTGACTGCCTGGAATACTCTTCAAAATGCGAAGCCTGCCAAATTCATGCACCAATCATACATCAACCATCTGAACTCCTCCATTCAATTTCCGCGCCCTGACCATTCATAAAGTGGGGGCATGGATATTGTGGGAAAACTGCACGTAGCTCCAGGAGAAAAAGTATTCATGTTATCTATGAATGATTACTTCTCCAAATGGATTGAGGCTGACTCTTTCAGGCAAGTAACTGAAAAAGAAGTAATATCCTTCATCAGGACAAACATTATTTGCAGATATGGAGTCCCATCAGAAATAGTATGCGATAACGGAACACAATTCGTAGGGAAAAGGACCCAAGCATTTTGCCAATAATGGAATATCAACCTGGTAACATCAACCCCTGGATATCCAAAAGCTAATGGCCAGGCTGAATCTAGCAATAAGGTAGTCATAAGCTGCCTAAAAAAGAAGCTAAAAAGAAGACGAGGCAGATGGGTTGAAGAACTTCCATTAGTACTATGGGCGACAGACAACTCAAAATCGCAATGGCCAAACACCTTACTCCCTGGTGTATGGCTGTGAAGCTGTCATTCCTGCGGAAGTACGAGTACCAACATCCAGATGCAGCCTGAACAACGTTGAAGGAAACAAAGACGTGATGCAAGACAACTTGGTCCTGACAGAAGAATTAAGAGACGCTACCAAAATCAGGATGGCATCATATCAACAAGCAGTCGCCAGGGTTTACAATAAAAACGTCAGGGTCATGGTCTTTAAAGAAGGAGACCTTGTCCTATGCAAAGTATTCCCAAATAAAAAAGAAAAATCAGCAGGCAAACTGGCTCCCACATGGGAAGGCCCTTACTTAATTGATTCAATTGTTGGACAAGGAGCATACAGGCTCCAAACGCTAGAAGGGGAAATGATCCCAAGATCCTGGAATATAACTCATTTAAAATTATTCCATATGTAAAGATCAGGCTACAATCAGGTATAAAATTCAATCACTACTCAACCTAACATGCTATGTGATGAACTACATGTTTCACATGCCTTGTCTGTATTTTATATCTGTTCAACTAACCCATCTATTGACTTTTTGAATCCTGAACAATTATACATGATAAAAGATTATATGCATAAATATTCAAGATTGAGGGCTACTCTACTATACATTCCTGAAACAAAAATTTTGCACTTAACTGTGCCTGACGAGTTGGTAACCGCCACCAGATACAGTAGAGTCAGGACCAATCAGGCATGAAATAATTGCCTGACCTGACTAGGTTTACTGCCACGGATTACAACCAGCTGGACGCAGCAAGACAGGTGTAAGGGTGTTCTCTCCCAAACACTTAGTCTAAAATGCACTCTTGACAGGCCGAATACCAAGCCCTCCAGCTAGGCAGGGGACATAAGCCCTCCTGACAGGCCGGTTTTCCCACCCCTTCAACCATTATAGCAAAAAACTATACTTGGTTGAATTACTCATGAATAACAAAATAAAACGAAAATAATGTGCAGGTTATTCAAACAGAATGTTTGACAGGCCCAACAGGATGAAAACTCACAAAGGAATATCAAAAGCAGAATAAGCCAAAATAAGGCCATCATGCCTATATTAATAAAAACCTTTACCCCATGGGGCAAAGGTGCCAAAATATTCATAAAAGCCAGGGATAGCCTCCCCGACCCAATACAGGAAAAGAAAAATATTGTTTGTCCAGGGACATCCCCCCTGGATGGGCCAAAATACCAAACTAAAAAAATAAACTACTGCTTCTCCTTAGAAACAGCAACAGCATCAACAACCTGCTCCCCACTCTTAGCTGGATCAGCATCAACATCCTGCTCCCCTGGAGAGTCGACCTCCTGTTCATTCTCCATATTATGCAGTTCAGGATACTTTGAAGCAGCAAAAGCAATCTCAGCCTCAGGGTTCCACTTCGCCCTAGCCTCGACAGGCTCCGACATAGCAGCCGCCCTTCCCTTGATATAGAAGTAGAGGGAAGAATCATCTAGCTTGAACTCCAAGTCATCCCTCTCTTGGGTGAGCTCCTCATTTCTGTCCAAGGCCTCCTACAACAGCCGCTTGCTCGAAACTGCCTCAGTCTTAGCAACATCGCTCTCAGCCTGCACCCTTGTCAAGTCAGCAGCTTTAGCAGCCAGGTCAGCTCGTGCAAAATACAGCTCAGACTTTAGCCTATCATAATTTGATCTCATCAGAACAATTTTGGATACCAAAGAAGTAGCCTGATAGGCATTATGGAGACAGGTCGCAGCACCCTGATCAAAAACAGAGAGAAAAGAATGAGTAACTTACCCTAATAATAGAAAACTACCAAAACAAAACACACATAGAAATTGTTCCAACCTACCTCCCTTACGGCCAAGGCACCAACCAAGAGGTCGATCGAATGATCCACTCAAGCAACTGCCGAGTAGCAGTCTCAACAGGTCAAGGGTGAGCATGACATCGATTTAGAAGCGGCGTAGTCCCTTATCTTCACCCTAGTAGCCTCCATATTGTCCACCCCCGCTCTCACTTCCCGACCAAGGGCGAAACATCAACATCTTCAATTTTCCTTTTTGGGCTCTGAAAACTGCTTTGTTTCAAAGAAGGGCAAAGACGTGCCGATACAAGAGAGACCTTGGCGAATCGACTGTTCGGTCAAGTCAATAACAGGCTCAGTATCCCCGCATCCCTGGGAACCTTCCTCCTTGATCTTAGCCAGCCTGGCTGAAAGGTCAACCATACCAAACCTGGCAAGGTGAATAGATGACCTGGTGGCTGCAACACGAAATACAATATTAGCAATATAAACCAAACATTATCAGGAAACTAAAGTAAAAAGAAAAGAAAGACTAAGATGGACTTACTGCCTGAGGTAGTAGCACTAGCAGCCTCTGAAGGCTTAGCCGCCCTGGCAGCACCAACAGCCTTCAAAAAGCGAGGAAGGTAACCAACCCTACAACAGAGAGGCCAGGACCTCTCCAAAGGAGGAATAGCGAGGAAAGCAGAAACATTGGGAGTGGATACTTAGTTTCAGTAACCCTGTCATCAACTGTACACATAAGAGGTATGACTTATTATAATTTTAATTTTATTTTTCACTAATAAATAAAACATGCAGGGCAAAGAAAGAAACTAAAAGACTCACCAGCAACGCAGGCCTCATGATTTAAATACGCCAAGTCAGGACCCACAAAATTGGCCCTGACAAACATGTACCCAGCATCCCAGCCTTTATCATGGCCACTGTCCAAATTACTCAGAAGAGGATTAGTAGACGCCCTGACCTTAAAACTTATACGGCCAGGACTGTTTGTCTTAACATCATAACAAGTCTTCAAATCATCAAGAGAAAAATAAATATTGTGTTTTTTACAGAGATTCTTAATGGAACATACAACCTTCCACACCATTGGCATTAACTGATAAGATGGAACACCGATCTCCTTAATAACCTCAACCATAAGAGGAGAAAAAGGAAGCTTACAGCCTGCCCTGAAAGCCCTGTCATGAATACTGAACCAACCAGGACAAGCCCAGTCGGCCCTGATGGGAGAATTCTCAGGGATCCAGACTTCAAAGATCGCGGGATGATCCCCTTATCCTTCAAAATCTTCTCAAACTCAGGCTTTAAACGGTTTGCAGGAGACTGATCCTCATTTAAAGCCTTCGTAGGCTTGAATTGAAAATCACCATGGAATATTGAGATCATCTCCAATGGAGAATCACTCGGCTTATTGACTGTGGGAGATGGAGCAGCAGAAGAAGTAGGCAAAGTTTCAGAAGAAGTTTCCTCAGGATTCTGAGGAGGAGGAGTTGCAGGAACCGCTGCCCTGGTAGACTTCTTCTTTGCAGCCATTATTTGAAAGA
This sequence comes from Silene latifolia, assembly GCF_048544455.1. Classification (NCBI taxonomy): domain Eukaryota; kingdom Viridiplantae; phylum Streptophyta; class Magnoliopsida; order Caryophyllales; family Caryophyllaceae; genus Silene; species Silene latifolia. The sequence goes on along the minus strand of NC_133537.1, from coordinate 88,788,846 downwards.
TTATGAAGAATTGATTAAAGATTGAAGAAGTTGGAAATTAAGAGAACTGAAGAGAAAGATTATTAAAGAGAGAAAATGAGAAGAAATTGCATTGGTGAGTTTTCCTTAATGAAGCACGCAGATATTTATAATGAAGAAGATTAGGGTTTCAGCCGCAAAGCAAGTGGATAATCATTAAGGAAGTTGCAGTAAATATCACACGTGTCATCAACTGCAGTAAAATAGCCGTTACAGGAAACAGACTAGGCAAAACTTAACCGTTGGGTAATCTTCCTAAAAATAAAGTTATCTCCTCATTTTTTCGTCCTGGCACACTGCAAATAAGGAGATAAGGGGCAATTGTTAGGCCTGGAAATCCGCAGACCTTCCTGATCAGTATCTCATCTAAGCCTGACTGTCAGGCTATCAGAGTGCCATGCTATCAGGGCACATGAAGATAGGCGCCAGGCCATGGAGAGGACAACGGTCAAAATATCAGGACGATATTAGACCATATACGCGTGTTATAAAGGAATTATATACGCAGCATTAACTATGAAGATTTCGCAGTAAATGCAGTAATTAAGGGAGGAATAATTGGCAATTATTACTGGTAATAATGGAGAATAATCTGCAATTAATACCATATCAAGCAGCCGTTCACGGAAGAAGCCTATATAAAGAATACTTTGAAGATATTGGAGAGATATCATTCACACGCAAGAAGAAGCATACGCAATACATAGAGAGAAATAAGCATTGTTATAATCATATAATTATTCTCCCAAAATACATAGTGAAATCCTCTCCTGGCTTGGTGCCCGTGGTTTTTTCCCATTCAAGGGTTTTCCACGTACAAAATTACTTGTCTTATTATTGTTATTGTTATTTCGTTTACAGTTTATTATTGTACCCTGACGACCTGACCAATAGACTATCTAGAGCTAGTTAACCTTATACAACTCTACCCTGACCTGATTTCGCCTTGCGCAAAATCTACACAAAACAGATAAAAATGATATCAATATGCTCAAGACAACAATTACGACGATATGCTCAGGACAACAATTACAACAATGAACCATCTTTCAAAAATTCTCCAATTACCAATATAGTATAGTTGAGTAGTTAACCTACCTGGCAAGCAAATCCAATTAAGCAGCTTAAAGCGATCCAAATAATTAAGCAACCGGATCCAATTATACTTTTTTCACAAATCGTCACCTAACTTACATATTATAATTTCTTCATTAATTGTTAATTATTACATTCTATTATTATTTATTATTTAATTATTTATTATCATTAAAGGATTACGGTATTAAAACCCGATTATAACAAAAACCCGAATCACCCAACTAAAAACGCGACACAAAACAACACCCATCAACACCCCCATATACACGGTTTTACAACCGTGTACACACCTCCCTTGAACCACCAAACCCGACACCAACACCCACCCCCAACACCACCCAATCCTAGCAACCACTACCCTACACCATGATGCAACTTAACCACTAGTCGCCACCTCTTAAAACACCTCCTACAACCCTAAACAACACGCCGTAAACAACCCCACGAAACCCGACACAACTAAACTCTTAAATGTCAATTTTGCAAGACAAATCCATTTGAGGCAAAAGCCCCAAATTTTCGAAATAAAGGAAAGAAAAACACTAATTTTTTCAATCAAATTCAAGCAAAAAACGCAAATTAAAGCAAGAATAAGAAACATACCTCGATTAGTCATGGTTTATGGCACGATTCGATCAAGTTTTGACAAGTTTTTGTTAGAATTTGAGAGAGTTTAAGACGAAGTTGTGTTTTGTGAAAATAAAATAAAACACGACTTAAGTCGCGTTTTTACTCAGACAGGGACAAGCCCAAGAAAAGATGCAGCACTAGCTGCGCCTCTTCCAAAAGCCGCAGTTTTTGCTGCGCCTATTCCCCAGCGAGTCTTCAGCTCAAAATTTGAAAATCCGTTATAAGTTTGTTATTTGTGGGCCCAAGTTTTTTACGCCTCTTCTCCGACATCTTATATCATACACTTAGCTCTCTTGGGCATTCTTTTCTTCAAGACCTACGTTTGTTAACAAACTGCAAAACCGTCACAGTGTTTTATCTTCCCAGCAAGGGCCCTTTGGACACAGTTCACGAGTTCATTATCAGGATTTCGTTTACAACACTCGAGCGGATTTCCAAAGGTGCTTAGGACGCGCCACTATCAGTCAAGCCTCTTCATTTTCCTCGACGGTGTTTAAGACGCACCATTGTCAATAAATTTATATTTCCCGCGAGAGTTCATTATTTCCAATGTACTTCTCGAGAAGCGGAGTTTGTTTGAGAACAGACATAAGCATATTTTTTCCCAAGAATGATTCAATCTCGACAGAGTCATCCATATATTCCCCTAGCAATATTTCGCAGTGTTGCTCATGAGGATCAAGATGTTCCTAGTCTTCAGTATATATTTCTCCAGGTATATTTTGCAGTATTGTTGTTGATAATCAAGACATTATATGTTTCCCTAAGCGAGATTTCGTTGCCATTCACAGCCCACGAATTTCTCAAAAGAAGAGTTCACTTGACACCGACGCAAACAGATTCTCCAGTAGTTTCTTTCAATGTCCTGCTTACCCTCATATATATCAAATCCTTTAAATCTTTCAGATAATCCTTAAATCTTCCAGATAATCCTAATGCCTTCAGACATAGCCTTCAGAAGTCTCAAGAAAGTTTTTAGACACCAAGTTATCTTCAGACAAAAAGTTTCGCCGAAACGCCTTTAGTCCCATTTCACCCAGGAGTATCTCAGGTATGGTTTCTTCTTGTGGCTGGCAAGCTTCCTTACGTAGTCTAATGGACTTTAAACGACCCTCCCCGATAGTCGACAGACTCTAAAATGTTCCCGACGACAGGTCCTTGGTTCAGACCCCTTGAGCCGCCTTGCGTCGCCATAGTCGTCAGGTTGTAATCTTCGATTGACCTAATGGCTATACTTTAACTTTCGCCTTGTCCAAGACTCAGTCAAAGTGTTGGCTCTATAGATACCTCATTTATACACGTCCCGCCAATCACCCAGTGATGATTAGGCCGCATGTTTCGTACGCAGAATGATTTATGACAGTCCGTAAGTTTATCGTCAGGTGATAGCTCAAATACTTAAGTCTACCCCTTGTTCGTCATTTACGCACTAATACGGTCATTTTGACAGTAATTAGAGTTCATTTGGAGTCCGGGTCAAAAACCGCTTCATATTCTAAGAAACCGTTTAAAGTGCCGAGTCAGAATGTTCTAGAATGTTCTAAATATTTATTCCCAATCAAATTTTATGTCTTTTGGTAAAATATCTCCCGTATATCATATTTTACGGAATAAGGAAGTATAGATCTACTGCAATTCCATAACAGAAACGCGGAAATCTTTCTTCCGGAGGAGGACACCTCTGGGGAAATGACGCAGCAGATGCAACGCCTCTTGGAAGAACCGCAGCAGCTGCTGCGCCTCTTCCCCAGCCCTGTTTGGCTGTTTATGGAATATTTCCGTGATTTCTTTCCAAAGTTTGTGTCATTCCAAAACTCTTCCACATTTTTTTGGTATAAATAGAGACCTCTGATCTCTATATTTTTCACGCGAGTGTCTGCCCTTTTTTTCTCTCTTTGCATTCTAAACCTTGCTCTAAGCTTTCGACGCCTACGTGCTTGATCAGTTGAGCACGTAAGCTCAGATCATTCTGAGTACCAGTCACGTTGCATGACCGACCAATTTAACCACTACACATCAATCAATTAATTTAAAATCCTCCAACGAGGGCATTTTCTACATACATTCGAGTCGAGCAATCACTAACGTTAACTTAGTTAATCTCGTTCCGTCAAACATGTAAGTCTGAGGGTGTAAATCCCACTTTTATTTTATGTTTTTATATTTTTGTACCATTAATGTAAGGTTTACGCCAAAAGTACATTTAAAACCGATCTTAAAAACCGTCTTTCAAAAACGTATTTACAAAACATCAGAGATCAGACGTCGAGAAGAAATGCAGCAGCAGCTGCGCCTCTTCGAAAAATCGCAGCATATGCTGCGCCTCTTCCAGAGGTTGTTGGCTGTTCATGCTCTTCTTCTTCTTCCTCGAGTTTCCATTGTTTTGTCCTCTTCGTCTTATTTTCTTATTTCCTTTCATCTTTCAAGTACGTAAACATCTTTTAATAATTCTCTTTTAATCTTAATGCTTTATTTTAGACCTAAAACCCTTATAATTCGATATTTGCGGGTTTTCGTCACTAAATCAAATCCGGATTTTAGGAGCTCGATTTGTCCATATCAAGCTTCTGGGATTCGTATTTTTGTATATACTTTTCATATTCTGTTCTGTTTCGTTTTCTAATCGTCTTAAATCCAAATTTAGTAATTAATTAATTCTGACACCGTAAATAAAATCTAACTCCCTTCAACTCGTTTTAATCCATTTTTATCGCTTTAATGACGATTCCAGATGTATATAACCTGCTAAATCACTTTTACTCGAGTTCCCAACCTATAATTGATCTTAAGTTTACCAATGAACATTAACGGACTGCGGTTCTGACTTCACAGACAGAGCTCAACTCAAGAACAGACACAGGAGGAGTTGCGCCTCTTCCAAGGGACGCAGCAGATGCTGCGCCTGTTCTAGGGTGATTTCTGTCCCTGAACTCGTTTTCGCCTAGACGTAGCTTCTAATTACGTGTTTAATTAACTAATAACCGTAATATCGCCCCCTAATCTGACCTATTTTATTACTTTAGTTTCTAACCTTTTTGTTCTTTCTCTATTTTCATCTTCGAAATCCGTTTCAAGTGTATTTTTGACGTAAATCAATTAAACCATTGTAATTTTAATTATTGTAATTTATTTATAGTTTGTTTATCGCTCTTGTATGATTTATTTTACTTGTCTTTCACATGTAATCAATCTAACTCTCAACTTTGACCATAATTATTTGCTAAATTGCATGTTCACCGACATAGTTTGATCTCACATGCTAGGATTAATCTGTGCATATCGCATTGCACGCATATAATCGACGACGTATCAAATATGAACGATTTTCCTAATCATTAGTAGAGGCCGCTATCGAGGCGGGCGGGATTAGGTGTTCAGTAAAAGAGCTTCCTAATACGTACCTTCACCCCTTACTCCAGATCTCTGTGAACATCCGTGTTCATTGCCATCCACGAGAGTCATTCTAGACATAGAATGCTAAGGGTAATGAGTTCTTAGTGTTCATGTCACTACTTTGTGTCTTGACATGGCACGAGGTATTCCAACGGTTCCGATTTCCCATAAAAATTGGTGGCGACTCCACAAATGCACGCTTATTTCAAGCTCTTCCACGGGTGGCCCATGTCCACACAAGCAACTTGAGCAATTGCAAAGGAATCAAGTTCATCAATATAACACCTCCCATGGTCCACCCATGGAGGAGGTAATCCAAGTTTCTTCTTGTTGGCTATATGGGGGGAAATGGTCACACCTTTGATGTGTGTGCCAACAACTCCTATATTGTGGGGTATGAAGAAAATATTCAAGTTGTTAATTCTTTTCAAAGCTATAACGACAATGTAAGACCACCACGACCACCCTAAAAAAATCCCAATGTCTATAACCCAAACACAAATTACTATCATCCGGGTTCACCAATGTTCAAAACCCACAACACCTTCAACCACAAGTGCCCAATACCAATCCATCCGGGTTTTCTTAACCTAGAGGTGGATATCCTAACCAAAGAAACAATACCGGAAATCAAAACCAAAATTTTGAGAACCAACTTCAAGGGTACCAAGATTTTGGAGGCAATCAAAATAACCAAGGGTTCTATCAAGGGAACTGTTTTAGCAGGAATTTCCTGAATGGATCCGGCTTTATTATAGGATAATTTGGGTATCTAGTTCTATAAGCTTGGAAAAGTATAATGAATGAATTATAGGAAAAGACTAAGTAAGAAGAATATCGCTTGTATTCTGTAAATAGGCTGAGTACAAATTTGCGTATATAATAGAATGTTCAAGAGATAATAAGAGATAGATTGTAAAATATAACTCTAGGATCAATTGTCTTTCATCATCCATTTACAAATGCTATTTATAATTCTCTAAATATTAACGTTGCAACGATCTCTCCCTCTCTCCCAATTGTAGGAGATGTTACCGGATTAATAGGGCATGCTCCCTATTAATCCGCTTGACTTATTCTACTCTTAACCAACCTTCAACTCTTTCTCCTTTACCCGTCTTGATTCATGGACGATTTAGTCTTATAATTGGACTTGGTCTTCCTTGAGAATAGGACACGATTATTCATTCCCAACAACTGCATTTCTTCTTTATCTTCTTAATCCAGCCTGCTTTAATACTCTGCCAGGCTATTCTGCACTTACCATCAGGCTTCTCTTCCAGGATTTAGTAGCCTGCTTGCTATAATATTCTTCAACAGCTAAATAGTAGTTAGATTTGTCCGGTCTCTGAATGCCTTAGTCAGCCTAGTTGGGTCAGGCTAGGTAAGAGTCAGGCCAGGCTAAACTGGGCCTAACAATTGCCCCTTGACATTTTACCCGTGCTGGATCAGGCCAGGGGTGAGATGTCAATTTTACCGGGTTAAACAATAAAAAGAATTACACCTACTCAATGACTCTTAGACTCCTAGTTACCGTTAAATACTATAACGGCTAAATCGGGTGATGTCACGCTGACAGTTTTATGTTTTCTAGGGTTTTTACACCGTTATCTTCCTTCTATAAATACGGTGTTTGAGAAGAGATTGTTTTCCACCAAATTTCTTCCACTTTCTTTGCTAAACTTTCTCTGAAATTCTTCCTTATTTCTCAGGAATCTTACTCTGCTAATTTATAATCTTTCATTAAATAAAATTCGTCACAATAAACTAAATAATAGAGGTTATGAGAGCCAAGAAACTTTCGGCACCCCAGAAGGCTGCTGCTGAATCTGAGCCCAAAGACGTCCAGGAGGAAGAGGTGATGGAAGTTGATCCTCCTGCTCGTGCTGTAGCTTTTAAATATCAGGATTCTATTTTTACTGCCCTTCAATCTCTGGATCCTTACTTTCCTGAGGGAAACTTATTGAAAACAAACTATGATAAGGTTTTAAGGGAGAAGAAAATAATTCCTGAGTCGACTGAGGTATGGATTCCTGAGTCTTGTCCAGTCAGAGCTAACTGGGTGTCACCTGGTTGGTTCTGTATTTTTGAATGGGCGTTCAAAGCAGGCTGTAAGTTACCTTTTACCCCCTTAATGATTGACACCATTCGTGCTATGGAAGTATCACCTTTCCAGATTATGCCAATGGTTTGGAAACTTGTTCATTCTATTGAAAATTTATGTGCTAAACACAACCTGGTAATTACTATTGATGACATCAAGGAAATATATCATATGAAAAATCCTGTTAATGGTCGTTTTAATTTGAGAATTAAGTCGAAAATGTCTCCATTAATTACTATCCTGGACTCTGGAGATGATAAAAGCTGGGCAAAGACTTTCATGTTCGTCCGGACTGAGAGCCTGGGGTTAGGCTTTGATTACCTGAGATATCCCCCTCTGGAAAGTGGTAGGTTTCCTGTACTGTTAATATGCAATATATATTATACGAAATTAGGATGTTTTGAGTTTTCACCTTTGTATTTGATGATTTTTGCAGCCCCTGATTGGAATTCTGATCCCCTCGATGAGGAAGCTATTTCCTGGATAGAGGCTTTCCTCGCTATTCCTGAGGAGGAGAGGGCCTGGCCTGCTAGTCTGGGCAGGGAATTATTGCCCCGGTATATCAAGACTAAGCTGAGTGCTGTCAGGATGCCGAAAGGCAAGCCTAGTTCCACTGCTCTTTCCTGTATGTTTTCTTCATGTTTCTGTGTTTGATTATTGTCTTGTTATGACTTCTCTTCTCATATTCATGTGCATTCTTTATATATTCAGTGTTCAGGTCTTCTGCTAGGTTGGCCAGCTTTACTGCAAAAGATTTAAAGGCTGGGGTGGATAGAATTGCTGAACAGTCCAAGAGCCAGGAGGGTAGTGGGAGTGACAAGACGCTTGACATTCTGGTTTCTGATGTCCAGCCTCCCCAGGATCCACCCAGGCTAGTATCACCGGAGGTAGTCCAGGCTCCCAAAACGAGGAGGGAAGATGTCGTCCCTGAAAAGGAGGAGGAAGAGAAGGAGAAAGAGAAAGAGCCTATTCAGGCTCAACCGATCAGGAGTATCAGGCAGGTGTCTTCTAGGATTGGTGATATGGATGCTGCCCGGGCACGGATAGATGAATTCTCTGCCAAGATGGGCAGCCAGCTTTTATCTGCTAATACCCTTGAGTCTTCTACTAGGGTGGTCTCTATCTTGACTTGTTTTGTGACAAAGGCTGCTGAACTTGCTTCTCAAGCTAAGGAGGTTAGCTGTAAAGAGATATTTTATTTGTTATGTGTTCTTTGTGTCACTTTTATATTTGGCTGATTGATTTTATTTTTTGTAGGGATTGGATGTTATGTTGGCTCCTGCTTGTCAACTTAGGGATGCCCAGGCCAGGGTTTCTAGCTTGGAAGAGAAAGTGGATAAAGTTAATCGTGAGCTGCATACATCCAGGAGTAATGAGGTAGTGCTTCAGTCTCAGCTAGGGACAGCTAGAGAGGCGTCCAGGGCTGCTATAGTTTGTGAGGTGGCTGCAAAAAATGCTGAGAAGGCTGCCAGGCAAGAGTTAGAGCCTGTAAGGGAGGAGTTGGCTGCTGAGAAGCAGGCTATGCAAGATCAGCTGAGGAAAAATGAAGAGCTTGGCGCTGAGAAGGAACTAGTGGAGGCGCGGCTTGCTGATGCTGTTCAGTACTTCTTTGGGAAAGGCCGGGTTGATGCTATGAGGGATCTGGATTCTGATCGGGCTAATTGGGACCCGGACCATGATGAGGCAGCTTTGGACGGCCAGTATCCTGATTTGGCCAATATGGGTCAAGAAGATGAGGCGGATTCTCCTCCTTCCAAGGGAAAATCTGGTGATCAGGAGATGGTGGATGGCTGTGAGTCGGTTACTGGTGAGAAACCTACTTAGTTTGGAGTTTTTTCTTTTTGTTTTGGCCCATCCAGGAGGGGTGTTCCTGGAATGAATATTTAGGTATTTTTTTTTGCTCATCCAGGGGGAATGTCACTGGAATGGATAATTAGGTTTGCTGCAAGGCCAGCTATTTTGGGTAAATAAATATTTGGTCTTTGTTGGTTCCTTTTTGTGTTTTGATAAGGCATTTGTAGTATTGAATGTCTTACTGGATCTGGCCAGTTATTCGGCTGGATCAGGCCAGTTTTTGCGCTGGATCTGGCCAGTTTATTGTGTTATGGGTGGGGTTGTTGCCTGTCTGGAGGGCTTACGTCCCCTGCCTGTCTAGAGGGATTATGACCCATCTATGTTATACAATCTAGGAATAGATTTTCTAGGTTTGTATGTTAAGTTGAGCTCAGTATTTTAAGGCCTGTTTTGCAACTGAAAATTGGGTATGAGTTGGATATTGGTGGGGTGGCCCCCAATCTTTAAGATTTGTTTTAAATAAAATGCAGTATGTAAAACAAGTATTGAAGATTCTACTTGGTAAAAATAAGTATAAGAATATTGACAAGTTTTTGGGCACATAATAGAAGAAATTATATAAGGCATTTATTCATATAATGGCAAGTATCATACATTTAGTTTCACATCAGGTCAGGCAGAAATGTGAACACGAAAATTATACCTGGACCGGGAGATATATTCTATATGTGAAATAGTTTTAGGTGTGCAATATTCCAAGCTCTTGGGATCATTTCGCCGTCCAAGGTTTGTAATCTATAAGCTCCCTGGCCGACTATTGAGTCAATTAGGTAGGGACCTTCCCAGGTTGGGGCCAATTTGCCAGCATTCTTTTCTTTTGTGTTTTGGAAGACTTTCCTGAGGACAAGGTCTCCTACCCTGAATACCCTGGCTTTGACAGTCTTATTGTAGCTTTTTGCAACTCTTTGCTGATATGCTGCCAATCTAATGCTGGCTGCATCTCTTAACTCTTCCGTTAAGTCCAGGTTGTCCTCCATTAGAGGTATATTGCTTATTATTGTGTTCAGGCTGCATCTGGCTGATGGAATGTCTTTTGGAATATGTGTCCTCCGACAATAATGCGATCACGACTGTTGATCATGATGATCACATGTTTAAGTCTCATTATAAAGAATACAATTGGGAAGTAATTTTTACTGTCAACTGATCAACATATATCGGTAATGATTGGCTGACTAGAGTTTGACATTTCTGTCGTGCGATGGTGGTGATCAGTTGATCCCCTAGGTCATACCTATAGGGCAACACTCTTAATTGATCATTTAATTAATCGAATAACGTTACGAGTTAATTAAATTATTTAAAATTGACGGAGGATTTTGGAAGTAAAATTTACGTGTCTCATTGAAATTTGATTAAAATAAGATACGGTCTGAGTAATCGAATTGTATCATTACTCAGATGTAATCATAGTTTAAGGAAACAATTAAATTGAATGAATTATTATAAATATAATTTGTTGTGATATATAATTGGTAAAATATTTTGGTACAAGTAATTATGAATTACTAAGTCGATTTTGTATATGACGTATTTTTATTAATACGTTGATTTTTAATATGTTAAAAATACATAACAATTTTATGTGACATATGACATGTGACATATTGACAAATTGACAAAAATAAAATGGATCCCATTTTACTCAAATGTACCGAAATTCAGGGAGGATTAAGCATAATATTGTGTTTATTATTTGAGTGGTAAACATGATGATTACCCTAGTTACTAGCCATGCAAACCTAATGCTTATTGTAAAGAACAACTAAAGCATGCATTGGCTCCCTTAATCCCCCCCTTCCACCCGGTTTTTGAGATGAAAAACCATTTTGGTTTTTCATCTTATTTACCTAATAATACACCAAAATGTTGTAGTGTATCATTCATACTTTACTCCTCCAAACATAAGAATTCTAGAGAGATAAAAAGCTTCCTTCTTCCTCCTCTCAAGACCGAAAATATTAAGTGTCCTATAATATTTTTGTGTCAATTTTTCTACAAAATTAATATTGTACTAATATTTATAATATTAATTTTAATTAAGAGTGAGCTTTGGGTATAAATCCTTGGGAGATATCCTACACTTGGGTCTTTGTTCATCCAAAAGGAAAGCTCAAGAATAAGAGAGAAAGGTGATCTCTCTTGTGCCCATATAAACCGAATTTCCAATGTAAGATGAACATTTCTTCTTTATATTGTTCATTAGTTTGCATGCATAAGATCACCTTTAATTTTATGAGTAAATTAAATTAAAACATATATGAATATGTCAAGTATATAGATCTACTTTTCCTTCAATCGGTATCAAGAGCCATGGTTGTTTGCATGCAAATCGGTTAAAAGTTTTTCCGAGTTATAAGAATAACATATAAAACTTGTAAAATTTGTGTTATTATGATATATCACGAAAATCATCATGCATGTTAAAATTTCTGGTCCTAAAATATTTTTAGGATATTTTGGTTAATTTACGGATTTTTATTGTTCATATTATACAATAATGACATTAAAATATGATTTTATGAGTAAAAATGTCATTTTCGGACTAAAATTAGCTAAACTTCGAATTTTCCAGTGATTTTTGTATATGTTGTCACATATATTATTTTGAGATGACCTGTAAATTTTCATAATTTTTGGACTTCGTATGCTCGAAAAATGGATTTTTCATTATTAAAATCGGATTTAAGTGAAAAATAGGTTAATATGAGATAAATTTCGAATCTGGTCATAGAAATTTAGTATGTTTTCACATGCAATTTTACAAGTTGTGTGTAAAATAATAGGCTATATTTATGTCTTTTTGCATGATTTATGGATTTTTGAAGAAAAATGGCATGAATAGTGACTTAATTAGTGAAATATTAATAAAACATACTCTATGACTAAGGAAAAACATTATATGTTGCATTTTATTATCTTTTTCAGATCTAAAATTGAAAAGTTGATGTATATAATTTTTCACATGTTTTTATGATTATTTTAGTTAAAACCGATAAACCGCAACATTGTTTTTCCGGATAAATTTCGAAATTTTTAACCTAAGTTTTTGAACATTATGAGTGTCATGGTATTTTTCCAGATTGTTCATGAGTTTAAATTTCAAATTTTGAATTTATTTGAAATTTTGTGATTTATTTGAAATTTATAGCTTATTTCTATAATTTTTGGTCCATTAATGAACAATTTTTAGAAATATGGGTTAATTATGGTCAAATAATTAGTGAAGACTAAATTTTGAGTCCTAAGAGGTTAGGGTAATTAACTTATGCATAAATATGAATTTATGTAATTTTTGTGATTATAAAATGTCGAAATCACGCAAATCCGTAAAAACCGAGTAATATACGATATTGGCTAATTAAAGGCGATTTAGCATAAAATTGGGCATGTTCATACATATTATAATGCTGCATTTTCTTTATGATTGTCATAATTTTAATTTATGTAATTTTTGAATTATGTAATTTTTACTTAGTATGGCCTTAGTTTTTAATTGGTATTTCCCGAAATGTATGGGAATATCGATTTGGTTGTAATTTTATTGTGATCTCGTATCACCGTTTTGTAATTTAATAGATTTATTTTTATTTTAGTTACAAATGTATAAAAGGAAATTATGTAATTTTATTCATTTCGGAGTTCCCAAAGACGGATTTCTTCAAGATGGCGATACATAAAGACGGTGTTGCCTCGAAATGCGTGCCACAACCGAAGTTCAAGGGACCAATGGAGTTGGTTTCCGAATATGTAATAGTTAAATAGTTTTCTATTTTTTAGGAAGGCCATACTTGGATTTATTTTTATGTTTTGCATTTTATTTATATGTCACATGCATCGCTAAATCGCCATAACTATAACATGCATCATCATCTAATCGAGTTCATCGACCGTGTCAATTACAATTATCGTAGTTCACCGCTTTAGTTCACTTAAAACGTGATAGATAATAAATTGACATGACCTCTCGCTAAAACAATTAATTGAGACATAGCCTTACCAAATAGTAGAAACCATGAAAACCTATTTCGCGAGGGAGTGCACTCGGCCATCCCGGGGTACAAACCTTGTTACGTAGGGGAAGTGGGTGATGAATGTCTATCCACCGAATTCGTGTTGATGAGGGTTTCATCGGCCATCCCGTGCCCAAATTAATGTGAATTTGGATCATGGACACATTTATTCGAAATTTGGATTGACCTCAACGGAAGTATTCGTGACCGTAGTCGCATGTGTTCCGGGCTATAGATAAACATTAGAGTAATTTTATCGACCAAGAGTTCTAAAAGTAGAATCGATTAAACGTTAATCCACCGAGTTATATTAATAAAGGTTCCATCGGCTATCCCGTGCCTAAGTTGATATGAATTTGGGTCTTGGAATCATTTATCTAGTTGGGTAGAGGTCACTAGAAAAATGCATAAAACTTGTTTAAATTAAATTTTTACGAGTATTATTAAAACGACATTTGTTTTACTCCTTCTATTTTGTTTTGTAGACCACTTATTTTTCTCATGACAAATGGCAACACCAACCCCTATTGCCACGCCTCTCGCTAATTCATCATGGCTCCGATCCTTCATGGATCGATGTAAACTTGAAAAGAATGGGTCAAATTTCTCCGATTGGGATGCCCAACTCAAATTAGCCGCCCAAGGTGACGACAAGCTTCGTTACCTTATCGAGGCCTCTCCACCCTAACCTACTACTAGGTCGACCACCGCCACTAGGGAAGCATATGAGGCTTACCAAAAGGAGTCCGCCACAATGAAAAATGTCTTGATATTTGCGATGGAGGCGGATCTCCAAAGGAGAGCCTTTAAAATGGGCAATGCTAATGAGATTTACTCCAAGCATGTGACAATGTTTTCACAAACTCCGCGGATCGTCCAATATGAGGCGGCCGCGGCATTCTTTGATCTCGACTTCAAAGAGGGCCAAAAGGTTAGCCCTCATATGCTCAAACTTATGGAGCTTGTCGAGACCTTGAAAATTCAAAAAGTTGAAATCCCCAAAGAACTTGTTGTAGATAGGATTCTACACTCCTTGTCCAAAGTCAAAGCGTATGTTCAATTCCGGGTGAATTTTAACATGCAAGACAAGGATGTGTCTCTTGAAAAATTGCACAAGTTACTTGTGCAAGCCGAAAGGGACATGGGGTTAAATGTGAACCCACCCAAGGATGTGCTTAACATAAGCACTAAGAGTAAGGGGAAGTTCAAGAAGAATGGGAGGAAGGGTAAGAAGCAAGCTCCCACTTTCACCAAAGCTAGGACTTGTGAAGCTAGCACTTCAAAAATCAAGAAGGGTCCTCTTGATAAATGCCATTATTGTAATGGTATGGGACATTGGAAAAGAAATTGTTCCAAATACCTTGGTGATATTAAGGCTGGAAAGATTACTCCGGTAGGTAAAAGACTATCCTTTCTTTTATGTTTCTAATTCAACTATGGTATTGTGATACAAAGTTGTGATAATGTATCTCCCTTTTTATTGTAAATAGGGCCTCCACCAAGCAAAGACAAAGGAAAAGAAAAGCAAGCTTAAGAAACCATCAAGGAGCTAGGAATAGCTTTCATGGAGCTTCGCTTTTTATTGTCTTATTTTAAATTATGTTTTGGATTTTTAGAACATTAAGTTTCCGTGTTCGACATGGAAAGGTATTTTGGATAATTTGTTGTATTTTGGATAATGGTGACTTGGTTTGCAACCCAAGTCACTCGTTTTATCATTTTATCCTTTTGTTCTAAAATTCATGTTTAAATGCTTGTTCTTAGAAACATATAACTTAAAGTGATCTAATAGACAAATATAATGACGGGTTTCATTATATGTCCACATGCTTAAGGCTTGTGTATGATCATTTATAAAGTAATTTTGAGTCTATGAACTATCTTAAAGGAATGCCAATCACCAAGTACACTTACGAAAACTAAAACTATTAGTCAACCTATGAGATAGTTCTCCTTATACTTCAACATCATTATTTGTGTCTCATATGCTATCTTTGAATCTCTAGTTTATTTATTCTAAAGATAGAGTGGGAGAAAAATGAGGACACAACACACGAGGCAAGATATATTTTTGTGTACTTGTGTAAATGAGATCTACGCAAGAGAGAATGATTTGAATGAAGGTATATCTATTTATATAGTATACTCAATAGATGAGATCTATGGTCTCATGTAAGTTCTATATGACTAAAGAGACCAAGTGAAGTAATCATAAGAGTATGTTCTCAAGATAACTACACGAGGAGACCAAAAGAAAGTTTTGGAACGAAATGACTAATGTAAAGTCTTAACAAGAGTTTTTGACTAGTTTATGAAAAATTTTGACCAATAGTTTCAACCTTGAGATTTACTTAAGAGCCTAAATGAATCAATGTAACATCCTAGTTATAAGCGATATTTATGACTAGAGGTTGCAAGGATTAATATACCGATATCTTCAATAGCCAAAGTTTTAAACCACGCAGATGTCATTACTTAACCTCATTATGAAAATGATTTGGTTAAACCTCCTTCTAAAAGGGATATTTTGAAGGATGTGTATTGGATATTACTTATATTTAATAAATGACATTGCCACACATCATTATGACATGAATGTGTTAGAGATTTAAAATCTCTTTCCATAAGGTTAAGATGAGACCTCTTCGAAATAGGAATTTTGAAAGGATATGATGGGAACATATATGGTTTCATCTTAATAACTTTGCAAAGCAACATACATTCCAAATTTTGAAATATGTTCAATTGAGTAATCAATTTCGAAACATGTGGAATTAAGTGGGAGCATTAGAAATTATCATGTGAAGACATGGAATTTAGTGGGAGCCATCATCCTTTGAATGTTTACAACTCATCACTCATTGAAGAATGACGAGCTAATACCTTCTTTCACAAGAAGTATTTGAGTTTTCAATTCTGGATGAATATGGACTATGATGAATCCAATTACATCAAGAAATATTGGATTAGTATTAAGAGATACACATCGTATCAACATTCACATAGGTTATTCATGTAGATGAAAATGGAATTGCCATTAGCAGTCATGGTCGTTCATTGAACCTATGAACAGTTGATCTCATGATTATTAGTAACTAATGTTTCCGCCATTAGAATAATCATGCACATGTCCAATGGTGAATCATATGCATGAGAGCATGATGATTCATTGGTAAGCCATAATAGAAACGTCATGAATTCTCAAGGAGAATCCGATGAACGATTTCAGTGTTTGACAGAATACTCTATTATGTGTTAAGAGGTTTCACATATTATAGAAAGTCCGAACACACGTAAAGATTTATGAAAATTCTAAACTTTTCAAGTTAAAAGGAGAAATAAGAAGTTTTGGAAAGATACTTAGTTGAATAAGAAGTTACTCAAAACTAATCTTTCCTAACTATGCTAGGACTTGTAAGAAGTGCTAGGCTAATTATCTTGACAAATTGTTGCAAGACTCTACAAAACATGTACCTAGTGCATTGTGTGTGGATGGAGTACTTGATCAGTACAAGTTATATCATTCACCACAAATTCGTTCGTTATGTGACAATCAATAACGAAGTTCTTTCAAGATAAAGAACCGATACCAAGGTCGGGAACCTTGATGTGTACTTGGTAAGGTTCATGCTATGAGTGATAACATGAATATAAAGGATAATACGATTAAGAAGTTTGAACACATGGACACATGGCATGTTAAACTTCTATTGCAATCAATAAGTGTTTACACTTACGATATGCATCACAAGGTTGTAATATGGTATTGACTACCCGAGTGTGATGTCGACATTTGTCGTTTGAGTTATTATTAACTCATCTTGTACATTGTTATATCCAAACGGGTTATGGAGACAATTAAACCCCGTTAAAGTGAACGTGGATTAACATTGTATTTGCCCATAGTTACTTACATGAGGTGACATCTCGAAGTGACTAGAGTGTGATGCGATTGATGGCAAGTTCAAGTGCCATAGAGTCATGTGAGATGACTAGTCGATCACATAGGCAGACTGTTAGGAACATTTTGTCGGGCCTAATGATCGCTTATAGAGTTCTGGCAAATTTATATAGCCTGGTCGTGGCGAGAGCTGCTATAGTATTCAAATGAGTCGATTCTTTTGACTAAAGACTATTCGCCTAAGATGGCACAGTTTCAGATTAACTTGATTTGTGTTACTACGACCTTCGTAAATGGGGTCAAATGGGCATATTTTGGGTTATGATGGCTGTGGCTAGTTGAAGGGAATGAGTGCGATAGGAATTGTCCACCCCTAGTCAGGATTATAACAATATCTCAGGGCCACTCGAGGAGTAATGAACTGGAAATGCGTGGCCACGCTCGGAATGTATCCATGGTGGATAAATCCGGTCAATCAGTTATTCTCCAGATCGAGGAAACCACTCTCGATATGATCACTTGCAAGTACGACCTGAAAGACACCTTGCATTGAGTGGGAGATAGTAATAGGACAAGAGAATTGGTGACGCACACTTGTCGAGGACAAGTGGGATATTGTTGGAATATGTGTCCTCCGACAATAATGCGATCACGACTGTTGATCATGATGATCACATGTTTAAGTCTCATTATAAATAATACAATTGGGAAGTAATTTTTACTGTCAACTGATCAACATATATCGGTAATGATTGGCTGACTAGAGTTTGACATTACTGTCGTGCGACGGTGGTGATCAGTTGATCCCCTAGGTCATACCTATAGGGCAACACTCTTAATTGATCATTTAATTAATCGTATAACGTTATGAGTTAATTAAATTATTTAAAATTGACGGAGGATTTTGGAAGTAAAATTTACGTGTCTCATTGAAATTTGATTAAAATAAGATACGGTCTGAGTAATCGAATTGTATCATTACTCAGATGAAATCATTGTTTAAGGAAACAATTAAATTGAATGAATTATTATAAATACAATTTGTTGTGATTTATAATTGGTAAAATATTTTGGTACAAGTAATTATGAATTACTAAGTCGATTTTGTATATGATGTATTTTTATTAATACGTTGATTTTTAATATGTTAAAAATACATAACAATTTTATGTGAGATATGACATGTGACATATTGACAAATTGACAAAAATAAAATGAATCCCATTTTACTCAAATGTACCGAAATTAAGTGAGGATTAAGCATAATATTGTGTTTATTATTTGAGTGGTAAACATGATGATTACCCTAGTTACTAGCCATGCAAACCTGATGCTTATTGTAAAGAACAACTAAAGCATGCATTGGCTCCCTTAATCCCCCCCCCCCTTCCACCCGGTTTTTGAGATGAAAAACCATTTTGGATTTTCATCTTATTTACCTAATAATACACCAAAATGTTGTAGTGTATCATTCATACTTTACTCATCCAAACATAAGAATTCTAGAGAGATAAAAAGCTTCCTTCTTCCTCCTCTCAAAACCGAAAATATTAAGTGTCCTATAATATTTTTGGGTCAATTTTATACAAAATTAATATTGTACTAGTATTTATAATATTAATTTTAATTAAGAGTGAGCTTTGGGTATAAATCCTTGGGAGAGATCCTACACTTGGGTCTTTGTTCATCCAAAAGGAAAGCTCAAGAACAAGAGAGAAAGGTGATCTCTCTTGTGCCCATATAAACCGAATTTCCAATGTAAGATGAACATTTCTTCTTTATATTGTTCATTAGTTTGCATGCATAAGATCACCTTTAATTTTATGAGTAAATTAAATTAAAACATATATGAATATGTCAAGTATATAGGTCTACTTTTCCTTCAATGTCGACCTCAGCGGGGATTACTCCTTCATATCTATAGACCAAGGAGTAGGGGGTTTGGCCTGTGGATGTTTTCAGGCGTGGTTCTTTCAGCCTAGGGGGCCAGGGGGAGCTCTTCAGCCCATCTGCCTTTCCTTCTTTCTAGTTTCTTCTTTATGCAGCTGATTACTACTTTGTTACTGGATTCTGCCTGACCGTTAGCTTTTGGATATCCTGGCGTGGAGGTTACCAGGTTGATGTTCCATTGAGCACAGAAGGCTGCTGTTCTTTTTCCCACGAATTGTGTGCCATTGTCACATACTATTTCAGAGAGGATGCCATATCTACATATGATGTTTTGTTTGATGAATGCTATGACATCCTTTTCCTTGACTTGCCTGTATGAATCAGCTTCTATCCACTTGGAGAAGTAATCAGTCATTGCTAGCATGAAAACTTTTTGTCCGGGTGCTTGAGGCAGTTTCCCTACTATATCCATGCCCCACTCCATAAATGGCCAGGGTGCGGATATGGAATATAGTTCCTCAGATGGCTGATGGATATATGGTCCGTGAATCTGACAAGCTTTACATTTAGAGCTAAATTCTAGGCAATCGGCCCTCAAGGTGGGCCAATAATAACCTGTTCTGAGTACTTTGCTTGCCAGGCTTCTTCCACCTTTATGATTTCCACAGTATCCTTCATGGATTTCTGATAATATCTGCTCAGCTTCTTGTGGCTCCAGGCATCTGAGGTATGGCCCGGCCTGCGATTTCTTAAAAAGCACGTTGTTAATAATAGTATATGAAGCAGCTTTTATTTTTAGTGCTCTGGCATCTTGCTTATTTAGGGGAAGGATTCCCTGTTGTAGCCAGTCATAGTAAGGTTTTGTCCAAGAATTGGCAACATAAATTGGGAAACTTTCATCTTGTTTATTTATTGCGGGTTCTAATAAATGTACAATGGGTATTTTGTCGAAGTCAAGGGGACTGAAGTTGGATCCTAGGCCGGCTAAGGCATCGGCCTGGGTATTCAAGTCCTTGGGAATTTGGTCAATATTAAAATTGCGGAATTTTGATTTTAAAATTTGAACAATTTCCAAATAAAGCATCATTTTTGAGTCTTTTGCAGTATATATTCCGTTTACTTGGCTGGAAATAAGAAGGGAGTCAGTACGTACCTTTAGGTTTTGCACACCAAGGTCAATACATACCTTTAATCTAGCTATTAAGGCTTCATATTCTGCCTCATTGTTGGTAGCCTCAAATGCACAGCTTATAGCCTGTACTATCTTATCCCCCTGTGGCGATTTTAGTACTACCACCAGGCCTGTGCCCCTCATGTTGGCTGCACCATCGACAAATAGGGTCCATTCTAGGTCTTTTTGGTCGCTGGTCAGTTTATTTACTTCTTTTATTAGGTCGGGTTCTAGGGTTGGACTAAAATCAGCCACAAAGTCCGCTAGTGCTTGTGATTTAATTGCTGTCCTTGGCTCAAATGTTATGTTGTATGTGCTCAGCTGGACTGTCCATTTGCACATTCGTCCGGACAATTACAAGCGTCCCTAAGTACGAGACTTGATAGGGAGGTTGGTTCTGACTATTATAGGGTGGCTTTCAAAGTATGGTCTTAATTTTGTGCAACTCATAATTAAAGCTAAAACATATTTTTCAAGTAGGCCATACCTGATCTCTGCATCCAGTAGACTTTTACTTACGTAATAGACAGGGTGTTGTTGTCCGTCTGCTTCTCTAACCAAGACTGCACTAACAAATGTTTTTGTGACAATTATACTTGTCAGGGGTTCATCTTTGACTGGTTTTGCCAGCAAGGGAGGAGAGGATAGATATGTTTTCGTGTCTTCAAAGGCACTGATGATCAGGGGTCCATTGAAAGTCCTTGTTTTTCCTTAGCAGGTTATAGAATGATTTGCACCTCTCTGATGATCTTGAAATGAATCTGTTCAGGGCCGCTATTCTTCCAGTCAGCTTTTGTATGTCTTTGACCGTCTTAGGTGGTTCTAGCTCCAGGATAGCTTTGATCTGTTCAGGGCTGGCTTCTATTCCTCTTTTTGTCACCATATAGCCCAAGAATTTGCCTGCTGAGACTCCAAAGTGGCATTTTTGTGGGTTGAGCTTCATATTGAATTTCTCCAGTATTTGAAAGGCTACTTCCAAGTCTTTGACGTGATCTTCTGCCTTTTTTGACTTGACTACCATGTCATCTATGTAGACTTCCATGGTATCTCCTATTTGGTCTTTGAACATCATGTTGACTAGCCTTTGATAGGTTTTTTTTTTTTTTTTTTTTTTTTTTGGGAAAGGTTAAGTATATTATAAATCCAAGAGTATAGAGTTCAAGAATACAAAGAATGACTCATCTAAAATACTACCACTTTTCTATATAATTACAAGCAAAGAACATACAACGACTATCTAGTCATCTGCATAATCCATGCTTCCTCCTCCTTAGTTAGCTTAGACATGTTTCTCATCTGGAATCTGGTATGCACAGCCTTGATTACCTGTCTGACAACAGCCACAGGATGAGTAACTTGAGAATGAATTCTAGCTCTATTTCTTTCCTGCCAAATCATGTAAACCAACTGAACGTAGCACGCAGTAGCGACCCTTCTCATCAGGATACTTTTCCTCCTTCCTCTTCTGTTCCAGTCAATAATAGCACAAGGATTAAGCTGAAATCCCAGTTTTTGTTGTAGAAGAATAGAGCATCTGTTACTGAAAGAGCAGTCAAAGAAAAGATGCTCATGACTCTCATTCCCAGTCTGACACAAGTCACAGATTACATCAGTACCACCACCCATGCGTACCAACCGGTCTTTAGTAAGTAACCTTTTAAGCATAAAGACCCAGTAGATAAAAGAAGATTTTGGAATATTCATGGAATTCCAACAAATTCTCCACCAGCTCACTGAAGGGGAAGCACTCCTCAGCCAATCATAGCCTTCCCTGACAGTGTACTCAGTGGCCTTTCCTAACCAGCAATCATCAGAATAGGCAGGTTGAAAAAACTTCATTAAGTGGGCGATTTTTTTCCAAGACCAACTGCAATCAGAGGGTGGATTGTAGTTGGACCAGTGAGTAGTTTTCAAATAAACATGAGAGATCCACTTAACCCACAAGTGATCTTTCTTAGAGGCAACCCACCAAATATACTTACCCAGGAGAGCTTTATTCCAATTCTTTGAATGCTTAAGACCAAGGCCACCCTCAGACTTAGGCATACAACAATTATCCCAACCCACAGCAGGAGCTCTCTGATAGATATCCTTACCCCTCCACAGGTAATTTCTACAGATAGCATCAATTCTATTCATAATACCATTAGGGATTAAGAAGATAGTTGACCAATAAGAATTGAGGGACTGTAGCACAGCGGTTACCAAAGTGAGCCTACCTGCATATGAAAGATGTTTAGCACCCCATGCTCTAATACGAGCTGTTATCTTATCAGAGAGTTTCCTACCCTCATTCTTAGTAAGCTTCTTAGAAGATATAGGTACTCCCAAATACTTAAAAGGAAGGGATCCTTTCTTAAAACCAGAAATCTGCAAAATATCATCCATAGTACTAGCCTGCACCCCATTAAAATAAATCTCAGTTTTCTCCTTGTTGAGGCAGAGGCCAGAAGCAGCTGAAAAAGTAGCAAAAGCTCTAAGTAGCCACATTATAGAAATATCATTGCCCTTAGAGAAAAGCAGAAGATCATCTGCAAACAGTAAATGATTCAATTGCAATGGACCACATAGGGGGTGAAACTTGAAGTCATCTTGCTGCCCAACCACATTCAGAATCCTAGAAAGATAATCCATGCAAAGAGTAAAAAGAAGGGGGGACAAGGGATCCCCTTGCCTTAGACCTCTTTTGCCTTTGAAAAATCCAAAAGAATTCCCATTTAAGGAAAGAGAATATGTTGGCGTAGTAACACAATTCATGATCCAACCAATAAATTTCTGGGGAAACTTCATTGCAATGAGCATCTGATGAAGGAAGTCCCATTCCACACTATCATAAGCCTTTCTTAAGTCTATTTTGAGAAGACGACGTGGAGAAGCAGCTTTCCTATTATATAATCTAACAAGATCCTGGCAAATAAGCACATTCTCAACAATGTTTCGCCCTTTAATGAACCCACCCTGGTTAATACTCACAAGATCAGGCAGAACATCCCCCAGCCTGTTGCACAAAAGCTTGGCTATGCACTTGTAAATGGTATTACAACAGGCTATAGGCCTGAATTCCAGCACACTTTGAGGATTACTTATCTTAGGAATAAGAGTAATATTTGTAGTATTAAGCTGTTTAAGAATTTTACCAGTAGAGAAGAAGTCAGTAATAGCCTCACAAATACTAGGGCCAACAATGTCCCAAGAGTCCTTAAAAAATTGACTGGAAAATCCATCAGGGCCTGGACTCTTATCAGCAGGTATGGAGAAGAAACACTGTTTGATTTCCTCAGGTGACACAGCACGAAGAAGAAGTCTGGACAGGTGATCATCTATGACTTTCCCAGTACGAACAGTAGCCTTGTGAACCTTAGTTGTAGGAGTACTTGTGCCCAGGAGCTTCTCATAATACTCCAAGAAAGATTTCTCAATCCCCTGAGGATCCTGATGAATGTTACCATGGATATCTTTGATAGAAAAAATTTTATTATGAATCTGTCTCTGCTTGATCTGACTATGAAAGAATCTAGTGTTCTAATCACCCCCTTTTAGCCATTCAGCCTTAGATTTCTGCTGAAGATAACTATATTTAGCCTTTTGCAGCAGAGTGAAAGACTCAGCAGCTTCCCTTTCTGCCCTACTGATAAGCTGATCTTGAGGATTTTTCTTAAGCTGTACTTGTAAATCATCTAGAAGAACCTTTGCAATATCAGCAGCTCTCTCCACATCAGAAAATTGGTTCTTATTTAGAGACTTCAAAGGTTTCTTAAGACTCCTAAGTTTAGTAATCACTTGATACATCTTAACTCCATTCCCAGTCTTGTTCCACTCATGCTGAACAATAGATTTAAAAGAAGGATCAAGACTCCACATATTAAAATATCTAAACCCAGGTTTTCTTGTGGGTTGATCAATGGTCCTATAACAAATACAAGGGCAATGATCAAAAGTGCCCTTATTCATGAAATAGGCATAGCTATTAGGATACAACTCCATCCACTCCAAATTGATAAGGAATCTGTCAAGTCTAGAGAAAACTCTTGTAGTCGGGTCTTGCTTATTATTCCATGTGAAGAAAGAACCATGAGCTTGAATGTCAGTGACTTCACAATAGTCCACACAATGCCTGAATTCACTGATTTCATTCCAAGAAACCTCACTCCCAATTCTCTCATTAAAATTCAGAAGAGAATTGAAATCACCACAAATACTCCAAGGGACGGTGCAATTATCCTTAAGAGCTTTCAGCTGATTCCAAAGATCATGTCTATCCCCCTCAGAATTAAAACCATACACAACTGTAAACCAGAACAAAGCACTAGTCCCAATGTCAGTAACCTCCACGGTAATATGCTGAGCAGAGCTAGCTATGACATTAACCAAAAACAGATGAGGCACCCAAATAATCCAGACTCTGCCTCCTGGATGATAGTAATTATTATTGACACCTTCCCAATAATGCCCTAAGTTATGAAGAGTTGAAAGAAAATCATGCTCCTTTATTTTTGTTTCCACTAGCCCAAACAAGCCAATTTTATTCTGATGAAGAAATCTCCTAATATCTAATTGCTTATTTGGGTTATTCATTCCACGCACATTCCAGAATCCTAATTTATCCATTATCACTAGTTTGAAGCACTCCAGACCCTCCAGGTTCCTGCATAATACTCTTCCCCTTATCCTTAGATGGTGAGACCACCTCAGCATATGACTTAGTAGGACTAACAGGACTAGAAGAGGAAAGCTCCTGTCGAGATAATTGAATGATTGGACTAACTGGGATAGGCAAGTTAGAAGAATTATGATATGTAGGACCACCGAAAGGAGTGTCAGGTACAGTCACAGGAGACACAGGATGAGAGGGCATAGGAGGTTGAACAGGACCAGCTGGTTTAACCACTGGCCTCCACACCTGGACTACCCTAGGTGCAGCAACCTTCTTTCTGCAGTCCTCCTTAGTGTGCCCTATGCCTTTGCAGGCACCACAAATGACTGGTTTCCACTCATACTCCACACAGACACTAACTTCCTCTCCCCTTTCATCTTTAAAGTGAATTCTCTCAGGGAAAACCTGACCCACTTGGACCTCCACCATCAATCTAGCATATCCAATTTTAGTTTTGTCCAAAGTAGCAGTATCAGCTCTCATATAATTACCTACAAGTGATGCAATTTTCCCCAGACAACGTTCACCCCAAAATTTCAAACCAAGCCCACATAGTCTAATCCAAATAGGCACTGCCTTCACAGGTTCCTTCGCCATAGAAGCGTTTTCAGTCCATGGTTTAACAACTAGGGGTTTGTTTTCAAACATAGGAAATCCCTGCTTCAACACGAGATCTCTACATTCCATAGTCGGGAAGTGAACTAGGAAAGCTCCATTGGGTAGGAATGAAACTTTGTCATACTTATATTTCCCCCAAATAGTCTTAATAAAGCCATTCAGTTGTGCCCATGGAGGGTTTCCACCCAATACATAACAGATGACAGCTGTTGCCCAATAATCAAGTTCTGGTTGAACATCCTCCACCGTAATTTGAATTGATTTAGGTGTAGGAGAGTGACGCTTACCAGTAACTTGGGTCCATCCAGACTCCTCTGTGTTGGGTTCCTCTAATATGGGCTCGTCTTCCTCCTCCGATACATCCACTGTTTCAACCACTTCATTCAAGTCAAGAACCGGGATCCCCACAATTTCACTGACCGGTCGAGTAGATTTCGCGTCAGCCGTTTGCGGAATCGCAAGTTCCTCAGAAGGTGGAATCACAGAACTCTCAGAAGTTGAGGCTGGGATAATCAAATTAGTTGGTTCTACCATATCGTCGCTATTATCAAGATGCAGATTTTCTGTATTAGTAAAAGATAACCGTAATTTAGCTTTAGATTGTAATTGTTTTTTGTTGAAAGAAGATTTTGATCGAGGTTTCTTAGCCATGTTGCACCAGAAACCCTAATTTTCTAGAGAGGATTTTCTCTCTCTAGAATTCATTCTCTCACTGTTTAGTTGACTTTTTGCCTTTGATAGGTTGCCCCTGCATTTTTTAATCCAAAGGGCATAGCAGTATAACAATATATACCTCTCTCAGTAATGAAAGTTGTGCTTTCCTGATCTGCAGGGTGCATCTTTATTTGATTGAATCCGCTGGAGGCATCCATGAATGTTAACATTTCGTGGCCTGCAGTGGCATCCACCATTGCATCGATGTGTGGTAGGGGAAATGGATCTTTTGGGCAGGCTTTGTTTAGGTCGGTGTAGTCTACACAGACTCTCAACTTGCCGTTTTTCGTTTGGACGACTACTACATTTGCAAGCCAGTCAGGGTACATTACTTCCCTGATCATTCCCATATCCAGTAGCTTGTCAACTTCTTGGTTGATGATTTCATGCCTCTCTGTAGCGAATTTTCTTCTCTTTTGCTGTACAGGCTTAAATGATTTGTCAATATTCAAGTTATGAGTTATAACATCAGCATCTATACCAGTCATATCAAAATGCGACCAAGCAAAACAGGACATTTTAGTTTTGAGAAAGCCGACTGTTGGGTCCGACCGAGTCCGTGCATCTGACCCTACAAGTACTTTCCTGTCAGGGAATTCTGGGTCCAATATGACCTCTCCTGTTTCCATCTGTGATTGCGCTATATATTCTTCCCAAACAGGTAACTTTAATTGCTATGCAAGGGACTTACCGGACTTTGAGGGTTTCAAAACCTGAGTGTAACATTCCTGAGCCGTCCTCTGTTCTCCCCTGATGGTGTTTATCCCCCATTCTGTTGGAATTTTCACACATTGATGGTATGTTGATGGGATTGCTTTGACATTGTGGATCCACGGTCTGCCCAGGATTACGTTATATGAGGATAAGCAATCCATTACTCCAAATATTTCATATGAAGCCACGCCTTTCACATAGGTTGGCAGGCTGATTTCTCCCAGGGTATTCTTTGTTTCTCCGCTGAATCCAACCAGGATACTGGATTTCTTGATGATCTTTCCTTCATCTATCTTCATAGCTTTCAGGACGTCAAGCATCACCAGATTGATTGAACTGCCTCCGTCTATCAGGATTCGTGATACCTTAGCTGTGCCAATTTGCATGGTGATTACCAAGCTGTCATGGTGTAGATCCGATATTCCCTGCAGGTCCGAGTCATCAAAAGTAATAGCAGGCAATGACTTGGACCTTGAAGGGGGCTGCAGTCTGGATTCCCTTGATATTCTTTTGGCGGTGACTGAGTCGGACCCGATTTCGATCCTCCATTTATGAACTTAACTTCATAGATGGGGGGAGGAGGAGGAGGATCTCTGCCGTTCCCTGAATCTCTCTTGTTTTGTCCTTCATCTTTGTTCTTTGGCTGCTGGATTAAGTCCTTCAAAAAGCCTTTCTTTAGGAGATATGCCACCTGTTTCCTGAGTTTGATGCATTCTTCTGGTGTGCCCGATGTCCCGATGGAAGTCACACCATCTTGTTGGGTCTTTCCCGGGGTTGTCGATTTCTTGGGCCATCTGACTGTATCTCCCAGGCTTTCCAGGCGTTTGATTAATCCTGCAGTATTAATAGAAAAGTTATATTCAGGAATAGTTGGAAGGCTAGAAAGGTTACCTTTGTGCTCTTGTGCCATGTTAACTTCGCATCGTTCGGGCCCGGAATAGGGTGCTTTGATCCGAGGTTGCCTCCTTTCTGGTAGGAGCTTTTCCCGTTAGTGTGTCCATAGCCTTGCTTTCCTCCGGATGAGTTCGGGTCACGAAGTTGAGATCTTCTTCCAATCGACATGCTCTAAGGCGATGGATTGAACAAAGGCAAAGGTTGGGCATGCTTTCTTGGTCAAGTCTCGCATAGATGTCACCGTCAAAGCGACTCCTTGCTCAAGGCTTCTACCGCTTGTTTCTTCATCACACACGGGAATGGCCACCTTCGCTTTGACAAATCGGACAGAATTCTTTGAGAGATTCTTCGGAAGTTGTTTTACCCTGAACAGTTCTTGGGTCTCTTGGCCATATCTCTCGTTTGCGAATTGTTGATTGAAGGCATTGATCAATTCTGCAAAATTCTTGATACCTCCATTTGGGAGATTAATGAATCATTGTAATGTCTTTGCTCCGGTCGGGTTGTACCAAAGCCTTTGCACATGCGGACCGCCTGAGTTCACTTTGGGTATTGAGGCGAAACAACATCTTCTGTTTGAATATAGCAACGTGATTTTGTGAATCAGAGGTTCCATCATAAGTTCTCATGGATGGGACGGTGAATTTCTTGGGGAGATCGATCTTTGCAATTTCATCTGCAAAGGGCGAGTTAGCAAAGCTATCAATTTCTACATCAGCCACAGGGTCTGGTACTCCGGGTATATTTTCTATTTTGTTGTGGAGTTTTTGGATTTCCTGAAGCATAGCCATCATTATTGCTGCTTCAGTTTTGTTTGTTTCATCATTAGAGATAGTTGGGGTACCGGATAATGTATCCTTCTCCGGGGTTCGAAAATTGGAAAAGTCAATGTTTTTGATAATGGATGAGAATGGGGTTTCTAGTTCGAATCTGGTCTTGGAGCCCGAAGCCTGATTTTCCAATTTTTTCCTCAGGCTAGACTCGCATTCCTTGACCTATTGATTTACCTTCGCTTGGGCTGCCTTCTCTTGGATTGTCTCCAATTCTTTGATTTTGGCCAGGGCAGCCGCTAATTGTTGTTCTGAGGTGAGTTCCACCATTTTTGTGTGTGAATATTAAATGAAAAATGATAAAGGGAATTTTATTGGTTGAAGAACTAGATGCCCCACGGTGGGAGCCAATTGTTTTAGCAGGAATTTCCTGAATGGAACCGGCTTTATTATAGGATAATTTGGGTATCTAGTTCTATAAACTTGGAAAAGTATAATGAATGAATTATTGGAAAAGACTAAGTAAGAAGAATATCGCTTGTATTCTGTAAATAGGCTGAGTACAAATTTGCGTATATAATAGAATGTTCAAGAGATAATAAGAGATAGATTGTAAAATATAACTCCAGGATCAATTGTCTTTCATCATCCATTTACAAATGCTATTTATAATTCTCTAAATATTAACGTTGCAACGATCTCTCCCTCTCTCCCAATTATAGGAGCTGTTACCGGATTAATAGGGCATGCTCCCTATTAATCCGCTTGACTTATTCTACTCTTAACCAACCTTCAACTCTTTCTCCTTTACCCGTCTTGATTCATGGACGATTTAGTCTTATAATTGGACTTGGTCTTCCTTGAGAATAGGACACGATTATTCATTCCCAACAACTGCATTTCTTGTTTATCTTCTTAATCCAGCCTGCTTTAATACTCTGCCAGGCTATTCTGCACTTACCATCAGGCTTCTCTTCCAGGATTTAGTAGCCTGCTTGCTATAATATTCTTCAACAGCTAAATAGTAGTTAGATGTGTCCGGTCTCTGGATGCCTTAGTCAGCCTAGTTGGGTCAGGCTAGGTAAGAGTCAGGCCAGGCTAAACTGGGCCTAACAGGAACCAAATTAACCAAGCTAACCAAGGGTTTGCTCAACGCTTCCAAGAACAAGGGCAAGGATCAAACTTCAACAATCATGGTCCTAGAGGGAACTATCAGGGGGGGGGGGGAGGAATTACAACAACAATAAAGGTCCCAACACTCGAAACGATTATGGGTTCCCCTTACCCATTGCTAATCAACCTTATCAATAGCCTATGGTTGACACTTCCCAAAGTGAAATCATGAAGATGATGAAGAACATGCAAATGCAACATAACCAAGACTTGGCTAATTTCAAGATTGCTAGTCAACAAGAAAGTGTCAACCAAGGAATTGTTCACCAAAAAGAAATGAGGAAAATGGAAGCCCGATTGGCCGCTCATGCTCTAGCCAATCCCCATAGACCACCCGGTGGCTTGTTAGCTCAAGGGCAAAGCTCCAAATAATGATGCCTCTACTAGCCACCAAGCACATGCGGTAGTGTTGAGAAGCGGGATAGAGCTTGAAGACCCTTACAAACACCTTGAAATTGAGGTTGATGTGGATCCCAAGAGAAAGAGGATAGAAATTAATGGTGGAAGGGAAAGCCCACCGATGACACCATCGGCAAGGATGAGTGAAGCAAAGAAAGAGAAGAAAACATGTGAAGAATCTTCAAGTGGAGGAATACAAGTTGAAAAGGAAGTTGATGGTTTAGTTGAGGATCTAACTTATGAGGAAGAAGTGGGTGAAGATGCTACCGAAGAAGTGCTCTTGCAACCCGCCACAAAGGTAACACAGAAATCAAACCCTCCAAAGGTACTCTCTGATTCTCAACTTGTTACCCATATTCCTTACCCCTCAAGAGCAATAAAGAGTAGGGAAAACTTCAAGTATGCCAAGTTTTGGGACATGCTTGAGAAACTTGAAGTAACCCTACCCTTTACCGTAGTGATTTTAAATATGCCAACTTACACAAAATTTTTGATGGACATCATGACTAAGTGTAGATACCCAGTATCTGCTGAGACTTCGACAAACACCCGATAATTATCGGACTATAACATGTTTTGGAATCGCGGCATTTGATCGACAGTTTGTGTACAACTTTACGTCGGAAAACTTAAAACGATTTCGAAAATAAAACATTTCAAAATATTTCAAAAATACCGGGAGTGTTTAATGCACGACGACGGGGTCGCAATGACACTAACTAGAGTCAAAACCGACACCGGACCAAAACCGACTCAAAAATTCAAATCCCCACTCCAACAACGAGTCAAACAGACAAAACATTTCAAACCTTCTACCTTAAGTTTTCCCGGATTCATGTTTGGTCAAGTACCAAACATATGACTACAAAACCTAGGATATAATAATTCATGATTGTTTTTGTGTGAAAGCGACAACTCACCTTGAAGACCCGCGACGTGGCTCGTGCCTCTTTGAGCAGCCCAGGTGGCCACGTCGCTCAAAACTCACACAACCACTCATTACCCCTCAAATGCCCCTCATTTGAGAGTTACGCGAGTGTCCGCCCCCTCTTTT
Source organism: Silene latifolia (assembly GCF_048544455.1). Lineage (NCBI taxonomy): Eukaryota > Viridiplantae > Streptophyta > Magnoliopsida > Caryophyllales > Caryophyllaceae > Silene > Silene latifolia. Next base: position 88,757,784 of record NC_133537.1, on the reverse strand, counting down.
CTCCCTTAAAATTCTCGACTCGACTTCTTAAGTCATAATCCGACGCGTATTTACGACCTACCGATCGTAAATACAAGCCTTACACATTGTTTGGTACCGTCATCGTGCATTAAATCACTTGACCGACCACTTCGACCACTACACCATCACTAATCTTAAAACAATTTTTTTACTTACCAAAACGGTTTTAAACCGAGTTTTTTCCGACCAAACGAGTTGTTGCACTTACGTCAGTCACTCGCCATAACCAAACATGTAAGTATGAGGGTGTAAAAATCCTCCTTTTATCATGTTTTCATTTGTTTCACGACTATAACATGCTAAAACGTGCATAACATGAACCGAAACATGGGATAAACGAGCCAAAACTGATTTTTGACCTGAGACACAAGCTCCTTAGGTTGCAGGCTTACCCGCGCCTAAATGGGGTGTTCAGGTCAGAGATCAACCGTGTTTGTTATCGTCTTTCCCCTTTAATTCGTTTTCATATTTTTAATCGATTTTTACCATTTCAAATATTTTCAAACCATTTTTATTTTATTTCATTTGTTTTAACCATAAAACTTTTTTCACCCTTGGTTCCTCATACCATGACGGTTAAATCCGTGTTTCGGTGATAATATTTGGTTAATAACATTTAAAAGGTATTTTAAAGCCTTTGATTTCATTTTTGGGAGGTATTTTAAAGCCTTTCATCATTTCTTTACATTTTCGAAACAAATAAATTAGTCACAAACACAAAGTCATCCTTGGTTCTACATACCATGCCGGATTTTAACCCGGGTGCGATGATGAGTATCGACTAATTATAGTCAAATGAACTTAAAACAATTAGTTCATAATCACTTTCAAAACTATTCATATCAAGATTGTCAAGTCGAACCCGACACCGAATATTATCAAAATAATGATGATTATTCGAGTCTAGTTCTTCAAATCAACAAATGCGGTCTAAATGACCCTTTCAAACCAAATCGGGTTCAAATACCCATTTCTCAACAAGTTTTGTAACGTTTTCAAAAGGTCAGAACACGGCATACAACCGTAGGCTGACCCGCGCCTCAAGTAGGCCTTTTCTTACTCATTTTCGACTTAATCTTCCCTACTCAACAATATGCATGGTCTAATGAGACTCGAGTTGGTTTATGTCTTACAAGTCTCATTGAAAAGATAGGTGATGGGTAAAAAATGCAAGGATTCATAGGCTCACATTTCATCATACATAACATGTGCATAAGTTGAGATCACAACAAGCAAGAAAATAAACTATGAAAGCATATTAATTTAAGCATGAATCATCCCCCATGTTGGTTTCCCCTATATACCCATTAACCCTAGCTAAGGAAACTACTCACTCATTATCATGTTGAACATGCTAGCAAGGTTGTCAATCATACCAACAAAGTGAAACATGATGAATAAATGAAAGTGATTAACAATAATTAAAAAGGGATTAAGAGAATTATACCTACTAATGATTCCAATAATAAAGCAAAGAATAAAAGAAGTACTTGATGCTTGATTGGAAGGTTGTCAATCTCCCAATAATAACCCAAATAATCTTCAATAACCCAAAATAAAGGATGAACAAGAGAGAGATTAAGGAAATAAAACTTGTATTAAAACTTGATTAAATGTTGATTACAAAATTAAAGAGAGATTTGATTGATATTAACTACACTAAAGATTGCTACGAAGAACATGCTCTTCTAATTAGACTAATGGGGTATTTATTGTGGGGATTAGGTGAATGAATTTAGGTTAACTAATGGCTTAAATGACGATTAAGTCCCTTGTTGAGGAATCGCCGGTCTCTAGGGAGACTCCGGTCTCTACAAGAAGATGGGCATCCTTTCTTGAAGCTTGTAGAAGACGAAATGGGACTGTTTGGGAATCCGGGCGTCTTTAGCACGGGACGGGCGGATTTGGCAGCTTCTGGACGGGCGTCCAGAAGGGAAAGACGGGCGTCTTTGGGTGGTTTTGGTCGGGCGTCCAGATGAGGAAGACGCTCGGATTGTGGGATGAAGACGGGCGTCTTCTAGGCAATCTGCACGGATTGTCAGGCAGTCTCATTCCTTCTTCTTTTCTTCCTTTTTCTTCATAAAATCCTTGAGTATTTCCTCGGGGATGCAAGGATCTTTTCTCATCATTGCCCATCTAATATAGTATGTACAAAGGCCTTCTAATCTTGTCTCTCCTTGATGCTTGGTCAATGAATTCAATCAATTTAGCCTCATTTTGCCATGAAAATGCAAGGTTTGCACTCTTCCTACCAAGGACACAAAACCTCAAAGAATATGCAAAACAAAGAACTAAAGACAATAAATGACCCAAATATGCACTAAAAAGTATGGGGACAAGGCTAATTCGGGGACTAAATATGCTCTAATTATGGTCACATCAAGCCTGTTGGGGATCAATTACCTGACAACTTTACCCTGACTGACGTACCTAAGTTCAAAGGAGTGGAGGACCCGCTCAATCATATCCGTGCCTTCAAAGACTACATGGCCATTAAAGGGGTCAAACAGGAGCTTTTCACCCGGATCTTTCCGTCCTCTTTAGAACCGATCCCTCGCCAGTGGTATTACTCCCTCGATCCGAAAACCCTTACCACTTGGGATGAGGTCGCAATCAAATTTTCTAAACAATATGCTGACAATGTTGAAATCCAAGCCAATACCCGTACTCTTGAGGTTCTAACCTAGAACGATAAGGAAGAGTTCACCGAGTTCTTAACCCGTTGGAGGAGGGTGAGTACTCAATTGGTCAGTAAACCGAGTGAATCAACTTTGGTGGAAAAGTTCGTCAACAATCTCCGCCCAGTGTATGCCAACTTACTAAGGTATCAAAATATCAAGACCTTCCAGGATCTGCAAATTCTGAGGACACGCATTGAAGATGACCTCCGGAAGGGTGTCTTGGCCAAGACTACTGGCAGAGGCTACCAAGGATCCACCTCAATCGGATCCCGTCCCTACGGCCAAACAAACAAAATCGATAAGGTCAACCTCGTTGAACCATCTGCTAAGAGAGCTGAGCGCCCCCAGAGAGTGTTCACTAATATAGGGTCAACTTACGCAAGTGCTCTGAAGAGGCTCATGGACCAGGGAAAGTTACAACCAATCGGACCCGCCCCGGATCTGACTGATGCTAAGAAGTCCCGGTTCTGGAACCCCAGTGCCTACTGTCAGTACCATCAAGGGAAGGGGCATGATACTGAAACCTGCTTCAAACTCAAACACATCATCCAAGACATGAGAAAGGGGATTTGCCTTTACCCCCGCCGACTAAGCCAAACAAAAAAAACAAACTGTTAGGCCCAATTTAGCCTGGTCTGACTTCAAATTAGCCTGACCTTATTAGGTTGATTGGGGCAACCAGGGACCGGACAAATCTAATTACTATTTGGCAGATGAAGAGTACCACAAGAAAAGCAAGCTACTAAATCCTAGAAGAAAAGCCTGATGGTAAGTACAGAATAGCCTGGCAGGACACTCAAGCAGGCTGGACTAAATTAACAAGCAGCAAAACGGATATATAAGAGCAAATGCCCACGTCCTATTCTCAAGGAAGACCAAGTCCAACTACAAAGACCATATTATCTCCATAAATCAAAACTTGCAAGAGGATAAGAACAAAAGTTTGTTGAAGCAGAACAAGTCAACCGGATTAATAGGGAATGTGCCCTATTTTCCAGCTAACCACTCCAACGATCATGGAGAACGTTAAGCATGCATCTAACGTCAATATTTGAACGCTATAAATAGCATGGTTGAACAATTGTAAAGGACATCTAATAATCATTCAGAAAATCATCTATAATTTGCCTCTTATTTTCCTATATATTCAATTGTATACAAGAAATTGTGATCAGCCTATCAAAGAAATACAAATAACATTATTTATCCATAATTCTTTCTATTATTTATTCATACTTTTATTCTAAATTTGTTGAACTAGATACCCTTATTATTCAATAATCAGAGCCGGATCCATTCAGGGAAAATCCTGCTAAAACAATTGGCGCCCACCGTGGGGCATCTAGTTCCTTGATCAAAAAAATTCCTCTTACCATTCTTCATTTAATACTCACATACAAAAATGGTAGAACTCACCCCAGAACAATAATTGACGGCTGCCTTAGCTAAGATCAAATAATTGGAGACAATTCAAGAAAAGGCAGCCCAAGCAGAGGCTGAAATCAGTAGGCTTAAGGAATCTGAGTCTAACCTGAGAAAAAAACTGGAAAATCAGGCTTTAGGCTCCAAGAACATATTCGAGCCAGGAACCCCATTCTCATCCATTATCAAAAACATTGACTTTTCCAATTTTGGAACTCCGGAGAAGGACACCTCACCCGGCACCCAAATCATTCCCAACGATGAAACAAACAAAACTGAAGCAGCAATAATGATGGCCATGCTTCAGGAAATTCAAAAACTCCACAACAAAATAGAAAATATACCTGGAGTGCCGGACCACGTGGGTCAAGTAGAAGTTGACAGCTTCGCTGATTCACCCTTTGCAGATGAAATTGCAAAGATTGATCTCCCCAAGAAATTTACCGTCCCATCCATGAGAACTTATGATGGAACCTCTGATTCACAAAATCACGTTGCCATATTCAAACAGAAGATGTTAGCCGCCTCAATACCCAGTGAACTCAGGCAGGTCTGCATGTGTAAAGGCTTTGGTACAACCCTGACTGGAGCAGCATTACAATGGTTCATCAATCTCCCAAATGGAAGTATCAAGAATTTTGCAGAACTGGTCAATGCCTTCAATCAACAATTCGCAAGCAGCAGAGACATGGCCAAGAGACCCAGTAACCTGTTCAGGGTAAAGCAACTCCCTGAAGAATCTCTCAAAGAATTCCTGGCAAGATTTGTCAAAGAGAAGGTAGCCATTCCTAGGTGCGACGAAGAGACGGCGGTAGAAGCCTTCAGGCAAGGAGTCCTGCTTGATAGTGACATCTATGCAGACTTGACCAAAAAAGCCTGCCCAACCTTTGCCACTGTTCAATCCATCGCCTTAGAACATGTCAGATTGGAAGAAGATCTCAACTTCAGAACAAACTCGTCCGGAGGAAAGCAAGGCTATGGACACACTAACAGGAAAAGCTCCTACCAGAAAGGAGGCAACCCCAGATCAGCACCCTATTCCAGGCCTGAACGATCTGAAGTCAACATGGCACAAGAACACAAAGGTAACCTTTCTAACCTACCAACTATTCCTGAATATAATTTCTCTATAAATACCGCATGATTAATCAAACGCCTGGAAAGCTTGGGAGACACGGTCAGATGGCCCAAAAAATCCGACAACCCCAGGAAAGATCCAACGAGATGGTGTGACTTCCACCAAGACATCGGGCACACCACAGAAGAATGCATCCAACTCAGGAAACAAGTGGCATACCTCCTAAAGAAAGGCTATCTGAAAGACTTAATCCAGCAGCCAAAGAACAAAGATGAAGGAAAAAACAAGAGAGATTCAAGGAACAGCAGAGATCCTCCTCCTCCTCCCCCCATCTACGAAGTCAAGTTCATAAATGGAGGATCAGAAATCTGTGGCTTAACCAGCTCCGCTGCCAAAATAATATCCAGGGAGTCTAAACTTCAACCCCGTCTTAGATCTAAGTCATTACCTGCTATTACTTTTGATGACTCAGACTTGCAGGGAATATCAGATCTACACCATGACAGCTTGGTAATTACCATGCAAATTGGCACGGCTAAGGTATCAAGAATCCTGATAGACGGGGGCAGTTCAATCAACTTGGTGTTGCTTGATGTCCTCAAAGCTATGAGGATAGATGAAGAGAATATCATCAAAAAATCTAGTGTCCTGGTTGGATTCAGCAGAGAAACAAAGAACACCCTGGGAGAAATTAGCCTGCCAACCTATGTGGAAGGCGTGGCTTCCTATAAAAGATTCGGGGTAATGGATTGCCTATCCTCCTATAACGTAATCCTGGGCAGACCATGGAACCCCAACGTCAAAGCAATCCCATCAACATACCATCAATGTGTGAAAATACCAACCAAATGGGGGATAACCACCATCAGGGGAGAACAAAGGATAGCTCAGGAATGCTACACCCAGGCTTTGAAACCTTCAAAGTCAGGTAAATCCCTCGCATAGCAATTAAAGTCACCTGTCAAGAAAGAATATATTGCGCAGTCACAGATGGAAACAGAGAGGTCATTCGGACCCGAATTCCCGACAGAAGGTACTTGTAGGGTCGAGATGCACTGACTCAGTCAGACCCAATCTGGTCTGCTTTCTCAAAACTAAAATGTCTTGTTTTGCATGGTCACATTTTGATATGACTGGTATAGATACTGAAATTATAACCCATAAGTTAAATATTGACAAATCCTTTAAGCCTGTACAGCAAAAAAGGAGAAAATTTGTTGCAGAGAGGCATGAAATCATCAACCAAGAAATTGACAAGCTATTGGACATGGGAATGATCAGGGAAGTAATGTACCCCGACTGGCTTGCAAATGTAGTAGTCGTCCAAAAGAAAAACGGCAAATGGAGAGTCTGTGTAGACTACACCGACCTAAACAAGGCCTGCCCCAAAGATCCATTTCCCCTGCCACATATCGATGCAATGGTGGATGCCACTGCAGGCCACGAGATGTTAACATTCATGGATGCCTCCAGTGGATTCAACCAAATAAAGATGCACCCCGCATATCAGGAAAGTCCACCCTTCATCACTGAAAGAGGAATATACTGTTATACTGTTATGCCTTTTGGATTAAAAAATGCAGGTGCAACCTATCAAAGATTAGTCAACATGATGTTCAAAGATCAAATAGGAGATACCATGGAAGTCTACATTGACGATATGGTAGTCAAGTCAAAAAAGTCAGAAGACCGCATCAAAGACCTGGAAGAAGCCTTCCAAATACTGGAGAAATTCAATATGAAGCTCAATCCACAGAAATGCCATTTTGGAGTCTCAGCAGGCAAATTCTTGGGCTATATGGTGACAAAAAGAGGAATAGAAGCCAGCCCTGAACAGATCAAAGCCATCCTGGAGCTAGAACCACCAAAGTCAGTCAAAGACATACAAAAGCTGACAGGAAGAATAGCAGCCCTGAGCAGGTTCATTTCAAGATCGTCAGAGAGGTGCAAATCATTCTATAATCTGCTAAGGAAAAACAAAGACTTTCAATGGACCCCTGATCATCAAGCTGCCTTTGAAGATCTGAAAACATATCTATCCTCTCCTCCCTTGTTGGCAAAACCAGTCAAAGACGAACCCCGACAAAGATATACGTGTCGATCACGGAAGCTAATCGTCGGTGCGATCCTGGTCAAACAAGCGGACGGACAACAACACCCCCGTCTATTACGTAAGTAAAAGTCTACTAGATGCGAGAGATCGGTATAGCCTACTTGAAAAATACGTTTTAGCTTTAATTATGAGTTGCACAAAGTTAAGACCGTACTTTGAAAGCCACCCTATAATAGTCGAACCAATCTCCCAATCAAGTCTCGTACTTAGGAAACCGAATTGTCCTGGACGAATGTGCAAATGGTCGGTCATCCAAATAAGCACATACAACATAACATTTGAACCAAGGACAAAGAATTAAGTCACAAGCACTAGCAGACTTTGTGGCTGATTTTAGTCCAACCCTAGAACCCGACCTAATAAAAGAAGTAAATAGACTGACCAATGACCAAACAGACCTAGAATGGACTCTATTTGTCGATGGTGCAGCCAGCATGAGGGGTACAGGCCTAGGGGTAGTACTAAAATCGCCACAGGGGGATAAGATAGTACAAGCTATAAGCTGTGAATTCGAAGCTACCAACAATGAGGCGGAATATGTAGCCCTAATAGCTGGATTAAAGGTATGTATTGACCTTGGTGTACAAAATCTAAAGTTACGTACTGACTCCCTTCTTATTTCAAACCAAGCAAATGGAGTATATACTGCAAAAGACTCAAAAATGATGCTTTATTTGGAAGTTGTCCAAAATTTAAAATCAAAATTCCGCAATTTTAATATTGATCGAATTCCTAGGGACTTGAATACCCAGGCCGATGCCCTAGCCGGCCTAGGATCCAACTTCAGTCCCCCTGACTTTGATAAAATACCCATCGTACATTTATTAGAACCTGCAATAAACAAACAAGATGAAAGTTTCCCAATATATGTTGCCAATTCATGGACAAAACCTTACTATGATTGGCTACAACAAGGAATCCTCCCCCTTAATAAGCAAGATGTTAGGGCACTCAAAATCAAAGCTGCTTCATATACTATTATTAACAACTTGCTTTTTAAGAAATTGCAGGCAGGACCATACCTCAGATGCCTGGAACCACAAGAAGCTGAACATATACTATTAGAAATCCATGGAGGATACTGTGGAAATCATAAAGGAGGAAGGAGCCTGGCAAGCAAGGTACTCAGAACAGGTTATTATTGGCCCACTTTGAGGGCTGATTGCTTGGAATTCAGTTCTAAATGCGAAGCTTGCTAGATTCATGGACCATATATCCACCAGCCATCTGAGGACTACATTTCATATCCGCACCCTGACCATTTACGAAGTGGGGCATGGATATAGTAGAGAAACAACCTCAAGCACCCGGGCAAAAAGGTTTTATACTAGCAATGACTAACTACTTCTCCAAGTGGATAGAAGCTGATTCGTACAGGCAAGTCAAAGAAAAGGATGTCATAGCATTCATCAAACGCAACATCATATGTAGATATGGCATCCCTTCTGAAATAGTATGCGAGAATGGCACACAATTCGTGGGAAAAAGAACAGCAGCCTTCTGTGCTCAATGGAACATCAACCTGGTAACCTCCACACCAAGATATCCAAAAGCTAACGGCCAGGCAGAATCTAGTAACAAAGTAATAATCAGTTGCATAAAGAAGAAGCTAGAAAGAAGGAAAGGTAGATGGGCTGAAGAGCTCCCCTTGGTCCTCTAGGTGACGAACCACGCCTAAAACATCCACAGGCCAAACCCCTACTCCTTGGTCTATGGATGTGAAGCGATAATCCCAACCGAGGTGGACATTCCATCACCAGGATGCGGCCCTGAATACAATAACGAGCAATATACCTCTAATGGAGGACAACCTGGACTTGACGGAAGAGCTAAGAGATGCGGCCGATTAGAATGGCAAAGATATCAAGAAAGAGTTGCAAAAAGCTACAACAAGACTGTCAAAGCTAGAGTATTCAGGGTAGGAGACCTTGTTCTCAGAAAAGTTTTTCAAAACACAAAAGAGAAGAATGCTGGCAAATTGGCCCCAACCTGGAAAGGTCCCTACCTGATTGACTCAATAGTCGGCCAGGGAGCTTATAGACTACAAACCCTGGACGGCGAAATGATCCCAAGAGCTTGGAATATTGCACACTTAAAACTATTTCACATATAAAATATATCCCCCAGTCCAGGTATAATCTTTATCTTACCATTTCCTGCCTGACCTGATATGAAACTAAATGTATGATATTTGCCATTATATGAATAAATGCCTTATATAATTTCTTTCATTATGTGCCCAAGTACTTGTCAATATTCTCGTATTTCCCTTTACCGAGTAGAATCTTCAATATTTGTTTTACAAACTGTACTTTACTTAAAACAAATTTTAAAGATTGGGGGCCACCCCACTGATATCCAACTGATATCCAACATTCAGTTGCAAAAACAGGCCTTAAAATATTAAGCTCAATTTAATATACAAACCTGGAAAACCTTTTCCTGGCTTGTATGACATGGATGGGTCATAAGTCCTCCAGACAGGCAGGGGACATAATCCCTCCAGACAGGCAATAACCCCACCCATGACACAAAGAACTAGCCAGATCCAGCACAAAAAAAAAAAGACTGGCCCGATCCAGTCGAATAACTGGCCAGATCCAGTACACATCTAACACTACAAGTGTAGATACCCGTATCCGTCGATATTGGAATTTATAGAGAACCCGACAAACACCCGATGATGATAGGACACATGTATTCTTTAGTTGTCATTGTCATTATTTGGAGCTCGTTTTACGATGTAGAATGGGTGTCGTCGATGAAGTATTTTATTAATTTAAATGATATTTAAATTAATGTTTTTTTAAGTGAGTTCATTTTATTAATTTAAATGATATTTAAATTAAAGTCTTTTTTAAGGTGATTTCAATTTAATTTATTTTATTTTGAATTTATTTTCCCAAGTTTATTTTATTGAAAATAAAATAAATATTTGATTTGAAAAATCATTTTATGAGTATATTTGGTTTGAAAAATCATTTATTTTAATGTGTTAATTGATTTGAAAAATCGATTTAAAAATCGAAAAGAACTCGTTTCAACCATGTGTTTTTGAGCTCGATTTTAGCTCAGTTTTTGAGCCCGTTTTCTTTACGAATTGGCACGAATCTCGAGTACACTAACCAACCTAGACCCGTACCCATTAACCCTAACCCATACCCTAGTATCCTACCCATATTATCCTAGCTTAATCACCAAGAAAACCCCCAAAACGAACCCTAGAAACCCCCCCAAAAGCTGCTGGACAGCAGCTATGTTCAGCAAGCCCGATTGCCTCTCCCTCTCTTTTACCCTACCTTAACTCCTTATAAATACCACCCCTTCACCATACATTCATTTCTCTAAGTTCTCCATACATCCTACCATCACCCACAAGCTTTAAACCTCAGAAACAAACCCTAAACATCCTTCAAAAACCCTAAACAAAACCGACACACAAACTGAAACTGTTTGTGTGTCCTCTTCGAAAACCCTTTCGTTCCTCCATCAAACCTCCATAAAAATTCGAGTTTCTTATTCCTAATTAACCACATAACATCCATCTACACATTAGATAAAGAATTACGAGCCAAATTGCCCTTGAGAGTACACGAAATCCCTCGAAAAACAGAGTGAAATAACACTCTGTTTTCGCGGTTTCTTCTTGTCTGTCCAGTTCTGTTTGTGCTCGTTTTTCGTGCCCAATAACCCAAAACGAGCAGGGGTTGCTTTAAGATCCTTGTTCTCCTCTCTTTCTAGTTTCCAAAACATCTTTCGAATCGAATTTTCGTCGTGAAACGAGGGAGATATCACTGTTTTAAAATCGCTGTCCAGAAACTTTCCAAAACCCGTGTTTGCTTTGTTCTTCGTCGACGACGGCCTCTCGAGATAAAATCTACCATCGATTACGACCCAAGACGGTGTCAACGATACATGTAGGTTGAGGGTGCATCAAATCCCCTTTTCTCTCCTTTTTTTATTTCGTTTTTTTATGCCTTTTTTTATAGTTTGTTTTTTGTTTGTTTTCGTTTTGTTTATCGTTTGTTTTAATTAACTATGAAATTAGTTAGTCCGAGTATGAGTTAAAGTACCACCATGAACACCCGCGTTGACTTGAGATGGGAAAAGAAACCGCTACTTCTGTCGGTCGTACACCCCCGTCTCATTTACATATCCTCGTGTTCAAGGTAGGGCATAAATAAAACGAGTTGTCTAACTTTCATCGCTTTCGACCCCCTTACTGTTTCGGCTAAATCGACATACCCTAGGACCCGTTGTATGTTAGTTTAATCTCTGATTGTTAACCTATGACATATTTAGATGACATTAATTTAATTTAATAACCTAATTAGACACGATAGGTGGCTTCGACGTAAGTTATAAAATCAATCGACGATTCTGTAAACAATTGAATGCATCTCTCTCTTTCAACTAATTTCTCGCTAGTATAAGAGTGCGTGATTAGCACCTTCTTATTAACACTCGATGAGTTAACTTAATTAGCGAATTTGACCCGATTAGACCCTTTAGGCCGTGTAGAATGCACCCTCATGCGACAATCAATCAACATCGTTTTTTTACTCGTTTTCTAACTTGTTTCCTATCCCTTTTCGCAATCATTCGATCTAACAAATGAATCTAACTTAGGAGCTAGGTTGACGTTGGTTTGGGCCGTGAGTTGGCCGTGTGTCTTGCCTTTCTCGTTTCGTTTTCCGTTCCTTGTTTATCATTTGTTCTTTGTTTGTTTTGTAGCCTGTAATTTATCGTTGGTTTATCGAGTTGTAATCTTTCAAGTTTGTTTTATTTTATCGAGTCAAATGATTTCTAAAACCTTAGTCTTGTTTGGTTAGACGGTTGTTCCCCAATGTTTGTAGAAGCGTAGTAAACCGCGTGTTGTCTAAAGCAACATGGCCCGGTTTATGCTAATGCATGCTTTGGTGCGTAGCCCTATGTCTAATTCGATGAGATTAAGTGAGAGCACGCAACACGAGGAGTGACCCAAGGCCGTGTGTCATGTAGGCCGTGAGTCACCTCCCCCTTGTGCACGGTTTTCAAGGCCCAATGGCCGTGTGTTTTGTGTCGTGTTTTGAGTTGTATGCAGCAATTGTAATTAGATCGAGTTGTATCTTTAATTTGTTGTTGCGTCGGCATGAAATGCCTGGTTTGTAATAGGTAGATCCCAACGGCTCCCCCATTCCCCCTAAGCCTTGTTTGTTTCATTTACATGTTGCTAGATCAATCAACCCACATGCTAAATTACAACTTTGACAAAGTTAGTTTAGTTGCATCTAAAACGACATAGAAATTGTTGTCACATGATAGGGTTAAAACAACGTTTGCATATCATACATCGTACGTAGCTATGACCTTGTTTGAACTCCGACACTTGACTTAGTAGAGGCCGTTATTGACGGGCGGGGTTGGGTGTCCTTATGGGCTTCCCAACACGTACCCTCACCCCTTACTCAAGATCTATGGTTTGTGGATCCGTCTAAATACCATTGGATTACGAGAGTCATTCAAATCGAGTGATATAGGGTACAAGTCTTTATCTTTAATCACTCGTAGTCGATGGGCTTTATGCTTTTCGATGAAAGGTGTAAAGTTGACTTGAACGGTTCCAAGTTCCCAAAAACTTGGTGGCGACTCTAATTGGTCTTAATTCGATTCGAAAGAACCTCGAGTCGATTATGCCGTGTGGATCCCGCGGACGCAGCCTCCCGAGGGCCTTGTCCACGATTTGGCGACTCACTGGGAAAAGAGGACTAGTTACACTTTGTTTCTAGGGTCTTTTCCTCCGAGGTGAAACTTGAAAAGAAAGTGTTGGAAAGTAAAACACTACTCATAGTGCTACGATTCATGCATAAACCCTTAAGGACTTGCCCGGGCCGTCCCAGCGTTTCTTCGTGATGCGTGGGGGGCGACGTCCCACTATGCTAGGAAGCTGCACATTGCTCGCTTCCACTTCACCTCGCGTGGTTCTTGATGGTGGGGACGATCTTCTAGGTACTCTACCTTAAGACACCTTGCTCTATAAGACCGCAAAAGGATGGAGGGCATAGACCTTCTTATAGAAGACTTGCCGAGACTTAGAAATGTCTAGGAACATACATCCTTATAACATGAGAATGACAATGTGCAATTTGTTTTCCCGAGTCTTTTTCGAAATTTCCCATGTCCTTTTCAAAACCGAACTTTTGAAAAACTTACTTTCAAACCTAGCATGATTTTCAAAACGCGGAATGCTGCCCAAATAGGACTAGGATTTTCGTCCCAAAACAAGCTTTTATAGCCGGCATGCTGCCCATTTCAAATCTCATTTTTCAAATCGATCATTCGTTTTTCAAAATCAATCCAAAATGTTTCTCGAACCTCAACCAAGCATGAAATGCGTCGAGTCGTGTCCGGGTCATGGCCGTGTTAGGCCGGGTTTGTTTCAAGAGTCTAGAACACGACCTTGTTGGGTCACCCAAACTCACCTCTTGGGTTTTGAGTCATGTTGGTCGACCTTTTGGTCTAGAATAGTCCACAAAAAACGTCCAAGCTAGGCCTTATGGACGTTTCACTCGAACCCATGGGCTATGTTAGCCCAATCACGGGTTTAGTCACACCAAGTCCAGTTTAGAATCGAGTTATGACAGTTTGAGTCATGTCGTTTTGTCGAGTCTAAAATGAACCGATGTCTAAATCAAACCGTGAGTCGAACCCTTGTTTAGTCAATCTCAAGTCGAGTCTTTGTTTGAGTCAAGTTGGGGTCGAGTCCTTAAGTGTGCAGGGGCTCTTACCTTAAATATTGACTCAGTACGGGGTTTTCTTGTAGAAAGGCCGCCAAAAACCCGACGTCAAGCAATGGAAGATGCTGTTAACAAGCTTACTGAGGCCGTGAACCTCATGATGACCCGAATGGATGCAATTGAATCCAAGCTGGGTGAAGACTCCGCTTCATCTACCCCACCTCTGACTGATTTGGAGAAACGGTTCAAGTTCATCGAGGACCGTTTGAAGCTCTCCCAAGGGAAGAATATCCACTATGAGAATGTTAGGGCCTATGCCCCAGTTCAGGACAAGTTGCCCACGAACATGGTACTCACTGACATCCCAAAGTTCAAGGGCACTGAAGATCCAGTCCACCATGTTAAGGCCTATAAAGGGTACTTAGCACTGAAGGGAGTACCTGCTGATATGCTCTCTGAAATTTTTGCCCAATCTCTGGGAGAACACCCGAAGGCGTGGTTCTACAATCTTGACCTTAAGAACTTCCCCACTTTCGAAGATATTACGGTGGAGTTCTCGTAAAGCACTATGTCTTGACAATGTTGAGATTCAAACCAACATAAGAACTTTGGAGGTTATGACACAAAAGGAGAAGGAGGGTTTTACTGAATTCCTCGCAAGATGGCGCGCTGAAAGCGTGAAGCTAGCTAAGAAGCCTGATGAAGTCGAAATGGTAGATAAGTTCGTGAAGAATTTACGACCTTGCTTACGTAATGCTCTTAAATACCAAAATTTTGGTTCTTTCAAAGAATTGATAAGGATCGGGATAAAGGTAGAGGACGATGTCCGAATGGTCAAGCGAGAAGCCAAAGGGATACCAAGGGGCTTCGTCATCTAAAGCAAAAAGCGCCCGCAGCGGCCCACTTTGTTGAAACTGTCAATCTCTTAGATGGACAGTCAAAAAGGCCTCCGCGCCAAGCTCCGAGGGTATTCACCGATATCGGGTGCACTTACGCCTATGCTCTCCAAAGGCTCATGGCCCAAGGAAAGTTGAAGCCCATTGGTCCAACTCCGGACCCTCCTGGCCGATCAACAAGGCAAATGGTACAAACCGAATGCCTCCGTGCCTTTCATCAAGGGAAAGGACACGATCATCGAAAGGTGCTTTAGACTAAAGCACGAAATTCAAGATATGATTGAGAACGGAACGCTCCCAATCCCGGCCATAAAGCCCAACAACGTCACCAATCCGTTTGGCGACCACACTAACTTTGTCTCTACCGAAAATAGTGTCGATTACTCTCACTTGATCCGCCCATGTCGTCTAAAGGGGTTTTCGTCGGAAGAATATTCGTGGATTGCTCCAAATTCCTACCAAGCTCGAGAAACGAGATTACATTCGGGGATTTTGTTGTCGATTGTACTCCTTACATACTCCGAAGCGGCAATGAAATCAATGGCGTTTGGGCCGATGACGAGGATGATGTTTACCTCGTCAAAGGTGCGACAATTCCTCACACCCAAGAAGAAATCTTAAAAGTGAGGCAAGATGCCCTAGAGTCAAACCATTTGACTAGATCCGGGCGCCCATATCGTGTGGAGAAAGCTAAAGATATCCCGAGTAAGGCACCTCAAAAGGAGTCAGCAGTGGTCGAAGTACTTGGTGAAGGGTCGACCTCCGAGGCTTCCCTCATCAAGCAACTCCAAAAGACTAAGGCCGACGTATCTATCTGGCAACTTATCTTGAGCTCTTTCGAGCATCGTCAAGCTTTGTTGCAAGCTTTGATGAACATGACCGTGTCGTCGAATACTACTCCTGCGGACATGGTCACTCACATCGCCCAGAATCGGCCTCAGATTACCAACGGTGTGACATTCTCCGACGAAGATCTGCCACCGTTCGGGCCTCGACATAACCTGGCCCTCTATAT
Organism: Silene latifolia; assembly: GCF_048544455.1. Lineage (NCBI taxonomy): Eukaryota > Viridiplantae > Streptophyta > Magnoliopsida > Caryophyllales > Caryophyllaceae > Silene > Silene latifolia. The sequence goes on along the minus strand of NC_133537.1, from coordinate 88,741,842 downwards.
TGCTACCGTGTGTCTCAACAAGCATATCCCTATGACTTTGGTTGACGACGGATCGGCCGTCAACGTACTCCCTCTGAAAACGGCGCATATTCTAGGCTTGGAGAAGAATGACTGCATCCCCACTACGCAGACAGTTCGGGCATTCGATGGCACTGTGCGTCGAGTGAGTGGACTTGTCGATCTAGTAGTACAGACTGGGCAAGTGGAAAAGAAAATAAGTTGCCAAGTGATTGACATATGCTCATCCTTCAACTTATTGTTGGGAAGGCCCTGGATCCATGCTGCGAAGGCCGTAACATCAACGCTGCATCGAAAAATCAAGGTCCCACTCAATGGCAAAACCGTCACCATTGACGCCACGCCAATTACTGTAGCGGGAGGAGACATTACTTCCGAGGTAAGGGTCGAAGCTACCAATGACGCATGCGGTTTCGAGATTGTCAACATGATCGAGCTGAACTCCGAAAATATGGATCTATATACGGGAAGCCATGTCTGCGAGGTAATTCTCAAGACTGGGAAGTACTTCGGTTTCTCATTATATCCTAGAAAGGAGGAGGTTTTCAAGTTGAAACCACCCGTAGCCAAAGGAGTAACTTTCGGGCTTGGATATGAGCCCACTGAGAAAGATCTACGGGAAAAGAGGGGAAGAACGATCGAAGATCGAGATATTAAAATGGGACCGTATCACCTAACTCTCAATGGTCACTTCGTGAAAGCTGGGGAAGAACTCCCTTGCATGGACTTCCCCGAACCTATCTTTGACCCAAAGAAGAACCTTATGGTCCCGGGAATCGAAGTATTCCAAGATTGCTACTACATCCCTGAAGACATTCTGACCGTGATGCCGGTGAAACCAAGTGGATCCAATGAATGACGAGAAAGCCTTGGGTCTCCTTTTCGGTGAAGAAAAGAAATCACCAACACCAAACGAAGATTTGGTAAGCATGATCCTGAGAAGCGAGCGGTTTGACCCATCTACCCTCATCACCGATGTAGATCCTCTTAGGACCAACACGGGATGGCGGAAAACAATCAAGTGGACTGACAACAAAGGACTTCTTTTCAAGTTGACAACAGGAGAAGGAGAGATGTTCAAGCCAAATGATGTTACCGATTCTCGAGTCCGAGTCCGAGTCGAGTCGGATGAGTCCGAGATAGGTCCTAAGATCGAGTCTAAGGAGTCAGGTGTTGAAAATACCCCTCCCCTAGCTTTCCCTTCCTATGCACCTTTTCCTAATGGTGGTATTCCTGGGCTGTCCCGAATACCCCTATCTCGCCACGAGTTCGATCGGTTGGCTCAAATGTTAGCGCATTTCGCGCAATTTCAAATCAATAATAATATGAACCAGTTTGCTTACGACTTGTCTTACTTACATCGCAATTCAAACTTTGAAAATGATTGTTTTAATAATGACATTGGGACTGAGGTCGAGGATGAACAGTTGGTCGAAGACGAAGAAGAAGAAGAAATGGAACCACCTCTACATTGATAAAAGGGTTGGAAGATTACGAACAAAAACTTCGATCATCGAAGATACCGAAACTATCAATGTAGGTACAACCTTAGAACCACGGGAGCTTAAAATAGGAACTACTTTAAGTTCCACCGAAAGACAGGGGTTCATTGATTTGTTGCATGAGTTCAAAGATGTTTTCGCATGGTCCTACAAAGACATGCCGGGCATTGATAGGGAAATTGCGAGCACGGATCCCAATCAAGCCGGGGTATAAGCTACCAAGCGAAGCTACGCAAAATGCACACTGATTGGTCTTTGAAGGTCAAAGAAGAAATCGACAAGCAACTCAAAGTCCGGGTTCATCAAAGTGTCGAATACTTTGACCGGGTGGCTAACGTCGTTCCAGTACCAAAGAAAGATGGTAAAGTTCCGGTTTGTGTTGACTTCCGGGATTTAAACAAGGCAAGTCCGAAGGACGATTTCCCATTACCTCACATCGACATCCTGGTGGACAACACGGCAAAACACGCGTTACTATCCTTTATGGATGGATACGCCTGGTTATAATCGATCAAGATGGCGGTAGAAGATATGCATAAGATCGCGTTCGAACGCAATGGGGAACCTATTGCTACACAGTAATGCCTTTTGGGTTGATAAACGCAGGGGCTACATACCAGAGGACCGCGACAACATTGTTACATGATTTGATGCACAAGGAAGTCGAGGTTTATGTCGACGACATGATTGTCAAGTCAAAGGAGCGTGATGGCCACCTTGGTACATTACGCAAATTCTTCGAGCGACTGCGCAAGTATAACATGAGGTTGAATCCACAAAAATGCGCATTCGGAGTCACATCCGCAAAAAATGTTGGGTCACATCGTTAGCCACCGTGGCATCGAGGTGGACCCATCAAAAATAAAGGCTATAATGGAAATGCCTCACCCGAAAACCGAGAAGGAAATTCGAGGTTTCCTGGGAAGAATCCAATATATAAGTCGGTTCGTGGCAAGGCTAACTATGATATGCGAACCAATTTTCAAGAAATTGAAGGTCGGGGAACACGTCGTATGGGATGATCACTGTCAAGCTGCGTTCGATAAGATCAAAGAAATACTATCTTCCCCTCCCGTGCTCAGCCCACCGATGGTCAAGGTTACCACTTTTGTTGTATCTTACGATCACGGATCTTTTGCAATGGGGGCAATCTTTGGTGACAGATATCGATAAAGAGGAAAGAGCAATTTACTACATTAGTAAAAAGTTCTTGGAGTATGAAATCAAGTATACTCAACTCGAAAAGACATGTTTGGCTTTAGTATGGGCGACAAAGAAGTTACGGCACTACATGCTCGGTCATAGTGTCTCGCATCCACTCGAAGATGGACCCTATCAAATACTTGTTTGAAAAGCCGATTCGAACGGCAGAGTGTCAAGATGGACTTTAATGCTTTCCGAGTTCGACACGAAATATGTACCGCTGAAAGTGATAAAGGGAAGGGCGGTTGCGAGACTTCTGCGAGATAACCCGATAGAAGAAACGAGGTGGATACATGGTCGTTTCCCGACGAAGATATCGTTCACATAGACAATGATACGTGGGACCTCTATTTCGATGGAGCATCGAACTATAGGGGCTACGGGATAGGAGTTCTACTCATTTCGCCGGAAGGTGAACATGTTCCTATTTCGATCAAGTTGGACTTTAACGTCACTAATAACGCGGCCGAATATGAAGCATGCCTACTCGGTTTGCACGGTGCTCTCGAGTTAGGTATCAAAAAGCTTGTAGTACATGGGGACTCGTCATTAGTGATCAATCAAGTGGCCGGGACGTGGAAAACCCGAAGTGATAGCTTGGCTCCGTACCAAGCAAAAATCGAAGAACTAGAAAAGTTGTTCGCCGATGTCAAGTACGTGCACCTCCCCAGATGAAAACCGGTTTGCGGATGCACTATCAAAGCTAGTTCGCTTCGATCAACATACCGATCATATGGATACTATGCCGATATGTGTCGAACGAAGATCATCACCCGCCTATGTTAATGTAATCGGAGACACAGAAGAAACCGAGGCCGAACCTTGGTATCATGCTATTCTGAAATTTAAAGAATCAGGAGAGTATCCACCCGACATGGATAACCGCGGAAAGCGCGCTATTCGAATGCTAGCCGCTCGATTCGTTAGAACTAATGACGGACAATTGTACAAGAAGACTGCGCAGAACATCCTTCGCGATGCATAGACTCACCAACTGCGAAAAGAGTCATGGAAGAAGTCCATGACGGAGAGTGTGGCCCACACATGAACGCCCATATCTTTGGTTCGTAAAATCATGAGATTAGGGTATTATTGGACCACGATGGAGACAGATTATCGCCAATATGTCAAACATTGCCATAATTGCCAAATCTTCGCAAACATACTGATGTGTGCCACCGTCACACATTATATACTCTACGACATCACCATGGCCTTTCTCAACATGGGGAATCGACATTATCGGAAAGGTCAACCCATCTGGAACAATGGGCATTGCTTCATGTTAGTCGCCATCGATTACTTCACGAAGTGGGTGGAAGTGAAATCGTACAAGGTTCTACAAGCAAAGCAGGTAGCAAAGTTCATTCAGAATGAAATCATTTGCAGATATGGGGTGCCGCATGAGCTCATTAGCGATCATGGCACTCACTTCAGTTGAAACTGCCGTAATACTTGAAAAGTATAAAATCAAACACCACAAGTCGTCACCGTATCGACCTCAAACAAATGGTGCGGTGGAAGCCGCCAACAAGACGATCACCGTGATTCTCGGAAAGATGACCGACAATTATCGCGAATGGCCGGAAAAGATACCGTTCGCACTTTGTGGGGATACGAACGTCTATTCGCACGACCACGGAGCAACTCCGTTCTATCTAACGTATGGGATGGAGGCGGTTCAGCCTATCGAATTAGAGGTACCTTCTTTAAGGATCCTGTTAGAAAGTCGGGTCCTCGAAGCCGATCGGCTACAAGCCAGGTACGATTCCTTGGTCATGCTCGACGAGCGACGGTTAAATGCATTACACCATGTTCAACTCTATCAAAAAAGGATACAAAGGGCATTTAACAAAAAGGTGAAACCTCGAGGAATAAAGGATGGGGATTTGGTCCTAAAGTCTGTACGCGCTTTACTACCGATCGACCCGAGGGGAAAATTCAAGCCAAATTGGGCGGTCCTTACACTGTAAAGAAGATATTATCGGGAGGCGCATCGGACTAACAGATCTAGATGGAAATGACTTTGCGAATCCGACGAATTTGGATCAATCAAGAAATACTATCCGTAGAACTCATTCTCAATGTCGTAAAATAAAATTTTGAATTGCAGTGCTCGTGAGCGAGTCTAAGCCGCGGCACTTTGCTTCGCTGCTTTTTTTGCGCGTTATAAATCGATGATTGTAGCGCGTTTGTTTTGTGGAACTACGAGCTCGGTTTGATTCTCGTTGATAACGAATACGTAGGCGACTCTTTAAAAGAGTACAACCGACCCTTCCTTGAATAAAATGAAATTTTATGCGAAACCGGAATTTTTAATAGATAGTAAGTCTTATTAAAGATCGGGCGATGCCCATTACATCCTTCAAAAGAAAAAAAAAAACAGCTAGCAACAAATAATAAGTAGTAGTATCAAATAATATATTTGGAGTCGAAGGCTCCTACATCTTCGTTTTCCCTTTGCCTTTTGGGTCACGTGACCGAGGCTCCGGAGGGGGAGGGGTAGTTGTGTTCTGTCTAGCGCGCTTCTTAGGAGGAATCGTCATTTCCTCCCGAGGGCCCAGCCTATCTTTCACACTCAAGCGAGGACCAAGCCTCCCTTCTAAGGTGAGCCCGAGTGTGCCTTTGAACCCAACCGTTTCCACACACCGTCACCTGTGAGTCGATCTTAGGAGTCTTCTCAGTCTTAGCTTCAGGTCCAGATGCAGACGAAAGATCGTTAACAAAGAAGTCGCGACTGCTTCTGCTTTTGTCATAATATTTGATGTCGACAAGCTCATCCTTCCGACACAAGTCCTTACCTGATTCGGTCTTCTCTTTAAGCCATTTAGTATAAGACGGGGACACCCGGTAGTCGAGGGCGCGCGATACGTACCAAAGACGCCTTTGGTGCCACCTTTTGAGCCAATCATCACATATAGAGGAATTCGGCTCTCTTGCTCGTCCCGAAACGACCTCACACTTGGGAATTATTTGTCTGCGGCCCATCGACGCGGGGCGCGGTCGGGGTAAATGTGAATAGACCTCTCTAACCCCGATGGCAAACGTCTGGTCTTGTCATCTTCCGGAAGGATAGTAAAGGATTTGAGGCGAAGCCAAGGCATGAACCACAAAGAGGGCGACATTCCCCTCTGTCGGTTTGTTTCGCCAATATGCAAGGTCGTTTTGATGCTCGTCTTCATACCGCTTGCACACGCATAGTCGCATACGGGCGAGATACGAGTTGGGCTCACGCGGCGGGGCAAAGAGCCAAAATCTCTCGCAAAGCCACACCAAAAAAAAAAAGAAAAAAAAAAAAAAAAAAAAAAAAAAAAAAAAAAAAAAAAAAAAAAAAAACGTGACAAAAAAAGACGAAAGAGAAAAAAAAAAAGAAAAAGAAGAAAAAAACGGAATTGTGGCGAATCGTGGCGGAATACAACAAAATCGTGGCGAATCTGACAAAAAAATTGTGGCGAGAATGCGACAAAATCGTGACAAAATCGTGGCAGAATGCAACAAAAACGTGGCAAGAATTGTGATAAAGGAAAATTGATCAAGGATGCGAAATCAGGAAAATAGATTTTGTTACCTGCAATAGACGGGAGCATCCCGACCAATCAGTACCAGAGTTCATTTTCTTAGCATCTAAACCCCGGAGAGTTTCAGCAAGAATAATCCAGGAAGGGTTATGTCCCGTCTCCATCTGAGACACAATGGACAAAAGCTTCGCTTGTCCTACACAAGTTGTCCTGTTCATTCTACCTTCGAAGACATAGAGGTGAAGCATGATCAATCCAAAGGCCCCGCGGCAATACGTTTGGCGAAGAAAGTCTTTGTTTCGCAAGATACAAAATTTCCGATGGATAGCAAAAAGGTTGACTTCGTCACCGTAACTATCCCCTCGGACTCCGTCCCGGAAAGGCCAAGGCGGTCTAGATATGTTCCACGCCACCCGAATGAAATTTAGGTATAGCCGTATGGCCTCGGCATCCCATCCTCCCGGGCGAAAAACTCTTCGGGTAGAGGCGGATCTCCCCCTCGGGAAAAGCAAAGACATGGTTCGGGGATCCCAATAGCTAAGGCGGTGTTCCAACAACGCAGTTGAAGGGGATCTCGCGTAAGGGAAGTAATTGCGCCAGCTGAGCGGTTTTTAATTCTTGTCTCTCTGCGCCAGTGAAGTCTGTCTCCCACGCTCGCATAGCACTCGCTAGATTATTCATAATGATTTATGTTATTTGGAAGAAAGCAGAATAAATTTGGCAATACAGCTCTTTCTTATATATAGAAAGTATAAGGGAAGGAAGCATCTAGGATGACACCCCTAGGATGCCGTTTTTTCTGAGCCGTGTGGGCCTTGGGTCGCGCGCCTCTTAGGCCCGCCCCAGTCCACACCAGTCTTTGGCACGATGTATCGGGTTTTCGCACATCTATCGCATTTTGGGGAGCGCCGGAACAGCCGACTTACATTTTCTATCCTCAACAAGTCCATATTTGAATTAACGCCCGTGCACACTTACAGTTTTATTTTCTTTTTTTGTTTTGCGGTAGCGGGCTACGCCCACGTTGTTTACCGGTCGTATAGAATGTCTGAGTCACATTTCATGCTCACCCATCAAGGGTCGACGATCCAATCTTTCAAAATTCAAAATTTCAAAAACTTTTTATGATTCGTTTCAAATTCAGAATTCGGGTCGATCGCCCATTTATTCAAAACTTTCAACATGTTCAAATTTTGGGTTGATGACCCAGTCTTTCAAATTCAATTTCGAAGGGTCGACGACCCAATTATTCAAATTCAATTTTCGGGTCGATGACCCAACCCTTCAAATGATCCAATTTCAAGATCGATGATCCGAATGTGCTTATGTGATGATTATTGCTCGTACATTTTCTGTGTTTCAAATATAGCAGGACAAGCTTCAACTGGGGGCTCTAAAGTCTTCGACTTTAGAGCCATTGCAAACTGGGGGCTCTGAAGCCGTTGGCTCCAGAGACCATTATCAAGATGTAAAGGATGACATCCACTCAGAATTCAATTCAATACAAGAGTATGAAATGGAAGAATTCCACAGCTGAAAGCAAATGATGAAAGCGGCGGCAACCTCCTCGGAAAGTCCCGTCCCATTCGGACAAGCGCCAGCAGATGATAAATTTTGGGCAAATGTCGGCAGATGATGAATTTTGGACAAAGGCCAGCAGATGATAAACTTTGGGCATGTGTCGGCGATTCTTAAACTACGACGCGGGTTTGATTCCGTCAGAAACGGATACGTAGGCGCCTAAGGATAAGGCTCAACCCACCATTTATGCAACTTATGGGTCGATGACCAACGAAGATAATTCGACGCAACAGAAGGAAGAGTTAATCCCCAACGAAGTTTCAGGTATGATCTCTTCTTATGGCTGGCGAGCTTATATACGCAAGTCTAATGGACTATAAACGACCCGCAGAATCCTCAGGTCGAGAGGGACCTGGGGTATACTTTGACTTTCGCCTTGTCCAAGCCTCAGTCAAAGTGGGGGCTCTGTAGATACCCGTATCCGTCGATATTGGAATTTATAGAGAACCCGACAAACACCCGATGATGATAGGACACATGTATTCTTTAGTTGTCATTGTCATTATTTGGAGCTCGTTTTACGATGTAGAATGGGCGTCGTCGATGAAGTATTTTATTAATTTAAATGATATTTAAATTAATGTTTTTTTAAGTGAGTTCATTTTATTAATTTAAATGATATTTAAATTAAAGTCTTTTTTAAGGTGATTTCAATTTAATTTATTTTATTTTGAATTTATTTTCCCAAGTTTATTTTATTGAAAATAAAATAAATATTTGATTTGAAAAATCATTTTATGAGTATATTTGGTTTGAAAAATCATTTATTTTAATGTGTTAATTGATTTGAAAAATCGATTTAAAAATCGAAAAGAACTCGTTTCAACCATGTGTTTTTAAGCTCGATTTTAGCTCAGTTTTTGAGCCCGTTTTCTTTACGAATTGGCACGAATCTCGAGTACACTAACCAACCTAGACCCGTACCCATTAACCCTAACCCATACCCTAGTATCCTACCCATATTATCCTAGCTTAATCACCAAGAAAACCCCAAAACGAACCCTAGAAACCCCCAAAAGCTGCTGGACAGCGACTATGTTCAAAGAAGCCCGATTGCCTCTCCCTCTCTTTTACCCTACCTTAACTCCTTATAAATACCACCCCTTCACCATACATTCATTCCTCTAAGTTCTCCATACATCCTACCATCACCCACAAGCTTTAAATCTCAGAAACAAACCCTAAACATCCTTCAAAAACCCTAAACAAAACCGACACACAAACTGAAACTGTTTGTGTGTCCTCTTCGAAAACCCTTTCGTTCCTCCATCAAACCTCCATAAAAATTCGAGTTTATTGTTCCTAATTAACCACATAACATCCATCTACACATTAGACAAAGAATTACGAGCCAAATTGCCCTTGAGAGTACACGAAATCCCTCGAAAAACAGCAGTGAAATAACACTGCTTTTTTGCAGTTTCTTCTTGTCTGTCCAGTTCTGTTTGTGCTCGTTTTTCGTGCCCAATAACCCAAAACGAGCAGGGGTTGCTTTAAGATCCTTGTTCTCCTCTCTTTCTAGTTTCCAAAACATCTTTCGAATCGAATTTTCGTCGTGAAACGAGGGAGATATCACTGTTTTAAAATCGCTGTCCAGAAACTTTCCAAAACCCGTGTTTGCTTTGTTCTTCGTCGACGACGGCCTCTCGAGATAAAATCTACCATCGATTACGACCCAAGACGGTGTCAACGATACATGTAGGTTGAGGGTGCATCAAATCCCCTTTTCTCTCCTTTTTTTATTTCGTTTTTTTATGCCTTTTTTTATAGTTTGTTTTTTGTTTGTTTTCGTTTTGTTTATCGTTTGTTTTAATTAACTATGAAATTAGTTAGTCCGAGTATGAGTTAAAGTACCACCATGAACACCCGCGTTGACTTGAGATGGGAAAAGAAACCGCTACTTCTGTCGGTCGTACACCCCCGTCTCATTTACATATCCTCGTGTTCAAGGTAGGGCATAAATAAAACGAGTTGTCTAACTTTCATCGCTTTCGACCCCCTTACTGTTTCGGCCAAATCGACATACCCTAGGACCCGTTGTATGTTAGTTTAATCTCTGATTGTTAACCTATGACATATTTAGATGACATTAATTTAATTTAATAACCTAATTAGACACGATAGGTGGCTTCGACGTAAGTTATAAAATCAATCGACGATTCTGTAAACAATTGAATGCATCTCTCTCTTTCACCTAATTTCTCGCTAGTATAAGAGTGCGTGATTAGCACCTTCTTATTAACACTCGATGAGTTAACTTAATTAGCGAATTTGACCCGATTAGACCCTTTAGGCCGTGTAGAATGCACCCTCATGCGACAATCAATCAACATCGTTTTTTTACTCGTTTTCTAACTTGTTTCCTATCCCTTTTCGCAATCATTCGATCTAACCAATGAATCTAACTTAAGAACTAGGTTGACGTTGGTTTGGGCCGTGAGTTGGCCGTGTGTCTTGCCTTTCTCGTTTCGTTTTCCGTTCCTTGTTTATCATTTGTTCTTTGTTTGTTTTGTAGCCTGTAATTTATCGTTGGTTTATCGAGTTGTAATCTTTCAAGTTTGTTTTCTTTTATCGAGTCAAATGATTTCTAAAACCTTAGTCTTGTTTGGTTAGACGGTTGTTCCCCAATGTTTGTAGAAGCGTAGTAAACCGCGTGTTGTCTAAAGCAACATGGCCCGGTTTATGCTAATGCATGCTTTGGTGCGTAGCCCTATGTCTAATTCGATGAGATTAAGTGAGAGCACGCAACACGAGGAGTGACCCAAGGCCGTGTGTCATGTAGGCCGTGAGTCACCTCCCCCTTGTGCACGGTTTTCAAGGCCCAATGGCCGTGTGTTTTGTGTCGTGTTTTGAGTTGTATGCAGCAATTGTAATTAGATCGAGTTGTATCTTTAATTTGTTGTTGTGTCGGCATGAAATGCCTGGTTTGTAATAGGTAGATCCCAACGGCTCCCCCATTCCCCCTAAGCCTTGTTTGTTTCATTTACATGTTGCTAGATCAATCAACCCACATGCTAAATTACAACTTTGACAAAGTTAGTTTAGTTGCATCTAAAACGACATAGAAATTGTTGTCACATGATAGGGTTAAAACAACGTTTGCATATCATACATCGTACGTAGCTATGACCTTGTTTGAACTCCGACACTTGACTTAGTAGAGGCCGTTATTGACGGGCGGGGTTGGGTGTCCTTATGGGCTTCCCAACACGTACCCTCACCCCTTACTCAAGATCTATGGTTTGTGGATCCGTCTAAATACCATTGGATTACGAGAGTCATTCAAATCGAGTGATATAGGGTACAAGTCTTTATCTTTAATCACTCGTAGTCGATGGGCTTTATGCTTTTCGATGAAAGATGTAAAGTTGACTTGAACGGTTCCAAGTTCCCAAAAAACTTGGTGGCGACTCTAATTGGTCTTAATTCGATTCGAAAGAACCTCGAGTCGATTATGCCAGGTGTGGATCCCGCGGACACAGTTCCCGAGGGCCTTGTCCACAACAAGTATACTTCATCAAAACACAAAAAGAAACCACTAAAAGACCAAATATTTATTCAAAACCCAAAACAAAATAATCACTCAAAAAATTCAAGCCCTACCACATACCTAATAATTATTCATTCCAGGAACACCCCCCCTAGATGGGCCAAAACGAATAGCAAAAACCCAAATCTAAGCAGGCTTCGAACCAGTAACCGACTCACAACCATCCACCATTTCCTGATCACCATATTTCTCCTTAGAAGGAGGAGAATCCACTTCTTCTTCTTGACCCATATTGGCCAAATCGGATCTTTGGGTGTCCCGTAGCTTTCATCCCGATCCGGATCCCACTTAGCCCTCGGTTCTGGATCCCTCGTAGCATCAACCCGGCCTTTCCCAAAGAAGTCTTGAGCAAGACATCGGCAAGCCGCGCCTCCACCAGCTCCTTCTCAAGACCAAGCTCTTCATTCTTCCTCGGTGATCTGCATTGCACCTTCTCGGCGACCACTCTTCCTTGCGGTTTCCGCTCTTTCCTTGCGACCTCGAGTTCTTGCCGACAACTTTCTCGGCGTTTTTGCAGCCACCTCACAAACCAAAGCGACCATAGATGCCTCTCTAGCCCGACCCAGTGAAATTGAAGTACTGCCTCATTACCCCTGGATGTGTGCGACTCACGGTTAACTTTATCTAATTTCTCTTCCAAGCCGAAATCCTAGCCTGGCATCCCCGAGCCGACAAGCGTAGCCAACCCAAAGATCCAATCCCTACGAAAAAATGAAAGAAATCAGCCAAACATAAAGCAACACAAAGAACACATAATAATTAAAAAAGGCCCTTTGCAATTAACCTCCTTAGCTTGAGAAGCAAGAGCAGCAGCCTTTATCATAAGAGAAGATAAGATAGACACCACTTTGGTAGAAGACTCAAGGGTATTATCAGATAAAAGCTGGCCGCTCATACTAGCAGAAAAATCATTTATCTGTGCCCGGGCAGCGTCCATATCGTCCATCCAAGCGGACACTTCCCTGACACTCCTGATTGGTTGAGCTTGAATAAGCTCTTTCTCTCTCCCTTCCTCTTCAGGAATGACAGCTTACCTCCTCCTTTTAGAAGCCCAACGACCTGCGGGACGTGGCACAGGCGGTTCCTGGGGAGGCTGGACATCAGAAACCAAAATGTCAAGTGTCTTGTCGCTCCCACTAGCCTCCTGGCTCTTGGACTGTTCAGCAATTCTAGCAACCCCAGCTTTCAAGTCAGCCGCGCTAAAGCTGGCCAACCTAGCAGAAGATCTGTACACTGAATGTATAAAAAAAACATATGAATATCAGAAGAGAAGCGGCAAGAAGACAACAATCAACATAAAGACATATACAAGACATACAGGAAAGAGCAGTGGAGCTAGGCTTGCTTTTGGGTACTTTGACCACACTCAGCTTAGGCTTCATATACCGGGGCAACAAATCCCTGCCCAGACTAGCAGGCCAAGTCCTCTCTTCCTCAGGAATAGAAAGAAAGGCCTATATCCTTGAAATAGCTTCCTCGTCAAGAGGGTCGAAGTTCCAGTCAGGAGCTGCAAATATCACCAAAAATGCCCAGGTAAAACTTAAATATTCCAATCTCGTATGATATAAAATGAAAATTAAGAATACAGGAAACCTACCACTCTCCAAAGAAGGATATCTCAAATAATCCAGGCCTGACCCCAGACTTTCAGTCCGGATAAACAGGTAAGTCTTTGCCCAGACTTTATCGTCCCCAGAGTCCAGGTTAGTAATTAATGGAGACATTTTCGACTTGATTCTCAAATTGAAACGACCGGTAGAAGGATTTTTCAGATGATATACTTCCTTGATATCATTAATAGTAATTACAAGTTTATGTTTAGCACATAAATTTTCAATAGAATGGACAAGTTTCCAAACCATTCGCATAATTTGGAAAGGTGATACTTCCATGGCACGAATAGTATCAATCATTAAAGGAGTAAAAGGTAACTTAAAACCTGCTTTGAACGCCCATTCATAAATACAAAACCAACCAGGTGACACCCAGTTAGCTCTGACTGGACAAAACTCAGGAATCCAGACCTCGGCCGAGTCAGGAATCAATTTTTTCTCCCTTAAAACCCCATCATAGTTTGTTTTCAATAGGTTTTCCTCAGGAAAATAGGAATCCAGGGATTGAAGAGCAGAAAAGATAGAATATTGATATTTAAAAGCTATAGCACGAGCAGGAGGATCAATTTCAACCACCTCCTCCTCATGGACGTCTGTGGGTTCAGGCTCAGCAGCAGCTTTCTGGGAAGCAGGACGCTTTTTGGCTCCCATATCCTTTATTGTTTTATTTATCGTGATAAATTAATGAGAAATTATAGTTAGCAAACTGGAATTCCTGGGAAATAGGGAAGAATTTTAGCAAAGATTTAGCAAGAAAGTTGGAAGAATTTTGGTGAAAAATAAACTCATCACAATTACCGTATTTATAGAAGAAGAGTAACGGTGCAAAAACCCGAGAAAACACAAAACTGTCAGCATGACATCATGTAGTTAGCCGTTGCAGTGATTAACGGTCACAAGGAGTCTAAGAGTCATTGAGTAAATATAATTCTTTTTATTGTTTAATCCGGTAAAATTGACATCTCACCCCTGGCCTGATCCAGCACGGGTAAAATGTCAAGGGGCAATTGTTAGGCCCAGTTTAGCCTGGTCTGACTTCAAATTAGCCTAACCTTATTAGGTTGATTGGGGCAACCAGGGACCGGACAAATCTAATTACTATTTGGCAGATGAAGAGTACCACAAGATAAGCAAGCTACTAAATCCTAGAAGAAAAGCCTGATGGTAAGTACAGAATAGCCTGGCAGGACACTCAAGCAGGCTGGAGTAAATTAACAAGCAGCAAAACGGATATATAAGAGCACATGCCCACGTCCTATTCTCAAGGAAGACCAAATCCAACTACAAAGACCATATTATCTCCATAAATCAAAACGTGCAAGAGGATAAGAACAGAAGTTTGTTGAAGCAGAACAAGTCAACCGGATTAATAGGGAATGTGCCCTATTTTCCAGCTAACCACTCCAACGATCATGGAGAACGTTAAGCATGCATCTAACGTCAATATTTGAAGGCTATAAATAGCATGGTTGAACAATTGTAAAGGACATCTAATAATCATTCAGAAAATCATCTATAATTTACTTCTTATTTTCCTATATATTCAATTGTATACAAGAAATTGTGATCAGCTTATCAAAGAAATACAAACAACATTATTTATCTATAATTCTTTCTATTATTTATTCATACTTTTATTCTAAATTTGTTGAACTAGATACCCTTATTATTCAATAATCAGAGCCGGATCCATTCAGGGAAAATCCTGCTAAAACACAAACCCTCTGGGGATCCACTCCATCTCCGATGATGAGCCAACTCTGGACTGCTCATACCTCATCCTGCCAGTTGATGACGAGGTGAATGCTTTGGAGAAAGATCTCTCAGACAGACTGTTTGTGTTCAGTGCTGCCACTATGCTCACTATGTTCCAACAGGTTGAGGAAGCCATAGCTAGTCTCTTCGAGAGGATCACCGGACTTGACGATGCCTACCGTCGACTTATCTTCAATCCTCCGCCACCACACCCGAGGGAAAGTCCCCCGAGCGCCCAAAACTACCTACACCAGGACGGATTGGTCCCGCAACCATTCTGGCATGCACCTCACAATTATCAACCTCACAATAATCAACCCCACAAAAATTACCCCCAGAAAAATTACCCTCACAAAAATATCCCTCACAAAAACTACTCACCAAGGAATACCCCTCCAAGGTGCCTTCCAGATCCTGAAATAAACGGCATCTGGAGAGACGACGTTGAAGATGTCTACCTTATCCCAAAGAAAGAGAAACGGGCGAAAGAGATCGGTCACCTTACCCGGTCCGGACGCCCCTATCGGCATCCGAGCAATCCAACGGTCGTTCCAACGACGAATGACCAAGTCGTCCCGAAAGTAGCACTCAACCGAGAGGTCCTGAGAATTCAATCATCAAACAGCTTCAGAAGGCAAAAGCCGAGATCTCAATTTAGCAATTGATCGTAACGTCCTTTGAGCATCGACATGCTTTGCTACAGGCCTTGGGAAAATTAACCGTGCCCTCCACCTCTTCCCCTGAAGAAATAGTGGCGCACATGACGAGGGACGCTCCTGATTTGAACAACCCAGTCGTCTTCTCCGACGAAGATATCCCTCCCCTCGGAGCCAATCATAACCTTGCCCTGTACATTACCGTACAATGTCTCAAGAAGAATGTGCCCATGGTCCTTGTGGATGACGGATCCGCGGTGAATGTCATTCCCCTCAAGACTGCTCACAAGCTGGGTATTAAGGAAGCTGATTTGGTCCCGACAAATCAAGGAGTACGTGCCTACGACGGCACTCGTCGCAAGGTCGTGGGGCTCATGACTCTGACCGTCGCAACCGGACCGCTGGAAAGACAAACCAGTTTTCAAGTGGTCGACATCGACGCCTCTTTCAATATGCTCTTGGGACATCCCAGGATTCACGCCGTCAAGGCGGTTACCTCAACTCTACACCAGAAGATCAGGGTCCCCTTCAACGGGAAAATAATCACAATTCCTGCTTCCCTGATCAAAGCTTTCATGAGAAAGGGAATAGCCTCCCAGGCCATTGAAGAAGATGATAATGAAATGTGGGGATTCCAAGCTGTGAATGCCATAAATGATGGATCAACACACTTTGATTGTGACCCGTTTGCTAACCTCACAGTCAACCGCATCATGATGCGCCAGGGTTAATTCCCGGGTTTACCCCCCAATCCGCTGAAGAGCACCTTACCTCCCTGGAAACAGGCTAAGGTCCCCAACATTCCCTTCGGGCTGGGATTTGAACCTACCGATGAAGATATCCAGGAGATGAACCTCCTAGTTCGAAAACGCAAGAAGCACGGAGTTATCCTCCGTCCTTATCATCTGACCCTCAATGGATACTTTGTCCCCGAGAGAGAGTCAGAGCTCTACCATGGCTTTCCGGAGCCGATCTTTGACTCAGTGGCCAAGGCTAGGTACCCGGGTGTGGAAGTCTTTCAGAACTGCTACTTCATCCCCAACAACACCGAAACTACTTCAACCGAGTCTAAGCCGTCGTCATGCCTCGATGGACAAGCTGTCACCCTCCTCTTTGGGGAAGATAACATTAAGCACTTCGACTACGAGGACATCAACAACATCGCCCTGAAGGACAATCAATTTGACCCAACCGCCTTGATCTCTTACACTGACCCAGAGAAAGCTACACAAGACTGGAGGAAGACCGTCAAGTGGACCGATCACCAAGGCCGCATTCTGAAAATCACAACTGGAGAAGGCCCTATGTTCAAGGAGGGAAGCGAAGAAGAATCTGAATCTGAGTCTGAGTCGGAGTTAGGTTTTGTCAAAGCTCCTAACACTCCTGATGTCCCAGTTAAGGTCCCCGTCCCACTGTTCTATCACAAAGTCGTGGCTGATTTAGAGGCTGAGTCTGCTAGGGTCACCCCCACTCCCATGAAAGGTGACAACCTGGAGCCTGTTCTAGGGGCCACCTCCTCCGCTGTGTCGCCTCTGACTGACCACGAGATGTCTGCCCTCTCCGAGCTTTTCGCTCGTGTCAACTTAATGAACGCTAAGTTTGCTTATGACTCGTCTCAATTTAACTGCAATGCAATTCTGAATGACTATGAGGAATTTGACTTGAGTGACTACCCACCTCACCTAGCCAAAGAACTTGACAAACGGGAAACCAGGACCCCCATCATTGAGGAGACCGAACCTATTAACGTAGGGACCGACAACACACCTCAAGAACTTAGGATAGGGACAACCCTGGACCCCTCGGAAAGACAACAGTTCATTGACCTCCTCCACGAATACAAGGACGTATTCGTGCTGTCTTCTGACGAGACATGCCTGGATTGACAGGGAAATTGCAGAGCACCGGATACCCATTAATCCCGGAGCTAAACCTGTGAAGCAGAAGCTACGCCGAATGCGTCCTGAATGGGCCCTAAAAATCAAGGAAGAAGTGGATAAACATTTCAAGGCTGGTTTCATCAAAGTGTCTGAATACTCTGATTGGGTGGCCAACATTGTGCCCGTACCAAAGAAAGACGGAAGAATTCGGGTTTGCGTCGACTTCAGGGATCTGAACAAGGCGGGTCCAAAGGACGACTTCCCTTTGCCACATGTTGACATTCTGGTGGACAACACCGCCGAACATGCCATCCTATCATTCATGGATGGGTATGCTGGGTCCAACAGATTAAAATGACTGAGGAAGACATGCACAAGACAGCATTCACTACACAGTGGGGTACATATTGCTACACGGTCATGCCCTTCGGTCTTATCAACGCCGGGGCTACTTATCAAAGAACCGCTACCACTCTCCTACATGATATGATGCACAAGGAGATAGAGGTGTATGTCGATGACATGATCGTCAAATCAAAAGAACGGGCCGGCCACATCGGTGCCCTTCGGAAATTCTTCGCCTGTCTGGAGAAATATACCATGAGACTAAATCCTCAGAAGTGTGCGTTCGGGGTCACCTCCGGAAAACTCTTAGGACATGTCGTCGGCAAAAGAGGCATTGAGACTGATCCAACCAAAGTCAAAGCCCTTCAGCAAATGCCTCGGCCTAGGAACGAGAAGGAGATTCGGGGATTTCTCGGCCAGGTCCAATACATCAGCCGTTTCATTGCCAAGCTCACCATGATTTGTGAACCGATATTCAAAGCTTCGCGCCTCCAATCACACCAATTGGGACGACGATTGTCAAAAGGCCTTCGACATGATAGAGGAAATCCTTCCAAACCACCTGTCCTTATGCCACCTCAACCGGGGATCCCTTTATCCATATACCTGATTGTTACCAACACAGCCATGGGAGCAATGTTAGCGCAAACAGTTAACGACAAAGAACGAGCCATCTACTACATCAGCAAAAAGTTCATTGAGTACGAGACGAGGTATACCCAACTGGAGAAGACATGCCTTGCCCTAGTATGGTCAACAAAGAAGCTGCGGCATTACATGCTCAGCTACATGGTCCACATCTGCTCCAAGATGGACCCAGTCAAATACATCTTCGAAAAACCCATACTAAACGGAAGGCTGTCTAGGTGGACGCTCATGCTGTCTGAGTTTGATCTCAAGTTTGTACCCCTCAAGGTTATCAAGGGAAGAGCAGTTGCCGATTTCCTAGCAGAGAACCCCGTCAACGAGGATCCAACGACTGACATGTGGTCACTTCCTGACGAAGACATCCTTTGTGCCGATTTCGACTCATGGGACCTATACTTCGACGGTGCATGTAATCTGAGAGGCTTCGGGGTAGGAATCCTTCTAATATCACCCGAGGGAGAACATGTTCCGATCTCGGTCAAACTAGACTTTGCCGTCACCAACAACGCCGCTGAATATGAAGCATGCCTCATCGGCCTACAAGCAGCCATCACACTTGGCATCAAGAGACTGAGGGTCCACGGCGATTCCTCGCTCATCATCAATCAGGTGTCCAGATCATGGAAAATCCAATCCGACAGCTTAGCTCCCTACCAAGCAAAGATCAATCAAGAGGCCGAGTTCTTCGACCAAGTCGATTTTTTCCACTTGCCGCGAGAGGAAAATCAATTTGTCGATGCCCTGGCACAGCTTGCCCCACTCGTCAACATACCTGACGACATGACATCGATGCCCCTATGTGTCGAGAGAAGGAGCGAGCCAGCTCACGTTTGTGCCATCATCGATGACGAGGAAAGCCATGATGAACCTTGGTACCAAGCCATCCTCAACTACAAAACCAAAAACGAATTCCCTCCCAACTCTGATCAAAGAGGACAAAGAGTCATCCGCTTACTTGTATCACAATTCGTGATGAACCAAGATCAACTATACAAAAGAACACCCCAAGGAATTCTCCTCCTTTTCATTGACCATCACAAAACCAAAAAAGTCATGGGAGAGGTCCACGACGGAGAATGTGGCCCTCACATGAGCGCAATGATGCTTACTCGAAAAATCACACGGCTAGGTTACTACTGGACCACCATGGAAGCCGACTGCCGTAACTACGTCAAACATTGCCACAATTGTCAAATCTTCGCCAACATACAACACATACCACCATCCCTTTTATACACCATGACGTCACCCTGGCCTTTCTCATCCTGGGGCACCGACATCATCGGGAAAGTCAACTCGGTAGGCACCATGGGGCATTGCTTCGTCCTTGTCGCCATCGACTACTTCACCAAATGGGTGGAACCCCAGTCATATGCAGTCATGACCGCCAAACAAGTGGCCAAGTTCATTCAAAACAACATCATCTGCCGGTATGGGGTACCCCATGAAATCATCAGTGATCAAGGCTCACACTTCCGGGCGGAAACTCAAGCTTTGCTGGACAAATACAAAATCAAACGACATCGATCATCCCCCTACCGTCCCCAAACCAACGGAGCGGTGGAGGCAGCGAACAAAAATCTTGTCACCATTATCAAGAAAATTCAAGACAATTACCGCGATTGGCCGAGCAAACTCCCATTCGCACTCTGGGATACCGAACCTCCATTCGAACACTGACAGGCGCCACACCCTTTAACCTAGGATACGGTATGGAGGCGGTTCAACCGGTAGAGTTAGAGATCCCTTCTCTACGCATCCTACTGGAGAGTCAAGTCCCTGAGGCGGAATGAACCCGTCAAAGGTACGAGCAACTCACTCTTCTAGACGAACGGCGACTCAACGCCTTGCACAACGTCCAGCTATACCAATGATGTATACAACGGGCATTCAACAAGAAGGTTAAACCCAGGAACATCCAGGAGGGCGACTTGGTCCTCAAGTCAGTTCGAGCACCATTACCCGTCGATCAGAGGAGAAAATTCAAACCCACCTGGGCCGGGCCATACCTGGTCAAGAAAATACTTTCGGGGGGCGCAGTGAGACTGAGTGACCAAGACGGGGAGGACTTTACAAACCCGACCAACCTGGACCAACTCAAGAAATACTACCCTTGAACCATAGCAACCAATGACCTAAGCTTAGTTTTATAACTAGCAACCACCTCAACCCTTTTCAAGTCAAGTTCCTCAAACGTGTTCTGATTTGAAATTGCATGTTTTATCGAGTCTAAGTTGCGGCACCTTGCCTGCTTCAAATGTCCTTTGATCTGTCAAAGGCAACATCCATTTGCACTAAAACAAAAACCCCTGAACTACGACCATGGTTTGATTTCACCTCTTCAGGTGGATACGTAGGCAGTCCCTCTTATACCTGAGGGATACAACCACAAAACCCAATCAAACTCTACAAAACATTTTGAACTACGATCATGGTTTGATTTCACCTCTTCAGGTTAATACGTAGGAATTCCTTTCTTACACAAGAAGGATACAACCATCCCCACAATCAAAAACAACCATTCCCACAATCAAAAACAACCATCCCCACAATCAAAAACAACCATCCCCATAATAAAAAAAAAAAAAAAACATCCCCATCAAAAAAGGAAAGGGAACAATATTCCCTTTTCCCCACAAAATACAAAATAAGCCTTTCTCCCTTCCTCACAAAATACCACTTTCCCAAATGCAAACGTTTACGACGATTCGAATCGAATCGCCTTCACCAAATGGATGGAAGAAACAAGCGTTCACAATTTTTGACACGGGCAATCCCCTTATTTAATTAATAATGGGAGGGATTACATTTCCAACAACAAATAAAGTTCGACGAGTCTAGAACTTATCGAAGCTAAGGTGTCAACTAAAACACCTCACATAATAAAACTAGCACAAAACACACAATAACTAGCTAGTACAACATAATAAAAACTCACAACAATAATACAACATAATAATAAAACGGGTAATGGAGATCTTCACTCTTCCATTCTACCCTTGCCTTTTCCCTCGGGGTACGTCTTCCCCTTGTTCTTCTTGTTGGCCCGCCTAGAATGGACCTCCTCCTTGGAACGGATCCTCAACGGATCTAAGACGGCGACGGCCTTCGGTCTAGCACAAGACCACGCGTTCGACCCAAAAAGAGCCAATGCACGGCCCACCATATTCTTGGAGCTGGAATTCCTCCTCTTCGGTGGTCTCATCACATCGGGGGTAGCTCCATCAACATAATCCGCGAAGAAGGCACGGTTAGCCTTGCCAACCTCTCGATACTTCAAGTCGACAACCTCGTCCTTACGGAATTTGGATCTCTCTTCCAAGGACGGAGCTCGTGACCACTTGACATAAGCGGGAGTAACCCATGTCGTGGCAACGGGGTTTGGTACCTCCCAAAGCGACCGAGTGGGCCACCATCTTTCGAAGACCTCCACAAGCTCGGAGTTCCGGAAAACATTCTCTTGGACAAGAGTATCTTGAGTGGGCACCTTTTGTTGACGCCCCATTTGCCTCATGAGCCTTTCGGGATAAATGAAGGAAGCAACCTTCAAATCCACCACCATCAAAGAAGGAGGACTAGCACCCGAAGCGGGAAACCCCGTGAAGGACCTCAAGTGCCACCACGGCACCACCCAACGGATGTGAGGGCCACCCTCCTCCGCCAATCTTGCGGCCCAATAAGCCTCGGTAGAAGCAAAACTATCCGGGTACAACTTCTTCCTCATGGTAAGGTGACGGAAGGAATAAGAAGAAGGATTAACCGGAGGCTCCACATACCTTAGTCTCTCCAATAGCCACACTTGCAGGATCCTTGGGGACCCAAATGAGGGAGCTTCTCCACAAGAGCCTTCCTTGTCCAAAGCTTGGATGATCTCTCCAAGCACCAACCATGATGGATCTCTACCATGCTCCATTTGCTCAACCACATGAATAAGGGTAATGCTACCATAGCATTTTGGCCCCTCCTTCTTCAAAACATCAACAAAGAGGTACACATGGATAAGGCAAAAGGCAAGAGCCCTTCTCCTAGCCATTTCCGAGACATTGACATCTAATCGGTTTGAAAAGATGTTGATAAGAGCCAACATATCCACACCATGTGGAGCAAGAAGAAAGTTGACTTGACTTGTCGACAAACCCAACATGGAACGGAATTTCTCCTTGTAGCAACCGAGTCGGAGGAAGCACCGGAACACAACCCGGCCACCCACCAATGGCTCCAACTTCTTCGGCAAGAGGACAAATCTCACCCTTCGGGAAAACGAAAACATGGTGTTTCGAATCCCAAAACCGAGAACATGCTTCGAGAAATGAAGGTTGCACCTTGACTTGACGGAGCACCAACAATTGACCAACTCCCATGCAAATGAGTTGATACGTTTCGGGAGGCGACAAATCCCGGCACCATTGTCGCATTGCATTCTCAAAAGCATCCATAAAATATTTTTATGGAAAAAGAAGAAGTTTTGTAGAGATGTTTTTTTTGTGTTTCGGATGATGAAACAATGAAGCACAAACATCACTATTTATACAAAAATGATCAGCGCATTTTTCAGAAAAAGGGGAGAGCTGGCTTCCATCGCCAGGCTGCTCGCGCATCTTTGGACCTTCCCCAGGATTCCCGCTGTTGACTTGTCTCTTTCAACTTGTGTTTTCACCTGACACCTCAAACCTCCCGCCAGGACGCTCGCGCCTCTTCGGGATGATCCAGGACGTTTTTGTGTTTCCTAACACTCACATTTCCTTGTTTTCGCGTTTTACGAAATCCGACACGGTTTTCATGACGCAGCTTTAAACATACGGATTTTTTCTTTCTTTTTTTTAAGGGGGGAAGGGCTAGTCGCCCCGATCCGCGACGGATCGTTTCCATGCCAGTCGAAATTCCGAAAATTTTTTCGCCTTTTCGCAATTATCCATCCAAATAAAATTTGAAAATTGATAACACGACGTCAATTTTCCTCAAAATTTCAAGCACTCACAAATTCGAGTCTTGACCTCAAAATCAAATACACTCATAAAAATTGTCTTCTAAAATTCATCCGTGACGGTTTGAGTTTGAATTTTTTGAATCACAAATCAATTTCAATAATTTCGATGCAATTTAATTCACGACACGAGTTAATTGCTCAAGTTTCCAAATCAATTCCTTTTGAATTCCGAACGTGATGACTTGTCGCGGAATTTTTCAAAATTCATTTCAATTTTTCAAACTTCAATTTTAACTTTGAGCCATCTTGGTTAATTTTTGTTCAAATGCTTTTACGTGTTTACGTTTATGCATATGTGCTACCTGTTGCCTGTTTTCTAGACTAACGATGCAGGAACTAGTGCAAAACAAAAGGAGAATCAACAGCCGACAGCGCTCCTCCGAAACACAACACAAAAAAGCCAAAAATCACAAAATGAGCCACAACCCAAAAACACATATATACAAACCGCCTCACGCAAAATGTAAATATGTACAGACAAGAGTCCAAGACACGGACAAGCTACTACAACTACTCAGCGTCTTCCGTCGGACCGGTCCCGATCTCACAAGAAGTCGCCATCAACGCAGACACCACCACCTGCTCAGGCTCCCTCTCCGGAGAACTCTCCAGCGTCTCCTGCTCCATCACGACGCGAAGCTCCTCCGCTGCAGCCAACTGAGCCCTGGGAGAGGCAATCTCCGCGTCTCGGCTTCGCAGCTCGTCCTCACGATGCCTCAAATCCTGGTCTCGACAGATGATCCCCAACTCCTGGGCCTCGATCATCGACCTGGCTGCCTCCAACTCAGCATGGACCCGAGCAAGCTCCGCCGGATCCGCAGTACCTTACAAAACACAACACGGATCATCAAGATCTAAAAACATGAAATGCAACACAAAATACACAAAAAATAGCACAAAAAGTACCTGAGAAAGCCGAGCCTCCCTCGTAGCCAGATCACCAGCAAGCACCCTCCAGCGGTTAGCCATCCGCCACAAATCCTGATGACTAACGGTCGTCACCTGCAAATAAAAAATGTCCTTCAATACAATGTAAGGCAAAGTGTAAACGAGGAAAGTGTTCAAGTCAAGAACTCACCCTCAGAATGATCAACCACCACTCGATGCCAGCCTCAGTCACCTCGGCAACCGCAGGCTCCGGTAAGCGCGGCTGAAGCTCCTCGCCACCCGGCCCCTGAAAGGTGGTCTCCGTCGGGAAAGCTGGGGGCTGAGTCCTCATCAGCAAGTCGACTCCCTACCATTTGGATCCGTATCAAAGATGACAAACCCTCTTATCAAAAGGGGGCAATGAAAACAAGAAAAATAGAGGAAAACATACCTCGATAGGGTACCAGGCAAGTCTCGACAACCGGAAGGTGTCGTAGTCGACGTCCCATAACAGCAGCTCCTCACCTCCCTGGCCGTGAAGGTGCTCCTCAACCTCATCAGGGGTCGACTCCTGGAACAACACCCTGGGCAGGTCGACCGGCACGACGAAAATCTCGGTGAAGCACTGACGAGCTAAACGCTCGCCCAAGTACCAAACCGGCTCGATCGCCGTCTCCAAGTACAAATGCAGGGAGCTGCGAGGCCGCAAACGCTCCCTGATGGCAGCCGGTACGCCCGTGTAGTGCTCCCAAGGCCGCCCAACAAACTGCATTCAAGACAAAGCTACTCAGCCAACTGGGGGCTTCATAGGCTACCTAGTCATCCTATCTCTATCTATTTCTATAAAGGAGAGGGGGAAGAGAACAAGAGCTTACGTCAGCAATCCGAAGCTTGTTCACGCGATGCATGCAGTCCTCATAAGTCGACTTAATCGACTTCTTCCGAGCCACCGTCCAACCCTTCACAGCAGGGTAGGTCGAGGGAACACCGCATGTGGTCCCGAGACGCAGAGGAGTGAAGTAAGCATACAACCAAGCCTGTAATCAAACACAGCAAACACAAATTAGCCAATTTCTCAAAAAATTGCCAAAATCAAAATCAAACTAAAAAAAATCATAAAATACTCGTACCTCAAAAATGAGGCCGGGACCGACCAAAGCAGGGGCACTACCGTCCCTCACTGACTCCGGACGCACCGCAGCGTGCAAGTACCGAATGAAACTCGCCAGAGCTGGCGTAACCCAGTCAAACTGACCCAAAGTGTCAAGGTCAGTAAGGAGATGAAGCACTTTAATCGACAAGCGCTCACCCTTGTCACCAAAGTACGTGGCACCCAAGAAGTACCACAACCATAACCGCGCCTCCTCCGTGTCAGCCTCAACCTCTGCCTCCGGACTTTCCAACGGCGCCGGGGTAACAACTGCCACCCTCCCAGTGAAGTGGTCCTTCACGTACGAACTCGCAATCAAGTATGGAGTGACGTCGGAAGGCTCCGGCAAGGCAGTACCGATCAGACGGGTAACCGCAGGAGAGGACACTCTCTCCGGCGTCTCGGTAAACTCAACAGGAAACTCGCCGCAGGGAAGGCCGGATACCATGGCAAAGTTCTCTAAAGTCACACCAACCTCCCCAAACTCCATCTGAAACGACGACGTCGTATCCCAATATCGATCCAACATGGCACGGATCAGACACAGGTTCGACCTAATCGAAGACCTGTGAATATCCCGCCAAGCGGCCACCAACGGCCCAAAAGCCGACCTCTCTATCAACGACCTCGTCCCGGCTCGGAACACGTTGTAAAAGCCCAAAGAGGGTAGTGAAGCCCGAGAAAGTCATCATGGTGCCGATCTCCTGAAATAAAAAAAAAACAACGTCAGAATTCCTATTGAGGCCTGACATTTCAAAAGTGACAAAAGTTCAATCGAGGGACACGACTCACCAAACCCTCGTGGGTACGGTAGGAGATGTGTCGGTCCAGTCGAAGCAACAGTTGGTTGCCGTCAAAACCCTCGGCCCAAGCAGGCGCCGCCTGCAAGTGCAGTCCTCGCAGAGCCGTAGCCCGTCGGGCTCTCCAACTCGCGACGTCGGCATCATCCTCGACTGTCTCCGCCCTCCGTCTCTTATGGCCGCGAGGCTCAACATGACGGATGGGGCCCATCTCAACGACCCTGGTGACGTTCTGTAACGTCCGTCTGGTTGCCCGGGGACGACGCTCCCTCGTAGACACCCTCCTCCCGGAAGTACCAGCCTCAGACCCAGTCTGAGCTCTCCCAGTGACAGTAGCCTTAACAACGGGAACCTCACGCTCCTCAACGGCCCCCGTGGCCCCAACAGTCTGCTCAGGAGGTCCCTCCTCCTCAGTAACATCCTCCACTACCGCGGCGGGTGCACTAACCGGAGTGCTAACCGGGCCCGTCCCGAACTACTCCTCAAAGGTCGCAGCCAGGGACCCAGCCTGTCCCGAACACTCTCCTGCAAACGAAGAAACATCAGCCAAAATTTCGGCATTATGACGGCATAAAATGGACAATTCCAAAACAACAACACAACCAGCAAAGCAAAACAAGGGCAATCCCGCCCAAAATTCAACCAAACAAAACCATTCACAAAAAAACGAAAAACGCACAAAAAAACGACTCGCCCATCTTTTCAAGCAAAAGACGAGTCAAAACCACCTCAAAAATAACGGCATTTCAAGACCCATACAAGGTCCGCCAACAAACCAAAAATACATTCCCAAGGCAATGGGAAATTTTTCTACGGCTCAAAAGGGCAATTTATGCGCCAATTTGAGCACAAGCCGGTCAAAATTCAAAAACGACCGCAAAAAAGGCAAACGTGATTTTATCACGCCTCAAGGCGACCTAAACAACCAATAAGGTCCATTTCAAGGCAAACTGACTCAATTCAAGCTCAAACAGACGCTTATTTTGTCAGACATAAGACCGTCACAAAAGGCAAAAATTCCAATTCTGCCCACAATACCCAACAAAGGTTCACAATGGCAAAAATGATCTTTCCCGACTACAATGCAACCTAGTGGGACCTATTATCCATGCAAATAAACTTAGCATTGTGAAATGAGACGGTTTCTCACCTCACTCACATTTTTTGAGCATAGGGAGCGAGAACGGGGACCAAAATGCAAACTAAAAGCACCCCTATACTCCTAAACAGGTTTCTAACCTAATGCAATCATCAATTTCACTCGAAATGGGCTCAATCAAAAACGCCCAAATCGATTTTCTAGGGTAAAATTTCGCCCTAATTCAATTAAGCCAAAAGATCAACAAAAATAAATGGATTCGAGAGGAAATACATACCTTGAGACGACATTATTGTTGATGGCACGAATGGAAGCTTGCAAAAATCCAACAATGGCGAGTTTTTGCGGGTTTTTATGTCGAAGGTTGAAGATGAATGAGGAATGACGAGCAGCCAAACCTCACGTCTTTTTACAGAAAAAAGGGAAGCTCCTTTGATTCGCCAGGTGGCTCGCGCCTCAATCAGGCGTCCCTTACTCTTTCAGCGAATTTTGGGCTTTGGCCCAATTTCCACATAACAAACTTCAAATTTTCATCGACGATATTAAAGATCGTCATTTTCTCAAAAACAAATAGTGAAAATTTAACTTCGCTATTTTCGAAATTTTTAAACAAACGGCGATCAAGACCGCCAACTTCAAAAATAATAGTGAAAACTCAAAATTCACTATTTTCTTCAATTTTCAAAAATAACAGTGAAAATTCAAAATTCACTATTTCTTCAAAATTCAAACGGCGATCAAAACCGCCAACTTCAAAAATAATAGTGAAAATTCAATATTCATTATTTTCTTCAATTTCAAAATAATAGTGAGAATTCAAAATTCACTATTTTCTTCAATTTTCGAATAATAGTGAAGATTCCAAATTCACTATTTTCACCACACACGTCAACGGCGGCACATAAACCGTCTTCAAATAATGGTGAAGATTCCGAATTCACTATTTCATCAAATGTCAACGGCGGCACATAAACCGTCACTTCAAATAATAGTGGAGATTCCAAATTCACAATTTCATCAAATGTCAACGGCGGCACATAAACCGTCACTCCAAACGTGATAGCAAAATTTAAAATTTGCTATTTCGTTCAAAATTCAAACAAACGGCGATTAAAGCCGCCACTTCAAATTCAAAAACGAATAATGAAGATTCCAAATTCACTATTCCTTCAAATGTCAACAAAGGGCTTCCTCGCGGAACCCGCTTATTTCAAAAACAGTGATAGTGGAAATTCAAAATTCACTATTTTCACGGCGGCATCACGAGTTTGCTACTTCCAAAACAAGTTCATTTGACGCGGCTATTCTCACGGTCCGTTAACCGACCGCTCATGGCTGGCGAGCCTTACTACGCGCCATGGCTGGCGAGCCGTACTACGCGCCATGGCTGGCGAGCCTTTGTCCGCACACACCCAAGGACATATCCCGAAGATGCCTCGGGTACAACTCCTTGTCACAGCTGGCGAGCCTTTGTCCGCAAACACGCAAGGACATATCCGAAGACACCTCAGGTATGACTCCTTCTTATGGCTGGCGAGCCTTCATACGTAGTTTAACGGACTTTAAACGACCCGCACGGATAGTCGACAGACTCTAAACTGTTCCCGACGACAGGTCCTTGGCTCGTACCCTCGAGTCGCCTTGGCGTCGCCCTTCCCGATGGCAGGTCCTCGGCCCGAATCCTTTCGAGTAGTCTCGACGTCGCTTGGGTCTCCAGGTTATAATCTTCGATTGACCTGGGGGCTCTACTTTGACTTTCGCCCTGTCCAAGCCTCAGTCAAAGTAGGGGCTTGATACGTGCATTTTATATAGTCTTTTTAGCCTATTTTATGCACGTATTTCTATGCTTTTATCGTGGTTTTATGCTACGAAATGCCCCGAATATGCTACTTTGGTGTATTTTGTCTTAATTGCAGGAATGGACCAATAAGTAGTAGATTCAAGCCTAAAACATGTCCCTACGCATGCATTTAGGAGATGAGTTGAGTCGGAGCTTGGAAAGTACTATTTTGAGATGCGCATTGGAGTAAGGAAGTTAGGCGAGCCAAGAGGATGCTTCAATTTGCTAGTTCCTGCTTGTAAGAGCCATATCTAGAGTTCTACAACATCTATTAAGGTGATTCCAATTGGAGATGAAATTTTGTCCTTTTATCTTTCCAATGCCACCGGAATCACCCTGTTTGACCAAGTAACGAAGAAATGGCAGCCGTTTGAAGTTCAGTGCGCGAAGCAGGAATTACGCGCTGAGAAGTGCTCGATCGAGAACTATTTCTATTCGATCGAGAGCCCATTTGCTCGATCGAGAGCCACTTCCTCTCGATCGAGTGGTTTAGGATGAATAAGTACTCGATCGACTATTTTTCCTTTCGATCGACCAGTTCCTTTTATGCCTTTGCTCGATCGAGTGATTTAGTTACTCGATCGAGTGGATTTTGCTGACGGGCTGGGCTTTTTAGTTATTTTCCGTCATTAGGTTTAATTAAACTCCTAATTTCTTATAAATAGGAGTGAGGTCGTCAGTTTATGTATCTCTTTTTATCCGGAGACACTCTGACTCTCTCTTTTCTCTTGGAACGATACACTGCTTTTTGCTTTTTATTCCTGGATCATTATTTCAAATAACGTTTCCTCCCTTTTCCTTCTTAATTTAATGTTTAATTCTCTTTTAATTCTTGTTCTTGTTTATTTTATCATGAGTAACTAATTCCCCATAGTATGTTAGGATTAGGGAAGCCGTGGTAGCAATGTTTTAACTGACTTATATAGATTAGTCTTGCGATAGGAATTGTATTAGGCAATTTAATTG
The DNA here is from genome assembly GCF_048544455.1 of Silene latifolia. Classification (NCBI taxonomy): domain Eukaryota; kingdom Viridiplantae; phylum Streptophyta; class Magnoliopsida; order Caryophyllales; family Caryophyllaceae; genus Silene; species Silene latifolia. Next base: position 88,711,864 of record NC_133537.1, on the reverse strand, counting down.
TTATCCGGTCGAATGAATGCATGCAGGAGACCATAAATTTAGTTAACCCCGACCTAGATAGAAAGATTGGAAGGGAAGGCTTGCTTAATTACAATAGGGTATTGCAGTGAGGGCGAAAGTTAAGCTGTTTACGCTCTAGGGCGGTTTAAGGACCGAAAGGTGACGACCATAGCTCTTCTTATCAATAGTCTAATCGTCTTAGTATTCCCGATAGTATAAGATCTGATAGCTGCCACGGTGGACCGACTCTTAGCATACTTCCTTCTCTTACTGTTAATTCTCTTATTCATTTCCTTTGCATTAATCTCTAGTTTAGTTAAATCAATCAAACCCCCAATTGTGACATTTAGACGGATAAACGGACAAATAGATAGTACACCGCCTCCCTGTGGAGATCGACCCTACTTACCGCTGACTTCTGTTAGTAGTACTTAGGTATTTATTTTTGGTACGAAACGACAGTATCAAATTTTGGCGCCGTTGCCGGGGAGGCAATCTATTTATTTATTTGTTAAATTTTATCTGTTTTTAGCCTCAGGGGATTTTTCCCTTGAGGCCGTTCTGATCTTTTTCCTTGAGTCTTTGTTTTGATAGGCCTTACAAGTACTACCTAGACAGTTCTAGGTGAAAGACCGTCAAAGGGAAGGCTTGAGTACCTTTGACCCGTCACCGATGTCCCGTTATATGGAACAAATGGTGATCTCGCAAGGGAGATGTGGTCCTGCTGAGCACAATGCAGCTGTAGTTGTGCCGCCACATCCATCCTATCAATGGCCACCGCAACAAGATCCTCCTGAGATACAAGAAGAAGAGATTGCGGAGCTGAAATCCTTGATGGAGACACTTGCATTCCAAGCGCAAGAATACTTCTCGCGAATTGATAAGCTCGAGTCCGAGCTTGCTCGATTAGCACCGAGATGGAGATAGAAGAGATCGCGGAGTGGACATATTCAAAGGGCGACGCTTGTATCACAAATGCAAGAGTGCAACAAAAATATGGACGCTCGATTCCATGAGCTCGAGGCTGTAGTTGCTCAGTTAGCAGCTGAGATGCAAGAAGAAGAGGTATACCTTGCTGAGAGCGGTTTTTCCCCTGAAGAAACCGTGTTGCCCAATGCTGAGGATGACTTCTATGATTCGGACGACGAGTTCCTATCATATTTCACTGCCCCACGCGAAGATTTCAGCCCTGTACAGGAGGAATCACTCGATCGAGTGACTTATATAGGTCGATCGAGTGATTTGCCAGGAGAAACAGCTCGATCGAGTGAAATTGCTACTCGATCGAGTGGAATTCAGGAGGAAGTTGGTCGATCGAGTGGCTATTCTGCTCGATCGACTGATTTGGCCATTGGGAACTATGATTCGTCATTTGGGCTTGATTTAGATGACGATTTTGATTATGACAACGGTTACGGTGAATCTTCCCTATTCAAAGCCGAGTTGGATGCGCTTGAGGCTGAGATTTACGGGACGAATTCCACTGAGGGCGACAAAAGGACAGCTGAGTCGGTAATTACTCCTAGCACGGAAGAGGTAATGCATTCTTTTATCTATGATTCCGTCGTTAAGAGTGATCAACCTGAGGTAGTAAACGGTAATTTTATTATTGTTTGTAAATTGCCTCGTCTTATTCACGCTTCCTCTTTCAGAGCTATACCCCCTCATATGTGGACGCACAAATTAACGATTTTTCACCGTCCTTATCATTATAAAATTATTAATCTGAATTGGAGCCCTATATTGTCGTCAATTGCTCCGCCGCTCCTTTATTTTGTGGATAAATTTAGGAGCTCACATAGGAAATTTGTACGGCTTAAAAAGTTAAACATTTTTATTTCCTACTTCTCTGTTCCACTTTGGTGCTACTTACTCTTTTGTGTAGCACATGCGCAGCTTTTTGACAGGTTGCTGCGCGCTTTGAGCTGTTTTGATTGTGATTAGTTTGAAAGGAGCTTGAAGAAAAGAAGGTCGAGCCGGGACACATCTCGAAGCTAGCGCTACCCGGGAGGCAACCCGGCGATTTTATTTTTGCATTTTAATTCATTTCATTGTAATAAATGGTTTTTATACCATAGACTATCTCGATGCTTGTTTTTGTCGATTCTACGGGCTTTTTTCATTGCATTTTGCAGGAATACGCTGAGGATCACTCGATCGAGTACTTGTTGTACTCGATCGAGCACTTTTGCTGCCAAATCCATTCGATCGAGCATTTCCTCTACTCGATCGACCACCTGCAAAAGGAGAACCACTCGATCGACCTAGTTACCTTTCGATCGAGCGGTTTTGAATGCCCGATTCACTCGATCAGCTACTATTCCTCTTGATCGAGTGCTATTGACTTGGATTAGCTTCCTGAGACGGTTTTCCGGGCCCTTAGCAACCTCCCATTTCATGGTCGGTTTGGGGAGGTCCCCTTATTTCGCGTATCTTGTGGGTTTTCCGTATTTACTCTCCTTCTCCTTCAGTTTGCACTTCCTTTCCATGTTTTGGTACAATGAGGGCATTGTACGGTTTGGTTTGGGGAGGTTATGCATCCATATCTGTGTCTGCATATTGTTTTTAGTTGCATTTCTGTAATCACGTTCAATTTCAGTATGCATTGTTGTTTATTTTCATAAAAATCAAAAATCTCATAAAAAATGAAAAATTTTCAAAAATTCAAAAAAAAAATTCATGTCTATTTTAGCATATAGGTTGAGTCGGAACGGTAAATTTCAATGATGAAATTGCACTGCAACTGTCCTTTTGCTTAAGCCTTGCATTAAACTGTTATCTTTTAGCTTTGTCTTATTGCATAATCTACGAGTTAATGTTAAATTTAGCTGAACATATAGACTTGACCTGAAATTTTGGCAACCTACTTATAATTTCTAAGATTTAGAGCCGTATAAACTGGTGTCATTTATGACCAGTTTCATGTAGGATTGTGAGTAGTTACTCCTTGCATATCATGTATCATCAATTTGCACATATATGAAATTCAATTGCTTTTTGCCGTCATACATTCGGGTTAGTAGTTGGTGTCACATGCAGGGAGGTGCTTACATATTCCCTTTCTTTCATTTTTACCCATAAACTCCACATTAGCCAAATTTGCCTGTTGACCTTTAGCTACATCCCAAATTTAGCCTGCATTGTCAAGCTAGCTTAGAATGTTCTGCGGTATATTGTCTATTGTATCAAATGTTGGCGCATATTCTGTTGATTCGGAGTTGGTAATTTATGAAGAAAAGGAGGATGATGAAAAAAAGACGTGAAAAAAGAAAAAAAAAAGAAGTTGAAAAGAAAAAAAAACGTGATGGAAAATGAAAAAAATCAGAAAAGAAGAACCGAAAAAAATAGAAAAAGAAAGAAAAAAAGAGATTCAAAAAAAAAAAGGATGTTTGATTATGAGACGGTTTCTACTCCTATGTTCTATCTTACATTATTTGAGGAGTATGTTTGGTTTGGTTTGGTGAGATTTGTGCCGAATGAAGGGCATGCGTTTAATTCATAATTGGATAAGAATGGATGTTGATATATGGTTCTGTTTAGGTACTAGCTTGGCCGCCTATACCTCCACATTCCCATAAATGTTTTGCCTTTTCTTACCCATTGCCTCACTTTACCATATTTTTGTAAGCCCTCGGCTGTGACAGGACCTCGTTTGGTTGGAATGTATGTACGGTAGCTAGAATTGTCTATCATATTAGTTGCATGCATGTTTATGTGGGTCGTAGTCTAGGTGAGCGACTATTTTTCTTCTTCTCTCTTACATTCATTTGCTTACCCTTTGCTTCATGAGAGAAGAGTGACCCGTGAGAGTCCACTATTAAAGGTCTTGCAAGGTCGACGGTTCAGCTTTATTATAAACACCTTATAACTCGTTTGCATTTGACTGTTTTGCTATAAGTGTTGGTTTGCTTGCATTAAATTGGCTTAAGTGGGCATTTGTAGCTAGCTCTGAGTTATCTTTTCCGTTCCATTAGTTGCATTTTAGTTTACTCGGGGACGAGTAAAGGTTTGGTTTGGGGAGATTTGATACGTGCATTTTATATAGTCTTTTTAGCCTATTTTATGCACGTATTTCTATGCTTTTATCGTGGTTTTATGCTACGAAATGCCCCGAATATGCTACTTTGGTGTATTTTGTCTTAATTGCAGGAATGGACCAATAAGTAGTAGATTCAAGCCTAAAACATGTCCCTACGCATGCATTTAGGAGATGAGTTGAGTCGGAGCTTGGAAAGTACTATTTTGAGATGCGCATTGGAGTAAGGAAGTTAGGCGAGCCAAGAGAGTGCTTCAATTTGCTAGTTCCTGCTTGTAAGAGCCATATCTCGAGTTCTACAACAGCTATTAAGGTGATTCCAATTGGAGATGAAAGTTTGTCCTTTTAGCTTTCCAATGCCACCGGAATCACCCTGTTTGACCAAGTAAAGAAGAAATGGCAGCCGTTTGAAGTTCAGTGCGCGAAGCAGGAATTACGCGCTGAGAAGTGCTCGATCGAGAACTATTTCTATTCGATCGAGAGCCCATTTGCTCGATCGAGAGCCACTTCCTCTCGATCGAGTGGTTTAGGATGAATAAGTACTCGATCGACTATTTTTCCTTTCGATCGACCAGTTCCTTTTATGCCTTTGCTCGATCGAGTGATTTAGTTACTCGATCGAGTGGATTTTGCTGACGGGCTGGGCTTTTTAGTTATTTTCCGTCATTAGGTTTAATTAAACTCCTAATTTCTTATAAATAGGAGTGAGGTCATCAGTTTATGTATCTCTTTTTATCCGGAGACACTCTGACTCTCTCTTTTCTCTTGGAACGATACACTGTTACTTTGTTTTTTATTCCGGATCATTATTTCAGTAACGTTTCCTCCCTTTTCCTTCTTAATTTAATGTTTAATTCTCTTTTAATTCTGGTTCTTGTTTATTTTATCATGAGTAACTAATTCCCCATAGTATGTTAGGATTAGGGAAGCCGTGGTAGCAATGTTTTAACTGACTTATATAGATTAGTCTTGCGATAGGAATTGTATTAGGCAATTTAATTGTTATCCGGTCGAATGAATGCATGCAGGAGACCATAAATTTAGTTAACCCCGACCTAGATCGAAAGATTGGAAGGGAAGGCTTGCTTAATTACAATAGGGTATTGCAGTGAGGGCGAAAATTTAGCTGTTTACGCTCTAGGGCGGTTTAAGGACCGAAAGGTGACGACCATAGCTCTTCTTATCAATAGTCTAATCGTCTTAGTATTCCCGATAGTATAAGATCTGATAGCTGCCACGGTGGACCGACTCTTAGCATACTTCCTTCTCTTACTGTTAATTCTCTTATTCATTTCCTTTGCATTAATCTCTAGTTTAGTTAAATCAATCAAACCCCAGCATTGTGACATTTAGACAGATAAACGGACAAATAGATAGTACACCGCCTCCCTGTGGAGATCGACCCTACTTACCACTGACTTCTGTTAGTAGTACTTAGGTATTTATTTTTGGTACGAAACGACAGTATCAGGGATCTGTAGATACCCAATATCTGCTGAGAATCCGACAAACACCCGATGATTATCGGACTATAACATGTTTTGGAATCGCGGCATTTGATCGACAGTTTATGTACAACTTTACGTCGGAAAACTTAAAACGATTTCGAAAATAAAACATTTCAAAAAATTTCAAAAATACCTGGAGTGTTTAATGCACAACGACGGGGTCGCAATGACACTAACTAGTGTCAAAACCGACACCGGACCAAAAACCGACTCAAAAATTCAAATCCTGACTCCAACAACAAGTCAAACCGAGTCAGCCACCAAAAACAAAACATTTCAAACCTTCTACCTTAAGTTTTCTCGAATTTATGTTTGGTCAAATACCAAACATATGACTACAAAACCTAGGATAGAAAAATCATGATTGTTTTTGTGTGAATGCGACAACTCACCTCGAAGACCCGCGACGTGGCTCGCGCCTCTTTGAGCAGCCCAGGTGGCCACGTCGCTCAAAACTCACACAACCACTTATTTCCCTATAAATACCCCTCAAATGCCCCCCATTTGAGAGTTACGCGAGTGTCCGCCCCCTCTTTCCTCCCTTAAAATTCTCGACTCGACTTCTTAAGTCACAATCCGACGCGTATTTACGACCTACCGATCGTAAATACAAGCCTTACACATTGTTTGGTACCGTCATCGTGCATTAAATCACTTGACCGACCACTTCGACCACTACACCATCACTAATCTTAAAACACTCTTTTTACTTACCAAAACGGTTTTAAACCGAGTTTTTTCCGACCAAACGAGTTGTTGCACTTACGTCGGTCACTCGCCATAACCAAACATGTAAGTATGAGGGTGTAAAAATCCTCCTTTTATCATGTTTTCATTTGTTTTACGACTATAACATGCTAAAATATGCATAACATGACCCGAAACATGGGATAAACGAGCCAAAACTGATTTTTGGCTTGAGACAGAAGCTCCTTAGGTTGCAGGCTTACCCGCGCCTAAATGGGGTGTTCAGGTCAGAGATCAACCGTGTTTGTTCTCGTCTTTCCCCTTTAATTCGTTTTCATATTTTTTATAATCGGTTTTTACCATTTCAAATATTTTCAAACCCTTTTTATTTTATTTCATTTGTTTTAACCATAAAACATTTTTCACCCTTGGTTCCTCATACCATGACGGTTAAATCCGTGTTTCGGTGATAATATTTGGTTAATAACATTTAAAAGGTATTTTAAAGCCTTTTATTTCATTTTTGGGAGGTATTTTAAAGCCTTTCACCATTTCTTTACATTTTCGAAACAAATATATTAGGTACCAACACAAAGTCATCCTTGGTTTTACATACCATGCCGGATTTTAACCCGGGTGCGATGATGAGTATCGACTAATTATAGTCAAATGAACTTAAAACAATTAGTTCATAATCACTTTCAAAACTATTCATATCAAGCTTGTCAAGTCGAACCCGACACCGAATATTATCAAAATAATGATGATTATTCGAGTCTAGTTCTTCAAATCAACAAATGCGGTCCAAATGGCCCTTTCAAACCAAATCGGGTTCAAATACCCATTTCTCAACACGTTTTGCAACGTTTTCAAAAGTTCAGAACACGGCATACAACCGTAGGCTGACCCGCGCCTCAAGCAGGCCTTTTCTTACTCATTTTCAGAATCAGGGGAGGCCCCTTTACACCGCCGGCTGGCTCGCGCCTCATGTAGTCGTCTGGTACAGGGCCTGATCCCTTTCCAGCATTAGTCTAGGACGATCCCGACTCCAGTTAGCTCGGATATAGGACGGATCAGCTGACTATTTGCTCATTCAAAATCACATTTGCAAAATGCCTTACTAAGACAAATGGATCACGTTATGCACCCTAAACCTAATACGGTAAATGGATGTTTAATTTCCGTCTTGCATGCAAATTAATCATTAATCCAACCTGACATCTTATACTTGATAATTGGATTAAATCAACCGGCTTAGAAAGCTCCCATATGTTAGGTTTAAATTATTGGATGCGTATTCATGCATTTAAACCGTTTTATCAACTTTTGCATTCAACCAACCAAGATCGATCAGTAGAGGCCGCTACCGCGGGCGGGATTGGGTGTCTGATTAAAGGGCTTCCCAATACGTACCTTCACCTCTTACTCAGAAACTTTGGATAGTGGACGACCTTATCCAGGGCGTACGAGAGTCATTCTAGAGATAGGATACTAAAGAGGACGATTTCCTTATCTTTAGTACCTATGTCAAACGCTGCTTTGTGCTTCGATTTGACCGAGTTATAAAGTGGATTTTGAACGGGTTCCAAGCATCCCACAAATGCTTAGTGGCGACTCCGAACATCTCTAATCGTTTTGAGACCCTTGCCGAGACGAAACCGACCGATCTAAAACGATCCGGTCGAAAGCATTTTTACGCGGCCGAGCGTGGCTTTCAAAAGACCGCTGCCATTATCCACAGATCGGCTGGGCATACGTAGGTGGGCCATGTCCACACTAAGAAAAGAGTTTTGGGTGACCAAAAAATAGTGGCAATGGAAGAAGCATGTAGTCCTCATCTCTTTAACAAAATGCCTACTAAACTTGGTGACCCAGGAAGCTTTTCAATTCCTTCTGTAGTTGGTGGTGTTCCGATATCAAGAGCTCTTTGTGACTTGGGAGCAAGTGTGAGTGTTATTCCTCTAAAAGTTGCAAGGAAAATTAGCACTCATAGTTTGCTCTTACTACCATGACCCTCCAATTGGCGGATAGGTCCGTCAAGCGCCCTTTGGGGGTGCTTGAGGACATACTCGTCAAGGTTGGAAAGTATTTAATCCCGGCCGATTTTGTTGTCCTTGACATCCCGGAGGATAGTCATACCCCCATTATCCTAGGTAGGCCATTCTTGGCTACCGGAGGAGTACTTATTGATGTGAGAAATGGGCGGTTAACCTTCCGGATTGAGGGTGACAAAGTCGAATTTAACCTTTGTTGGACCATATAGTGATATGATTTGTTTTGATAATGACAAGTGTGTTTTATAATGTATATACTCTTTGCGCGTAATCGTTTGTTAGTCTTTGTTAGATTTAATAAAGGTTACAATAATAGCAAGCAATGTTATAGCATCTAAGGCTATAACTTTGAAGATTTGTGAAGCATCATTGAAGTAATGTTATAGCTGCTTGAGCTATAACATTGAATTAGTTTTATACCCGTGCAATTATTGCACGGAGTTGAATATAACAATTTCATTAAATGTATTATAAATAAGAATAAGGAGTGCACTTGTTGTAATTATGGGACTCGGCACATAAAACTGTCCATGATTAAAATTGGTCTTTCGAAATACATGCTCATCTGTTATAAAAACTGGGATTTACTTTATTATTTAATTCAAACACGCATTAATATGATAATATTTAATCAACTAAACCGTTAAGTCTTTATTTCGCAGAAGTATCCATATTAATATTAAGACGGGTCAAATAAAACCAGAAACTCTCATATAAAATCGTCTTATAGCACAAAACTGGCCAAAAAATAAAGTAGCCCACAATAAACACATTTGATTATGTTTATGTTGATCTGAGAATAAAACTATAACTAGGTTTGGTGCCCGGCTTCGCCCGGGCTACCTTTATTTACCGTTAAATTTTATTTTCATTGAAATAACCTATGTTGGAGTTGTCTAACTCACACGTTTACTACTTGTAATATATTTTTCTACGGCATATCTTGTAATTGTGATGAACTGTATAATTTATTTTCAAATTATGAGACACGTTCACTTCCCCGCTTTTAATATTGTTACTTTCACGACATTCTTTTCTTAATATCATTACGTTCACTACTCCCGTGGTTACTATTGTTTCTTTTACTAATTCCTCTATTTTTTTCCTGTTAAATTCATTATTCCCGTTAATTTTATCCGGCCTATATTTAAATAAATAAAATATTTCCTTGAGTCGATTGATTATTTAATTGTTCATACTTTTTCTTATTGTTACCACTGTTACTTTCACTATATTCGTAGTTACTTTCACTACTCCCACTATCATTATTATAATTGTCACTACTCCCGCATTAATACCGTTAATTTTATTAATCTCGTTGATACTACTACTACTACAATTAATTTAATGTATAATTCTATAATGATACTAATTAATTCCATAAGTGTGGCATGTTAATTTTAAGAAAAATCACTATATTCTTGTGTTTTCTAAATTTAATTACTTTAATTTAATGTAATTTCCATAAATATTCTTCATCAAGGCATCTTTATATTATACTTTTAACCAAAACTATATAATATTTACATTGAGGTCCCTTTATCAGGTACATGACACGGTGCTATCGATTTAAAACTATAAAGTATAATTAATTTGTATAAATTTCTTTAATTACATTGAAGTCCCTTGGTTTCTGGAATTAATATATAGTATTGATATGAAGCCAACATTATTCTAATCACGCAACACAAATTACCTACCGGCCAACACTCTCAATATTCTAAAAGTCCTATAATATCATCCTAAATTACTAATGTATAAACCCTCCTCACCCACCCTCGCAAACCCTAATCACTCTAATCCTCACTTTAACCCAGTCTCTTTGTTTTACCACTTTTGTCATCTCCTTCCTCCTTTCTAATATACTGAACTCCTAAAATGAATTCACAATCAAGCACAAACTCACAACAAAAATGGTGGAATCATAATCATCATCAGTCAATGAAACTCAATTATAAATAAAAACCCAACAATAATTTCTCAATTCCTCTTATTCTAACCCTAGCCCGTTATACAAATGACATTTCCAGTTTCACATCTAAATAGTATAAAAGATGAGTTCTTTAGAGCTCTTTTATTGGCCCCTTGAATTCGGGGAAAAAAAAAGAATTTTTAAAAAGTTACCCCTATTGCAAGTAGTGGGTGTTAAAGTGATTTAATTTTTTTCCTCCCTCAATACAAACATACCGCCATTATCTAACACATAAATATACATTACAATATACAAAGCATATGTTAAAAAATAATTGTGAACATGAAAAAAAACGAAAAATTTGGCCAATTGTTTATATTCTCTTAAATTAAAAATATGACTCAGCCAAAATTTTCAAATATGTCATAATCGTGAATTTTCAAACAATAAAATATATGTTTGACAAATTTTATCAATGCAGACCGTGCAATTTCTGCACGGGCGTAAAACTAGTATGTAATTAAAACCAACAATCGAAAATATTTTTAGCTTAAAACCCTTGATGGAGATAAGAAAGGCGGCTGTTTCGGAACCGGTCAAAGGAGAAGTAAATACTCCAGAGTGGTACATATCAATAATATCATTTCTAGATATCCTTTATAAAATAAAATGGAGTAGTTCTCATCAGCAATACCTATTCGTAAATCTGACTTGCTTTTTTTTTTAAAAAAGTTTGCAAAGGTCCGTTTTTTTCTTAATTTATATATTAATTTAGTTTTACATGTTGATTTCAGCCTTAGTTTTTAGTAATAAATTTTAGATATGGTGTTTATTATGTATTTCAACTTTTATCCTTCAATGATTTTTCGCTTTTATAATAAGTGTACGTTTTGCAATTTTGGGCGATTTAAGGTTGCTTTCCAAGTATTCTACATAATTGCAATTTTTATTGAGGTTTTTTTTGTAAATATATTTTTTCCGATTATTTTGCTCACATTTAGTTTTAGTTATAATGTAAGAAGTATTAGCGCATATAGTTTTTAAAATATATACCTATATTATTATAGTTTGGAGTAAATATAGTTATCGTTTAACAGGTATAAATTTCGAAAATTTTAAATAAGGCTATACCTGATGAATTTTTTTTAATAAACTATGTTATACACACTGATTGTCTATAATTTCTTGAATTTTATTTATGCAACACAATTATATAATGTATGGTTGGCTAATATTCCCTATCTCTTATTAAATGAAATTAGATAAGAGTAAGAGTTGCACTATGATGGGAGTAATTAATTGTATGAATGAACGTGGGGTGGGGTTTTTAAAAAATAAAGAAAAAAGTTAACTTTCAATTCCTACAATCACAATCTTCTAAATGATGTAGCTTTTATAGTATAGGGATATTCCTAAAGCATTATTGTGACTACTTCATTCACAAGTATGATGATCACTCAAGCAAAAGACATGCTCAAGTCTATAAGAAGCTCAAGATGAAGAGCTTATGATCAAGATGAAGAGATGATCCTACTATTGAAGATCTCTAGGAAGATTAGCTAGTATAGGACATCATCTAATGACAGTATCTTTGGAAGTAATATTGGGAAGGTAAAGTTATAGCTATTTCACCTATAACTTTACTTACCAAGCTTAATGTTATAGTCATTTATTCTATAACTTTAGGTTGCGTTTTGAAGGCACGATTTTAAGGTTTTAAAATCAATTTTCGAAAGCTCGAATTATTTATATATTTTTGAAAATATGTGTATATATGATTGAGGCAAGATACGGGTTCAATTAGGTTGGATAATTTACATGTATCCTATTGGTTAGTAAAACGACTTATGAGTCGTCAAGCTACCTAGGGATTGCTAAATTATTCCAAACATAAACCCTAAATCCACACTCCTTATTTCGACTAGGGTTTTCGAATGAGTTGGGCTTATGAGCCATTTCTCATATCGAGTATACTCCTTGCACAAGTAATATACTAGGTTAAATCTAGGATAGATTGTTATAAGATATTTTTATCTTAAACAATTATTTAGATTTATCTTATTTACTTAATTGAAATATTTTGTGGATTAAATTAAGAAAAGATAAGATTTGTGTTTTATGAAACAAATCATCATATCTCACGGCACTATTAGGGTTTCGAATAAACCCTAGTTGTCTCCTCTACTATATATACATATATGATTCATTATTTCAGTAGATACCTAGTATCTGCTGAGACTCCAACAAACACCCGATGATTATCGGACTATAACATGTTTTGAAATCGCAACGTTTGATCGACAGTTTGTGTACAACTTTACGTCGGAAAACTTAAAACGATTTCGAAAATAAAACTTTTCAAAAGTACCTGGAGTGTTTAATGCACGACGACGGGGTCGCAATGACACTAACTAGAGTCAAAACCGACACCGGACCAAAAACCGACTCAAAAATTCAAATCCCGACTCCAACAACGAGTCAAACCGAGTCAACCACCAAGAACAAAACATTCAAAGCCTTCTATACTAAAATTTCCCGGATTCATGAATGGTCAAGTACCAAACATGTGACTACAAATCCTAGGATAGAACAAATCATGATTGCACTTGTGTGAAAGTGACAGGACAACTCGAAGACCCGCGACGTGGCTCGCGCCTCTTTGAGCAGCCCAGGTGGCCACGTCGCTCAAAACTCACACAACCACTCATTTTCCTATAAATACCCCTCAAATGCCCTCATTTGAGAACTTACGCGAGTGTCCGCCCCTTCTTTTCTCCCTTAAAATTCTCGACTCGACTTCTTAAGTCACAATCCGACGCGTATTTACGACCTACCGATCGTAAATACAAGCCTTACACATTGTTTGGTACCGTCATCGTGCATTAAATCACTTGACCGACCACTTCGACCACTACCCCGTCACTAATCTTAATAAAACACTATTTTGACTTACCAAAACAGTTTTAAACCGAGTCTTTTCCGACCAAACGAGTTGTTACACTTACGTCGGTTTCTCGCCATAACCAAACATGTAAGTATAAGGGTGTAAAAATCCTTCTTTTATCATGTCTTCATTCGTTTTATGACTATAACATGCTAAAACATGCATAACACGGCCCAAAACATGGGATAAACGAGCCAAAACGGAGTTTTGGCCTGAGGCAGAAGCCCCTTATTGTGCACAAAGGCTCGCGCCTCAATGGGGTGCCCAGGTCAGAACTCAACCGTGTTTGTTCTCGTCTTTCCCCTTTAATTCATTTTCATATTTGTAATCGGTTTTTACTATTTCAAATATTTTCAAACCTTTTTTATTTTATTTCATTTGTTTTAACCATAAAATATTTTTCACCCTTGGTTCCTTATACTATGACGGTTAAATCCGTGTTTCGGTGATAATATTTGGTTAATTACATTTAAAAGGTATTTTAAAGCCTTTTATTTCATTTCTTTACATTTTGGGACGTATTTTAAAGGCTTTCATCATTTCTTTACATTTTCAAAACAAGCATATTAGTCACCAACACAAAGTCATCCTTGGTTCCACATACCATGCCAGATTTTAACCCGGGTACGATGATGAGTATCGACTAATTATATTCAAATGAACTTAAAATAATTAGTTCATAATTATTTTCAAAACTATTCATGTCAAGCTTGCCAAGTCGAACTCGACACCATATATCATCAAAATCATTATGATTATTCGAGTCTTGTTCCTCAAATCAACAAATGCGGTCTAAACGACACTTTCAAACCAAAACGGGTTCAAATACCCATTTTTCAACACGTCTTATAAACGTTTTTCAAATGGTCAGAATGCGTCTTAAACCGTTGATTGACCCGCGCCTAAACATGCCCTTTTCTTTCTCATTTTCAAAACCAGGGGAGACCCCCTTGCATCGCCAACAGGCTCACGCCTCATATGGCTGCCTGGTGCAGGGTCTGTTCCCTTTCCATCATTAGTCTAGGATGATCCCGACTCCGGTTAGCCCGGATATAGGACGGATTAGATGACTATTTGCTCATTCGAAAATCATATTTGCAAAACGCTTTACTAAGACAAATGGATCACGTTATGCACCATAAACCTAATACGGTAAATGGATGTTTAATTTCCGTCTTGCATGCAAATCAACCATTAATCCAACTCGACATCTTATACTTGATAATTGGATTAAATCAACCGACTTAGAAAACTCTCACATGTTAGGTTTAAATTATTGGATGCGCATTCATGCATTTAAACCGTTTTATCAACTTTTGCATTCAACCAACCAAGATCGATCAGTAGAGGCCGCTCACAGGGCGGGATTGGGTGTCTGATTAAAGGGCTTCCCAATACATACCTTCACCTCTTACTCAGAAACTTTGGATAGTGGACGACCTAATCTAGGGCGTACGAGAGTCATTCTAGAGATAGGATGCTAAAGAGGGACCATTCCTTATCTTTAGTACCTATGTCAAACACTGCTTTGTGCTTCATTTCACCGAGGTATAAAGTGGATTCGAACGGGTTCCAAGCATCCCACAAATCCTTGGTGGCGACTCCGAACATCTCTAATCGTTTCGAGACCCTTACCGAGATGAAACCGATCGATCTAAAACAATACGGTCGAAAGCATTTTTACGCCGCCGAGCGTGGCTTTCAAAAGACCGTTGTATGTCCAAAGATCGGCTGGGCTTGCAGGTGGGCCATGTCCACAGATTGGCGACTCCGCTGGGGAAAACTAGGACACTTACGTCTTTATGATCCCTAGATGATGAGACTCGAACGAGGTCTTGGTTAGAATGCATTAATTGATATTACGGTCACGGTCGGGTTCCTTGTCCGGGCCCACAACCTAACCTTCATCGACCAATTGGCTCGTCTCGTCGGCGTGATTTTTCTCATCCCCGCGTTTCGAATCCCGATTGAGTCAAGTATACCATTGACGTCACACATTTCTGTTTCGTCAAAGAGCTTTCATCACTTTCGAGCACGAGGCTAGGGTACCCTCCTTACACATTTTGTTTGGATTGGTATCCCTCTCGCAAATCGGGGTTTGATTGCTTGATGTGTAACCCACCCTTCTAAGCCAAAACCCGTGTCAGCATAATGCATAATATAATGAACTGTGAGTGCTTATGTGCTACTTGATCATAAGTCCTTCCGTGTCATTTTCAAACTTTCAAAAAAAAAAAAAAACACCCTTTTGCGCCGTTATAATGGCCATTTCAAACCTCGATCTTTTGCCGACCGTTGCACGCCTTTCTGTCGTAATAACAATTTTCAAATCCGGTTTTTATAACCATTTCAACACGCCTTTCTAGGCCGTCATAATGACGATTTTCAAACCAGGTTTTTATAACCATTTCAACAAGCCTTTCTAGGCCGTGGTAATGACGATTTTCAAACCCGGTTTTTATAACCATTTCAACACGCCTTTCTAGGCCGTCGTAATGACGATTTTCAAACCCGGTTTTTATAACCATTTCAACACGCCTTTCTAGGCCATCTTAATGACGATTTTCAAACCCGGTTTTCTACAACCATTTCAAATCACCTTTTTACGCCGTTATAATCGCCTCGTCTAGACACGGACTTTAACCCGTCTCGCGCCGATAATGGCTCTTTCAAAACCCGAGAAAAGCACACACCCTTTTCTCGAGACACTTTTGAGATCCCGAGGACCATGCACCGTCCCCGAGACCTCTTCAAACATTTCAAACTCGATTTTCAAAACATACAATTTTGAATTTCAAAAACCATCTTGAGAGGCAATACCTTGTTTTCCGAGCCGATTCAAAATCAAACCATCTTTTGCAAATAAACTTAAGACAACCCCTTCAACTGACCGACTTGCGGAGATCTCTATCTTCGGAAGCCGTCCACAAAGCGACAAATGAATCTTTTTGAAAATTTCTATTTTCGAAAACTTCAGTCCGCCATTCCAATTCTGCCTCGTGTCTATCGAGTCGAAGCAAACGTACTTATGGGTCTTTACTTATGAGTCGTCTCACCACGAGACTCGTCCAATGGCGTCACGCCGCTACGTTGGACAAGTGTCAAAGGTTCGGTCAACACCGTGACGTCATAAATCGAGTCAGCACCGAGGTACCACACACGGTCATCCTCGTCTTGTTGAATCTGATCTTTGTCTTGTCCTTTGTGTTGTCTGCGTTCAGGCTTTTAACCGTGTCGGATTGAGTGGTAATGTGAGCCATTTTTCTGCCTTAGAGCCATGGCCCCATCTTCAACTTCGTCTGTCAATAGCAACAACAATGACAACAACCGAGATGTCACGACTGCTCAGCTAGCCAGCCTGCTCACCGCTCTTAAAGTCACTCTGGATCGTGTCGAGACCCGTATC
Source organism: Silene latifolia (assembly GCF_048544455.1). Classification (NCBI taxonomy): domain Eukaryota; kingdom Viridiplantae; phylum Streptophyta; class Magnoliopsida; order Caryophyllales; family Caryophyllaceae; genus Silene; species Silene latifolia. The sequence continues at coordinate 88,695,317 of NC_133537.1, read as the reverse complement.
GACACCCTGGAAAACAAAGAAGCTGGAGAACATAATACTCCACCTTTGACTGAAACTGAGAAAAGGCTCAAGCTCTTTGAAGAACAGCTCCTAGCCCGGGGTAACAATATCCATCTTGAGAACAACCGAAGGTTTGAACCTGTTGGGGATCAACTACCTGACAACTTTACCCTGACTGATGTGCCCAAATTCAAGGGAGTAGAGGACCCGCTCAATCATATCCGTGCCATCAAAGACTACATGGCCATAAAAGGGGTCAAACAGGAGCTCTTCACCCGGATGTTCCCATTATCCTTGGAACCGATCCCTCGCCAATGGTACTACTCCCTTGACCCGAAGAACCTTACTACCTGGGATGAGGTCGCGGTTTAATTTGCTAAGCAATACGCTGACAACGTTGAAATCCAAGCCAATACCCGTACCCTTGAGGTTCTAACCCAGAACGACAAGGAGGGATTCACCGAGTTCTTAACCCATTGGAGGAGGGTAAGTACTCAGCTGGTCAGCAAGCCGAGCGAATCAACTTTGGTGGAAAAGTTCGTCAACAATCTCTGCCGAGTGTACGCCAACTTACTGAGGTATCAAAATAGTAAGACCTTCCAGGATCTGCAAATTCTAGGGACACGCATTGAAGATGACCTCCGAAAGGGTGTCCTAGCCAAGACCACTAGCAGAGGCTACCAGGGATCCACCTCAACCAGATCTCGCCCTTATGGTCAAACGAACAAGATCGATGAGGTCAACCTCGTTGAACCATCTGCTAAGAGAGCTGAGCGCCCCCAGAGAGTGTTCACTAATATAAGGTCAACTTACGCAAGTGCTCTGAAGAGGCTCATGGACCAGGGAAAGTTACAACCGATTGGACCCACCCCGGATCCAACCGATGCTAAGAAATCCCGCTTCTAGAACCCCAATGCCTACTGTCAGTACCATCAAGGGAAAGGGCATGATACAGAAGCCTGCTTCAAACTCAAACACATCATCCAAGACATGATTGAGAAAGGGGATTTGCCTTTACCCCCACCAACTAAGCCAAACAAAAAAACAAACCCTATGGGAATCCACGCTATCTCCAACGATGAGCCAACTCTGGACTGCTCACACCTCATCCTGCCAATTGATGACGAGGTGAACACCTTAGAGAAAGATCCCTCGGACGTGGTATTTGTGTTCAGTGCCGCAACTATGCTCACCATGTTGCAACAGGTTGAGGAAGCCATAGCCAGCCCCTCCGAGAGGATTACCCGACTTGACGATGCCTACTGCCGGCTTATCATCAATCCTCCACCACCACGCCCGAGGGAGAGTCCCCCGAGCGCCCAAAACTACCCTCACCAGGACGGATTGCTCTCGCAACCATTCTGGCATGCACCTCACAATAATCACCCTCACAATAACCACCCTCACAATAATCATCCTCATAATAATCACCCTCACAATAATCAACCCCACAAAAACTACCCTCACAGAAATATCCCTCACAAAAATTACCCACCAAAGAATACCCCTCCAAGGTGCCTTCGAGATCCTGAAATCAATGGCATCTGGAGAGATGATGTTGAAGATGTCTATATTGTCCCAGGGAAAGAGAAACGGGCGAAAGAGATCGGTCACCTTACCCGGTTCGGACGCCCCAATCAGAACCTGAACAATTCAGCGGTCGCTCCAACAACAAACGACCAAGTCATCCCGAAAGTAGACACTCAACCAAGAGCTCCTGAGAATTCGATCCTCAAGCAGCTTCAGAAGGCAAAAGCCGAGATCTCGATTTGGCAACTGATCGCGACATCCTTCGAGCATCGACAGGCTTTGCTATAGGCCTTGGGAAAATTAACTGTGCCCTCCACCTCTTCCCCTGAAGAAATAGTGGCACATATGATGAGGGACGCCCCTGACTTGAACAACCCAGTCGTCTTCTCTGACGAAGATATCCCTCCCTTCGGAGCCAATCATAACCTTGCCTTGTACATTACCGTGCAATGTCTCAAGAAGAATGTACCCATGGTCCTTGTAGATGACGGATCCGCGGTAAATGTCATTCCCCTCAAGACTGCTCACAAGCTGGGTATTAAGGAAGCTGATTTGGTCCCAACAAATCAAGGAGTACGCGCCTACGACGGCACTCGTCGCAAGGTCGCAGGGCTTATCACTCTAACTGTCGCAACCGGACCACTGGAAAGGCAAACAAATTTTCAGGTGGTCGACATCGACGCCTCCTTCAATATGCTCCTGGGACGTCCCTGGATTCACGCCGTCAAGGCAGTTACCTCAACTCTCCACAAGAAGATCAGGGTCCCCTTCAACGGGAAAACAATCACAATTCCTGCTTCCCCGATCAAAGCTGTCATGAGAAAGGGAATAGCCTCCCAGACCATTGAGGAAGATGACAATGAAATATGGGGATTCCAAGCTATGAATGCCATAACTGATGAATCAACACCCTTTGATAGTGACCCGTTTGCCAACCTCATAGTCAACCGCATCATGATGTGCCAGGGTTACTTCCCAGGCTTGCCCCTCAATCCACTGAAGAGCACCTTACCTCCCTTGAAACAGGCTAAGGTCCCCAACATCCCCTTCGGACTGGGATATGAACCTACCGATGAAGATATCCAGGAGATGAACCTCCTAGTTCGGAAACGCAAGAAGCACGGAGTTATCCGCCGTCCCTATCATCTGACCCTCAATGGATACTTTGTTTCCGAGGGAGAGTCCGAGCTCTACCATGGCTTTCTAGAGCCGATCTATGACTCTGTAGCCAAGGCCAGGTACCCGGGTGCGGAAGTCTTCCAGGACTGCTACTTCATCCCCGACAACACCGAAGCTGCGTCAACCGAGTCTAAGTCACCATCATGCCTCGATGGATAAGCTGTCACCCTCCTCTTTGGAGAGGATAACACTAAGCACCTCGACTATGAGGACATCATCAACATCGCCCTGAAGGACAATCAATTTGACCCAACCACCTTGATCTCCGACACTGACCCGGAGAAAGCTACACAAGGCTGGAGGAAATCCATCAAATGGACCGATTGCTAAGGCCGCATTCTCAAGATCACAATTGGAGAAGGCCCTATGTTCAAAGAAGGAAGTGGAGAAGAATCTGAATCTGAGTCTGAGTCGGAGTCAGAGTCTGTCATAGCTCCTAACAATCCCGATGTCCCAGTCAAGGTCCCCTTCCCGCTATTTTATCACAAGGTCGTGGCTGATTCAGAGGCTGAGTCTACTAGGGGCACCCCCACTCCCATGAAAGGTGAAAACCTGGAGCCTGTTTTAGGGGCCACCTCCTCTGCTGTGTCGCCTCTGACTGACCATGAGATGTCTGTCCTCTCCGAGCTTTTCGCTCGTGTCAACTTAATGAACGCTAAGTTTGCTTATGACTCGTCTCAATTTAACTGCCATGCAATTCTGAATGACTATGTGGAATTTGACTTGAGTGACTACCCACATCACCTAGCCAAAGAACTTGACAAACGGGAAACCAGAACCCCCATTATTAAGGAGACCGAACCTATTAACATAGGAACCGACAATACACCTTAAGAACTTAGGATAGGGACAACCCTGGACCCCTCGGAAAGACAACAGTTCATTGACCTCCTCCACGAAGACAACATGTTGACATTCTGGTAGACAACACTGCCGAACATGCTCTCCTATCATTCATGGACGGGTATGCCGGGTACAACCAGATTAAAATGGCTGAGGAAGACATACACAAAACTGCGTTCACTACACAGTGGGGTACATATTGCTACACAGTCATGCCTTTCGGTCTCATCAACGCCAGGGCTACCTATCAAAGAACCGCTACCACTTTCCTACATGATATGATGCACAAGGAGGTAGAGGGTATGTCGATGACATGATCGTCAAATCGAGAGAACGGGACGGCGACATCAACGCCCTTCGAAAATTCTTCGCTCGCCTGCGGAAATATAACATGAGACTAAATCCTCAGAAGTGTGCATTCGAGGTCACCTCCAGAAAACTCTTGGGACATGTCATCAGCAAAAGAGGCATTGAGATTGACCCAACCAAAATCAAAGCCCTTCAGCAAATGCCTCGGCCTAGGAACGAGAAAGAGATTTCGGGGATTTCTCGGTCAGGTCCAATACATCAGCCGCTTCATTGCCAAGCTCACCATGATTTGTGAACCAATATTCAAGAAGCTTCGCGCCTCCGATCACACCGATTGGGACGACGACTGTCAAAAGGCCTTCGATAGGATAAAGGAAATCCTATCCAAACCTCATGTCCTCATGCCACCTCAACCAGGGATTCCTTTATCCCAATACCTGACTGTTACAGACACAGCCATGGGAGCAATGCTAGCACAAGCAGTCGACGGCGAAGCACGAGCCATCTACTACATCAGCAAAAAGTTCATTGAGTACGAGACAAGGTACACCCAACTGGAAAAGACATGCCTTTCCCTAGTATGGTCAACAACGAAGCTGCAGCATTACATGCTCAGCTACACGGTCCACATCTACTCCAAGATGGACCCGGTCAAATACATCTTCGAGAAACTCGTACTAAACGGAAGGCTGTCTAGGTGGACACTCATGCTGTTCGAGTTTGATCTCAAGTTCGTACCCCTCGAGGTTATCAAGGGAAGAGCAGTTACCGATTTCCTGGCAGAAAATCCCGTCAACGAGGATCTAACGACCGACACATGGTCACTTCCTGACGAAGACATACTTTGTGCCGATTCCGATGTATGGGACCTATACTTCGATGGTGCATCTTATCTGAGAGGCTTCTGGGTAGGAATCCTTCTAATATCGCCAAAGGGAGAACATGTTCCGACCTCGGTCAAACTAGATTTCGCCGTCACCAACATTGCCGTTGAATATGAAGCATGTCTCATCGGCCTGCAAACAGCCATCACACTCGGCATCAAAAGACTGAGGGTCCACGACGATTCCTCGCTCATCATCAATCAGGTGTCCAAATCATGGAAAATCCGAAGTGACAATTTAGCTCCCTACCGAGCGAGAATCAATCAAGAGGCCGAGTTCTTCGACCAAGTCGACTACTTCCATTTACCGCGAGAGGAAAATCAATTTGCTGATGCCCTGGCAAAACTTGCCGCACTCGTCAACATACCTGACGACATGACGTCGATGCCCCTATGTGTCGAGAGAATGAGCGAGCCAGCTCACATTTGTGCCATCAAGGACGACGAGGAAAGCCATGATGAACCTTGGTACCAAGCCATCCTCAACTACAAAACTAAAAACGAATTCCCTCCTAACTCTGACCAAAGAGGACAAAGAGCCATCCGTTTACTTGCATCACAATTCGTGATAAACCGAAACCAATTATACAAAAGAACACCCCAAGGAATTCTCCTCCTTTGCATTGACCATCACAAAGCCAAAAAAGTCATGGGAGAGGTCCACGACGGAGAATGTGGCCCTCACATGAGCGCAATGATGCTTACCCGAAAGATCATGCGGTCAGGCTACTACTGGACCACCATGGAAGCCGATTGCCGTAACTACGTCAAACATTTTCACCATTTCCAAGTCTTCGCCAACATACAACATATACCACCATCCCTTTTATACACCATGACGTCACCCTGGCCTTTCTCAACCTGGGGCATCGATATCATCGGGAAAGTTAACCCGGTGGGCACCAAGGGACATTGTTTCGTCCTCGTCGCCATCGACTACTTCACCAAATGGGTGGAAACACAGTCATATGCAATCTTGACCGCCAAACAAGTGGCCGAGTTTATCTAAAACAACATCATCTGCAGATATGGGGTACCCCCATGAAATCATCAGCGATCAAGGCTCTCACTTCCGGGCGGAAACACAGACCTTGCTGGACAAATACAAGATCAAACGATATCGATCATCCCCCTACCGTCCCCAAACCAACAGAGCGGTGGAGGCAGCTAACAAAACTCTTGTCTCCATTATCAAGAAAATGAAAGACACCTACCGCGATTGGCCGAGCAAACTCCCATTCGCACTCGACAGGCGCCACACCCTTCTACCTAGCATACGGTATGGAGGCATTTCAGCCGGTAGAGTTAGAGGTCCCTTCTCTACGTATCCTACTGGAGAGTCAAGTCCCTGAGGCGGAATGGACCAGTCGAAGGTACGAACAACTCACTCTTCTAGACGAACGGCGGCTCAACGCCTTGCACAACGTCCAGCTATACCAACGACGTATACAACGGGCATTCAACAAGAGGGTCAAACCCAGGAACATTAAGGAAGGCGACTTGGTCCTCAAGTCGGTCCGAGCGCCGCTACCCATCGATCCGAGGGGAAAATTCAAACCCAACTGGGCCGAGCCATACCTGATCAAGAAAATACTTTCGGGGGGCGCACTGAGACTGAGTGACCTAGATGGGGAGGATTTTACAAACCCGACCAACCTAGACCAACTCAAGAAATACTACCCTTGAACCATAGCAACCAACGATCCAAGCTTAGTTTTATAACTAGCGTCCACCTTAACCCTTTTCAAGTCAAGTTCCTCAAACGGGTTCTGAATTGAAATTGCATGTTTTATCATAAGTTGCGGCACCTTGCCCGTTTTGAATGTCCTTTGATCTGTCAAAGGCAACGTCCATTCGCACTAGAACAAAAAAAAATCCCTGAACTACGAGCATGGTTTGATTTCACCTCTTCAGGTGAATACGTAGGCAGTCCCTCTTATACATGAGGGATACAATCACAAAACCCAATCAAAATTTACAAAACATTTCGAACTACGATCATGATTTGATTTCACCTCTTCAGGTGGATACGTAGGCAGTCCCTCTTATACATGAGGGACACAACCATAAAACCCAATTAAAATTTACAAAACATTTCGAACTACGATCATGGTTTGATTTCACCTCTTCAGGTGGATACGTAGGCAGTCCTTTCTTACACAAGAAGGATACAACCATCCCCATAATAAAAAAAAACATCACCCACATTAACTTTCAAAAAAAAAGAGAAAAGGGAAAACCATTCTCTTTCCCACAAAAATACAAAAGTAGTCTTTCTCCCTTCCTACAAAAATTCCACTTTCCCAAGTGCAAACATTTAGGACGATTCAAATCGAATTGCCTTTACAAAATGGATGGAAGAAACAAGCGTTCACAATTTTTGACACGGGCAATCCTCTTATTTAATTAATAATGGGAGGGATTACAATTTCAACAACAAATAAAGCTCGACGAGTCTACAACTTGTCAAAGCTAAGGTGTCGACTAAAACACCTCACATTATAAAACTAGCACAAAACACACAAAACATAGCTAGTACAACATAATAAAAAAACTCACAACAATAATACAACATAATAATAAAGTGGGTAACGGAGGTCTTCACTCTTCCATTCTACCCTTGCCTTTTCCCTCGGGGTACATCTTCCCCTTATTCTTCTTGTTGGCCCGCCTAGCCTGTATTTCCCCCTCGAAACGGATCCTCAACGGATCTACAACGGCAACGGCCTCCAGTCTAGTGCAAGACCCCATGTTCGGCCCAAAAGGAGCCCATGCACGGCCCACCATGTTCTTGGGACCCGAGATTCTCCTCTTTGGTGGTCCCATCACATTGGGACTAGCTCCATCAACATACTCCTCGAAAAAGGCACGGTTGGCCTTGCCAACCTCTCGATACTTCAAGTCGACGACCTCGTCCTTACGGAATTTGGACCTCTCTTCCAAGGACGGAGCACGTGACCACTTGACATAAGCGGGAGTCACCCATGTCGTGGCAACGGGGTTTGATACCTCCCAAAGCGGCCGAGTGGCCGACCATCTCTCGAAGACCTACACAAGCTCAGAGTTTCGGAAAACATTCTCTTGGACAAGGGTATCTTGAGCGGGCACCTTTTGTTGACGCCCCATTTGCCTCATGAGCCTTTCGGGATAAATGAAGGAAGCAACCTTCAAACCCACCACCATAAAAGAACGAGGACTAGCACCAGAAGCAGGCAACCCCGTGAAGGACCTCAAGTGCCACCATGACACCACCCAACGGATGTGAGGACCACCCTCCTCCGCCAATCTTGCGGCCCAATAGGCCTCAGTAGTGAAAGATCATAGATCCATATTAGACTCTCTTATAAAATTAATTTATCTCATAAATTGTTGTTTATGTGATCTATATAACATGCATGCTAATATGAAAGCATAAAAAGAAAGTATAAGGAAAAACCATTTCCTTACATTGATTGTATGGTAAAATGGGCACAAACTAGTTCTCCTTACTAGTTTGTTCTTGAGCTAAAATGATGTGGATGATCCTCCTTGAAAAACCTTCAATTAGAAAGTCTCCTTCAAGTTGCACCCAAGAACAACCCAAAAATACTAACAAATATGAACTAGTAACTTGTTAATATGAACCCTTGATAATAATATTAGTAATATCACTAACTTTTCTTAGTAATATTAATAATGTATACTAGAGAATTATTGTAGAGAGATGGTAGAAAATTGTTCACATGCAAAATAAGTGAAGTGTGTAAGAGAGGTAGAGTGAACAAATGAGAAAATATATGGAGTGTGTAAGGGGGAAAAGTGGCGGGTGGATGCATGCTCAAGTGGACAATTTTTGTCTTATAATTTTATCTTACATCACATGCAAAATGTAGTATAAGACATATATTATGGTAGTATACAAAATAAGGTAAAATGATTATGTGAGTAATCATCCATTACACTTATTTTACACGGTCCACATGACCATATACGGGTCCATGTTGGTTTTTATATTTGTCGCACAAATCCGTGTAATTTTCATTTTAAACATCATATCATGTTTAAATACTTCCATAATTTAATTCGTCCAATACACTCCGTAAATATACGTGTACCACTACACATATTATTTACGTACTAATATTAATCAATTAGTACAATTTTAGTAAATTAACAGTTAATTAACTAAAACTCGTTTCCCAAAACTTATTATTTAATTATCGCATAATTAAATAATAACTGCCGCTCCTCGAGTTCGCAACTCGAAATCTCTCTAATAATAATCAACAAACCTCTTAGTCTATAAATCAAGGGACTAAATAAATTGTATCTCATACAATTAATTAGTTATCAATTGGGGTTCGTTCCTTTAGGTGTGACCGAAAGGGGTCAGTTGATCACCGCCGTCTCACGACAATAACGTCAAACTCTAGTCAGCCAACCGTTATCGATTTACGTTAATCAACTGACGAGGATCAAATAATTAAATATCTGATGATATTCTATTAATGAGATTTATTATGTTAACGCACTTTTGTGGAGGACACTAACTCCAACAATCTCCCACTTGTCCGACACAAGGTGTGAGCTACCAATTCTCTTGTCCGTTTTAATCTCCCACTCAATGCAAGGTGTCTTTCAGGTCGCACTTGCACATGAACACATCGCGAGTGGTTTTCTCGATCGGGAGTGTGACTACCTGACCGGAAAAATCTCTCACAGATTACTTCCGAGCGTGGCCACGCATTTGTAGTCATTAACTCCTGGAGTGGCCTTGAGATATAGTTACCCAACGTGGGTGGACAATTCCTGTATGCACTATCTATCCTATTGCACAATCTGACTCACCATGACCTAGTAAATGCCCTTTTGGCCTCCTTTCACGCACGACCAAGGACAAAAACCAAAGTCACTCGGAAACGCACTGCTCGGATAATAGTCTCCAGTCAAAAGAATCGACTCATTAGAACATCTTAGAGATCCCCGCCACGACCAGGCGTCTACAATAGAACTTAGGGACTCTCTAAATGGTCACTGTCCGGCAAAGTGTCACACACTCTGCCTATGTAATCGACCAGTCATCACATATGACCTTATGGTGTTGAACAACCATCAATCGACTTACAATCTAGTCACTCCGAGACGTCACCTCAAGGGACAAAATACAATGTTCATCTTATTCACTTGAATAGTGTTCAACATTGTCTCCACAACTTATTCAGATAAACAAGGTATTAAAATTTAGTCACACTAAATAAAAATTCATAAAAGAATGAATACGAAAACAATGAATGTGATTATCATATATATAATAAAAGATACACTATCCAATTATTACATATCCATAATCTAAATAAAATCTGGTACTCGTCTCAATCCCATAGAGATGACATGACCATCATGCTTAGCCTTTGATAAAGGCTTGGTTAAAGGATCATCAATGTTGTCATTTGTCCCAACCTTACAAATGTCAATTTCCTTCCTTTCCACATAATCTCTAATTACATGGTATTTCCTTTCAATAATGTGTCTAGATTTGTTACTAGACTTAGGCTCTTTGGCTTGAAAAATAGCTCCACTGTAATCACAATATAGAGTGATAGGATCTTTGGCGGAATGGACTACTCCTAGCCCCTCCATGAATTGCCTAATCCAAACAGACTTCCTTGGCGCCTCGAGGCCATTGCAAGGTACTCACCTCTATTGTAGAATCCGCAGTAACACTTTGCTTGAAGCTCTTCCAAAGAAAAACAGCTCCTCCATTTAGCATAAACACGTAGCCGGATTGGGATTTCATGTCATCCCGATCGGTTTGGAAACTTGCGTCCGTGTAACCTCTTACACACAACTCAGTTTCTCCTCCAAACACTAAGAACGAATCCTTAGTTCTTCTCAAGTACTTAAGGATGTTCTTTACGGCTATCCAGTGACTCTCACCAGGCTTGGCTTGATACCGACTTATCATGCTCAAGGCATACGCAACGTCGGGACGAGTGCAAATCATAGCATACATGATAGACCCAACAGCGGAAGCATAAGGGACGGTCTTCATGTGTTCAATTTCCTTAGGGGTAGAGGGAGACTGTGACTTGCTCAAAGTAATCCCTTGGCCCATAGGTAGAAATCCTCTCTTGGAGTCTTTCATATTGAACCGGTCAAGAACTTTGTCAATATAAGCTTCTTGACTCAATGCTAGTATCCTCTTGGACCTATCCCTATAGATCCGGATACCTAAGATTCGTTGTGCCTCTCCCAAGTCCTTCATTTGGAAGTGTTTCCCTAGCCACTCCTTAACGGAAGTGAGAAATGGAATGTCATTCCCAATGAGCAATATGTCATCCACATATAGGACAAGGAATACAACCTTACTCCCTTTAAACTTCATGTATAAACACGGTTCTTCCACACTTCTAGTGAAACCGTATTGTTTAATGACATGATCAAAGCGATGATTCCATCTCCTAGATGCTTGCTTAAGACCATAAATGGACTTCTTGAGCTTACACACCTTCTTAGGGTTAGATGTATCCACAAAACCTTCGGGTTGTATCATGTACACCTCTTCTTCTAGAATCCCATTCAAGAAGGCGGTTTTGACATCCATTTGCCAAATCTCATAATCATGAAATGCGGCAACCGCTAAGATTATCCTAATGGACCTAAGCATAGCGACTGGAGCGAAGGTTTCGTCATAGTGTAAACCATGAACTTGGGTGAAACCTTTTGCCACCAATCTAGCTTTGTAAACATCCACATGTTTATCCACGCCGAGTTTAATTTTGTATATCCATTTACACTGAAGAGGTCGCACTCCCTCAGGTAAATCCACCAAGTCCCATACTTGGTTCTCGTACATGGAATCCATTTCGGACCGCATGGCTTCTAGCCAAAGCGAGGAGTCGGGACTAGACATGGCCGATTTGTAGGTAGTGGGTTCATTACTTTCAAGAAGTAACAAAACATACACCATCCTCTTCGATGTTACCAAGGTAGCGATCAGGTGGATTAGAAATCCTACTTGACTTTCTAGGAATAATTACCGTTTCAGAGGAAGAGGGAATGCTATCCTCCACGTTCTCCTCTACCTCATTCTCGGTTTGTGGCTCTCGAACTTCTTCAAGTTCAAATTTTCTCCCACTTTGTCTCCTAGAAATAAATTCCTTTTCTAGGAAGACAGCATCACGAGCCACAAACACTTTGTTCTCGTGTTTATTGTAGAAGTAATAGCCACGTGTTTCCCTTGGATAACCTACAAAAAGACATTTGTCAGACCTGGGTGGAAGCTTATTGTCAGATTTGATCTTAACGTACGCTTCGCAACCCCAAATACGCATGAATGACAAATGAGGGACTTTCCCTGTCCATATCTCATATGGAGTCTTATCGGCCGCTTTAGTCGGGCTTCGATTTAGTGAAAATACTGCAGACAAGAGTGCAAAACCCCAAAATGAACTAGGAAGCTCAGTTAGACTCATCATTGACCGAACCATATCAAGTAAAGTTCGGTTTCTCCTTTCGGCCACACCATTTAGTTGCGGTGTGCCAGGAGGAGTCCATTGTGATACTATACCACAATCTTTTAGGTGTGAATCAAATTCAATATTTAGATACTCACCACCACCACGTCGGACCGTAGAGTCTTTATCTTTTTATCCAATTGGTTCTCTACTTCTTTTTGAAACTCTTTGAACTTGTCAAAGGCTTCACTCTTGTTCTTCATTAAGTAGACATACCCATATCTACTTAAGTCATCAGTAAAAGTAATGAAGTAGTGAAAACCTCCTCTAGCGGTGATGGTTAATGGTCCACACACATCCGTGTGTATGAGAGCCAAAACTTCACTAGCTTGTGTCCCTTTTCCCGCAAAAGGTGCACGAGTCATCTTGCCTAAAAGGCAAGACTCGCATGTACCATAAGATTCGAAACCAAATGGTTTGAGCACTTTTGATGAAGCAAGTCTCTTAATGCGTCTTTCGTTTATGTGGCCTAAACGACAATGCCAAAGGTAGGATTCGTTTGGATCACCCTTTTTGAGCTTTTTAGTTTCCATATGATAAACGTCATTAACATCATTTAAAACATAAATGCCTCCAATTGAAATGGCCTTGCCATAAACCACATCATTTAAAGAAAAAGTACAACACTTATCCTTAATCATAAAACAAAAGCCTTCCGCGTCTAACGCGGAAATGAAGATGATGTTCTTAGTTAATGTTGGTACAAAATAACACTTATTTAAATACAACTCTAAACCACTAGCTAAAGTGAGCACATAGGTCCCTACGGCAACGGCGGCTATTCTAGCTCCATTGACCATGCGGAGATCCACATCACCTTTTGCTAGTGCTTGCACGTCCTTTATACCCTGCAAATGGTTACAAAGTTGAGAGCCACATCCGGTATCAAGTACCCAAGTGGAAGTACAAGCATAATTAACGTCTATCACATAGAGAGAGGAAATCATACCAATAGGCGTCACACGCCCTTCCTTGAGATCCTCCAAGTATTTGGGACAACTCCTCCTATAATGCCCCTTCCCATTACAATGGAAACATTCGGCCTCGGAGAGCTTGACACTTTTTGCCTTGGGATTACCATTCTCAACGGCCTTCCCCTCTCCCTTGTCATTTTTCTTTGACGATTTCTTGAATTGGGACTTTTGTTTCCCTTTTCCTTTCTTGACTCCAAGAGACATGTTCTTTAACTTCATGGTTAAAACATCTCCCTTTTCACTCCCACTAGCCTCCATATCCCTCTCCGCTTGGGTGAGGAGTGCATGAATTTCATGGTAACTCTTATCCATGTCATTCATGTTATAGTTTACCCTAAAGTGGGCAAACTTGGTGGGGAGTGAGTGAAGGATACGATCCACCACAAGAGTCTTAGGAATCTTACACCCTAGACGCTCTAGGATGTCAACATATTCAACCATTTTTAGTACATGGGGACCAATCTTTTGGCCCCTCTCAAGCTTAGCTTCAAAGAAGTGTGCCGCCGCATCGTATTGACGGACTTTAGGTGTTTGTGAAAACATAGTGATCATACGAGTGAATATCTCGTAAGCATTTAAAGAAATGCATGATAGCTTGAGCTTTCGCGATATTGACCATATCAACACATTCTTGATATCATTAAACATCCTCACATAGTCATCATAGGCGGTCCGCACCGCCGATGAAGCTCTTGCACCGGGCTCGATAGGAGGAGCATCGGTCAAGTAAGTGAGCACATTGTCGGACAACGCGACACTTTTGATGTTGGATTCCCATTCAAGAAAGTTACTGCCGCCATCTTTTAAAATACATTTGTCCATTACGGACCTTAGCCATGAATCTTTGCCTAGTGAAGTAGTCGATGGAGTTGATGAAGTTGCCATTGCGAATTAAAATGCTACAACAAAAAGGAAAAATTAACATTCATTGTTTTAAAAAATACTTGTAAAAACATGTTTTAGCAAGTTTTAGCATTTATATAATGATCTCCCACTAAATTATATAAATGATTCCAAGACCCAAATATTAAACAAAAATGAGCATCGCTTGGGCGAAACATCCCATAATTGCGTAAATTCGGTAAGTCACGTTGACTAATTCTACTTCTAGAACTCTTGGTCGACAAATTTCCTCAAATTCATCTACTAGCCCCGGAACACAAGACCGTCTTATATCCCGTTGAGTCCAACCAATTTTAGCGTGTGATAACCGCTTACCACCCTACTTACCCAAGGTAAAAAGAGAACACCCCGCTTGGGCGAGCGTGACTCTAATGAACAAGAGATTCATAGGTGTTACTAATTGGTAAGGCTAATCTCAATTTTAGTTATGTGAGAGATCTTGTCAATTTAGTCATAAATTCCTTATAAGTGAATTAATTCGGTGAATGTAAATGACGTGAATTGACAACCGCGAAAATAAAATGCATGTGAATGGCGATTTTGGCATGCGCGAAAATAAAACAAGCAAACATGTAAGCATATGAATAAATCCTAGTATGGCCACCTAGTTAATAAAAACTAGTCTATTACATTTCGGAAACCAACTCCTTGGTCCCTTGCCTCTTCATTCCAAAAGTGGCTCTTCCTTGTGGGATTTGGAACATCTTCCAAAAATAGACTCCGTCTCGTTGTAATCCGTCTTTTGGAGACGCCGGTAAAATAACTATTACAAATGAGTTACATAGCTATTACTATTATACATTAATTAATAAAATGAAAAAAAACTATTAATTAATTACAAACCGACGATACGAGATCGTATTTAATTACAAACAAATCGATATTCCCATTTATTTCGGGTAATAACGATTAAAATTAACTAGGCCATACTAGGTACAAAAAGATAAATACTTTAAATAAATGACAATCATTCATTCAACTTAAATAAATCTGCTTAAAATGCTGTAAATATGATGCCAAAATTGCCCTACCTATCATTCATTGGTATCCATCTCGGGTTTTGTGGATTTAATCGATTTTTAACATGTAAAAATCAATAATTAACTCTTAAATCTCATTTAAGTCCACACTAATTGTCCAAACTGTTTTGAACCTCAAAATTAGTCCTCACTAATTTTATGACAAATTATTAGTTTGATTTGGTGATAATTTGCTAATTTAATCGATAAAATCATAATATTTAAGTAAAAATCCAAAATAATTGAACAATTACCCAAAAATTGAAACCAAAAATTTTTAGTATTCTGGAACACTCCCAAGAACACCAAAATGTCAGAAAAATTGCCCAAAAATTCCGGATAAATTTTGTGAAGAAAAAGATCGATATTTATCGGTTTTTAACCACTAAAACCAATAAACATCAAAACAAAGTGAAAACACACATGCAAAATCACTTTTGACATTTAAATAATATTCTTAAATGTACATAAATTTATCATGGGCAGAATCAAAAATTTCGAAATTATGATTAATTAATTCGACTTTTATCGACTTTTTACTCAAAAAATCAATAAACATGCAAAAGACCGAACCAACCTTCAACCTTTTGCATACAATCAGTAGAAAACATGCATGAACTACCATAAAAAATCCATGCACCGAATCAAAATTTAACTAATTTTAGTCAATTTTTCACTAAAATGTGACATTTTGACTCGGTTTTCTACCAAAAATCATTAAAATTAGCAAAATTACTTCACAAATCACCAAAAAATTCCACAAAACTTTTGAGATCAGTAGGTATGCATGTCCCAAAAATTTCGTGCTAAAACCTCTTCCAACACAATTTTTGAGTTTTTACTAATTATCTCATAATTCATTAAAATGCTTTAAATCAACATGCAAATTACAAGCCTAAGCTCTGATACCACTTGAAAGATCATAGATCCATATTAGACTCTCTAATAAAATTAATTTATCTCATAAATTGTTGTTTATGTGATCTATGTAACATGCATGCTAATATGAAAGCATAAAAAGAAAGTATATGGAAAAACAATTTCCTTACATTGATTGTATGGTAAAATGGGCACAAACTTGTTCTCCTTACTAGTTTGTTCTTGAGCTAAAATGATGTGGATGATCCTCCTTGAAAAACCTTGAACTAGAAAGTCTCCTTCAAATTGCACCCAAGAACAACTCAAAAATACTAACAAGTATGAACTAGTAACTTGTTAATATGAACCCTTGATAATAATATTAGTAATATCACTAACTTTTCTTAGTAATATTAATAATATATACTAAAGAATTATTGTAGAGAGATGGTAGAAGATTGTTCACATGCAAAATAAATGAAGTGTGTAAGAGAGGTAGAGTGAACAAATGAGCAAATATATGGAGTGTGTAAGGGGGAAAAGTGGCGGGTGGGTGCATGCTCAAGTGGACAATTTTTGTCTTATAATTTTATCTTACATCACATGCAAAATGTAGTATAAGACATATATTATGGTAGTATACAAAATAAGATAAAATGATTATGTGAGTAATCATCCATTACACTTATTTTACACGGTCCACATGACCATATACGGGTCCATGTTGGTTTTTATATTTGTCGCACAAATCCGTGTAATTTTCATTTTAAACATCATATCATGTTTAAATACTTCCATAATTTAATTCGTGCAATACACTCCGTAAATAATATGACGTGTACCACTACACATATTATTTACGTACTAATATTAATCAATTAGTACAATTTTAGTAAATTAACAGTTAATTAACTAAAACCCGTTTCCCAAAACTTATTATTTAATTATCGCATAATTAAATAATAACTGCCGCTCCTCGAGTTCGCAACTCGAAATCTCTCTAATAATAATCGACTAACCTCTTAGTCTATAAATCAAGGGACTAAATAAATTGTATCTCATACAATTAATTAGTTATCAATTGGGGTTCGTTCCTTTAGGTGTGACCGAAAGGGGTCAGTTGATCACCGCCGTCTCACCACAATAACGTCAAATTCTAGTCAGTCAACCGTTATCGATTTACGTTAATCAACTGACGAGGATCAAATAATTAAATATCTGATGATATTCTATTAATGAGATTTATTATGTTAACGCACTTTTGTGGAGGACACTAACTCCAACAGGTAGAAGCAAAACTATCCGAGTACAACTTCTTCCTCATGGTGAGGTGACGGAAGGAATAAGAAGAAGAATCAACCAGAGGCTCTACATACCTTAGCCTCTCCAATAGCCACACTTGGAGGATCCTTGGGGATCCGAATGAGGGAGCTTCTCCACAAGAGCCTTCCTTGTCCAAAGCTTGGATGATCTCTCCAAGCACCAACCATGATGGATCTTTACCATGCTCTATTTGCTCAACCACATGTACAAGGGTCATGCTACCATAGCATTTCGGCCCCTCCTGTTAGGTTCATATACCTATTATTAGACTCCTCTAATAGTGAACTAATTAACTTGTTAATTATTTGTTCTTTAGATCTAGTGCATGCATAACAATATGAAAGATTTATAAGAAAAACAATGTCCCTTACATTGATGATTGGTTCGATATATTGGGCACAAGTAAGGTCACCTTCCTTCACTTGTTCTTGAGCTTAATGTGATGGATGATCCTCCTAAGACTCCAAGTATAGAAGACACTCCAATAAGTTGCACCCAAGATTAATCCCAAAAATCCCTACTAATATTAACTAGATAAGTAGTAGAAATGTTCCCTTAATAATACTAATATTTCTATTATTACTACTTCTAGTAATAGATTTAATGTATTAGTATTTGTGAGAGATTATAGCAATTTCATGTGAGTGAAAATATAGAGAGAAGCATAAGCAAAAGCACACTAGAAAAATTGAGCAACAAAAATTGCTCATTTTATGAGCCAAAACCGGTGGCCATATACCAAGGTAGGAATCTTTTGCTTTTGTTTTTTACTCCCTTGTAATGTGTAGGTAGAATAGTGTAAGATATAGGCATGATTAAAGCTTCTATGTAGTGTCACTATCATGCTTTAATCAAAAACCAACAAAGACAAAAGAGCATCTTGTGCTCTCTCATATGGCCGAAAAATGGAACCATTTTGGTCCATTTTTGCCTTTTGTCATTTGTCCCACAAATGCTTATAAGTCATATGTTTAACTATCTTACATAATTAATTATTAATGTAATCATTTAACACTTAAATATTACAATTAATAATATAATATACACTCCACTTTTGAGTAGTATACTACCATTATATCAACATATAATGGGTCCCATAATTACTAGTTGGTTAAAATTACAACTTCTTGTAACTTTAAATAACTAATTACCTCTACCTCAAAACTTATGTAATACCTCAACTAATTTAGTAATTTAACACTTAATTACTAAATTTAATCTTATTTAATCACATTACAATAAGACGTAAAATTGCACTCCCATAATTAAGGAATTAATTAATGACGTATACAATTAATTAAATATCTATTTGAGCCTCATCCTATAGGTGTGACCTAAAGGGATCAACTGACCACCACCGTCACACGACAGTAATGTCAAACTCTAGTTAGCCAATCATTACCGATTAATGACGGTCAGTCGACTATATAAAGAATCATCCCTCACGTATTCTTAGTATGAGATTTAATTATGATATTAAATCATGTGATCGCACTATTGTCGACGACACATTTCCCAACAATCTCCCACTTGTCCTAGACAAGTGTGCGTCACCATTTCTCTTGTCCTATTATAATCTCCCACTCAGTGCAAGGTGTCTTGCAGGTCGTACTTACATTTGATCATATCTTGTGTGGTTTTCTCGATCTGAAGATTAACTGTCTGACCGGAATTATCTATCATAGATGCCTTCCGAGCGTGGACACGCATTTCCAGTTAACTACACCTCGAGTGGCCTTGAGATTTCAAACAACCCTGACAAGGTGGACAATTCCTATCGCCCTATTCCTTCGTTCACCCACACCCATCATAACCCAAAATATACCCAGTTTGACCTCATTTACGAAATCGTAGAGTATAAATCAAAGCTAATCAGAAGTTGTGCCAACTTGGGCGAATAGTCTCTAGTCAAAAGAATTGACTCATAAGAATACTATAGTAGCTCTTGCCACGACCAGGCTTTATGAATTACCAGAACTCTATAAGCGGTCACTGCCCGACAGAGTGTCCCATACAGTCTGCCTATGTGATCGACTAGTCATCCCATATGACTATATGGCACTTGAACTTGCCATCAATCGCATCACACTCTAGTCACTTGGAGATGTCACCTCATATAAGTAACTAGGGGCGAATACCATGTCAATCCAGTTCACTTTAATGGGGTTCAATTTGTCTCTACAACCCATTCGGATACGACAAGGTAGCGGGTGAGTTTAATGAAACTCAAACGATAAATGTGATTATCACATATGAATAGTCAATACACTATTACTACTTCATATTCTTTAATCTTTAATATTATTAACACTAGTTAAAATGCAATATAAGGTTGGCAAGTAGATATACCCGATATCCATATATTCCAACTTTATTAATTGCTATTTCCTTCCATTCAATGTCATCTCTAATGACATGAATTTATCTCTAAGTATTTGTCTAGTCTTCTTGCTAGATTTGGGCTTTTTAACTTGAAATAGGCTCCCACTCTTATCGCATAACTTGTGATAAAGTCATTTATAGAGGGATTCACCCTTAATCCATACGTTGACTATTTTATCACAATTTTACTTAGATTCCTTTTGTAGAATTTGCAATGCGCGAAACTAAAACACTTTTCTTAGTTTCTAACTCTTTAGTCAATAAGTCACCCTAGGATTTCGACAAATCCCTTTTGATTTTGGGAACTAAAGTTTGTGCAACACTTCAACACCCAACTTAGTTTGTCACCCAAACATGTGAATGAATCCTTTATTCTTCTCAAGAATCTCAAGAATGTTCTTTAAGGCTCTCACAAGCCATATGATGGGAATTATCTTGTTATTGAATTATAATGCCCTAGGCATATGTTTCATCACAGCACGTGCGTCTGTTGGCATACATAATCGTTCTAATGGCGGAAACATTAGCAATCGATTTCATGTAATCAACAACTTAATGGGTTCAGTGGACGACTATGATTCAAGCATAGTAATTCCAATTTCATCATCATGAATAAGCCATTCAACCTTGTTGATATTAAACAGATGTGAAATATCTTATCCTCATAAGACTCTCAACTCTATGCCAATATTCTCTAACATAGATTCAAAATCTAGGATACTTTGCATCCCTTTCCAAGTCTCCCAATTACTCTTGCCAGAAGAGAGCATTGGTACATTATTCTCAATAAGTAATATGTTATCAACATATAAGACATGGAGAAATAATTCTAGCTCCCACTTAACTTCATGTATAATCATGATTCTTCAATCACGTGAATGAACTCATCCACTATTATCACATGAACGAAAAAGTATAATCCTGTAATTCTAGCTTAAGTCATCTTGTGATCCCTTAAGATAGCTACACATAATATGTTAGGATTCTTAGATCTTCATCTAAGTTTTTGTGTTTCAAACACTTCATTAAAATGAAATGCGGCAATTCCTAACACAATTTATCTTGGTCAACATCTTCATGTAAATCTTATGCATTTGTGTACTCTAAAGCTCTATTTACCTTTAAAGAGACCCTCACTTTAAAGTAAATCTACTCTTCGGCTCGTATGTAACAAGGTCATGATACTATCACTTTCACAAAGTAATATTTTTTGAACAATAAGACATGTGCGATAAACTCCCACTGAACTATGCTCTCAAACTATCTTCATAGATAATAGTTCAATACCAACTCCCACTCTATAATTCTATTACTTTCACAAAGTAACATTTCAACGATAAGAGATATTTGTGACGATTCAATCTACTCCCACTCTATCTCTCAGAAATATATCAATATTCATGAGAGATAGTTGTGTGAGTCACAAACATATATATTTAACGGAGTATTAGGAGTTTTACTTTGACTATGTATTAGCTTTCAAAAGGCCATCCTAACATGGCAGCTTGATAATATACGAGTCTTATCCATGTCATCTATTTAATAGACTCTCTATTCAAGGTATCTCATGGTTGACCATCTGTTTAGAATAATGTGTCCATGTGGTATCGTGAATTCCCTACTTGATGAGTTCAAATACTCATTACAACTTTAATTGATCTTACATAAGTAAGTTGTTACTTTTAGTAATGATGACATAAGGAGAATCAAATTCATAGCTTATGGACATATAATGATCTCATCATCATAATCGTCTATTTGATCAATTTGAGTTGTTTATCTAATGTTTCTCTATGCAAGTAATTTATGATGATGATTTTTAGAACAAATAATATAATAAATCAAGTGATTTGGGTTGAAAACCAAATCACGAATATCCAAAATACAACCCGTGTTTAAAGGATACAAACCAATTTCCAAGTCACACAAGGAAATCAAAATAGTTCTAAAAACATGAAATACATCATAAAATTAAAGACAAAACAAATTAAAGCCAAGCTTCCATTGATCCATCACCACGGTCGGCTACTCTAGCTTCCCACATGATCCTCTAGGCTTGCTTCTCCTTGCCTTTGTCCTTGGTAGGAGGCCCTATTTACAATAAAAAGGGTAACCATCACAACTTGTATCAACATACCAAAGTTGAGATTGAAAAATAAAAGATAGGGGTAGTTATATACCAACTGGAATAACCTTTCCAGCTTTGATGTCGCCAAGGTATTTGGAACAGTTCCTCTTCCAATTCCCAACACCACAACAATAGTGGCACTTGTCCCCGGTGGGGGCACTGTACTTGGGCTTGGAGGTACTAGCTTCCCAAGCTTTAGCTATATTCCTGTTGGGAGTTCGCTTCTTCCCCTTTTTCCCGCCTTTCTTGAAGGTTCCCTTGCTCTTATGATTGACATTGAGCACATCTTTGGTGGTGCTAACACTTAGCCCCATGTCCCTTTCGGCTTGCACAAGAATTTTGTGCAACTCATAAAGGGAAACTTTCTTATCTTGCATATTAAAATTCACCCGGAATTGAACATATGCTTTGATTTTGTTGAGGGAATGAAGAATTCGATCAATTACGAGTTCATTGGGAATTTCCACCTTATGCATTTTCAAGGTCTCAACATGCTCCATCAACTTGAGCACACGAGGGCTCAACTTTTGGCCCTCTTTGATGTTAAGATCAAAGAATGCGGAAGCCGCCTCATATTGAATGACCCTAGGAGCTCGTGAAAACATGTTCACAAGCTTCATGTAGATCTCATGAGCGGTGCTAATCTTTATAGCACTTCGTTGGAGTTCGGCCTCCATAGCAAAGATCAACACATTTTTTATCGCGGCCGACTCCTTTTGGTAAACCTCATAGGTTTGCCTAGCGGCAGGGGTGGACCTAGTATTAGGTTCGGAGGGAGATGCCTCGGTAAGGTAACGAAGCTTGTCGTCACCTTGCGCGGCCAAGCGAAGTTGCGCGTCCCAATCGGCGAAATTAGACCAATTCTTTTCTGACTTACATCGATCCATGAAGGATCGGAGCCATGACACATTGGTAAGCGTGGTGGAACTAGTGGATGCAGACGTGATTGGAGTTGCCATTGCGGTTGATAAAACAAATTTGACTACAAAATAGGAAATGAAGGAATTAATTATCATCTATCGTTTTAATAATACTCGTAAATTTAACTACAAGCATTGCATTTATATAGTGACCTCCACCCAACTACATAAATGATTCCGAGATCCAAATTCATATAAACTCGGGCACTGTGAGCCGATTCATCCCTTATTAATATAACTCGGTGGATTAACTCTTTAATCGATTCTACTTTTAGAACTCTCGGTCGATAAAAATTACTCTAATTTTCATCTTTAGCCCGGAACACATGCGACTACGGTCAAAAATACTTCCGTTGAGCTCAATCCAAATTTCGATGTAATAACATTTTACTACCCCACTTCGCTAACGTAACAAGGTTTGTATTACGGTGAAGCCGGATTAACTCCCTTATGAAATTGGTAATTCATGGGTTTATACTATTTGGTAAGGCTTTATCTCAATTATTATATGTGAGAGGTCTTGTCAATTTATTATCTATCACGTTTTAAGTGAACTAAAGCGATGAACTACGATAATTATAATTGACACGGTCGATGACTCGATATGATATGCATGCGTTGTTATGGCGATTTGACAATGCATGCAACATATTAAAAGAAATGCAAAGCAATAAATAAAATTCCTAGTATGGCCTTCCTAAAATAGAAAATCAAATAATCTATTACATATTCGGAAACCAACTCCTTTGGTCCCTTGAATCTTCAAATGACACGCCTCTCAAGACACCGTCTTCGTCGGATCACCTTTCCGAATGGCACCGTCTTTGAAGATGCTCCATAATTACAAATAATAATAAAAATACAAAGCTATTCCTATTATACATTTGTAAAATGGAAAAACTAATAAAATAAAAATAAAAGTGATACGAGATCATATTTAATTACAACCGAATTAATATTCCCTTTCATTACGGGTAATATCGATAAAACTAAGGCATACTAAAATAAAATTACATAATTCAAAATTATATAAATAAAAGACATTCAACAATTGAAATATACAGCATTATAATATGTACCTATTATGCCAAATGATGTGCCAAATGTCCCTATTGAACTTATGTCGTACATATAACCCGGTTTTATGGAAATGCGTGATAATAACCTTTTAAAATCACTAATTAACACTTAAATCACATTTAAGCTCAAGTTAATTATCCTAACACTTTTTAGGACTCAAAAATTAGTCATCACTCAATTTTTGACAATAATTCAACTTGATTTAATTTTATGCTCATTTTTTACCTTAAAATCATAATATTAATGAAATAAATCAAAATTAAATTATAAAAATTTCAAAATTTGAATTTTAAATTTTTGAAAATTCTGGAATTAATCCATGACACACATAATGTCAAAAATCATGGTTAAAATTTTCGAATTAATTTTGAGAAAATATAGTTGCATTTTATCGGTTTTATCTCATAAAATACTTAAAGTATCCGAAAATTAATCCAATAATTTTTACAACCTTAGATATGATTAGTGGGATATTAATGCAACTTAAAATAATTTTCTCAAGCCATGCAATACGATTTTGCTAATTTTGCTAAAATAGTCACTATTTATGCAATTTTTACTCTACAAATCCATAAATCATGCTAAAAGAGATCTTTTAATCTAAAAATTTACATACTCTCTGTAAATTTTGCATGTGACATCATATTAAAATATCATGGCTTAATTCGAGATTTAACTATTTTTAACCATTTTACCTCTTTTAATCCATTTTTATCTCATAAAAATCATAAATTATGCAATATTAATCAAATTAACTCGACTTTTTACACACAACTTGTAAAATATGCATGTGAGGTCATATAAAATTTCTAAGGTTAGAAACTTAGTTTAACTATTTTTAGCATTTTAATTCCCATTTTAGTCATAAAAATGTAATAAAATCACTAAAAATCATTAAAATGAGCAATAAATTTCTATAAATCATAAAAATGACCTAAAAACATTTTAGGACCAGAATATATATAACATACATGGTGATTTCGTGGCTTATACTTATAAATCACAAATTTTTAGTTTTATATGTTAACCTTTTAACTCGGAAAAACAATAACCGATTATGCATGCAACATCCTTATGCTCTGATACCACTTGTTAGGTTCATATACCTATTATTAGACTCCTCTAATAGTGAACTAATTAACTTGTTAATTATTTGTTCTCTAGATCTAGTGCATGCATAACAATATGAAAGATTTATAAGAAAAACAATGTCCCTTACATTGATGATTGGTTCGATATATTGGGCACAAGTAAGGTCACCTTCCTTCACTTGTTCTTGAGCTTAATGTGATGGATGATCCTCCTAAGACTCCAAGTATAGAAGACACTCCAATAAGTTGCACCCAAGATTAATCCCAAAAATCCCTACTAATATTAACTAGATATGTAGTAGAAATGTTCCCTTAATAATACTAATATTTCTATTATTACTACTTCTAGTAATAGATTTAATGTATTAGTATTTGTGAGAGATTATAGCAATTGCATGTGAGTGAAAATATAGAGAGAAGCATAAGCAAAAGCACACTAGAAAAATTGAGCAACAAAAATTGCTCATTTTATGAGCCAAAACCGGTGGCCATATACCAAGGTAGGAATCTTTTGCTTTTATTTTTTACTCCCTTGTAAAGTGTAGGTAGAATAGTGTAAGATATAGGCATGATTAAAGCTTCTATGTAGTGTCACTATCATGCTTTAATCAAAAACCAACAAATTAAAGACAAAAGAGCATCTTGTGCTCTCTCATATGGCCAAAAAATGGAACCATTTTGGTCCATTTTTGCCTTTTGTCATTTGTCCCACAAATGCTTATAAGTCATATGTTTAACTATCTTACATAATTAATTATTAATGTAATCATTTAACACTTAAATATTACAATTAAAAATATAATATACACTCCACTTTTTGAGTAGTATACTACCATTATATCAACATATAATGGGTCCCATAATTACTAGTTGGTTAAAATTACAACTTCTTGTAACTTTAAATAACTAATTACCTCTACCTCAAAACTTATGTAATACCTCAACTAATTTAGTAATTTAACACTTAATTACTAAATTTAATCTTATTTAATCACATTACAATAAGACGTAAAATTGCACTCCCATAATTAAGGAATTAATTAATCTGTATCGCATACAATTAATTAAATATCTATTTGGGCCTCATCCTATAGGTGTGACCTAAAGGGATCAACTGACCACCACCGTTACACGACAGTAATGTCAAACTCTAGTTAGCCAATCATTACCGATTAATGAAGGTCAGTCGACTATATAAAGAATCATCCCTCACGTATTCTTAGTATGAGATTTAATTATGATATTAAATCATGTGATCGCATTATTGTCGAGGACACATTTCCCAACACCTCCTTCTTCAACGCATCAACAAAGAGGTATACATGGACAAGGCAAAAGGCAAGAGCCCTTCTCCTAGCCACCTCCGAAACATTGGCATCTAATCGGTTGGAAAAGATGTTTATAAGAGCCAACATGTCCACACCATGTGGAGCAAGAAGGAAGTTGACTTGACTTGTCGACAAACCCAACATGGAACGGAATTTCTCCTTTTAGCACAACCGGGTCGGAGGAAGCACCGTAACACAACCCGGCCACCCACCAATGGCTCCAACTTCTTCGGCAAGAGGACAAATTTCACCTTTCGGGAAAACGAAAACATGGTGTTTCGAATCCCAAAACCGAGAACATGCTTCGAGGAATGAAGGTTGCACCTTGACTTGACGGAGCACCAACAATTGACCAACTCCCATGCAAATGAGTTGATACTTTTCGGGAGGCGGCACATCCCGGCACCATTGTGGTAACGCATTCTCAAAGGCATCCATTAAATATTTTTGTGGTGGAAGAAGAAGAAGAGGTTTTAAAGAGATGTTTTTGTGTTTTGGATGATGATACAATGAAGCGCAAACATCACTATTTATACAAAAACAATCAGCGCGTTTTTCAGAAAAAGGGGAGAGCTGGCTCCCATCGCCAGGCCGCTCGCGCCTCCTTAGGCCTTCTCCCAGGATTCCCGCTTTGACTTGTCTCTTTCAAGTTGTGTTTTCTCCTGACACCTCAAATCTCCCGCCAGAACGCTCGCGCCTCTTCGGGATGATCCAGGACATTTTGTGTTTCCTCACACTCACATTTCCTTGCTTTCGCGTTTTACGAAATCCGACACGGATTCCATGACGCAGCTTTAAACATACGGATTTTTCTTTCTTTTTTTAAGGGGGGGAGGGCTAGTCGCCCTGATCCGCGACGGATCGTCCCCATGTCAATCAAAATTCCGAAATTTTTTTAGCTTTTTCACAATTTTTCAACAAAATAAAAATCGAAAATTGATAACACGACATCAGTTTTCCTCAAATCTTCAAGCACTCACAAATTCGAGTCTTGACCTCAAAAAAATTAAATCAAATACACTCGTAAAAATCTTTTCTAAAATTCTTCCCTGACGGATTGAGTTTGAATTTTTTCGAGTCACAAATCAATTTCAACAATTTCAACGCAATTTAATTCACGACACGAGTTAATAGCTCAATTTTCAAATTAATTCCTTTTGGGAGTCCAAACGTGACGACTTGTCGCAAAAATTTTCAATTTTTATTTCAATTTTAAAATTTCAATTTTAACTTCAAGTCATCTTGGTTAATTTTGTTTTCAATCAAATGCTTTTACGTATTTACGTTTATGCATATGTGCTAGCTGTTGCCTGTTTTCTACACTAACGATGCAGGAACTGGTGCAAAGCAAAAGGAGAATTGACAGCCGGCAGCGCTCCTCCGAAACACAACACAAAAAAGCCAAAAATCACAAAATGAACCACAATCCAAAAACACATATATACAAACCGCCTCATGCAAAATACAACGACACACGTTTGATACGGAAAACTGACCGTACAAACAGGACCCAGTACAGACATCTATCATGCAGACACTGGCCTAAAACAACCATCTATCATACAGACACTGGCCTAAGACAACGAATTGGGGGCTATCCGCCACCTGCCGAACTAAGCACTCCCCATCCTTTCCCAAACGGAAAAGAAAGGGAGCAACACAGGAAACAGAGGAGCAACAACGGAAGAAGAGGTGGTTACCATAACGGTAACACCACGTTCCTCCTCCATAACAAAAAGAAAAATGATGCCTGGCAGACTTCGGACGACAAGACAACTGAGGATCGTAACTCAGCGCGTTACCTCGACGTTGACCTCCAATCAACAGAATTCAAGAGTGAAAGAGGACCATGACAACGGACACTACCCCGATGTTGACCCCCAATCACCAGAATTCGACAACGATCAAAAGTGGCAACATGGGATAACACGCCTGTATTGAACCCCACTCATCGGACATCCGAACCTCTGCAGACAACGACCAACAATCGATACCCGATCATTGGTCGGGCAAAGGCCGCCAGGAAGAAACACAACCAAGCCTGTAACAAAAAACAGTCGCCTCTCCTCCTCCAGGATCATCCTCTTCCTCCAAGGCCTCCACGACGGACTCCATAGGTCCCAAATGATCCCCTACAATCAAATGCAAACAAAGAATGTCAGCCGAAATTTCGGCATTACGACGGCATAAATTGGACAAACCCAAAAAATAACCTGCAAAGCAAAACAAGGGCAATCCCGCCCAAACCCAAACCAAACAACAAAAACAATTCACAAAAAAAAAACGCACAAAAAAACAACGACTCGCCCTTCTTTTCAAGCAAAAGACGAGCCGAAACAATCACAACGAAAAACGGCACCCCAAGACCCACACAAGGTCCGCCAACAAACCAAAGTACATTCCCAATGCAATGAGGAATTTTTCTACGGCTCAAAGAAGCAATTTATACGCCAATTTGAGCACAAACCGGTCAAAAATTCAAAAACGACCGCAAAGAGGCAAACGTGATTTTATCACGCCTCAAGGCGACCTAAACCACTAATAAGGTCCATTTCAAGGCAAACTGACTCAATTCAAGCCCAAACAGGCGCTTATTTTGTCAGACATAAGACCGTCACAAAAGGCAAAAATTCCAACTTTGCCCACAATACCCAACAAAGGTCCACAATGGCAAATACGGTCTTTCCCGACTACAATGCAACCTAATGGGACCCATTACCCAAGAAAATAAACTTGGAATTGTGAGATGAGATGGTTTATCCACTTCACTCACGTTTTTCGAACATAGAGAGCGGGAACGGGGACCAAAATGGAAGCAAGCTAGAGACCTTCAATGGCGGTTTTTGGTGTGTTTATGTCGAAGGTTGAAGACGAAATGAGGGAATGTCATGCGGACCAACCTCGCGTCTTTTACAGAAAAATAGGGAAGCTCCCTTGGTTCGCCGGGTAGCTCGCGCCTCAATCAGGAGTTCCCTGCCCTTTCAACGAAATTTTGGGCTCTGGCCCAATTTCCCGTAATAAACTTCAAGTTTTCAGTGACGATATTAAGGGCCGTCATTTTGCAAATACAATAACAAATAGTGAAATCAAAATTCACTATTTTCCTTCAAAATTTCAAACAAACGGCGATTAAAACCGCCATTTTTCAAATACAAAAGCAAATAGTGAAAATTCAAATTCACTATTTTCCTTCAAATCTCAACGACGACAATTAAAACCGTCAATTTCAAAAACAAAATAATAGTGGAAAATTCAAAATTCACTATTTCTTCTATTTTCAAAAACAAAATAATAGTGGAAAATTCACTGTTTCTTCTATTTTCAATTTCAAGAATAATAGTGAAAATTTCAAAAATTCACTATTTCTTCAAATTTCAGGCGACAGCAACTAAAACCGTCATTTTCGAAATAATAGTTGGAAATAAAATTTCACTATTTTCACCACACATGTCAACGGCGGCACATAAACCGTCACTTCAAACGTAATAGTGAAGATTCCCCATTCATTATTTCCCACACATGTCAACGACGGCACATAAACCGTCACTCCAAAAATAATAGTGAAGATTCCAAATTCACTATTTCTATCACATGTCAACGACGGCACATAAACAGTCACCTCAGTCGTAATAGCGAAATTTAAAATTTGCTATTTCCTTCAAAAAATTCAAACAAACGGCGATTGAAACCGCCACTTCAAATTCAAAAACGAATAGTGAAGATTCAAAAATTAACTATTCCTTCAAATGCCAACAGGGGGCTTCCTCGCGGAACCCGCTTATTTCAAAAACAGTGATAGTGAAAACTCAAAATTCACTATTTTCACGGCAGCATCATGCGTCCGCTACTTTCAAAACAATCCCATTCGACGCGGCTATTCTCACGGTCGATCAACCGACTGCACCGTGGCTGGCGAGCCTTACTACGCATCGCGGCTGGCGAGCCCTCCTCATATACGCACCATGGCAGGCGAGCCTTACTACGCATCGCGGCTGGCGAGCCCTCCTCATATACGCAGCATGGCTGGCGAGCCTTACAACGCATCGCGGCTGGCGAGCCCTCCTCATGTACGCACCATGGCTGGCGAGCCTTATTACGCATTGCGGTTGGCGAGCCCTCCTCATGTACGCACCATGGCTGGCGAGCCTTACTACGCATCGTGGCTGGCAAGCCCTCCTCAGGTATGCACCATGGCTGGCGAGCCTTATTACGCATCGTGGCTGGCGAGCCCTCCTCACATACGCACCATAGCTTGTGAGCCTTTATCCGCAAACATGCAAGGACGTATCCGAAGATGCCTCAAGTATGACTCCTTCTTATGGCTGGCAAGCCTTTGCACGTAGTCTAACGGACTTTAAACGACCCGCACGGATAGTCGACAGACTCTGAACCGTTCCCGACGACAGGTCCTTGGCTCGTACCCTCGAGTCGCCTTGGCGTCGCCCTTCCCGGCGTCAGGTCCTTGGCCCGAATCCTTTCGAGCCGCCTCGACATCGCTTAGGTCTCCAGGTTGTATTCTTCGATTGACCTGGGGGCTCTACTTTGACTTTCGCCCTGTCCAAGCCTCAGTCAAAGGATTAGAGACTCTACCCGACCTCCTAGTTTCCTGAGGAATATTAACCGTATCATTAGTTGAAGGAACAACTTCCTCTGTCTGTTCCTCGGTTGTTGGTTCTTGAATCTCCGACAGCTCTAAGGTTCTATTACTTAACTTGTTCTTGAGAAATTCTTTCTCTAAGAACGTCGCACTAGCCGCAACAAAAACTCGATGTTCGGTAGGCGAGTAAAAGTAATGACCAAACATTCCTTTTGGATAACCAATAAAGTATGTCTTGACCGATCGCGGGCCGAGCTTATCCTCGTGTCTCTACTTGACATAAGCCTCGCAGCCCCAAACCCGAATAAAGGACAAGTTAGGGACCGTTCCCTTCCACATTTCATATGGAGTCTTGTCGACAGCTTTAGACGGACTTCGGTTAAGTATAAGAGCAGCTGACAAAAGAGCAAAAGCCCATAGTGAATCAGGTACTACCGTGTGACTCATCATGGATCAAACCATATCAAGTAATGTTCGATTTCTCCGTTCGGACACACCATTCAATTGAGGTGTTCCAGGTGGAGTTAACTGTAAAACGATTCCACAGTCTTTAAGGTGTTCATCAAACTCATTTGAAAGATATTCGCCACCCCGATCTGAACGGAGTGCTTTAACCTTTCTTCCCAGTTGGTTCTCAACCTTATTCTGGTATTCCTTGAATTTTTCAAAGGACTCACTTTTATGCTTCATTAAGTAGACATATCCGTATCTACTCAAATCGTCCGTGAAAGTGATAAAATATCTATAGCCATCTCTTGCGGTAATTGACATAGGTCCACATACGTCAGTATGTATGAGACCTAATAGGTCACTAGCGCGCATTCCAACACCTTTGAAGGAAATTCGAGTCATTTTGCCGATAAGACATGATTCACACGTGCCAAATGTAGAAAAAACGAATGCGGAAATAGTCCCATTCTCGACGAGTTTCTTTACACGTTTTTCATTTATGTGTCTCATTCGACAATGCCATAGATAAGTTTCATCTTTGTCACCAACCTTTAATTTCTTATTATTCACATGTAATATATCTGTGGTTTGATCTAAGATGTAAATTCCATTCATGGAAATTACTTTGCCATAAACCATTTCATTAAAAGAGAAAATACAGCTATTATCCTTTATTGAAAATGAAAAACCGTCTTTAGCAAGTACGGAAACAGAAATAATGTTCTTAGACAAACTGGGTACATAGTAACAGTTATATAAATATAACTCAAAACCACTTGAGAGTTGGATTACGTATGTTCCCTTCGAGACTGCAGCAACTCGTGCTCCATTCCCGACTCGCAGGTCCACATCACCTTTTTAGAGAGGTATGATGTTCTTTAGGCCCTGCAAATGATTACACAGATGAGAACCACAACCAGTATCAAGTACCCAAGTTCCGAAACTTGCATGGTTAATCTCAATCATATGAATATAAGATGACATACCAACAGGAGTAACGCGGCCTGCTTTTATGTCCTCACGGTACACGGGACAGTTCCTCCTCCAATGCCCAGTCTTGTGGCAATGGTGGCACTCAATGTCACTGCCCTTGCTCTTTGCCTTGCCTTCTGAGCCACTAGTCTCACCAGGCCCACTCTTACCGTTTCCTGGCTTCTTAAACTTTGGCTTTCCTACAGTTAGGTCGCCATGAGCCTTGCCCTTACCCTTATTCTTGTTGGAAATCATGAGAACATCTTGCTTCATGCTCCCACTCAATTTCATATCCTTCTCGGTCTGTACGAGAAGTGAGTGTAGCTCACGAGGATTTTTCTTCATGTCATTCATGTAGTAATTTGCCCTAAAAAGGGCAAAACCATCATGAAGTGAATGAAGCATACGGTCAATGACTATGCTCTCACTGATTTTGCAATCAAGTGCCTCCAATTTCTCGACATTCTCAATCATGTTGAGAATGTGTGGGCTAACCGGTTGGCCCTTCTGGAAATTTGCATCAAAGAAGCGACAGGTATGCTCATACGTAACGATTCTCGGTGCTTTTGAGAACTCGTTAGTGAGCGTGGTGAAAATCTTGTTTGCACCTTGGGCAATGAAGCGTCTTTGCAAATTGGTTTACATTGCAAAAATGAGTACGTTCTTTATCGCACCTGCTTCCATAACGAAGTCACTATAAGCAACTGTCTCGTTAGCTCTTGCATTTGGGCCTGGGTTTGGCGGTATTGGCTCAGTTAAGTACTTGAGCTTACCGTCAGCAATGGCGGCATTCCGCAATGATGCCTCCCAATCTGCAAAATTGGACCCGGGCATTTTTCAGACGTGTGAACTGATTCATGTGGTCCATGAAAGCTTTTAGCCAGGACTCGCGTCCAAGTGTGGTACTAGGTTGCACGAAAACGGACACGGACACGGACACGGACACGACACGGACACGACACGGACACGGGACACGTCACTTCAAAAATTTTAGGGCACGGACACGGCAAAAAAAAAATCAATATACATATTAAAATGAAGGGAATATAAAGAACATTATAACCAACGTCTAAAATTTGGTCATTTAAAGGTCACAAAGTCGTAAAATGAAGCCAATATTAATCTCTTATACATCGAATTTAAACTGTCATACAAACTACAAAGTTATAAATTACAAACTTAAATTTAAATAAACATTCAGCCTTACAAATAAGTAAAAAGAAGTACAGAAATAATATATGAATAGTCAATTAGATAAAATATTGGTATACAACACTGAGTCTATGAGGTAAAATATTGTTTAACATTCAAGTAAATTGTACGGAGTATAAACAATTAGGAAATTGAGCCACGTAAGCTGAAATTAGAGTAGTGGTCAAATTGACATTTGACAAATAAAAAGTTGAAACACCACAAAGACAAAGTTCAATAATCCAAACAAATGAAACAATAACCCTTCATCCTTAATAATCCAAACAATAAAGTTAAACTATTTTAACCTTCTTCTTCGCCAGTCAAATTGCCATTTCACAAAGCCACAAAGTTTCAAAATTAGGGAAATCCAAATCTTAATAACCCTTCACGCCTTAATGAAACCAAGTTTCCATTACATATTTTTATAAATTCATAGAATTGAATTAGGGAATCTAAACACAAACCCTAAATTTGGAAATTAGGGGAAACTTAGAGTTTAGGGAAAACTTGTAGTCTTTGACTGATCGGCGACGGCGATGAGAGACTGGCGGCGAGCTCAGGTAAGGCGAGGTCAGGTGTCGTCGAATTGTTGGTGGACTGATGGATGGGTTTTGTTTTGAGTGTCGTGAATGTGTGAATTGAAAACGTGAGAGTTTTGCTTTGGATTTTGCATATTTGGCGTGTCCGGCGAACACGGGCCATGTCCTACATGGTTGGACCATGTCCAAGACGTGTCTGATTAAATTAAAAACCAAGGACACGGTTCACCGCGTGTCCAGAACGTATTTGGGCGTGTCCATGGCGTGTCCGTGTCGGACACGGTGTCCGACACGCAGAGGCTAAAAATGTGACGTGTCCGTGCAACCTAGGTGTGGCACTAGGCGTAGGGATTTCGTTATTTTCAGCCATTTGTTGTAACAGTATTATCGAAATAAAACGTATTCTACACTGCGAAAAAGAAGAAAAATATAATAAGCATACTCATCGTTTATGATTTAAGTCTAATTAAATACCGCTATTACGCGTAGACTCAAGCATTTATACAATTGACCTCCCTCAAGAATTATATAAATGATCCCAAGACTCAATTATCTGTAAATTGATAAGCCAACCTCTTGGCTAATTCTACTTTTAGAATTCTTGGTCGATAAATTTCTGTAAATTCTATCTTTGGTCCATCATAATCACGATAAACTCTTCGGACTATAATGTTGAGATAAACTAAGTCAACACAAACTACTTACCCAACGTAGAAGGGGTCATATGGAGAGTAAGGTCCTATATGCCTACCGACGAAGAAGGGATTCATAGATGTTTGGCCTATTAAGACTAATCTCAATTTCAGTTTTAGAGGAAGATCCCATCAACTTTATTTAATTCATTTTAAGTGAACTAATATCTAGCATGCGAGAATGAATAAACTAAGGTGATGGCTTAAATGAGTGACATCTGTATGTCTATGAAAACTAACATACAATCTATATGAGTCAATTTTCATGCATTTTAGTAGGTGGTTTGGTTTAGGCGGAATATGATGCAATAAATATCATGTGAATGAAAAGCAATAAGAATGGAAAAACGTAAAACAAAATAAAGTCCTAGTGTGGCCTATCTACCAAAATGAACATAAATACAACTTTGGAATCCTTCCTAGGACCCGAGAAGCTTGTCTTGATGTTCCATCTTGGTCCTTGTAGCGGGAGTGAACAATCCAATCTCCATCTTTAGTCTTCTTTGAAAATTACAATAAATAAATTGCATAATAAACCTATTTACATTCTAATTTCAAAACCATAAAACTAAAGAAAATTAAAGGAGATTCGAGATCTCAAATTACATTAAAATTATGTTTCCTTCATTACGAAAACATAATTGACTAAGGCCACACTAGGTATTACAAATTACAACCGATTGCAAAAGTACGTAAATAAAACCATTCAATCAAAACATTCAACTATATAAAATGCATCAACTAATAAATTAAACATACAAGACATAATTCCTTAATTATGTAGATTAATTTATCCAAACCACCCATTTTAAATGATCAAATTATGTGACAATTCCTCAATTACTCACAATAATTCCAATCTAAATTCATATTAATCTTGTAATATGAATTAATCCAACAATATTTTAAACTTCTTTAAAATAATTTGGTATCTAAAAATTGTGAACTTCTTCACAACAATTAATCATACATTATTAATTTAATGTATAATCAATATTGGCCAAAAACAACAATAAAAGAAACAAAAAAAACTATAATTTTTTTTCTCTTAAAACATGCTCTCGGCAACAAAGGAAAAACAAAGAAACAGCCTTTTTTTTTCTTTGGCTCACGACAATTGCAAAAAAAAACAGTTTGTTTTTTTTTTATTGCTCACGGCTGAAATAAAATAACAGCCTTTTATATATTTTTTGTTTATATCGGCATTATGCCCTAAAACAAAAAAAAAACATTTAGATGAACAAATTCGTTTATAGTTGCTATTAGAACAAGATTGGCAAAATCATCTTTTTAATTTAAACATATATTCAAACTTGATGATTCAATTTAACTTATTAAAAAGAACATCTAAATCATTGTTAATCGATCATCACAATTGATTTGAATGTTAAATTAATTTGTTTGCCAAAAACTATATAGCAAAAACAATTTATCATCATAAAACAAAAACAATTCCCATTTACATTTCAATTTAATCCTAATTAAATCAAAACATCTACAAATTTATCATATTATCATCTTAACTGATTAAAACAACAATATGAACAAATCAAAATGGAAATCAAAACAACAAAAACCAAAGGAAAAACAGAAAATCAAACGGCAAAAAAAAATTTTCTCACGGCAAATTTTTTTTTTACAGCCGAAATTTTTTTTCTTCTTTTCGAAATCCTTTTGTTTAAATCATTTATGAAAATCATATAAAATAATTTCGTGGCCTTGTCTCTGATACCACTTGTAGGAAATATCGGTATACTTCCCTTAAAATTAAGGATTATAACGATATTATAATCTATGAAAACTAGTCATAAATGAATTGCATAAAATATAAGAATAGGGATTAAGAATCAACCTTCGGTCCTAGCAAAATCGGCCTAAGAACAATATCGCAATGATATTCGCCTAATCGTTGCACCCAAGATGATATGAGATATGCCTTTGTTCTTGCTATAATAGATCCCCAAAATTCACTAATTAATTTTTAGGGTTTTTGTGTTCTTGATGAGAGAATTAGGTCAAATTAGGTTAAAAGAGAAGTGAGTAAATAAACTCCTCTTTTCTCCCCTTTAAACCGTCCGAAATGGGTATTAGAGGAAGATTTTTCTTCCTCTTTTTGCTCTTATTTCGGTTTTTGGCAACAACCTAAAATAAGGATAAAATCTCCTTATTTTCGGTTATTCCAAAAATGTATAAAATGTGTATAATTATAAATCGTCATTTATTTTATTCTGTATTAATAAGTCTACACACAACAGCTTGCAGTCAATTTATTAATACCAGTCTGTAATAATTTATAATGACAATCTCGTATAATATATACTTTAACTATAAATATCACATATTTATAATTAGCTAATTAAATATAACCGATTATTTTTAATTACAAATTAACATCTTAATTCGTTTAAGCTGACATTATATACATTAATTAAATATAACAGTTTATATTCAATTTACGAATTAACAACTTAATTCGTCTCAGCTAATATTATTTAATCGGCATTAAATAATCGTCTCATCATCACATTGACTAACTGTTTAGTCAAATACAAGGACTAACCTTTAAGTCATATAAGGCATCAATGTGATTACATTTCATAATCACATCTCTCAAACACATCCTTTAGGTGTGACTTTTAGGGACCAGTTGATCACCGCCATCAGTATGATAATAACGTCAAACTTTCTAGCAAGCCAAACGTTATTAAGTAATCGTTAATCAACTGATAAAATACGAAGTATACCCTTGTGAACTTGTAAGAGATTTACAAATGTTTTGGCCTGAGGCAGAAGCCCCTTATTGTGCACAAAGGCTCGCGCCTCAATGGGGTGCCCAGGTCAGAACTCAACCGTGTTTGTTCTCATCTTTCCCCTTTAATTCATTTTCATATTTGTAATCGGTTTTTACTATTTCAAATATTTTCAAACCTTTTTTATTTTATTTCATTTGTTTTAACCATAAAACATTTTTCACCCTTGGTTCCTTATACCATGACGGTAAAATCTGTGTTTCGGTGATAATATTTGGTTAATTACATTTAAAAGGTATTTTAAAGCCTTTTATTTCATTTCTTTACATTTTGGGAGGTATTTTAAAGCCTTTCATCATTTCTTTACATTTTCAAAAAAAGCATATTAATCACCAACACAAAGTCATCCTTGGTTCCACATACCATGCCGGATTTTAACCCGGGTACGATGATGAGTATCGACTAATTATATTCAAATGAACTTAAAACAATTAGTTCATAATTATTTTCAAAACTATTCATGTCAAGCTTGCCAAGTCGAACTCGACACCGAATATCATCAAAATCATGATGATTATTCGAGTCTCGTTCCTCAAATCAACAAATGCGGTCTAAACGACCCTTTCAAACCAAAACGGGTTCAAATACCCATTTTTCAACATGTTTTATAAACGTTTTTCAAATGGTCAGAACGCGTCTTAAACCGTTGATTGACCCGCGCCTAAATAGGCCCTTTTCTTTCTCATTTTCACAACCAGGGGAGACCCGCTTGCATCGCCGATAGGCTCGCGCCTCATATGGCTGCCTAGTGCAGGGTCTGTTCCCTTTCCAGCATTAGTCTAGGACGATCCCGACTACGATTAACTCGGATATAGGACGGATCAGATGACTATCTGTTCATTCAAAACCACATTTGCATAATGCCTTACTAAAACAAATGGATCACGTTATGCACCATAAACTTAATACGGTAAATGGATGTTTAATTTCCGTCTCTCATGCAAATCAATCATTAATCCAACTCGACATCTTATACTTGATACTTGGATTAAATCAACCGACTTAGAAAGCTCTCACATGTTAGGTTTAAATTATTGGATGCGCATTCATGCATTTAAACCGTTTTATCAACTTTTGCATTCAACCAACCAAGATCGATCAGTAGAGGCCGCTACCGCGGGGGGGATTGGGTGTCTGATTAAAGGGCTTCCCAATACATACCTTCACCTCTTACGCGGAAACTATGGATAGTGAACGACCTTATCCAGGGCGTACGAGAGTCATTCTAGAGATAGGATGCTAAAGAGGGACGATTCCTTATCTTTAGTACCTATGTCAAACACTGCTTTGTGCTTCGTTTGACCGAGGTACAAAGTGGATTCGAACGGGTTCCAAGCATCCCACAAATGCTTGGTGGCGACTCCGAACATCTCTAATCGTTTTGAGACCCTTACCAAGACAAAACCGACCGATCTAAAACGATCCGATCGAAAGCATTTTTATGCCGCCGAGCGTGGCTTTTAAAAGACCACTGTATGTCCACAATCGGCTGGGCTTGCAGGTCGGCCATGTCCACAATTTCAAATCAACTTTTCGCGATATTAAAATTTCTTTGCAAATAAATTGAGTCAAATTCTTAATCAAGTATTTTATTTGTTTTTGCAATTCGAAAATCTTTACGAAAAGTCGTGCTTCAATTTGCTTATTATTCCGTAAGATTATGTTATTAGATAATAGTACTTAAACATTGTTTCTTACTCGTTCATTCGTGTGAACACTTAGAAGAACAATCGAGGGCTTTCTTATTAACGTAAGTTAGATCAAAACCGAGTATTTAACGATACTCATTTGAGTTACAACTAGAGTTAGTTGTACGAGTGGGTTAGTAATTTTGTAATCCGTAGAAAGGTACTAAAATTATTAATCGATAATAGTGGACATAGGTTTCGACTTGTGAAACTGAACCACTTCAAAATCACGTGTGTCACTCGTTTTTTTGTTGTTTGTTTTTTTACGTTTTAAACCTTGCTTAGTTAATTAGTTAAAATTTAATCAATAAACTTTAAGTAATTAATTAGTAAGTCACGCTCATACGGACATTCGAAAAAGTGGGATAAAGTTTTAAATACTCAATTCACCCCCCCCCCCCTTTAAGTATTTCGGATCGATATACTTCAATTGGTATCAGAGCCTCGTACTCTTGATTGCCTAACCGCAAAGAGGATGATCCGTCTATCCTTTTTGTTTTTATTTCTTTTTTGTTCCGCTGCTTTACCCATGTAAAATGGACTCCAAGTATCTTAAGTGTCCCATCTTTGATGAGAAGAATTATGGACTTTGGTAGAACATGATGACACACTATATAAAAGGACATGATTGGGAGTGCTAGACGATTATTAAGAATGGACCAAACAAAATTTTGGATGTTGATTACAAGAAGGCTAAGAAAACTCAAAAGCGATAAGCCTGTTGCAAAACGGCATGACATCGAACGAATTCGACCATTTTTATTCTTGTACCTCGGCCAAGGAAATATGGGATGGTATTGAATTAGCTTATGAAGGAACGACAATCGTTAAAATATCGTATTGACTTGCTGATTCAAAAATATGAACTCTTTACAATGGAGCCAAACGAATCTCTTGATAGCATGTCTGCACGATTTTCTAGCATTATAAATGAATTGCAAAATTTTGGTAGGAAGTTTGACTCTGAAGACATTGCTAGAAAAGTCCTTAGGAGTTTGACCAAAAAGTGGCGCCCTAAGGTAACGGCAATGGAGGAATCACGAGATCTTACTTTCTTGTCGTATCAGGAACTTATTGGAGCTCTCATGGCTCACGAGATTGTTCTAGATAACGACGATGCTGAGCCAAGTAAAAATAAGAGCATGGCTCTTCAAGCATCAGAAAGTGAAAAGGTTGAATCTGACATTGAGGATGAGACGGTTCTGTTTGCCAAACGTTTCAAAAAGAAAATATTTAGAAATAAGAAAACAAAGCCTTGCTATATTAATAAATCCTTCAATAAGAAAGCAACTAAGTCAAAAACGTATTTCATTAATAGAGGATGCTTCAAGTGTGGAGAGTCTGGTCATATGATCAAGGACTATCCCACATTGGAGAAAATCAAGGACAAGACTAAACGTGAAAAGACCAAAAATGAATTGAAACAAGTCATGTGAGCCTCGTGTTGGGGAGACCTCGACACAGAAGATGACAATGGGTCTGAAGATGAAGAAGTTGCCAATCTATGCCTAAGCAACATCAGTCTTGACTTGATTTCGGACAACGATGATGACAGCATCAGTTCAAAGTCAGAGTACTGTCTTCTAGGTAAATCTGACTCAGAGAATGAAAAAGAAGAGGTAAGTTATCTTGAACTTAAAAAGCAAGTTAAAAAGTTATCTAAGAATGCGTTAAGAGAATACTTCGAGCAATCTCTTGAAAAGTGTCAAGAACAAGATTTGGAATTAAAAGATTTGAAAGAACAAATTATTGATATTGCTAAAGAGAATCAACTTCTTAAGGCTAAGGCTAAGAAGCTTAAATCAAAATTCATAGCTAATATAGCCACAACTTCAGATTCAACAAATGCTGAGAAAAAGGTTCTTGAAACTAAAGTTATAGCTAATGAAGCTATAACCTCAGAACTAAAACTCAACATTAAGCATATTCAAGCCAAAGTTATAGCTACTGAGGCTATAACTTTAGAGTTGAGGCAAGTCAAAGAGCTTCTTAAATCTGAAGCTACAGCTAGAGAAGTTGTTATTTCAGATCAAAAGAAGGAAATTGATTCTCTAAATCAGCAGTTGAAGGAATCTAAAACTCTATTATCCGATACTAAAAAATTACATTCGGAGATGGTACGAGTTATTAATTAAAGATTCCAGGACCTTCGTGACAACTATAAAGAGAATAATTCCTCTAAAGATGTTGAACTGGATCATTTCAAATGTTTAAAAGAAATTCAATCTTTAAAGGATTTGCTCTTACATTCTAGAAAGGTTCATGATAAGTGGGAAGGAAGCACGAAAGTCCTAAATTTTATAACTGAGCAATCAGATAACAACATGAAAATGGGTTTAGGACATGAGTGCTATGGTCGTAGAGAACACTCTAAATGCAAATCAACTCCTTCCGAACGAGATTTCAGGAAGAGAAAATATGTTAATTTACCGGAATACTTAATTTGCAATTATTGTGGTCATACGGGACATATTCAAGACAACTGTGTTAAACGCATGCAAGATTTACGCAAAGGCATTCAATTTGTCAAAGAGTCTAACATAGTAGTAGAAGAAGACAATGTTCCCATAGATGAATCTAAATTGAATGAAGAAACAA
The DNA here is from genome assembly GCF_048544455.1 of Silene latifolia. Classification (NCBI taxonomy): domain Eukaryota; kingdom Viridiplantae; phylum Streptophyta; class Magnoliopsida; order Caryophyllales; family Caryophyllaceae; genus Silene; species Silene latifolia. Next base: position 88,653,531 of record NC_133537.1, on the reverse strand, counting down.
ACAATAACTTCCGTTGGTTCTACGATATCAGCTTTGATTACAAGAAAAAGAGCAATGAACCTAGACAACCAAAAAAGCCTATAGAGTCTCATAAGACTAAGGCTCCCCCTAAGCAATCTGAAAAGCAACCACGTGAAACACCTAGAGCTTACCCAAAGACTAGGACATCTCCAATTCAAACCCAATTGCCTATCAAACGAAAAATAATTAGACAAGTCTGGGTTAGAAAAGATCTAATCTTTTGGGTGACTAACATTAAAGGACCCAACCTTGGTTGGGTACCTAAAAATTGTATCTAATCGTTTTGCAGGTCATGGTAAAAGAGAATAATCTATGGTAACTTGATAGCGGCTGTTCAAGGCACATGACTGGAGATATAAATCTATTTCTTTCACTTGAGCCCTTTGATGGAGGTAAGGTTACCTTTGGAGATAACAAGAAAGGTAAGGTTGTTGGTGCAGGAAAGGTTGGGTATTTCCGCTTCTCATGCTATTAGTGATGTTTATCTTATTAGAGGACTCAAACATAATCTACTTAGTATCTCTCAATTATGTGACAAGGGAAATAAAGTTGTTTTTCATTCAGATACTTGTCGTATAGTAATTGAAGGAACAAGTAGCATTATTCTTGAAGGTCATCGTAAAAGGAATATTTATATGATTGATTCTGCAGGTTGAGAGGCGTCTGAGTATTGGGGGTCAACATAAGGGCGGCGTACTGTGTTGTGGCGTCCTATCATTACTGAATTTTGATGATTCGAGTTTAACATCGGACCAATGCACTGTGTCACGACTCCTGATCATCACGTCGTCTAAAATCTGCCAGGCATGTTTTCTCTTTTTGTCTCGGGGTAGGAAGGAGGAGTTATCGTTATGGTAACCTCCTCTGCTTCTGTTGTTATTCCCTTTCTTTTCATGTTGCTCCCTTTCTTTTTCGGTTGGAGGGATGGGGAGTGCTTGGTTCGGTAGGTGGCAGATAACCCCTAGTTCATTGTTTTAGGTCAGTGTGTGTAATACCCCGTATTTTATATTGCCTATCGAGTCGAGTAATTGTTTAGTCGTGTTGATATCGTAAGACCAAGTTACTCGTAAACTTGTTGAGACGGGTTTAACTGAACGATAGCTTACCCATTTACCAATCACGTTACCCATACCCATGACCCATATCATGTTACCCATACCCATGACCCATTTACCATCTAACTTGATCTTTAACCTAAATTTTTAACCTAATTTTACCCTAACCATACACACCCCTCATCTCACACGCCTCCCTCCTTCACCAACACCAAAACACCAGATTTCACGCATAGAGAGGGAGAGGGTGTGGCCGTGAGTGTTGACAGCAAAGCAAGGAAGAGCTAGGGACTATTGTTGACGACCGTGGTTGGCCCTGGTGGCGGTTGTGGTGGCGGAAAAAGGTAAGAGTCAACCCTCTCCTCTGTTTTCATCTTTCTGTCGAGTTTTTTTGGTGGTTGTTCGTGTCTTGTCGAGGCATTGCTGGTGGTGGTTGGTAGAGTAAGGGAGTTGGGTGGTAAGGGACGAGTGTAGTGGTGGTGGTTAGGGAGGTTTTGGGTGGTGATGGTGGCTAGGAAAGGCGGCAGCGACAGGGGTAGCCAAAACGGGTTTTGGTTACGGTTTTCAGACGGGTTCAGGTGGGTAGTTTTGGGGTGGTGCCACCGTGGACTAGGGGGAGGTCGAAACGGTGGCGCTATGGTGTCTGTGTGCGTGGGTTGGCGGCGACCAGAATGGTGGTGATAGATTAGTGTTTTGTTGACAGTGGTGGTGGCCGAGGGGTGGTGTAGGGGTCTTGTGGTGAGGCACGGGGTGAACCAGGCCCAATGTCACCCTGGTTCGACTCACGGCGGCGATCGACCGAGTGGGGCTTGGTTGTTGGTGGTCTGGGTCGAAGTGGGCGACAAGCACAGCGGTTGTCGCGGTGGTTCGGGCGCGCGTGAGGGGTTGGGCGAGTGAGATGTCACGGGTGGTGGAGTCGGGTTTTTCGAGTTGTTTTATTATTGATTCGGGTTTTCTTAAATCGTTTAATTCGTTTAATCTTTTATGTATCATATTCGTATTTAATTTTATTCCCGAGTCTTTTAAATAATTTATTTAATTTAATTCCCGAGTTATTTAAAATAATTAGAGACGGGTTTTTGAGTCGGGTTTGTTAAAAGAGAAAAGTTACTATATCGGGAAAGTTCCATTTTAAGAAATTCTATTTTTAGTAACTTCTATTTTGGGAACGGGAATAGTTAAGTAACTGGTTATCATTTCATTATCTTTCAGAGGGCGAATTATTGTGGATTATCACTGAGCTTTCACTATTTGACCAGCTTCGAGGTAGGGAAATACACTTGACTTACCGGTGTTGTGAGATTGTGTTGATTTGTTGTGTTTCATGTGACCAAGCTGTGATCGTGGACTTGTTCGTGGTTGTGATTTATGTTATGTTTCATATATTGGAGTATGGTTGACTGAACTGTTCGTGTTGATTATGTTATTTTATTATTTTGATAGCTGGCATGATTTCATTCATTAGTTTACATATTATGTTGCATTGATTACTGTTGAGCATGGTATATGCATTGGAGTTGGAGGATGGCGTGGTGGTGACGATGATGAGATACAATGTGATGTTGTGATAAGGCCCAGGCTGGTTCTGCAGGACTTGCCATGGTGTCCTCAACAAGGAGCGGTATCGACTGCGGTCGATATATATAGTCTACCGGGGATCGGTATGGCTGGGTTGTCCGGGTTATGAGATATGAGTTGAGATGGAGATGGAGGTGACGGAGGAACATGCATATCATATTTTGTTGTTTCGTTGTATTCCCTACTCAACCTCGTGGTTGACCCTGTGTATCCGTGAACACCTGTGATGACCCAAATATTGGCGAGCAGACTTGATAGGTTTAAGAGATAGGGCGAGAGCTTGATGGGCGTGAGACACTGGATCAGAAGACATAGTAGTTAGATAATTATTTATAAGACTTCCACTTCCATTTATGTAGTTCCTTATAATTGTTGTAAAAGAAGTTTGTAATAAATAAGTTAAAGTATTTATATAAGTTGCCTTGGAGTTTAATTTGTTATTCACTACCTCGGGGAACCGAGATGGTAACAGATCGGTTTATTAGGGAATGTCTTGCCAAAGGCTCCTTAATAAACCGGGGTGTTACAAAGTGGTATCAGAGCGAACGATCCTCAGGCCTAAACCAATGAACCTAAAGAACGTAGGATGCGTCTAAATAAAATGAACCCCTGGGAATAAACTGCTAGGAGCTCACAGTGCGGTTAAGAAGGCGCCCTTAATGCGTGCTCTTTTGCCCTCTCGATTTTGAACCGAGGCAACCCAAGAGAAAACGAGTGAATGGGGTAGTTAGAAGGAAAACCTTGGATATAAGCGAGTTGATGTATACCTTGAGACCCATATATTCTAACCATTCTGCCGGACAACGTTACAGTAAGTGTTTTGTATAAATGATGACGTGACCATATGATGTCGTGGAGATGAGAATAAATTTTCGTGTTCAGTTTAATAATCAATGAAGTGTTGGATTGTGGTAATCGTGAGCGTGAAAATAATTGCGAATTGATGATAATTATCTGGATAGATGTTGAATGATGTGCTGATAGTACTATTACGCCTAGTGATATGCGGTTATGTGACCCCGAAGCCATGCTAGTATAGTATCGTGATAGTAATGAGAGACACCATTGAATTGCTTGTTTCTAGTCGTAGCAATCGTGATTAGATGTAAGGGGTAGGTCGGGATGCGAAGGGACTTCTATAGGATAGGTGTTTACGTAAATACAAAAGTGTGAGATTTAAGTTAGGATGAGTTAGTATCGATAGTATGGTTGTAAGAGCTTGGAACATGGAAAATGAATGATTTAGTGTTGAAATCCGTTTTGTTTGATTTTACTCTGTAATTGATCTTGCCGTCATTTCTTTTCTGTTAATTTTCTATGGATGAAAATTTTATGAGAGATAGCCTCGTGAGTTAGTGTTCATTTGGCGTTGGTTTCATGCTTATAGGATATACGGATTAGGAGTAATAAATGTTTTAGTGAGCTGTGGTCGGGAAGTTCCTGTGCAGTGATGTTTTGACCAACGATTTTGTAAAAATCCTCATTTAATTTGTGTAAATGATTTTTGCATAATTCCAACTCCATCGACTAGAGGTTTCGCATACGTTTTCAAATTGATAAGCCACGAAAATTCTTGATGCCTCTATATTAAATGGTAAGCTTTGCAAACTGACCCAAGTTTCGGACCAATTGCTGTCACATACTTGTTTGGACCAACTGAGTTTTAAAATTCTTTAAAAATTGAATTCTTGAACTTTCGACCTCCTTCTTTTTATCACGAACTATTAACTCTCTGTATGTTATGAAAAGTAATGTAACTCAAGTTTTCGTTGAACGGCTGTTTATTCGTGATTTTTGAAAGTTACAATGTGAATCATGACCTGTAAAATGTGCGTTCTATATTAAGTTTTCATACAGTTGATTGATTAATTCATGAGCCTTAGTAATGTGAAATTATAATGTTTTATATGACGATAGTAGCACGCATGTTCAGTAGTTATATACCTTAACAAGTGATAAAATTTAAAACTTAGATGATAACATTGTTGGCACGATAGCATGAATAAAATTTGGATAGCATAATTTGATTCTTAATCGAGGGTGAAATGTTTATACGAGTCTAGTTGTTTGCATACTTTGTATACATTTGGCATGGTGTAATGTCTCTGGGTGTGCATCTTATTTGCATAGTGGTCGGGTATATATATAAATATAAAACTATATCGTCATATCTTGGTAAGTTGATGGTGTTAAAAGTTAATTGATCGTTCTAATATACACGCATGAATAATTATAATAATTGTGTCTAAATGTTCACACGTGTAGGGTGTCATCTGAGTTCCAATGACTTCTATGCGAATTTGTGTGCCTCTAGTTATACTTAGTACTTTCATTGCAATAGAGTATTTCAGTTGAACCTAAACCTATAACATGATAATAAACAGTGTTGTTATTTCTTATTGAATATGTTCGTTATTACAATGTCGAATATGCTAAAGTGATTCTTGCAATTGTATGGGTGTGATATAAAGGAAACTGTTTGATATAACACGACAATTGGCATATTTATATTCTCGAGTCGTTACTATCAATTATAGTAAAATAAAGATTGTTATGATAACTATGTTGACAATTATAATAGGATAACCCTTTGATGATTCACATGATATGCATTGGTTTTAATGATAGTCGTTATAGTTGCATTTAATTGAGCCTACGAGTTGCCTAATTATTTAAGTCGTGCAAATCAGAGAAGTTGTCCAAGTTGCTAATCTTTTACCATAGCTAGAATTCTACAAAGGATATGATGGCAAATGTATGTTTAAACTCTTTATGCGATATCGTTTGTTTTGCTGAAAATGAGTTGTACTAAGTTGCTGGACACAATTGAACGATATGGTTGCTAAAATGTCAAACACATGTGTGATATGGAATTAATGTTGTTGTTGTCAGGGATCATATGTTGTTACTTTTATTAGCGAGTATGTTTCAGAATTTATATCAAACAAATTGGCTAATTCGTGCTGTATGTCTGATGAGTCAAAAGGTTTTGATTACGTGTTATGTTTTCTATGGTTTCAAGGTGTTAAGTAGTGCTTATGTACCGCATGTTTTAATACTCCTGGTGATTTATTAGTGGTAGGGCGGGTCAATTGTTCGAAATTGGTAATGGTTTTGACTTGGGAGAGGAATTTGGTGTAGTCAATGTTAGATTGTATCTTTGGTTTACGTGTATTCTTACGGTTGATATTTCTAAAGTGGTTGTTCCCTGGTAGATAATGCGAACTGTGATGATCTTGAGTTGACCAAAACCCTGGTATTACAACAGTTACCCTGAAAACTTGTTATATAGCTTTCGCACACTGAAACCTCGAGGATGAATCCTTTATCTTAACACCCTTGTGTCTTAATTTGTTAACTTTCCATTTTGTAGGATGGATCCCTACAATGTACACCCGCAAGATCACACATGTCACTTGGGCGCGACTTTAATGAGCATTGTGAGAAACTTTGTCTTTGTCATGGACAAGTATGGCCATAATGGGCACCCCGAGTACTTAACTAATACTCGATTAAGAGCGTATACCCTTATCGATTCTATCCCGACTACGCGTACTAAAGGACAGCAAACGCTTTTATATGAGAGAGTTGACCACCCATTGCATGAGGCTATGCCGTGACCCCAATTACTGCGGCGGGGCCAGATACCCGCCCGAGCATACCTTTGACTTTATAGCAGGTGACCTGAGATATGAATTTTACGCTAATGTATCTGATGCCGAAAGTACGACTGAACCACCCATGCCAGACTTCGGGGAAGAGGTGAACCAGGAAGGGAAGGACATAGAAGTCACCAGAATCAGAGGAGGCGCGACCTAAGAACCGTTAGGTTAGGGTTAGTGACACCATGATCGGTCTGTTGTGGAGCCGTGTAAACTTTGGCTCCTTTCTTGTTGTTCTTTAGTTTGATGTTGTATTTTAAGTCAAGCATGGGCTAAGTAATAAGTGTTACTTGATAACAATCAGTTAATTCCATAATAAAACCTTGTTTTCGACTTAAATGTTACCGCGCAATCTCTTATCATGCGTTCTTTTCTGTTACCTGTTGTTGACAGTGAGTTGTTGCATAGGGATATGACATTTGAAAAGAGGTTACGAGGACATAACCATGTTTTTAGTTGGGTAGGATTGTAAAATCTTAATGTTTACGTTCCACTTGTTTATAGATTGTGGTTTTGATCAAGTTGTAGATCGTAGTTTTGTTCAAGCTTATGTTTCGTTGCGTGGTACCCATACAAATGAGTTCTCTATGTTGTGTAATTAAACTGCTGCTGTTATGGTGCTCTGATAGTTTGCATGAGTTCATGTGTGGTGATAGGTTTGCATGAAGTAAGTTACGGGACGTAACTTTCTTTTTAGGTGGGTAGAATGTAACATTCCGTTTCACCCGCTTGAGTTCACGAATTCTTGTACTAGAAAATCTGTTTGGTAGTTGAGCGAACTTCGAGACGAAGTTCATTTTAAGGGGGGAAGACTGTAATACCCCGTATTTTATATTGCCTATCGAGTCGAGTAATTGTTTAGTCGTGTTGATATCGTAAGACCAAGTTACTCGTAAACTTGTTGAGACGGGTTTAACTGAACGATAGCTTACCCATTGACCAATCACGTTACCCATACCCATGACCCATATCACGTTACCCATACCCATGACCCATTTACCATCTAACTTGATCTTTAACCTAAATTTTTAACCTAATTTTACCCTAACCATACACACCCCTCATCTCACACGCCTCCCTCCTTCACCAACACCAAAACACCAGATTTCACGCATAGAGAGGGAGAGGGTGTGGCCGTGAGTGTTGACAGCAAAGCAAGGAAGAGCTAGGGACTATTGTCGACGGCCGTGGGTGGCCCTGGTGGCGGTTGTGGTGGCGGAAAAAGGTAAGAGTCAACCCTCTCCTCTGATTTCATCTTTCTGTCGAGTTTTTTTTGGTGGTTGTTCGTGTCTTGTCGAGGCATTGCTGGTAGTGGTTGGTAGAGTAAGGGAGTAGGGTGGTAAGGGACGAGTGTAGTGGTGGTGGTTAGGGAGGTTTTGGGTGGTGATGGTGGCTGGGAAAGGCGGCAGCGACAGGGGTAGCCAAAACGGGTTTTGGTTACGGTTTTCAGACGGGTTCAGGTGGGTAGTTTTGGGGTGGTGCCACCGTGGACTAGGGGGAGGTCGAAACGGTGGCGCTATAGTGTCTGTGTGCGTGGGTTGGCGGCGAGCAGAATGGTGGTGATAGATTAGTGTTTTGTTGACAGTGGTGGTGGCCGAGGGGTGGTGTAGGGGCTGCTGTGGTGAGGCACGGGGGTGAACCAGGCCCAATGTCAGCCCTGGTTCGACTCGCCGGCGGCAGTCAACCAGGTGGGGCTAGGTTGTTGGTGGCTGGGTCGAAGTGGGCAGCAAGCCTGGCGGTTGTCGCGGTGGTTCAGGCGGCGCGTGAGGGGTTGGGCGAGTGAGATGTCACGGGTGGTGGAGTCGGGTTTTTCGAGTTGTTTTATTGTTGATTCGGGTTTTCTTAAATCGTTTAATTCGTTTAATCTTTTATGTATCATATTCGTATTTAATTTTATTCCCGAGTCTTTTAAATAATTTATTTAATTTAATTCCCGAGTTATTTAAAATAATTAGAGACGGGTTTTTGAGTCGGGTTTGTTAAAAGAGAAAAGTTACTATATCGGGAAAGTTCCATTTTAAGAAATTCTATTTTTAGTAACTTCTATTTTGGGAACGGAATAGTTAAGTAATCTGGTTATCATTTCATTATCTTTCGTGAGGGGCGAATTATTGTGGATTATCACCGAGCTTCCGACTATTTGATCAGCTTCGAGGTAGGGAAATACACTGACTTACCTGTTGTGAGATTGTGTTGATTTGTTGTGTTTCATGTGACCAAGCTGTGATCGTGGACTTGTTCGTGGTTGTGATTTATGTTATGTTTCATATACTGGAGTATGGTTGACTGAACTGTTCGTGTTGATTATGTTATTTTATTATTTTGATAGCTGGCATGATTTCATTCATTAGTTTACATATTATGTTGCATTGATTACTGTTGAGCATGGCATATGCATTGGAGTTGGAGGATGGCGTGGTGGTGACGATGATGAGATACAATGTGATGTTGTGATAAGGCCCAGGCTGGTTCTGCAGGACTTGCCCTGGTGTCCTCAACAAGGAGTGCGGATCGATCGCGGTCGATATATATAGTCTACCGGGGATCGGTATGGCTGGGTTGTCCGGGTTATGAGATATGAGTTGAGATGGAGATGGAGGTGACGGAGGAACATGCATATCATATTTTGTTGTTTCGTTGTATTCCCTACTCAACCTCGTGGTTGACCCTGTGTATTCGTGAACACCTGTGGTGACCCAAATATTGGCGAGCAGACTTGACAGGTTTAAGAGATAGGGCGAGAGCTTGATGGGCGTGAGACACTGGATCAGAAGACATAGTAGTTAGATAATTATTTATAAGACTTCCACTTCCATTTATGTAGTTCCTTATAATTGTTGTAAAAGAAGTTTGTAATAAATAAGTTAAAGTATTTATATAAGTTGCCTTGGAGTTTAATTTGTTATTCACTACCTCGGGGAACCGAGATGGTAACAGATCGGTTTATTAGGGAATGTCTTGCCAAAGGCTCCTTCATAAACCGGGGTGTTACAGTGTGTGTATGATAAATACTTGCATCAGACCTTGTTTGTATAGTCAGTTGCGTCAAATGAGTGTCTGTATCAGACTCTGTTTGTATGGTCAGTCATTTGTATCAAATGTGTGTCCATGTATTTTGCGTGAGGCCGATTTTGCATATATGGCCTTTTGTGTACTTTTGGTTTGTAGTTTTTTTTCTTTGTGCTTTGCTTTTTTGTGTTGTGTTTCAGAGAAGTGCGGTCGACAGACGGCTTCCCGTTTGCTTTGGCATTTGTTCCTGAAATGTTAGCGTAGAAAACAGTCAATAGGTAGCACATACGCATTCATACATGCATATAAACACGTAAAAACAGGCAAAAATTATGTCGAAATAACCGGGATGACTCGAAGTTAGAATTTGAAATTGCTCATTTGAAATTGAATTTTTGAAAATTTCGCGACAAAGCATCACACTTGGATTTTTCAAAATGGAATTGTTTTGAAATTTTGAGAAATTAATCCGTGTTTCAATTAAATTAACTCGAAAAACTGCATCAAATTTTGCCGAAATTGAGTTTAAACTAGAACCGTCTTTTAAATTTGAGACGAAGTGAAAATAAAAGGAGAGTTTATAAATTTTTTGATTTTTAGATTTTGGAAAATCGAGACTCGAATCTTGCGAGAGTGATTTGTGAGACCGAAATCTGTAAAATCGATTTTGCGAAAAAATTTCGTCAAGAAAACGATCTGTCATGGATCGGAGCAACTAGCCCTTCCCCCCTTTTAAAAAAAGAAAAGGAAACTCGTATGTTTAAAGGTGAGTCGTGAAAACCGTGTCGAATTTCGTAAAACGTGAATCCCAGGAAATATGAGTGTGAGAAAACACAAAAATTCTTGAGCCAGACGTAAGGGGCGCGAGAATTATGGCGAGGAAAAAGAGGTGTCAGAAGAAAAGAGAACTTGACAAGGAGAAGTCAACACGCGAATCCTTAGAAGCAGCCTAACGAGGCGCGAGCATTTTGGCAATGCAAGGGGGCCTCCTCTTTTTTCTGAAAAAAAAAACGCTGATTGCTTTGTATAAATAGCGAGTTTGTGCTTCATTGTTTCATCATCCGAAACATAAAAACCTCTAAGAAAACTTCTCTTCTTTTTCCACAAAAAATTCATGGATACTTTCGAAGGTAGGTTGCGACATTGCTGTCGGGATTTGTCGCCTTCCGAAAAGTATCAACTCGATGTAATGGGAGTTGGTTAATTGTTTATGCTTCGCCAAGTCAAGATTCAATCTTCATTCCTTAATGCATGCTCTTGGTTTTGGGATACGAGACATCATGTTTTTATCTTCCGAAAGGCAAAATTTGCCTACTTTCCAGAGTAGGTGCTATTGGAGGGTGGCCGAGTTGTACTCCGGTGCTTCCTCCTACTCGGATGTGCTATAAGGACGCATTCCGCTCCATGCTAGGCTTGTCGGTAAGCCAAATGAATTATCTCCTTACTCCTCATGGTGTTAACATGATGTCCTTTATCAACATCTTTTCCAATCGATTGGATGCTAATATTTCGGAAGTTGCTAGGAAAATGGCCCTTGCCTTTTTCCTAGTGCATGCTTATCTTCTTGCTGATGTTTTGAAGAAGGAGGGACCGAAATGGTATGGTAGTATGACCCTAATTCACATTTTTGAGCAAATGGAGCATGGACAGGACCCGTCTTGGTTAGTGCTTGGTGAGTTCGTTCAAGCCTTGGATAGGAAGGTGCCTTATGGAGATTCACCATCACTCGGATCTCCCAGAATTCTCCAAGTATGGCTCATGGAGATGTTAAGGTATGTTAAGCCTCCAATTGATGCTTCTTCTTACTCCTTCTGCCACCCTCCTATGAGAAAGAAGTTGTATGCGCATAGCTTTGCATGCACCGAGGCCTATTGGACCTTGAAGTTGGTGGAGGAGGGCGGTCCTCACGTCCGTTGGGTGGTGTCGTGGTGGCGCTTGAGGTCCTTCACGGGATTAACAGCTTCGGCCGCTTCTTCCCGTTCTTTGATGATTGTTGGTTTAAAGGTTGCTTCCTTCATTTATCCGGAAAGGGTTATGAGGCAAAAGGGCCGTCAACAAAAGGTGCCCTCTCAAGACACTCTTGTTCAGGAGAGCGTGTTACAAAATTCCGAACTAGTGGAGGCTTTTGAGAGGTGGTGGGCCACTCAGCCAACTTGGGAGGTGCCAAATCCCGCTGCTACGACATGGGTGACTCCCGCTTATATCAAATGATCAAGAGCTTACACCTAGGAAAAAGGTCAAAGTTTCTCAAGGATGAAGTCAACGACTTGAAATACCGGAAAACGGCCAAGGCAAACCGTGTTTTCTTTGATGATTTTAATGATGATATGAGCCCTGAGTGTGATGAGGCCTCCAAAGAAGAGGAGCTTGGATCCCAATGAGGCTTTGGGCCATGTGTGGGCTCAGCTTAGGCCGGGTAGGAGCCCGAGCGCAGTGGTTGTTGCGGATCCGTTGAGGATCCGTTACGAGGAGGAAATTCGTGCTATGCGAGCTAGCAAGAAAAACAAGGGGAAGATGCATGTCGAAGGCAAAGGCAAGGGTATAATGGAAGACTGAAGATCTTCGTCTCCCTTTTATTATTTTGTTGTATTAGTATTTGTGTGTGTATCGTTATTATGTCGTATTAGTTATGTTGTGTGCTGGTGTGTGTTAGTTTTACTATGTAAAATGTCCTAGTCGGTGCTCTAGCTTTGCAAATCGTGGACTCGCTTACCCTCTTATTGTTGCCAAGTTTGTAATTCCACCTATTATTAATTAAATAACGGAATTACTCGTGCGGAAAAAATGTTGTGAACATTTGTTGTTTCTTCATCCATTTTGTGAAGGTAATTCGGCTTGAATTATCCTAAACTTGCACATGTGAAGGGGAGTTTATTGCGGAGAGGAAGAAAGTTTTTTTTTTTTTTTGTAATGTGGAAAGCGGTATGTTTGTTGTGTTTTTCGTTGTGAAATTTGTATGGGCTGTTGTAAGAAAGGACTGCCTATATATTCGCGTGATGCGAAATCAAACTATGCTCGTAGTTTAGGTGTTTTTGCTGTGCAAATGGATGATGCTTTTGGCGAATCAAAAGCTGCTGGAAACATGGCAAGATGCCATAACTTAGACTCGATAAACATGCAATTTCAAATCAGAAAATTTGAGGGATTGACTTGAGAGTTGGGTGCGGTCGTTAGGAAGGGTTGCCGATGCTGGGTCGTGGCCACTAGTCGTAAAATTAGGGGTGGTTGTTGGTGCTAAGTTTCAAGGGTAGTATTTCTTGAGTTGGTCTAGGTTGGTTGGGTTTGTGAAGTCTTACCCATCTAGGTCACTCAATTTCACTACTCGTCCCCCCCCCGAAAGGATTTTCTTGACAAGGTATGGTCCTGCCCAATTGGGTTTAAATTTCCCCCTCGGATCGACAGGTAACGGTGGTCGAACATACTTGAGGACCAAGTCGCCTTTTTTGATGTTTCTGGGTATGACCTTCTTGTTGAATGCCCGTTGTATACCTCGTTGGTATAGCTGCACGTTATACAAGGTGTTGAGTCGTCATTCATCTAGGAGGATGAGTTGCTCGTACCTTTGACGGGTCCATTCCGACTCCGGGACTTGGCTTTCTACTAGAATGCGTAGAGATGGTACTTCTAGCTCTACTGGTTGTACTGCCTCCATACCGTATGCTACGTAGAAGGGTGTTTCTCCTGTTGGTGTTCGATTGGAGGTTTGGTATCCCTAGAATGCGAATGTGAGATTGCTCGGCCAATCGCGGTAATTGTCCTGCATTTTCTTGCTGATTGTGATGAGTGTTTTGTTTGCTGCCTTTACCGCTCCGTTGGTTTGGGGACGGTAGGGAGATGAAAGGTGTCGTTTGATTTTGTACTTGTCTAACAAGGCTTGTGCTTCGGCTCGGAAATGGGAGCCTTGGTTGCTGATGATTTCATGGGGTACCTCGTATCTGCAAATGATGTTGTCTTTGATGAACTTGGCCACTTGTTTAGCGATCAAGACTGCGTAGGATTGTGCTTCTACCCATTTTGTAAAGTAGTCGATGGCGACTAGGACAAAGCAGTGCCCTTTGGCGCCTATTAGATTGGCTTTGCCAATGATGTCGATGCCCCAGGTCGAGAAAGACCAGGGTGATGTCATGGTGTATAGAAGCGATGGTTGTATGTGTTGTATGTTGGCGAAGATTTGGCTGTTGTGGCAATGTTTGACGTAGTTTCTGCAATCGGCTTCAATGGTGGTCCAGTAGTAGCCTAACCGCCTGATTTTTCGGGCTAGCATCATTGCGTTCATGTGAGGGCCACACTCTCCATCGTGGACCTCTTCCATGACTTTCTTGGCTTTGTTGTGGTCAATGCAAAGACGAAGGATTCCTTGGGGTGTTCTTTTGTAGAATTGGTTTTGGTTTATCACGAATTGTGATGCAAGTAAACGGATTGCTCTTTGCCCTCTCGGATCGGAGTTAGGAGGGAATTCGTTTCTGGTTTTGTAGTTAAGGATGGCTTGGTACCAAGGTTCGGCATGGTTTTCCTCGTCATTGTTGATGGCACAGATGTGAGCTGGCTCGCTCCTTCTTTCAACGCATATGGGCATGGATTTCATGTCATCAGGTATGTTGATGAGTTAGGCAAGTTTTTCTAGGGCATCGGGAAATTGGTTTTCTTCTCTAGGCAAGTGGAAGTAGTCAATTTGGTCGAAGAATTCGGCCTCTTGGTTGATTTTTGCTTGGTAAGGCGCTAGGCTGTCACTTCGGATCTTCCATGATCCAGACATTTGATTGATGATAAGCGAGGAATCACTGTGGACCCTCAATCTTTTGATGCCAAGTGTTGTGGCTACTTGTAGGCCGATGAGGCATGCTTCGTATTCGGCGGCGTTGTTGGTGACAACGAAGTCTAGCTTGACTGAAATCAGAATGTGTCCTCCTTCGAGTGATATCAAAAGGATTCCTACTCCGAAGCCTGTCAGGTTTGATGCACCGTCGAAGTATAGGTCCCATGCGTCGGTGTCGGCACAAAGGATGTCTTTGCCAGGGAGTGACCAGGTGTCGACCGTCAGATCCTCGTTGACGGGGTTTTCTGCTATAAAATCGGCGATAGCCCTTCCCTTGATGACCTTGAGGGGTACAAATTTGAGGTCGAACTCGGATTGCATGAGTGTCCATCTGGATAGTCTTCCGTTCAATACGGGCTTTTCGAAGATGTACTTGCTGGGGTCCATCTTGGAGTAGATGTGAACCGTGTAGCTGAGCATGTAGTGTCGTAGCTTCTTTGTGAACCATACCAAAACGAGGCATGTCTTCTCCAATTGGGTGTATTTGGTCTCATAGTCAATGACCTTTTTGCTGATCTAGTAGATGGCTCGTTCTTCGCCGTTGACTATCTATGCTAGCATTGCCCCCAGGGTCGTGTCGGTGACGGCCAGGTATAGGGATAAGGGTGTTCTCTGCTGTGGCGGCATGCGGACAGGATATTTGGCTAGGATTTCATTTATCCTGTCGGAGGCTTTTTGGCAATCATCATCCCAATCGGTGTGATCAGGGATGTGAAGATTTTTGAGGATAGGCTCGCAAATTATGGTGAGCTTGGTTATAAAGCGGTTGATGTATTGAACTTGACCCAGGAATCCCCGAATCTCCTTCTCGTTCTTAGGCCGAGACATTTGTTGGAGAGCTTTGATTTTGGTTGGATCGATTTCGATGCCTCTTTTGCTGACGACGTGTCCCGGGAGTTTTCCGGAGGTGACCCCGAATGCACACTTCTGAGGATTTAGTCACATATTGTATTTCCGAAGACGGGCGATGAATTTCTGAAGGGCGTCGATGTGGCCATCTCGTTCTTTTGATTTAACGATCATGTTGTCGACGTACACCTCCACTTCCTTATGCATCATGTCGTGTAGGAGGGTGGTGGCGGTTCTTTGATAGGTTACTTCAGTGTTGATTAGACTGAAGGGCATGACACTGTAGCAATACGTGCCCCACTGTGTAGTGAATGCAGTCTTGTGCATGTCTTCCTCGGCCATGTTAATTTGATTGTATCCAACATACCCGTCCATGAATGAGAAAAGGGCGTGTTTGGCAATGTTGTCCACCAAGATATCGGCGTGCGGTAAGGGGAAGTCGTCCTTTGGACTTTTCTATTAAGGTCTCGGAAGTCAACGCAGACCCGAATTCTCCCATCCTCTTGGGTACAGAAACTATGTTAGCCACCTAGACGAAAAACTCGGAAACTTTAATTAATCCAGCTTTGAATTGTTTGTCAACCTCTTCTTTTATTTTTAATGCCTATTCAGGGCGCATGCGGCGCAGCTTTTGCTTCACGGGTTTACTTCTGGGCTTAATAGGTATCGCGTGCTTTGCGGTCTCCCTGTCAATCTCAGGCATATCTTTGTAGGACCAAGCAAATACGTCCTCGTATTCGAGCAAGAGGTCGATGAATTGTCGTCTTTCCGAAGGGTCGAGGGTGGTCCCTATCTTAAGTTCTTGAGGTGCTTTCTCAGTGCCTACATTTATAGGTTCAGTCTCCTCAGTGATGGGTGTCCTACGTTCGCGTTTGTCGAGTTCTTTGGCTAAATGAGGTGGGTAATCACTCAAGTCAAAATCCTCATGTTCGTTCAGAATTGCATTGCAGTTAAAATGAGACGAGTCGTAAGCAAACTTGGCATTCATTAAGTCAATCTGAGTGAAGACCTCGGACAGGACAAAGGAGGTGGCCCCTTGAACAAGTTCTAGGTTGCTACCCTCTGTGCGGATAGGGGCGACAATAGTTGACTCAGCCTCTGCGACAGCCCCGAGATTGTGATAAAACAGCAGGAAATGGACTTTTTTGGTGGACGGGGGTACGATTTCTGGAACAATCCCCAGCTTATCGTAGAACAGTGGAAAGGGGGTTTTGACAGAGGTATTGGAATGTTAAGACCCAAGACAGACTCTGACTCTGACTTGTCATCAAACTCGGGTTCAAACTCATCTCCACTTTGCTCCTTGAACATGGGGCCTTCTCCGGTTATGATATTGAGAATGCGGCCTTGATGATCAGTCCATTTGAAAGTCTTCCTCCAGCCTTGGACAATTTTCTCTAGGTCATTATCAGAGATCAAGGCAGTAGGGTCGAATTGGTTGTCTTTGAGGGTGATAGTTATGATCTCCTCGTTGCTGAGGTGCTTGATGTTGTCTTCTGCAAAAAGGAGGCTTACAGCTTGCCCGTCCAGCTAAGGGGTCGACTCAGACTTAACTGGTGTAGCATTGGCGTTGTTGTCAGGGATGAAGTAGCAGTCTTGAGAAACTTCTATACCTGGATGTTTGACCTTTAACATGGGGTCGTGGGCTGGCTCAGGAAAGCCGTTGTAAAGTTCGGATTCTCCTTCAAGGACGAAATATCCATTGAGGGTCAGATGGTATGGGCGAAGGATGACTCCTTGCTTTTTGCGCTTTCTTACGAGGAGGCCTATCTCCTGGATATCTTCATCAAATGGTTCGTAACCTAGTCCGAAAGGGGCGTTGGGGACCTTGGCCTGTTTCAGGCGAGGCAAGGTGCTTTTCAGCGGGTTGAGGGACATGCCCAGGAAGTACCCCTGGCGCATCAAGATATGGTTGTTTGTGAGATTTGAGAACGGGTCACAATCAAAAGGTGTTGGATCGTCGGTTAGGGCATTCACAGCTTAGAATCCTCACATTTCGTCGTTAACCTCCACAGTGACCTGAGAGACTATCCCATTTTCCATGATAGCTTTGATTGGGGATGCGGGAATGGTGATTGTTTTCCTGTTAAAGGGGACCTTAATCTTCTGGTGAAGGGTTGAAGTGACAGCTTTGGTGGCATGGATCCAAGGACGCCCTAAGAGCATGTTTGTAGATACCTCATTTCTGCACCTCCCGCCAACCACCCAGTGATGATTAGGCCGAATGTTTGCTACGCAGAACGATTTATGACAGTCTGTAAGTTTATCGTCAAGTGATAGCTCAAACACTCGAGTCTACCCCTTGGTCGTCATCTATGCACCGATACGGTCGTTTTGACAGTAATTAGTGTTCATTTGGAGTCCGGGTCAAAACCCGCTTCATTTTCTAAGAAACCGTTTAAAATGCCGAGTCGGAATGTTCTAGAATATTCTAGATATTTATTCCCAAATCAAATTTTATATCTTTTGGTAAAATATCTTCCGCATATCATATTTTACGGAATAAGGAAGTATAGATCTACCGCAATTCTATAACAGAAACGCGGAAATCTTTCTTCCGGAGGAGGAAACCTATGGGGAAATGGCGCAGCAGATGCTGCGCCTCTTGGAAAAACCGCAGCAGCTGATGCACCTCTTCCCCAGCCCTGTTTGGCTGTTTACGGAATATTTCCGTGATTTCTTTCCAAAGTTTGTGTCATTCCAAAACTCTCCATATTTTTCACGCGAGTGTCCGCCCTTCTCTTCTCCCTTTGCATTCTAGACCTTGCTCTAAGCTTTCGACGCCTACGTGCTTGATCAGTCGACCACGTAAGCTCAGATCATTCTGAGTACCAGTCACGTTGCATGACCGACCAATTTGACCACTACACATCAATCAACTAATCTAAAATCCTCTAACGAGGGCACTTTCTACGTACATTCGAGTCGAGCAATCACTAACGTTAACTTAGTTAATCTCGTTCCGTCAAACATGTAAGTCTGAGGGTGTAAATCCCACTTTTAATTTATGTTTTATTTTTGTACCAATTAATGTAAGGTTCACGTCAAAAATACATTCAAAACCGATCTTAAAAACCCTTTTGTAAAACTGTTTTTACACAGCAGTGGATATCAGACGTCGAGAAGAAACGCAGCAGCAGCTGCGCCTCTTCGAAGGGTCGCAGCATATGTTGCGCCTCTTCCAGAGGTTGCTTGCTGCTCCTGCTCTTCTTCTTCTTCCTCGGTTTCCATTGTTTTGCCCTTTTCATCTTATTTTCTTACTTTCTTTCATCCTTCAGTACACAAATCATCTTTTAATAATCCTTTTTAATTATAACGTTTTATTTCGACTTAAATCCCTTATAATTCGATATTTGCGGGTTTTCGTCACTAAATCAAACCCGGATTTTAGGAATTCGATTTGTCCATATCAAGTTTCTGGGATTCGTATTTGGTACATACCTTTTTATATTTTGTTCTGTTTGCTTTCCAACCGTCTTAAACCCAAGTGTAATAAATAAATTAGTTCCGACATCCTAAATGAATCTATTTTATTTTAATTCATTTTAACCCGTTCTTATCGCTTTTATGATAGTTCCATATGTATATAACCTGCTAAATCACCTCCACTTGAGTCTAAATATCAATAATCGATCTTAAACTTACCAACGAACATTAACGGATTGCGGTTCTGACTTCACAGACAGAACTCAACTCCAGAACAGACGCAGTAGGAGCTGCGCCTCTTCCAAGGGACGCAGCATATGCTGCGCCTGTTCTGAGATGATTTCTATCCCTGAACTCATTTTCGCCTTGACGTAGTCTCTAATTGCGTGTTTAATTAACTAATAATCGTAATATCGCCCCTATAATGACCTATTTTATCGCTTTAATTCTAACCCTTTCATTTTTATTTACTTTCATCTTCAAAATCTCGTTTCAAGTGTATTTTTGACGTAAATCAATTAAGCCATTATAATTATTGTAATTTTAATTATTGTATTTATTATTTTACTATTGGGTATTATTTATTTACTTGATTTTTCACATGTAATTAATCTAATATTCAACTTCAACCTTAACTGTTTGCTAAATTATGTGTCAACCGACCTAGTTTAATCTCACATGCTAGGATTAATCTTTTGTTTGTTGCATTTCATTCATTACATCGACGACATATGAAATATGAACGATTTCCCTAATCATTAGTAGAGGCCGCTATCGAGGCGGGCGGGATTAGGTGTTCAATAAAAGGACTTCCTAATACGTACCCTCACCCATTACTCCAGATCTCTGTGAACATCCATGTTCATTGGCATCCACGAGAGTCATTCTAGACATAGAATGCTAAGGGTAACGAGTTTTTAGTGTCTATGTCATTACTTTGTGTCTTGACATGACACGAGGTATTCGAACGGTTCCAATTTCCTATAAAAATTGGTGGCGACTCCACAAATGCACGCTTATTCAATCGCCTTCCGCGCGCGCCGCGGCGTGGCCCATGTCCACAGTTTGGCGACTCCGCTGGGGTTGATACACTTACGTGTTACCTAGGGTGAAACTTGAAGAAGATTTGGGAATAGTTTGTACGAGACAGTTGTCGACTCTCATTACTCGACCTTCTTAGGTCATTTTATTTGGCCTTCATAGGCTTAACCCAACCCATTCGACCAATCGTCCTGTCTGGACGGTCCAAATTCCTATCTGAGCCTTAAGATTAATAACGATTGACGTCAACCATACAGTGGTACATACTCATGTTTGTATCAAGGGCTTTAACTACTCGAGGGAATGGACTAGGAACCGACCTTACTCATGTTTGGCACGGACCTCTCCAAAGACCAGGGTTTGATTGCTTGTTATGGCAACCCACCTTTTAAACCAAAACCCTTTAAATGCACTCAGCATACCGTTATAATGCATGTATGTATATACGTGATCACCATTTATAAATAAAACCATGACAAAATAAAATCCTTTCAAAATGTAAAAATTTTCGAGATGGCCTAAAATAGCGCAAAATAAGCCGAAACTCTGTCCAAATGTCAAGTTAAAATTCGGGCCTCAAATCCATTTCAAACTTCACTTTGAGTCAGCACTTCTATAACTACACTACAGTTGTCAAGAACCAACATTTTAAAATTTGTCCTTTTCAAACCTCACTTCACACAGTGGCACACACCCACTTCACGAGTCAAATCTTTTCTTGAGTAAGTGTGCAAAAATGGTCGATCGTGTTTTGATTCGTCGTCGATTTCGTATCCCCAGTTCCAAAATGGTGAGAACTAGTCAAGGAAGCTTTAATGGTCGATCCAAACAACCCGTGAATGTTAATGATCAAATCCTAGCCGCGCTTATTCATCTCCACACAAGCCAAGACCAAGCTTATGCTCGCCTTAACGCTATTGAAAGTCGGATTGTTGATGTGGAAATTAGACTTCCTCCTGTAGAGAACGACATTCCCGACATGGCCGTACATGATAACCTTCCACCCTTTGTTGAACAACCAGAAGTCAATCCTCCTCCAGGTCCTACTGAAGCTGAAAAGCGACTCAAATACTTGGAGGAGTAGTTAATGTACCTTAAGGGAGATGACATCTATAGGGAAAATAATCGCAAGTATGAGGCAGTAAATGCTCAATTGCCAACTAACTTCAACATGACTGACATTCCAAAGTTCAAGTGACAAGAAAAACCTTTGAACCACATTCGTGCCTTCAAAGATTAATTGTCTATCAAAGGCATTAAACCAGAGATGTTCTTAAGGATCTTTCCTTCATCTCTCGACACTATCCCCAAACAATGGTTCTACTCCTCGGAACATAAGAAAATTGCTACCTAGGATGATGCCGCAATTGAGTTCACCAAACAGTACGCAGATAATGCTGAAATCCAAGTCAATATGCGCACTCTAGAGGTTCTTACCCAAAATGAGAAATAAGGCTTCACCGACTTCCTAAGTAGGTGGAGAAAGACTAGCACCCAGTTGGTTGAACGCCCAGATGAAGCCACTCTTGTGGAAAAGTTAGTGGATAATTTGAGACCCGTTTATGCGAACCATTTGAGGTACCAAAACATAAAGACTTTCAAAGACTTGACTGTGCTGGGAACGAGAATTGAAGACGACATCCATAGAGGACTCTTGTCCAAAACGGTAGGTCGCGGATATCAGGGTTCCATGAGTCGTTCTTAAAGCTCACTAGCAAGACCGATGAGGTTAACCTTGTTGAATCATCTAAGAAGAATAACCCGCAAAGGAAGTTCACAAACATTGGTGATTCATATTCCAACGCTCTGAAAAGGTTGATAAAACAAGGTAAGCTCCAACCCATAGGACCTACACCTGACCCAGAGAAGAAGTCTAAATTCTGGGATGAGAACGCATACTGTGAATATCACAGAGGCAAGGGACACGATACAGAAAAATGCTTCCAATTGAAACATGTCATTCAGGATATGATTGAAGATGGTTGTTTACCCATACCTCCCGGGAGCAAGCCTAACAACACTCAGAATCCTCTTGGAATCCTGACAATCACAGATGAAGAATCCACCTTGGATTGTTTGTTGGAGTATGTGTCCTCGACAAAAATGCGATCACATGTTTAAATCTCATATTAAGAATGCTAAAGGGAAAGTGATATTTTATTGTCAACTGATCCACACTAATCGATAATGATTGGCTGACTAGAGTTTGACATTACTGTCGTATGACGGTGGTGATCAGTTGATCCCTTAAGGTCATACCTCTAGAGTAACGCTCTTAATTGATTAATTAATTAATTGTATGATGATACAAGTTAATTAATTCCTTAAATTTGAACAAATGATTTTGTGAGAAATGATACGTATCTTATTGTAATTCGATTAAATAAGATTCGTATTAAGTAATTAAATTGTTTTATTACTTAAGGTTTATTTATTGTTTATGAAACAATTTAATAAGAGTGAATGGTTTATTATAAATACAAGTTGTTGTGATTTATAATTATATGACCCATTTTAAGTAATTGTAATTGTGAATTACTAAGTTAATTTTGTATGTGATTTATTTCATTTATATAATGATTTTTAATAAGTTAAAAATGCATTATTAAATAACATGTCTAGTAACATGTCTAATATGTCACACTACACAAATTGACATTTGACAAACTTAAAATGGACCCATTTTATATGGGTGTGCCATGTAAATGGAGGGATAGGGTAGGTTTAGGATTTAATTGGTGCTCTAATTGAGAATTAGGCATAATGATTATGTCCTTTATAGACCTAAACCTAGTCCTACACTATGTGACTTGAGAAGAACAACCTTGTGCATGCATTGGGCACTCTTATCTTGAGCTACCCGGCCACCCACATGAAAAAGGAGAATTTTTCTCTTCTTTTTTATTTTAATTCATTCTTACCAAAATATATTGATAATTTGTATATTCTCTCTAACTTGGTTTAGAATGCTTATGAAGTAAAACTCTCACAAATCTCTAATATTATTCCTCTATTACTAGAAGTAGTAATCTCATAATATTAGTAATTATTTAAGGACGCAAATACTAATTTCTAGTAACTAAATTAGTACTTGAATTAAGGGTGTTTCCTTGGTACAAATCCTTAAGGAGTAGATCCCATCATTGGATCTAGGGTTTTGTTGGGCATTTGGATTTTTCTTTAAGAAGACTAATTTGGTAGGAGACCAAATTAGTATAAACCATTCGGCCCTCATTGTAAGAATAATCGATTTTTCTTCTTACTTTGTATTTTTGTTATGCATGCATAAGTTCCTTTTAGTTTATGACTTAACTAATAAACACATAGTTATTAGAAGTATCTAATAAGAGATTAATGAATCTTACAATTGGTATCAAAGCAATGGTTGTTGCATGCATAATCGGTTATTGTTTTTCCGAGTTAAAATGTTAACATATAAAACTAGAAATTTGTGATATATGATGATATAGGTCACGAAATTTTTGCATGTTAGTCCTAAATTGATTTTAGGTAATTTTGATAATTTATGGTATAAATATTGCTCTTTAATTTATTTTTAGTATTTTTATTACATTTTATTTAGTAAAATGACTTATAAAATGCTAAAATTAGTTAGACTATGATTCTGACCATGAAATTTTTACACGACCTCACATGCATATTTTACACATTGTATGTAAAATTTCGTATAAAATGGTTTTATATTGCATGTTTTATGATTTTTACATGATAAAAATTGATTAAATAGAGGTATTTTGGTTTAAATTGTTAGACTTCGTTTATGCTCATGAAATTTTAGTATGTTGTCACATGCAATATTTACACACTGTATGTAAATTTTGAGATGAAATGGTTTCATTTCGCATGATTTATGATTTTTAGATGTAAAAATCACATAAATAGTGACTATTTTAACAAAAAAAATAGCTAAAATGAATTTTATGGCATGAAATTTTTTCCCAATATTGTATATATGATATGAACATCAGATCTAAAGTTTCATGTCAAATTTCGTGTTATTTGGATGTTTATTGATTTTTATATTGTAAAATTAATAAATAACAACTTTAAATAGTCATAATTATAAATTCGTTTTTTTGGACTTAAAAATTTGTCATTTTCAGGTTCTAGAAATTTATATAGAATATTCAAAATTTTAATTTTGATTTATTACATAATTTTATATTTTTTTTTTTTTGCAAAAAAGTTATCATTTCATTTCTTAAAAAGAAAAGAAATTACAATTTGCAAAACTATCCACTAAAGAATTACAAAACTATAAGAAACAACCTTTAAGCAGCCTGAATACTAGCTACAAAATGCTCAGAATGGCGCATATGCATACGAACCTAATCCGAAACTTAAGCTTGTCGAACAGAGCAGAGTGGGAGAGCCTCTCTTGAGCAAAGATCCTACGATTTCGTTCACCCATAGAGAATGTACCACAAAGAAGAATGGAGATGAGATACCAATGCTTCCTCCATCTTGGCATAGAAACCTCAAGAGAAAGTTCTTGATGCAAGGGTAGAGCAGTCCGATAATATGCATCCACCGAAGGACTCGACGACCAAAGATGATTAAAAAAAGGACAAGAGAAGAAGAGATGAGCATGATCCTCTTCATGGCACTCACACAAACAACATCTATTAGCAAGGGAAAATCCTCTTCGTTGGAGATTATCCACAGTTGCTAGCTGTCCTTGAACTGCCATAGAAGTTATAATTTTATGACTAGGTATAATCCCGAGTAGGTTAGGCTAATAGCCCAATCCCAACAGAGTAGGTTGTCTAAAGAACAAGTAGGGAAGATGAACAGGAATGTGGGAACCAGCACACCAAGTATTAAACTGAAGCTGAGCTTGCTGTACAGACCCTGTGAGAGTGATAAAGAGGTCCCTGATTTTGAGGATGTCTCTGAAACAAGAAGGGAATTGACCTTTACCGATGACTCGTCCAAATAGAATCTTTTCAGACATAAGTCTTGATCCAGAGAGCCCACAAACCAGTGTCAGGAAAGGAAAGCTTCCAAACCCATTTCAGTAACAAGGCTTGATTCCAGGAGAGAAGATTCTTAATATTGAAGCCACCATATGTCCAAGGAGTACAAATAGCAGACCAACTTTTGAACACTAGTCTTCTAGTACCCGCAGGAATATTCCAAAAGAAATCTTTACTGATTTTATTAATATGATGAATGACCTCCTTGGGAAGAAGGAGACTAGAACACCAGTAATTGTCCAACCCAAAAAGCACAGAGTTTAGGAGCTGAACCCTACCAGCATAAGAAAGAGTATGAGAAGACCAAAGAATGCATTTCGAATCTTAGTAATAAGAGAATCGTACATAGACAGTTTAAGCTTAGAAGTTGCTAGAGGAAGCCCAAGATATCTGAAAGGAAATTTGCCTAGAGAAAAACCAGTAGCTGCTAGGATCTCATTCATAATAGAAGGAGCAACTCCACCAAAGTAGAGATTAGTTTTATCAATATTAGCATGCAATCCTGAGAGAAGAGCAAACTCAGAAAGAGCTGTTTTAGCAGCATTAACAGAAGGCATATCTCCCCTAACAAAAATCATCAAATCATCTGCAAATATCAAATGAGTGAGATTGAGTCTACTGCATTTTGGATGGTAGGAGACCTGGGGTTTAGTGCAAATCCTTCTGAGAGACCTTGAGAGTATTTTCATGCTTAGGACAAATAGGTAAGGAGAAAGAGGATCTCCCTGCCTTATACCACTTTTACCAGGGAAAAACCCAGATATATTACCATTAATCTTGAAAGAGTACCAGGTATTAGTTATGCAACCCATAATCCACTTTGAAAATAAAGGAGGAAACCCTAGAACCTGGAGCATTTGAGAGATAAAATCCCATTGGAGAGTGTCAAAAGCTTTTTTAATATCCACCTTTATTAAGCATCTGGGAGAAATATTCCTCCTATTATAACCTTGAACAAGGGCCTGAGAGAGCATGATGTTTTCAAAAATACTTCTACCTTTCACAAAAGCAGCCTGCTCATTGCCAACAATAGAGGGTAAGACATGTTGGATTCTATTTGCCAAGATTTTACTAACAGTTTTATAGAAAACTGTACAACAAGAAATTGGCATGTAGTCCAAGACTGATTCAGGGACTTGCTTCTTTGGAATTAGAGAAAGAAGAGTAGTATTTGCTTGCTTTGCCATATGACCAGTTCTGAAGAAACTAAGGACAGCAGCACAAAAATCCTTTGCAATAATAGACCAGGCAGACTTAAAAAACCCTGAAGAGAAACCATCAACCCCTGGGCTGCTATTAGAATCAATACTGAATACTGCTTCCTTTATTTCCAGCTGAGTAATGTCTCTGAC
This sequence comes from Silene latifolia, assembly GCF_048544455.1. Classification (NCBI taxonomy): domain Eukaryota; kingdom Viridiplantae; phylum Streptophyta; class Magnoliopsida; order Caryophyllales; family Caryophyllaceae; genus Silene; species Silene latifolia. The sequence continues at coordinate 88,627,725 of NC_133537.1, read as the reverse complement.
AAGATTTATGTGATCAGTGGGCATAACACAGCCATCCTGTCTTAACAAATCAGCATCCAGGACAGAAACTGGTTGATTAGAACCCAGGAGATTAGAATAATAATCTTGAAAAGCATGAGTGACTCCTTCCTGACCAAAATGTATTACCCCATTTTTTACCTTAATTGACCCAATAAATTGTTGATGTCTTCTTTCAGCAATTTTTGCAAAGAAATACTTGGAGTTAGTATCAGTCTGTTGTAAGTGAGCAATTTTTGCTCTTTGCTGAAGGATAAAGAGCTCAATGGATTTGAGACGAGTAAATTCTTTTAACAAATTAGTTTCTCTTCAAGAATGAGGGATGAGGAGAAAGGATCAGTAAGCAAATTAGCCTGAATCGCTTTGAGATTTTGCCTAGCAGTTTTAACTTTCTCGAAATACCACAAATGAGATCGGTGCAATTTCTTTAGAGCAATTTTTAACATTCTTAAGTTTTTCAAAAAAACAAAATATGGGGCTACCGCTTTAGAAGTCTTCCAAGCACTCTTGACAAAGTGGCCTCATAGTCGTGGTGCTCAATCCAACTCGTTAAGAAAACTAAATCTCTTAGGGACTTTCCTTTCAAGAAACACAAAGAAACCACCACCGGGAATGATCAGAGAGCCCAGATTCATGAAAATGAGCACTGGAAGAAGAAAAGGAAGTTGCCCAGCTAGAATTAATAAGGACCCTGTCCAATTTAGACCAGACTCTTGTCTGCTGATCCTGTTTGTTAGTCCAAGTCAGATCAGTACCTAAACTAGAAATATCATCAAGAGAGCAAGATGCCAAGCAGGAATTGAAAGCCAACATATCTTGCAAAATAGGAGGATTAGAACTCAATTTCTCCTCAGGACTTCTAATAACATTGAAGTCTCCCAAAACAATCCAAGGCTTTGCTGTGCAAATTTGAGTGAGACTATTCCAAAGAAGCATCCTTTCAGAAGCATCGTTGCTGCCATAGACAGCACTCAGCTGGAAATCAGAACTAGAAAGATGATGATGAACCTGGCAACTAATCCACTGAGTATCACTCAAAATATGACTAAGAGAGACAGTAGTAGGATTATAGAGTAACCAGATCCTGCCATTATAGTGAGCATTGTAATTACAGATGACCTTCCACTTAGCAAAAACCTTACTTATGATTTTCCTGGCTTTAGTTTCTTTAACCCTTGTTTCCAAGATGGCAAGAACATCCAGCTGATTATGCACCAAAAAATCCTTAACTTCACACTGCTTTATAGGACAATTGAACCCTCTAACATTCCAGGAAGCAACCTTCATTGAGAAATATCAGGGGGATCTGAACCACTAGGGATAACCACTAAAAGCTGAGCAGAACATGCTTGATGCATCTCATCTGTAGCTACAGGAGAGGAAGGCTCAATGGAAGAGGATCTCTGGCCTAGCTCATGGCATTCTGAGCCTACATTCCTCCTCATTAAAACCACTCCCCCTGCAGTTAGAGATGAAGTACCACCTAGTTCAGTAACAAGGGGACCCTTCTTCATAACAGTAACTGAAGTATTAGTAATCTGACCAGCTTTTAAAGCTGCAGAGTTTGGAGAGCATTCTGAGTGCATTACAGGGACATCATGAGTAGAAGAACTATCATGTAGGAGAGATCTCTGACCTACCTTTAAGCATCCTGAGTCTACATTCTCTACCACATTGCTAGTCTTCTGCCCAGAGGAACCTGAGGTACCACCTTGCTCTAAAGTACTAGAGGGAAAGAGCTGGTACTCCTCCACATCGATGCACAGAAATGGGGCTCGGAGAGAACTTGGAAAGAATTAGTAGTTAGCAGGTCATCAGAAGGAACATCTGTGCTGGAGCTTACTGAGTGCATTACAGGAACATTCTGGGAAATAGAGCTAGCAGGAGGAAGAGATCTCTGACCTAGCAATGAGTCTACTTTCTCCTCCACCCTACTAGGCTGCTTCCCTGATGATCCTGAGGTACCACCTAGCTCCACAACAGGCTCTACTGCTGGTTTTTTGGGCCTGGACTGCAACTTTTTGCAAGTAGAAGAGGTATGACCAAGTTTACCACACTCCCTACAATAATAAGGCAACCATTCATAAACTACTTTTTGAGTGATTTGACCAATGTTAGGAACATTAAGTACAACATGGGTAGGAAGATCCTTTGAGACATCAACTTCCACCATTATCCTAGCAAAAGAAAGCTTGGATTTCTCTGTTGTTGCAGGATCAGCAAAGAGAGGTTTGCCTATTTTACTGGCCATTTTACTTAGGACTTTCTCATACCAAAGATAGGGGTCCAATCCAGGAAAAAGTATCCAAACTGGAACTCTAGCCACCCTCTCCATTTCCAGGGAAAAGAAGGGGACCAGTGTTTAAGATTGAGAGAATTCGAACCCACTTTCCATGGTCCTTTCCTAAGAACATTAGACATTTCCTCCTCAGAGTTAAATCTAAAGGAGAACCAGCCACTTCTGAAATACTGGACAATCGGAGTACCAATAGTACCCCAATGAGCAGAAACATAATACTGGATAGTTTTAAGAGATGGTTTTGATCCAAGAACATGACCCATTAAAGTATTTTCCCAGATTTTAAGTTCAGCAGCAAAGTCAGATTCCTCAAGATCAATTTCAGATGACTGAACACTTTGTTCACAGTAAAAAAGGTTCATACCTAACTTCTGAGACTTATTAACCACTGAACTCCATTTTTCCCCAATTTTAGAAGAATTAGGACCCAAATTAGGTATAGCATTTTCAGTAGGAACATTAATTGTATCGTTAACAGTATTATCAACAGGCAAAACAGTAGTAGTTACATGCGAAGTATCCGCATGAACATGAGTAACAGTATTATCTACAGTATTATCCACAGAAGAATCCAAAACAGAGATAGAATTAATCGAACAATTAATAGTTTGAATTGGGGACTGAGCCGAAAGAGAAAGACCTTTGGAGGTAGAAGTAGGGCCAGAAGACCGAATTACAGAAGAAGTTTGAGGAATTCCAGCTGCTTTAATGGCGGAATCAATCAAGACATTCACCGTGTTCGGAGGATTTGGCGCCAAAGATAACTCTCCCAAATCACCACCATTCTCTTCAATTAGAGATTCAGTAGAAAGCACCGCCATGGATGGAGCTATGGAGGCCTTAGAGCGAGAAATGTGACCCCTAGTTCGCGCCATTGGAGAAGGCGAGAAGAGAAACTAGAAAGAAGCCATGGAAATGAAGAGAAAAAGTTTGTTATAAAACGGTTTTAGAAAAGTTGTTAGAGAGAAAAATTTTTTAGAGATTTTTAGAGAGAGAAAAATTTTTTAGAGATTTTTTTAACTGTGAAGCCTTTCTTTTTCATATAATTTTATATTTAATTTGGAATTAAAAGGTAAAATTATGTATTATACGATTTGTCTGTGAAATAAATTTAAAATATTTTAAGGGCAAATTTTATTAATGTTTTGGAATGCTGGGAATTTTTCAGAATATATAAAATTATGATTTTGAAATTTTCGAATTTTTATGACTTATTGGGAATTATTTCTTTATTATTATGAATAATAGTGTTTAAAGAGCAATAACAAAATATCAAGTTGAATTATTGTCAAATATTTAGTGAAGACTAAATTTTTGAGTCTTAAGAAGGTTAGGGTAATTAACTTGGACATAGATTTGATTTATGTAATATTGTGTGATTTTAATAAGTTAATTGTCACAATTATCCATAAAACCGGACCGAATATACGATATTAACTTAAATAGGGCGATTTGGCATATCACATGGCATGTTTCATACATATATGATCAGACAAGAGTTGGTCGTCACACATCCAATCAAACACATTTATAATACTCAACAAACAACTAGTTAGTGGTTAAGTCGAGGTCGATCCATAGGACGGTGTGCTTTGGGTTCTAAGTCTATCTATCTCAATTTATGCTAGTGTCACAATTTGTTTGGGTTTGTAGTTGTGTTCTAGACTAATGCAAGCAATAAAGTATAACAAGCAATAAAAGGAAGGATGTAAATAAATGATTAAAAGTGCTAGGATATCATGGGTTCATAGGAGATTCATGGGAGTTGATCATACAAACATGTTCACAAAGTTGCAAGCAATTAATGTTGTAAAGGAACCGAGTTGGTTTATGTCTTACGGTTCTTAGGAAGAGTTGGGTCCCGGAGCCAAATCGATTAGATTGTACAACACCTACTAGTCGACTTACTTTCCTCCTAATCACTTCTATGCATGGTTTAACAAGACTCGAGTTGATTTATATCTTACAAGTCAAGTTGAATAGATACGAGATGGTTGTAAATGCAAGGATTCATAGGCTTAGCATTTCATCAAACATAACATGTGCATAGGTTGACATCACAACAAGCAAGTAAATTAATTATGAAAACATATTAAATTAAGCATGATTAATCCTCATGTTTGTTTCTCTTAATTACCCATTAATCCTAGCTAAAGGAAACTACTCACTCATTGTCATGGAAAATATGTCATTAGTGGTGTCAATCATTACAACAAGTATAAACATGATAAGAGCTTAAGGAAATAAATAATAAAGAGTAAAGAGTAAAGGAATTATACCAAACTTGAGATGATCTAAATAATAAAGCGAGAATAAAGGAAGAGAACTTGATTGATTGATGAAGAGTTGTCAATTCTCCAATAATAACCCAGTAATCTTCAATTACCCAAAAGTAATAAACTTGAACAATAATTAAGGAGAGATTAATGTGTATTTTTATGTAAAGATTGAGATTAATCTATTCTAATCTACTCCTAATCTATTCTAAGAGGAATTTCTAATGTGGAAGCCCCCTTTGATTATCATCAAAATGGAGTATATATAGTAGTACATCATTAGGTTAAGCAAGGGTAAAATAGTAAATAACAATGCTAATTGTTGAGTAGGGAAATGCTCCTCTCAAAGAAAGATGCTAGTCTCCTTTTTGCTAGTCTTTCAGAAATATGCGCATCTCGAATGGAACAAGGAAGAGGACGTTTTGCACTGTGAAGGAATCCGAGCGGATTGTGGGTCGGGACGCTCGGACTGTAGCAGGGGGAGACGAGCGGATCAAGCACGGGACGCTCGGATCTTAAAGCACTGTTCTTCTTCATTCTTGTCTGTCAAACAATCCGAGCGTCTTTGAAGGGGAGATGCTCGTCCAGCAGGAGATGAGCGGATTGGGTCTCGGGACGCTCGTCCTGGCGGACAGTTTCTCTATTTGAGCTCGGATTGTAAAACGGACGTCATTTTCTCATCCGGACTCCTATTGGAGTGATTCAAAAGCCTAGATCACTTAATTTTTAGATGCCGTTTCATCTAGAATACTTTCAGAGCCAAAGGAGCAACTCTCGGTTTGGTTCCGAGCAATTTCTTCTTGTAATGTCTTCCTTCTCGTCATCCTTGCTCTTAAGCCTATGATTCTTCTATATACTCTTTATTCCTACATCCTTGGTCATCATTCTTGCCTCCTCTTCATACTAGTTCATCCAATATCGTCAAAAAGCTATCAAATATGAACGAAAGACGGGAATTTCCACCTAATTATCTTCCTTCCTACAAAACATACGAAATGCACTAGGAAAGCAAAATAGAAAGCATTTGACGGATAAAATGGCTATGGAATGTTATAATAGTATGCAAAATAGGCTCAATTAGGGGAGTAAATGTGCGTAATTATGAGTCATATCAATATATTAATGCTGCATTTTTAGTATGATTGTCATATTTTATTTTATATAATTTTGAATTATGTAATTTGTACTTAGTATGGCCTTAGTTTATTGGTATTTCCCGAAATAAATGTGGATATCGATTTGGTTGTAATTATTGTGATCTCGTATCACTTTTATTTTATTTTGGTTTTTTTCTTTTTATATTGTATAAAGTAGAAAAGCTATGTAATTTATTTATTCCGAAGTTCCTTGAAGACGGTGCCATTCGAGAAGGCGGTCTAACCAAGAAGGTGTTGCCTTGGAGTGCATGCCAAATGAAGTTCAAGGGACCAAAGGAGTTGGTTTCCGAATTTGTAAATAGTTTATTTGATTTACTATTTTAAGAAGGCCATACTAGGATTTTATCGTTCTGCTTTGCATTTGTTTTATATGTTTGCATGCATAGCCAAATCGCCATAACTACACATGCATATTACTTTATCGAGTCATCAACCGTGTCAATTATAATTATCTTAGTTCACCGCTTTAGTTCACTTAAAACATGATAGATAATAAATTGACAAGACCTCTCACTTAATAATTGAGTATTAACCTTACCAAATAGTAGAACCATGAGTCTCAATTTCATAAGGAAGTAGGCTCGGCTCACCGGGGTGCTAAACTTGTTACGTTGGGTAAGTGGGTAGTAAAATGTTATTACATCGAAATTTGGATTGAGCTCAACGTAAGTATTCGTGACCGTAGTCGTATGTGTTCTGGGCTAAAGATAAATATTAAAGTAATTTTATCGACCGAGAGTTCTAGAAGTAGAATCGATTAAAGAGTTAATCCACCGAGTTATATTGATAAGGGATGAATCGGCTCACCGTGCCCGAATTGATATGAATTTGGATCTCGGGATCATTTATAATAGTTGGGTAGAGGTCACTATATAAATGCTTAAAACTTGTTTAAAATGTTTACAAGTATTGTTAAAACAATAGATGTTTATTAATTCCTTCACTTTTAATTTTGTAGTCAAATTTATTTTCTCAATAGCAATGGCAACTCCAAATTCATCCGCAACCACTAGCTCGAACACTCTCACCAATGTTTCATGGCTACGATCCTTCATGGATCGTTGTAAATTAGAAAAGAATGGGTCCAACTTCGCCGATTGGGACGCTCAACTTCGCTTGGCCGCAGAGGGTCACGACAAGCTTCGTTACCTTACCGAGGCCTCTCCCGCCGCACCTAATGCTAGGTCTACCCTGCCGCTAGGCAAGCCTATGAGACTTACCAAAAGGAGTCGGCCGTGATAAAAAATGTGTTGATCTTTTCTATGGAGGCTGAACTCCAAAGAAGTGTAATGGAGAGTGTCGTCGTGTCTCCCAATCAAACACATTTATAATTCTCAACAAACAACTAGTTAGTGGTTAAGTCGAGGTCGATCCACGGGACGGTGTGCTTTGGGTTCTAATTCTATCTATCTCAATTTATGCTAGTGTCACAATTAATTTGGGTTTGTAGTTTTGTTCTAAACTAATGCAAGCAACAAAGTAAAATGAACAATAAAGGTGTAGACAAATAATAAAGGATACTAGGATGTCGTGGGATCATAATAGATTCATGGGAGTTGATCATACAAACATGTTCTCAATTATAAAGCAAGCACTTATTGTTGTGATGGGGTCGAGTTTGTTTATAAGCTTACAATCCCTAAGAAGGTTTAGGTCCCGGACCCGAATCGATTGGATTGTACAACACCTACAAGTCGACTTAGTCCTTCCTATTCAACAATATGCATGGTCTAATGAGACTCGAGTTGGTGTATAATCTTACAAGTCTTATTGAAAAGATAGGTGATGGGTAAAAAATGTAAGGATTCATAGGCTCGCATTTCATCAAACTTAACATGTGCATAAGTTGAAATCACAACAAGTAAGCAATTTAATTATGAAAACATATTAGTTTAAGCATGGATAATTCCCCATGTTTGTTTCCCCTAATTTCCCATTAATCCTAGCTAAAGGACTACTCACTCATTCTCATGGGAAATATGTCATTAATGGTGTCAATCATCACAACAAGTATAAACATGATAAGAAGATGAGGAAATCAACAATAAAGAGTAAAGAGTAAAGAGATTATACCAAACTTGAAATGATCCAAATAATAAAGCCAAGAATAAAAGAAGAGAACTTGATTGATTGATGAAGAGTTGTCAATTCTCCAATAATAACCCAATAATCTAAAATTACCCAATAATAAACTTGAACAATAATTAAGGAAAGATTAATGTGGAATGATTGAGATTAATCTATTCTAATCTACTCCTAATCTAATCTAAGAGGATTTTTCTATTATGGGAACCTCTTGGTGTCCTCTTCAATATTACAAATGGAGTATATATAGTAGTACATCATTAGGTTAAGTAAGGATATATTAGTAAATAACAATGCTAAGTTTTAAAGTGGGGAAATGCAAGTCTTGCGAGGAGATGAGCATATCCTAGTGCTACCACGATCCGCTCGGACCAGGAGTGGAGACGCTCGGATCAGAAGGGGAGAATTCGCTCGTCTCTTGCACGGGACGCTCGGATCATGCTATGCCAGTCCGCTCGTCTTGTGTACAGGACGCTCGTATTGTTGCATAGTGTGATCCTTTTGCTTCACGTCCTTTTTAATCTTTGCATACTCCGTATTCTCGCTTTGTTGGACGTCGTTCTTGCCTCCTGTTTGTACTAGTCCATCTAAGGTCGTCATCAACCTTCCAAATGTGCACGGGAGACGGGAATTCGGCCTCATTGTCCTCTTTCCTACATGTCATACAAAATGCACTAGGAAAGCAAAGTAGAAAGGATTTGACGGATATAATGGCTATGAAATGTTATAATAGTATGCAAAATAGGCTCAATTAAGGGACTAAATGTGCGCAATTAAGAGTCACATCAAACATCCCTAAACCGAACTTTTACTCTTCCCGAGTAAAGAGGTGGCTAAAACTAGACCTTTATTTAAACTATTCTAATAATATAACCGATGTGAGACAATTAGCGGGTCTCACTCCGCCCCTTCAACTCACAACAAGACATCCATGAGGTAGGATGCCTTCTTGCAAGGCAAGGTGGGGCTTGCCAAAATGGCGACACATCCAAGCATTAAGCACACAAAAGCAAGTAATGGATGCATCTACAAAAATGAATAGTCACTTTCCTCATCTAAGAGGCGGAAATTATCTAAAAGGGAAGCAATCTAAGGGTACACATTCCATCATAGATACGGTTTCTTCAAACTACTAAGCCTAGAAGGATACCAATAAATCACCTCCAAGTTGTGTCAAGCTAGGGTACCTTTGTCCTCAATTGTTAAATGCTTTTGTCAAGAGTAGACTCCCTATGGTGTTAGAAACACTGTAGGATCGCGGAATTCCCCTTCTTGCCTAGATAAGAAGAACGGTCGTCCCCTTTCTACCATGCACAAAAGTGGATTTGATGGATAAAAGGGATCGTTTGTATTTGAGTTTCATGTGGGAGTTTGCTTTTGTTGTTGTTACTCCCCCCAATTTCTTGTGGCATTTGACATTTGAGAACACTTTTTTTTCCCACTTCTTTTGATGTTTGGCATTTCAATACTTGACAACTTTCAACTTTTTGCATTTTCTTTTGAAAATTTTCAAAGCTACCCCATTTGTAGTGAGGGTGTTTATATTTGAAGCATAGGAGTTTTTATTTTTGTTACTCCTCTTTTCTTTTGATGCAATTGCAAACTTTTTTACTTTCATTTCAATTCTTGAACTCAAATTTTGAACAAATTTTGTGCCCATTGCCTTTTTTATGACAAAAATGTGGTAGAATATGGAAGATGGTTGCATGACTTTAAGGGTCACCTTGGAATAAACGGTAGCCAAGGAATTATCACACCACAAGGTACTCTTGACTAGGCCTTAATCTATGGGTCAAAGGATACTAGCATGACACATCCTAGGGTGTTTTACAAGCATTCTAATGAGCAAAGTCTCAAGAAGAAAAAGTATCTACAAGGGTCTTATATACACTTGTCAAGTTTCCCAAATACATATTTTCACAAAATATTTCTAACCATGCAACTACATGCCATGATGCAACTAACATTTATACAACCTAATGCACATGCTTCTACCAACTAGTATACCAAATAATCTAAATGCAATCCTATAATCACATTGTTTATACCGCATCAATCAAAATAAAGCCACGGTCATTAACATAAAGAGGAAAAAGGTGATTGGAAAGATCATACAATGCGGTCTTCATGATCCTCATGTATCGGATGTGGCGTAGTCGATCAATGTGAGAAAGGATAGACGAACACAATATATATACAAGACTATACTATAAAGGAAATGAACATATTTTGGGTTTTTGAAATTTTTAAATTTTTATGGATTTTGTTTTTATGAAATTAAAGAACATATTTTTGAGATTTTTCGAAATTTTTCAATTTTTATGTATTTTGGAATATAAATTCTCATCCCCCACTTTATTTTGGACATTGTCCTCAATGTACATGTAGGAGTAGGAATGAAAAAGAAATACATATTTTTGGATTTTGTTATGGAAATGAAGTACAAATGCAATGATATGATATGAATGAATGCATGTTCTAACTAAATGCAATTCTATATGACATATATAACAAATGAATGCAATCTAAACTATACTAGATAATGCATGTTCTCTATTAAACTATGGTCACCTATGATCAAACCTCCCCAAACCGAATTAAATACTATTTCTAGTGTAGAAAGAAATAGGTTTGGTCATTAGTGACTATGTATGAATTCTAGTCTATATACAACTAACTATATGAATCATGTGAGATATATTACAATGCAAACTATACTATATGAACTAACTAATGTGCAATGCAATGTGGAATATAATACAAATGCAAGATAATTGAAAATGCAATACAACTATACATGAGAGAAAGGAAAAGAAGAAGTATCATACAATTGGAGGTGGTGTGGTAGACACCTCTTGCCATCTCATTCGTCATCATCATCATCATCGCGGTATCTATACCCGCTAGAACCTCCTTGGTCATACCCTCCTCCTTGGCCATAGAATCCTCCACCTTGGCCGCCAAAGTTCCCGTCTTGGTTCCCTTGATTAGGGAACAAAAGGTGCGGTTGAGCCCAAGATGGGCGAGGGCCTCTAGGGTCCGATATACCCTTGTTGAGCCATGTTGTAGTATTGAGGATAAAGGGCCAAATAGTTGTCAACCCTCCCATCGTGCACTCCAAGATTGACCCCTTGCATAAGCTTCATCGAGTCATTCATGTCCGGAGCATCGGGAACTTGTGGAGTGAACGGTACATGTTGAGTGGGGTATTTCTAGCAAAAAGGTTGATGAACTCAATGTTATTTGGTTGAATGTCCACAATCTCACCAATACCTCTCAAAGTATTTCTCGCAAGTCTTCGATTGTTGGTCAAAGTTCTTTTGATTTCAAGATCAATGGGTAACAAGTTACCTTGTGATCTCCTAGACATGCAAAATATCACACAACTCGAAAATAATTAGAACAAACCTTGAGGAGATTAAATTCCCCAAGGTAAAGAAAGACACAACTAAAAACAATTAATGAAAATCAAATCAAGTTAACAGCGTCCCCGGCAACGGCGCCATTTTTGGTGTTTGGTAGATCTTGTCGTCAAAAGGTACCCAACCAAAACAATATTTATAACTTCACCAACTACTCTTAGTAAAGAGGCAAGTAAAGGTCGAATCCCAAGGGATGGGTATTGATGTAGGATTTTCAATTGTAAATGGCCGTGTCTTAGGATGTCACAATTTGGGGTTGAGATAGGAGATCAATTAAAACTAATCAATAATACAAACAAAGCAAGGTAGATAAAATGAAGATGTAAACAATTGATTAAAAGCACTAGGGTATCATGGGTTCATAGGGGAATACATGGGAGTTGATCATACAAACATGTTCTCAAATTATAAGCAGGCAATTATTGTTGTGATGAGATCGATTTAGTGTATATCTTACAATCCCTAAGAAGGTTTGGGTCCCGGAGCCGAATCGATTAGATTGTACAACACCTACAAGTCGACTTAATCCTCCCTATTAAACATTATGCATGGTCAATGAGGCTCGAGTTGGTTTATGTCTTACAAGCCTTATTGAAAAGATAAGTGATGGGTAAAAAAATGCAAGGATTCATAGGCTCGCATTTCATCAAACATAATATGTTCATAAGTTGAAATCACAACAAGCAAGCAAATAAATTATGTGTACATATTAGTTTAAGCATGAATCATTCCCCATGTTGGTTTCCCCTAATTACCCATTAACCCTAGCTAAGGAAACTACTCACTCATGATCAAGTTTAACATGCTAACAAGGTTGTCAATCCCATTAACAAGGCAAAACATGATGAATGAATGAAAATGATTAACAATATTTAAAGCAAGGATTAAGAGAATTATACCTATGGAGATTCCAAAATAATAATGCAAAGAATAATAGAAGTACTTGATGATTGATGGAAGGTTGTCAATCTCCCAATAAACCCAAATGATCTTCTAATTACCCAAAATAAATGATGAACAATGGAGAAATTAAGGAAAGATTAAGTATTAAGATTTGTATTAAGACTAAATTAAGAGTTGATTACAAGATTAAGGAATGATTACTAATTGATTAGAACTTGATTCAGAAAGCATGCTAATCTAAGTAGTACAATGGGGTATTATACTAAAGATTAGGTACATAAATTAGGGTTACTAAGGGCTTAAATGACTATTAAGACCCTTAAGAAAAGTTGAGGAAATGCTCCTCTCCAAGGAGATGAGCATCTCCGTTTTGCTAGTCCCGTATGGATATGCTCGTCCCGAGCGGCTTGGAAGCTGGCATGCTGGGTTCTGTTAGGAGATCCGAGCGGATTATTAGAGGAGACGCTCGGATCCTAGGGCTTCAAGACGAGCGTCTTAAGCTCGGGACGCTCGGATTCTGGTGGAGGGAGACGCCCGGATTGCTGGCAATTCACTCGGATCCTGGGTTAGACAACTTCTCTTCTCTTCATTCCTCAACAATCCGCGGGGATCTTGTTGAGGATGCAAGGATCCTTTCATCATTGCCCAATCTACTTTATTATCTACAAAGTCCTTCTAGTATCGTCTTCCCTTTTATGCTTGGTCATTGGATGCGATCAATTTAGCTCCATTTCGCCATGTAAATGCAAGGTTTGCACTCCTCTCCTACCAAGGAAACAAAACCTCAAAGAATATGCAAAATAGGAAACTAAAGATAGTAAATGACCCAATTATGCACTATAAAGCATAGGAACGAGGCTAATTCGGGGACTAAATGTGCTCAAATATGAGTCGCATCACCAACAAACCCGAAACAGAACCGAAACCCGAAATGACCCGTCCCGACCTGAGTTAACCCGAAATCAATGAGAAACCCGAACTGACCCGACCCAAATTGGCCCAACCCGAACCCGACCCGTTGACCCGTTTTGCCAGGTCTAGCCTTAATATTGTATGTTTGGAGATTTTGAGATTTTAATGACAACTTTACATTTTCCCAAAAAAAAAAAAAATTCCAACTAGGGTTAGGGGAATCTATGTTAATTGGATTCCATTAACAAACAGTTTCACCACATCTCGTCTCTTGAGCCACTAACTGAACCCAGAAAGTACTGTTACCAGCCTTGGAAACAAAAATGCAAAGATCTAGTCGAGTGGATTTAGGGAATGGTTAAGGCGATCGTCCATCATCTGACTTAGTCCTCCTGTTAAGCCCATTCTTGTCGGCAAAATTGTCGACAGTCATGTTTCTCTCCTCACATACATCACGCATTTGCCTTCTCACCACCCGACTCCGGAATGTCGTCCCTGCCATCACCATGTTGGAATATGTGTCCTCCGACAATAATGCGATCACGACTGTTGATCATGATGATCACATGTTTAAGTCTCATTATAAAGAATACAATTGGGAAGTAATTTTTACTGTCAACTGATCAACATATATCGGTAATGATTGGCTGACTAGAGTTTGACATTACTGTCGTGCGACGGTGGTGATCAGTTGATCCCCTAGGTCATACCTATAGGGCAACACTCTTAATTGATCATTTAATTAATCGTATAACGTTACGAGTTAATTAAATTACTTGAAAATTGACGGACGATTTTGGAAGTAAAATTTACGTATCACATTGGAATTTGATTAAATGAGATACGGTCTGAGTAATCGAATTGTATTATTACTCAGATGAAATTATTGTTTAAAGAAACAATTAAAATTGAATGAATTATTATAAATACAATTTGTTGTGATTTATAATTGGTAAAATATTTTGGTACAAGTAATTATGAATTACTAAAGTCGATTTTTGTATATGACGTATTTTTATTAATACGTTGATTTTTAATATGTTAAAAATACATAACAATTTTATGTTACATATGACATGTGACATATTGACAAATTTGACAAAAATAAAATGGGTTCCATTTTATGAAAGTGCCGAAATTAAGAGGAGAAATTAGGCTAATATTGTGTTTGATTATGTTAATGAAAAACACAATCATTTCCCTAATAGACTAGCCATGCAACCTAGTCCACATTGTGAAGGCAAACAAGAGCATGCATTGGGTCTCTTTTCTTCCCTCCTCTTCCCTTACCCGGTTTCTCATTGGAGCCAAACCAAGGGTTTTTGCTTTATATTTTTGGCTTGCACTAGAATATAGTTTAGGGCATTAGAAAATTATTCATTCATCAAAAATTAAGAATTTTTAGAAAGATAAAAATACTTCCTCTTCTCTTCTCTCTCAACCGGTTTTTGGGAGATTAAAACCAAATTATTTTGGGTCATTTTTCTACAAAAATTAATATTATCTAGTATTCATAGTATTAATTTTATTAAGAGTGAGCTTTGGGAGAGATCCAATACTTGGATCTTAGTTCTTCCACTAAGGAAAGCACAAGAACAAGAGAGAAAGGTGATCTCTCTTGTGTCCATTTAAACCGAAAATCCAATGTAAGAATGGATGTTTCTTCTTTATTTTGTTTGTAAGTTTGCATGCATAAGATCATTTAATTAATTTTATGACAAATTAAAATAAAACATATATGAGTATGTTAAGTATATAGATCTACTTTTCCTTCAATTGGTATCAGAGCCAGGTTGTTTGCATGCAAATCGGTTAAAAGTTTTTCCGAGTTATAAAGATTAACATATAAAACTTGTATAATTTGTGTTATTATGATATATCACGAAAATCATCATGCATGTTAAAATTTCTGGTCCGAAAATGTTTTTAGGATATTTTGGTTAATTTACGGATTTTTATTGTTCATATTATACAATAATGGCATTAAAATATGATTTTATGAGTAAAAATGTCATTTTCGGACTAAAATTAGCTATACTTCGTATTTTCCAGTGATTTTTGGATATGTTGTCACATATATTATTTTGAGATAACCTGTAAATTTTCATAATTTTTGGACTTCTTATGCTCGAAAAATGGATTTTTCATTACTAAATTCGGATTTAGGTGAAAAATAGGTTAATATGAGATAAATTTCGAATCTGGTCATAGAAATTTAGTATGTTGTCACATGCAATTTTACAAGATGTGTGTAAAATAATAGGCTATATTGAAGTCTTTTTGCATGATTTATGGATTTTTGAAGAAAAATAGCATGAATAGTGACTTTATTAGTGAAATATTAATAAAACATACTCTATGACTAAATAAAAACATTATATGTTGCATTTTATTATCTTTTTCAGATCTAAAATTGAAAAGTTGATGTATATAATTTTTCACATGTTTTTATGATTATTTTAGTTAAAACGGATAAACCGCAACATTGTTTTTCCGGATAAAATTCGAAATTTTTAACCTAAGTTTTTGAACATTATGAGTGTTATGGTATTTTTCCAGAATGTTCATGAGTTTAAATTTCAAATTTTGAATTTATTTGAAATTTTTGTGATTTATTTGAAGTTTATAGCTTATTTTTATAATTTTAAGTCCATTAATGAACAAATTTTATAAATATGAGTTAATTATGGTCAAATAATTAGTGAAGACTATTTTTGAGTCCTAAGAGGTTAGGGTAATTAACTTATGCATAAATATGAATTTATGTAATTTTGTGATTATAAAATGTTGAGATCACGCAAATCCGTAAAAACCGAGTAATATACTATATTGGCTATTTAAAGGCGATTTAGCATAAAATTGGGCATGTTCATACATATTATAATGCTGCATTTTCTTTATGATTGTCATAATTTAATTTATGTAATTTTTGAATTATGTAATTTTTACTTAGTATGGCCTTAGTTTTAATTGGTATTTCCCGAAATGTATGGGAATATCGATTCGGTTGTAATTTTATTGTGATCTCGTATCACCGTTTTGTAATTTAATAGATTTATTTTATTTTATTTACAAATGTATAATAGGAAATTATGTAATTTGATATGTAATTTAATTTATCTCGGAGTTCCCAAAGACGGATTTCTTCAAGATGGTGATACATAAAGACGGTGTTACCTCGAGATGCGTGCCACAACCGAAGTTCAAGGGACCAATGGAGTTGGTTTCCAAATATGTAATAGTTAAATAGTTTTCTATTTTTAGGAAGGTCATACTAGGATTTATTTTTATGTTTTGCATTTTATTTATATGTCACATGCATCGCTAAATCGCCATAACTAAAACATGCATCATCATCTAATCGAGTTCATCGACCGTGTCAATTACAATTATCGTAGTTCACCGCCTTAGTTCACTTAAAACGTGATAGATAATAAATTGACATGACCTCTCGCTAAAACAATTAATTGAGACATAGCCTTACCAAATAGTAGAAACCATGAAAACCTATTTCGCGAGGGAGTGCACTCGGCCATCCCGAGGTACAAACCTTGTTACGTAGGGGAAGTGGGTGATGAATGTCTATCCACCTAATTCGTGTTGATGAGGGTTTCATCGGCCATCCCGTGCCCAAATTAATGTGAATTTGGATCATGGACACATTTATTCGAAATTTGGATTGACCTCAACGGAAGTATTCGTGACCGTAGTCGCATGTGTTCCGGGCTATAGATAAACATTAGAGTAATTTTATCGACCAAGAGTTCTAAAAGTAGAATCGATTAAACGTTAATCCACCGAGTTATATTAATAAGGGTTCCATCGGCTATCCCGTGCCTAAGTTGATATGAATTTGGGTCTTGGAATCATTTATCTAGTTGGGTAGAGGTCACTAGAAAAATGCATAAAACTTGTTTAAATTATAAATTTTTACGAGTATTATTATTAAAACGACATTTGTTTTACTCCTTCTATTTTGTTTTGTAGACCACTTCTTTTTCTCATAACAAATGGCAACACCAACCCCTAACGCCACGCCTCTCGCTAATACATCATGGCTCCGATCCTTCATGGATCGATGTAAACTTGAAAAGAATCGGTCAAATTTCTCCGATTGGGATGCCCAACTCAAATTAGCCGCCCAAGGTGACGACAAGCTTCGTTACCTTACCGAGGCCTCTCCACCCGAACCTACTACTAGGTCGACCGCCGCCACTAGGGAAGCGTATGAGGCTTACCCAAAGGAGTCCGCCGCAATGAAAAATGTCTTGATATTTGCGATGGAGGCGGATCTCCAAAGGAGAGCCTTTAAAATGGGCAATGCTAATGATATTTACTCCAAGCTTGTGACAATGTTTTCACAAACTCCGCGGATCGTCCAATATGAGGCGGCCGCGGCATTCTTTGATCTCGACTTCAAAGAGGGCCAAAAGGTTAGCCCTCATGTGCTCAAACTCATGGAGCTTGTCGAGACCTTGAAAATTCAAAAGGTTGAAATCCCCAAAGAACTTGTTGTAGATAGGATTCTACACTCCTTGTCCAAAGTCAAAGCGTATGTTCAATTCCGGGTGAATTTTAACATGCAAGACAAGGATGTGTCTCTTGAAGAATTGCACAAGTTACTTGTGCAAGCCGAGAGGGACATGGGGTTAAATGTGAACCCTCCAAAGGATGTGCTTAACATAAGCACTAAGAGTAAGGGGAAGTTCAAGAAGAATGGGAGGAAGGGTAAGAAGCAAGCTCCCACTTTCACCAAAGCTAAGCCTAATGATACTAGCACTTCAAAAATCAAGAAGGGTCCTCTTGATAAATGCCATTATTGTAATGGTATAGGACATTGGAAAATAAATTGTTCCAAATACCTTGGTGATATTAAGGCTGGAAAGATCACTCCAGTAGGTAATTGACTATCCTTTATTTTATGTTTCTAATTCAACTATGGTATTGTGATACAAAGTTGTGATAATGTATCTCCCTTTTTATTGTAAATAGGGCCTCCACCAAGCAAAGACAAAGGAAAGGAAAAGCAAGCTTAAGAAACCATCGAGAAGCTAGGAATAGCTTTCATGGAGCTTTGCTTTTTTATTGTCTTATTTTAAATTATGTTTTGGATTTTTAGAACCTTAAGTTTCCGTGTTCGACATGGAAAGGTATTTTGGATAATTCGTTGTATTTTGGATAATGGTGGCTTGGTTTGCAACCCAAGTCACCCGTTTTATCACTTTATCCTTTGTTCTAAAATTCGTATTTAAATGCTTGCTCTTAGAAACATATGATTATTCACTTAAAGTGATCTAATAAACAACTATAATGACGGGATTCATTATATGTCCACATGCTTAAGGCTTGTGTATGATCATTTATAAAGTGATTTTGAGTCTATGAACTCTCTTAAAGGAATGTCAATCACCAAGTATACTTACGAAATCTAAAACTATTAGTCAAACCTATGAGATAGTTCTCCTTATACTTCAAAAATCATTATTTGTGTCTCATATGCTATCTTTGAATCTCTAGTGTATTTATTCTAAAGATAGAGTGGGAGAAAAATGAGGACACAACTCACACCAAGATAAGATTGTGTAAATGAGATATACGCAAGAGAGAATGATTTGAATAAAGGTATATCTATTTATATAGTATACCCAATAGATGAGATCTATGGTCTCATGTAAGTTCTATATGACTAAAGAGACCAAGTGAAGTAATCATAAGAGTATATTCTCAAGATAACTACACGAGGAGACCAAAAGAAAGTTTTGGAAGAAAAATGACTAATGTAAAGTCTTAACAAGAGTTTTGACTAAGTTTATGAAAATTTTGACCAATAGTTTCAACCTTGAGATTTACTTAAGAGCCTAAATGAATCAAAATAACATACTAGTTATAAACGAGTTGCAAGGATTGATATACCGATATCTTCAATAGCCAAGTTTTGACCACGCAGATGACATTTCTTAACCTCATTATGAAATGGTTGAACCTCCTTCCGAAAGGGTATTTCGAAGGACGTGTTCTAGATATTATTTATATTTGAATAATGACATCGCTGCACATCATTATGATATGTGTGAGTTAGAGATTAAAATCTCTTTCCATAAGGTTAAGATGAGACCACTTCAAAATAGGTATTTTGAAAGGATATGATGGGAACATATATGGTTTTATCTTAATAACTTGGCAATGCAATTTATATTTCAATTCTTGAAAAGTTTCGATTGAGAAGTCAATTTCGAAACATGTGGAATTGATTGGGAGTTAGGAAATTATCATGTGAAGACATGGAATTTAGTGGGAGCTATCATCCTTTGAATGTTTACAACTCATCACTCATTGAAGAATGACGAGCTAATACCTTCTTTCATAAAGAAGCATTTGAGTTTTCAATTCTGGATGAAAATGGACTATAATGAATCCAATTACATCAAGGGATGTTGGATAAGTATTGTTAGATACACATCGAATCAACGAGATACGTAGGTTATTCATTCAAATGAAAATGGAATTGCCATTAGCAGTCATGGTCGTTCCTTGAACCTAAATATAGTTGATGACATGATTAAAAAGTTACTAATGTTTCCGCCATTAGAATAATAATGCGCATGTCCAATGGCGAATCATATGCATAAGAGCATGATGATTGGGAAGCCATAATAGAAACGTCATGAATTCTCGAGTAGAATCCGATGAGCGATTTCGGTGTTTGACGGAATGCTCTATTGTGTGTCAAGAGGTTGCACATATATATTATAGAAAATCCGAGCACATGCAAGGATTTATGAGAATCCTAAACCTTTCAAGCCAGAAAGAGAAATAAGAAGTTTTTGGAAAGATACTTAGTTGAATAAGAAGTTACTCGAAACTAATCTTTCCTAACTATGCTAGGACTTATAAGAAGTGCTAGGCTAATCATCTTGACAAATTGTTGCAGGACTCTACAAAACATGTACCTAGTGCATTGTGTGTGGATGGAGTACTTGATCAGTACAAGTTATATCATTCACCACAAATTCGTTCGTTATGTGATAATCGATAAGGAAGTTCTTTCAAGATAAAGAACCGAAATCAAGGTCGGGAACCTTGATGTGTACTTGGTAAGGTTCATGCTATGAGTAATAACATGAATATAAAGGATAATACGATTAAGAAGTTTGAACACATGGACACATGGCATGTTAAACTTCTATTGCAATAGATAAGTGTTTACACTTACGATATGCATCACAAGGTTGTAATATGGTATTGACTACCCAAGTGTGATGTCGACATTTGTCGTTTGAGTTATTATTAACTCACCTTATACATTATTATATCTAAACGGGTTGTGGAGACAATTGAACCCCGTTAAAGTGAACATGGATTAACATTGTACTTGCCCATAGTTACTTACATGAGGTGACGTCTCGAAGTGACTAGAGTGTGATGCGATTGATGGCAAGTTCAAGTGCCATAGAGTCATGTGAGATGACTAGTCGATCACATAGGCAGACTTTTAGGAACATTTTGTCGGGCCTAATGACCGCTTATAGAGTTCTGGCACATTTATATAGCCTGGTCGTGGCGAGAGCTGCTATAGTATTCAAATGAGTCGATTCTTTTGACTAAAGACTATTCGCCTAAGATGGCACAGTTTCAGATTAACTTTGATTTGTGTTACTACGACCTTCATAAATGGGGTCAAATGGGCATATTTTGGGTTATGATAGCTGTGGCTAGTTGAAGGGAATGAGTGCGATAGGAATTGTCCACCCCTAGTCAGGGTTATAACAATATCTCAGGGTCACTCGAGGAGTAATGAACTGGAAATGCGTGGCCACGCTCGGAATGTATCCATGGTGGATAAATCCGGTCAATCACTTATTCTCCAGATCGAGGAAATCACTCTCGATATGATCACTTGCAAGTACGACCTGAAAGACACCTTGCATTGAGTGGGAGATAGTAATAGGACAAGAGAATTGGTGACGCACACTTGTCGAGGACAAGTGGGAGATTGTTGGAATATGTGTCCTCCGACAATAATGCGATCACGGCTGTTGATCATGATGATCACATGTTTAAGTCTCATTATAAAGAATACAATTGGGAAGTAATTTTTACTGTCAACCGATCAACATATATCGGTAATGATTGGTGACTAGAGTTTGACATTACTGTCATGTGACGGTTGGTGATCGTTGATCCCCTAGGTCATACCTATAGGGCAACACTCTTAATTGATCATTTAATTAATCGTATAACGTTACGAGTTAATTAAATTACTTGAAAATTGACGGACGATTTTGGAAGTAAAATTTACGTATCACATTGGAATTTGATTAAATGAGATACGGTCTGAGTAATCGAATTGTATTATTACTCAGATGAAATTATTGTTTAAAGAAACAATTAAAATTGAATGAATTATTATAAATACAATTTGTTGTGATTTATAATTGGTAAAATATTTTGGTACAAGTAATTATGAATTACTAAAGTCGATTTTTGTATATGACGTATTTTTATTAATACGTTGATTTTTAATATGTTAAAAATACATAACAATTTTATGTTACATATGACATGTGACATATTGACAAATTTGACAAAAATAAAATGGGTTCCATTTTATGAAAGTGCTGAAATTAAGAGGAGAAATTAGGCTAATATTGTGTTTGATTATGTTAATGAAAAACACAATCATTTCCCTAATAGACTAGCCATGCAACCTAGTCCACATTGTGAAGGCAAACAAGAGCATGCATTGGGTCTCTTTTCTTCCCTCCTCTTCCCTTACCCGGTTTCTCATGGGAGCCAAACCAAGGGTTTTTGCTTTATATTTTTGGCTTGCACTAGAATATAGTTTAGGGCATTAGAAAATTATTCATTCATCAAAAATTAAGAATTTTTAGAAAGATAAAAATACTTCCTCTTCTCTTCTCTCTCAAATTAGGTTTTTGGGAGATTAAAACCAAATTATTTTGGGTCATTTTTCTACAAAAATTAATATTATCTAGTATTCATAGTATTAATTTTATTAAGAGTGAGCTTTGGGAGAGATCCTATACTTGGATCTTAGTTCTTCCACTAAGGAAAGCACAAGAACAAGAGAGAAAGGTGATCTCTCTTGTGCCCATTTAAACCGAAAATCCAATGTAATAATGGATGTTTCTTCTTTATTTTGTTTGTAAGTTTGCATGCATAAGATCATTTAATTAATTTTATGACAAATTAAAATAAAACATATATGAGTATGTTAAGTATATAGATCTACTTTTCCTTCACACCACCACACTAATTAACTCAACCGAAGACATTTTATGAATATGCCATTGTTGCGATTATTATTTTGAAATTCAACTTCATTTATAGTAGATCTAGGGTTCACATTACAAAATTGAACAACATTATCGGCTTTGGTAGAGCGGCGTAGTGGCTGGACATTCATCGACTTTAGGGTGGTCAATAAATGTACCGTCGTCAATGAAGTGGACCAACAATGACATTTTACCACCACCACCACCTCCTCCTCCACTGACACGAAACCGCCAGACCACCACCACTAACCCCACATCACCGCCAATTCCCACGACCAACACCGACCCCACATAACCTCAGACCGACACCACTTACAACTCCACCATCAGTCACTAACCGTCCAGAATCGCTCAGACCCATGGCCGATGTTAAGGCCACCACCGGTCACCAATAACTGCCATAACCACCACCACTGCCCCGTCGCCACCACCACTATCATCACCACCAGTTTCACATAACGACCATCTCAGATGACACGAGGACATTTCCTTAGTCGAAATTTTCCGACTATGTCATTTTTGTGATTAATTTTTCGAAATGTTACTTGATTTTTAGTAGATATCCAATTAAAATTAAAACTTTTTGAAATTTGAAGAAAATAGCATCTAATATAGAATGACGGCTTATACTTGCGCCGGGAATAAGTGCATGATCTGGTCATACACTTATCGAAACATGCCCATCAACGTTTCTGCTTCGACGACGCCGGA
Source organism: Silene latifolia (assembly GCF_048544455.1). Lineage (NCBI taxonomy): Eukaryota > Viridiplantae > Streptophyta > Magnoliopsida > Caryophyllales > Caryophyllaceae > Silene > Silene latifolia. The sequence continues at coordinate 88,604,646 of NC_133537.1, read as the reverse complement.
TATGGGTAAGGCGTCCTCATCACCGGCATGTGAGGAGAGTGGGGGATGAGAGTAGATTGGAAGACGAGCTTGAGAAGGGAGGGGATAATAGCCAGTTTAATTATTTCACACCGATGTCGGCCCCGACAAGGACCTATCTAATCTCTGGTAGTACGGCGGCTTTCCGGCGTGTTGGAGTGGTGGGCATGGTGATAAGTGGTAGATGCGATAACTAGGTGTCGTATTAACTAATTATTCTACCAAATTAAATATTTATAAACCAAACTTGACTCTACACTATGCAATTAAGAATAGTAGTAAAGGGAAGTAAGGGTCGAACCCAAGAGAAGGGATTAAGACTAAAGCCTGAATTAAACTAATGACAATGAACAAAACACAAGACTAGGCACAAACTATGAATATTAACAATGAACAACAATTGAAAACACATAAGAGGAGAATTGGCATGGAGGAAACAAGTAACAAGATGAAAAAGATATGATCTTGCTTATGAAACAAAGCAACAAACACTTGGTATGCAAACAACAATAATATGAGAGGAAACTTGGTATAATCCTACAAGTTCCACCTTTTGTCAAAGTATGACTCTTTTCTCTCTAAATTCATTTACCAAACAACAAACCTCAAGCAAATAATTACCACTATCTAAGCCAATAATGATAATCCTACTTAAACTATAAATTCTAACATTAAACCATGTATGAATTGTAGCTAAGAGCATGAAGAGTAAAACCAAGAGGAAAGTAAATGGAATATCACAAGAGTATGTCTAAGCCAACAAACCCAATGACATATTTAATTTCTACTCACAAAGGTTGATACTTTAAACCAAAATAACAACAATATGAGTTGCTTCAACAAGACATCACAAAAGTAAGAAACTTTGCAACATTCAAGCACTAGATGAGTGTTATAGAGGCAAGGGTAATTACTTCTCACAACAAAACATTCATCATGACATTCAAACATAGAAATTGACATAAATGAAAGAGTAGAGATTAGAGAGTCAATACAATGATAAAGATGAAAGCTTGAAATGGATTACACCAAGTAGTGGAAGATTAGCCTTCCATAATCTTCATAAAACCCAAATAACAAAGAAAGATTACAACTTTTGTAGAAAAGTCTTCTAAAATGTTACAAGATTCCAACCCTAATTATGAGAGTGAATGAGATTATATGAAATTGTATGATGTCCTTGAGGTCTTCAAATCTTGGGTATATATATGGCTTCACGGAAACCTAAAAAGATCCTCACTTAAGAAGCCCAAATGCGAATTAGAGAGCCCCATAAAATAGAGCTGCGCAGGCTGCGCCAAAGTTGTTCTTGCCTGCGCAATCGGGCGCAGTTGCGATGCTCATTTGCGCAGGCTGCGCTTAAGCTCGCATTTGGAATTCTCAATTCCTTTGCTTCTTGACCTCGTCAATTGATCTCAATTCTTCTCATCTTCACTCTTTACTTCTCCTAGATGGATATTTGGCCATATGTGAGGTGCTTGCGCCATGACTTGACCGTGGAAAGGTTCTCCTCGACCCTCGGGTTCCGTACATCAAAATCAAGTATAAAACCGAGGTAAAATGGATAAGTTACCAAATCATAACCAATTCTCAATTATTAGGATAAACATACCTAAAGACCCATATTAAAAGATATGAGGGTGACAAAATCACCCTCTTAGACCGACACAAACCACTACTATCAAACACCCCTACACTTAGACTTTTGCTAGTCCCGAGCAAAACCCGAAATAAGCAATTGTGTAAGTCTACAAGTGAGTGTAGGAGTATTGATCTCTCTTCCCTCACTAGAACCTTCTTATATCTCCCTCTCAACAAATCCACCGATTACAAAAATAAAATCTAGACTCAAAATCTAGACTCAAAAGTTGACACACACTCTTCTCTCACTTGCCCTCCTTATATCATCCCTCTAAACAAAACACAACACACCTCCAACTCCGACTCATCAACTTCACAACCACTCTACTTATCACTCCAAAGCAAAGATGGTCACTCTTGCCTTATCCCAAGGCAATAGCAAAGTGACCTACACAATCCTCCAAATCATTCATACTCCCTTTATATCACCCCCTTATCACTCCAAGCAATGCAAGTTATGGTACTAAGTTGGCCAAACACCAATAAAGATCGACAACCTAGTAGCCAACATGAAAAACCACCAATTTGAAGCAATTTTCTTTGACTAAAAAAAAACTAAATCCTAAATCTAGCCTCCATCTTAAATCCTCCATATTGCTCCCTTCTTATCCCTCCATCTTTTTGGTGTTGCATTTTTCAATTTTTCGATTTTTTTTTTGAAAATCCCTCATTTTGCCTAAGGTGCCCTTTCGGGTTTTCACCTTAGCTTTTCCTTTCCTCTCATCGGTGGCTCGCAACTCGATTCTTCATTTTGCCCGGAATGCCCTTTCGGGTTTTCATTCCGTCCTCGGCCACCTTTTCCAATCTTGCCTAGGTGCCCACCCTTGTGGGTTTTCACCTAGCCGGAATTTTCAAAGTATCAACTCACTCCCCCACACTTAAATTGTATGTGACAACATACTAAATTTCTATGACCAGATTCGAAATATAACTCATATTAACCTATTTTCCCATTTAAATATGATTTTAACTTGAAAAATCCATATTTCGTGCATAATAACTCATTTTATTATGAAAATTTACAAGCCATCAGTAGATAATATATGTGAAAACATATCCAAAAACCACTAAACAAATCGAAGTTTAGCTATTTTTAGTCCAAAAATGACATTTTCATCATAAAATCACATTTTAATGCCATTATTATATAAAATGAACAATAAAAATCCATAAATAAACCAAAATATCCCAAATACATTTTAGGACCAGAAACTTTAACATGCAAATAAATTTCGTGATATATCATAATAAACACAAATTTATAAGTTTTGTTTGTTAATCTTATAACTCGGAAAAACAATAACCGATTTGCATGCAAACAACCTAAGGCTCATGATACCGCTTGTTAGAAAATATTAATCTCATTATTTCGACATATTCATATATGTGATATTTAATTTAGTCATAAATTAAATCTTGATCTTATGAATGCAAACATAATAAGAAAAGGGAAGAAATCGTCATTCTTACTATGGGTATTTCGGATTTAGGGCACAAGTGAGTTTTCCTTCTCACTTGTTCTTAAGCTTTTCTTACAAATGGAAGAACAAAGATTCAAGGATAGAATCCCTCCCAAAGATGAATACCCAAGAAAATCTCTTAATAACTTATATAAATATGAGCTAGTATAATATAAGTTATACTTAAAATTGACACAAAATATGTGTATAATCCTCTTGAAAATTTCGGCCAAGAGGAGAGATTAAGTGTGTATTTTTCTCTCTAAGTTTTCATAAATTATGGAGAGATTAAAACTTTCTTACTCTAAAATATTAGAAAAATTGTATGAATGAATAATGAAGGAACCCATTTGTTTTTCTTAGAGGGAAAAACCGGTGGGTGTGGGAAGGGTGTCCTATGCATGGGCTTGATTCTCTAACCAAGAATATAGGCATGCAAGGCTAGTACCTAGAGGTAATGATCATGTTCCTATTTAAATAAAAACACAATATTAATCCTCATACTCCCTCCCTTTTTCGGTACATATAAGATAAAATGGGTTCCATTTTATCTTTGTCAATTTGTCAATTTTGTCACATGTAACATGTTACATGTTTATGTCTCACATTTATGCATTTTTAACACATTAAAATTCAACATACTAATAAAAATATGTCATATACAAAATCGACTAATAATTCGTAATTACTTGTACCAAAATGGTTTATTGAATTATAAATCACAACGTCTTGTATTTATAATAAATTATTCATTCAATTTTAATTGTTTCGTAAACAATAATTTTATCTAAGTAATAAAACAATTCAATTACTTAGACCGTATCTAATATAATCGAATTACAATAAGACACGTTAATGTTACACACAAAATCATCCGTCAATTTTAAGCAATTTAATTAACTCGTATCGGCATACGATTAATTAATTAATCAATTAAGAGTATTTCCTTATAGGTATGACCTAAGGGGATCAACTGATCACCACCGTCGCACGACAGTAATCTCAAACTCTAGTCAGCCAATCATTACCGATATGTGTGGACCAGTTGACTGTAAAATATTACATCCCACATGTATTCTTAAAGATGAGCTTTAAACATGTGATCATCATGATCAACAGTTGTGATCGCATTATTGTCGGAGAACACATATTCCAACACTCTCGCACACTATCATTTATTTTCGTTGGTTCCCCCCATTGAAAAGAAGAAACAAGAAATCATCCGGGCAATGATCCGGATGGGGGGGTTTGTAATTGCGGAGCTTTTATCATTGTTTGTTTGACGAGGTTTCCCGAAAACGCCGCAGCACACATCATTCAAAGTGGTTCCTTGTTGGTTGACGGAGGAAGGGGGTCTAGAGACTCTCAAAATTTCCCTCACCCTTTCAAAAGTGAGAGAATGCCACACTTTGTGTAACCGGAAGTTCACCCTTTCACTCTCCTCTTCTCCCGTGATAAGTAGAGTGGCAAGGAATTCCAAGGTGTAGGCGGGATATGTGTTTAATTGGAGGTTGATGTATCGTTCAAGCCCCACCTTGGTTAAAAATGTAAGTGTTTGATCATAAATCCCCATGTCTCTCAAGGTCCCGGGATGGAGGAATTTGGATATGTGAAGGGGTTTACTCTCAAGGGCTTTGAAATAATTTTTGTAAGGTGCGGGCAAGCCCTCATCTCCGTTAAAGGCTTTGGGTGGGGGTGGTGGTGCATTAGAGGATTCTCCTCTCTTTTACGATTTTCCCTTTCCAAGTCCGAACACCATTTTGCTTTCTCAACAAATTTAAGTTCAAAAATACACTGAAACAACCAAAAACTGAAAAATATTTCTAAGGGGCAATTCAACAAACACCTTATATGCACTAGCTAGAACTCAAGTGTTTAAGGTGTGTTTGTTGATTTGTTCCTTCCCTAGCAGAAAACTTTTATCAACAATCCACAACAATGAAAAATAGCAAGAATTTAACCCAAATTAACCTAACTAAAGAGTGTAATTCGGATTATACTAGTTTGAAACGAAGAAAGTCAAGGAAACTTGTTATAACTCCCCGAAATTCCTCAAACTTGCTTGATTAAGTGTAGATGATGATTAAAAACCCCTTCTTGACCCTCAAATCCTTTTGTAGAAGCTTCAATTTCACCCGGAAAAGTTAGGGTTCTTGGGAAATTTGGGGGATTTTTCAGAAATTTGGTGTTTTAATGGTGTTTTTGATGGAAAAAATGAGTTGTGTGAAGGATTTGGTTGAAGGATTTGAAGTTTGGTGATGGAAAGTAGTGATTTGGTGAGGTTTTGAGAGATTGAGAGGAGTTTTTGGATTTTGTCGAAACAAAGAGGGGTACTGAAAGAGTATGAATGTCGGGTAATTGAGGATTAAGGAGACGAAATAGCAGACCTGCGCAGACTGCGCAATTTTTGTTCTTGCCTGCGCAATCGGGCGCAGCTGCGCATCTCATTTGCGCAGGCTGCGCTCAAGCTCGCAGTTTTCCTCCTTAATTCCTTTAATTCCTAATTTCAATACTTAGCCAATTTTTGCTCTTTTTGCTTTGTTCCCCTTCCTTGGCTTCTTCATATGATTTTGTAAGTTAAACTCGGCTCTCGTCTCCTCTTTGGCACGCCTTCCAAGAGTGTTGTGCAAATCACTACACCATTAACAAACCTCAAGTGCCTCTTGAATTTCAATGCAAATTAAGTTATTGAAAACGAAATTAACATGCAATGAAATAAAATATGGAAATGAACTACACTAAGAAAACAATTAAATTGGGATAGAATATTTACAAATTTTGCCATTGTTTAATGTCGATGGCTCGACATGATGCTTCTTGAAGGTTAATCTTCATAGACGGGGTCTTCCAATTGAATTTCTTCTTCCCCTAGGTCTTGCATCCCTTCATGATAAACTTTGATTCGTTGCCCATTCACCTTGATTAACTTGCCCGAGTTGGGATTCTCCACATCCACCGCTCCATGTGGATGTACTTTCTTCACAATATAGGGGCCGAACCACCGAGACCTCAACTTTCTCGGAAAAAGCTTAAACCTATTTTGAAATACAAGAACCTTGTCTCCTTCCTTGAAACTCCTCCGAGCTATCATCTTGTCATGCCACACTCTAGCTTTTTCCTTGTAGATTGCGGCGTTGTCATAGGAATCCAACCGGAGTTCCTCCATCTCTTGAATTTGCAAATTTCGATGAAACCCCGCTTCATCTACATTTTGATTAAAATATTTGATGGCCCAATAAGCTTTATGTTCAACTTCCACCGGTAGGTGGCATGTTTTCCCATATATGAGACGATATGGTGACATGCCAATAGGAGTTTTATAGGCCGTGCGGTACGCCCATAATGCATCGTCCAACCGTTTGCTCCAATCCTTCCGGTCCGGGTTCACCGTCTTCTCAAGGATTTCTTTGATTTTACGATTAGATACTTCCGCTTATCCGTTGGTTTGAGGGTGGTAAGCGGTGGAGACCTTGTGGAGGACTCCATATTTCTTCAATAATCCTTGAATAACCCGGTTGCAAAAATACGTGCCCCGATCACTTATTATAGCCTTAGGGTAACCAAATCTTGAGAATATATAGCTTTGAATGAAGCTAGACACGGTCTTGGCATCATCAACTCTTGTGGGGATCGCCTCCACCCACTTTGAAACATAGTCAACGGCAAGTAAGATGTAAAAGAATCCGCTTGAATTCGGGAATGGACCCATAAAGTCTATCCCCCAAACATCAAATACTTCACAAAAAAGTATTGGTTGTTGGGGCATCTTGTGCCGTCGAGAAATGTTTCCACATCTTTGACACTGATCACAAGTCTTCACATAAGCTTGGCCAGCCCGGAAAATACTAGGCCAATAGAAACCACATTCCAAGATTTTCCGGGCGGTCCTTTTAGGACCAAAGTGCCGCCCACAAGCGTACTCATGGAAATGTTGGAGGATTGAGGGAATTTCCACATTCGGAATGCAACGGCGGATAATATTGTCTTAGCACATTTTCCACAAGTAGGGGTCATCCTATATGAAGTAGCGGGAAATACTTCTCAACTTGTGGCATTGGCTAGAAGATAAGGATGTGGGAAACTTCCTAGTCACCATGTAGTTTACAAGGTTAGCATACCACGGCTCAACGACTTTCATAGCATATAAAGATTCATGTGGTAGGCTACCATCCACTACTCTCATGGTCTTCACTAGATCATCATTAATGTGAAGCCTACTCAAATGGTCGGCTACCACATTGCCACTTCCTTGCTTATCTTTGATTCCGATGTCAAACTCGATCAACAAGAGAACCCACCTCATTAACCTTGCCTTGGTGTCCTTCTTGTCCACGAGTTGCCTTATGGATTTCTGATCGGTATAAATAATGACTTTAGCACCCAAAAGATAAGCCCGAAATTTTTCAATGGCATACACCACCGCCAAGAATTCCTTCTCTGTGGTGGTGTAGTTTCGTTGAGCATCATTTAATAACGAAGAAGCATATTGAATCACATGAGCTACCTTCCCCTCCCTTTGGCCTAAAACCACGCCAAGGGCATAATCACTAGCATCCGTCATGATTTCAAAGGGAAGGTCCCATTTTGGAGCTTGAGTTATTGGGGCCGTCACAAGCCTTTCTTTCAAAGAATCAAATGCCACCCTACAAGCATCATCAAAAACAAACTCCACATCCTTGTGCAAGAGCTTGCACAAGGGGTAAGCAATCTTGGAAAAGTCTTTAATAAATCTTCGGTAAAAACCCGTGTGTCCCAAGAACGACCTCACGTCTCGAGTATTAGATGGATACGGCAAGGTTTTAATCACATCCACCTTCGCCGTATCCACCTCAATCCCTCTTCGCGACACTATATGTCCTAACACGATCCCGCTACTCACCATTAAGTGACACTTTTCAGAATTTAAAATGAGGGAGAGTCTATGCACCGTGATAGGACCATAGCGAGGTGGTCTAGACACGAAGTCAAATGAGTCCCAATGGATGGTGAAGTCATCCATGAAGACTTCCAAAATACGCTCCATATAGTCCAAAAGATGCTCATCATGCACCGTTGGAATGTGCCGGGGGCATTGCACAATCCAAAGGGCATGCGGCGGTAAGCATAAGTACCAAACGGGCAAGTAAATGTTGTTTTGGATTGATCCTTCGGGTGTATGGGGATTTGAAAATACCCAGAGTAACCATCCAAAAAAACAATAGAATTCTTTTCCCCCTAACCTCTCCAGCATTTGATCTAGAAAGGGTAAGGGGAAGTGATCTTTAAATGTCACGGCATTGAGGCGGCGATAATCGATGCAAACTCTCCACCTGATTTGAATCCGAGTGGGAACTAAAGCTCCCTCTTTGCCTTCGATTACCGTCACCCCACCCTTTTTTGGTACACATTGAGTAGGGCTTACCCATTGAGAATCGCTAATGGGATAGATGATTCCCATTTGGAGTAGTTTGATTATCTCTTCTTTCACTACTTCCATCATTGGCGGGTTCAATCTCCTTTGGGGTTGCCTAACCGGTTTTGCTTCTCCCTCCAACTGGATCTTATGCATGCATACGCTTGGGCTTATCCCCTTAAGATCCGCAATGCTCCACCCAAAGCTCCCTTGTATTTTTGCAATACATCCACCAATCTCTTCTCTTGGTCACCCTCAAGTTGGTTTGAGATTATGAGGGGTAGGGTGTTGTTTTTACCAAGAAAAATATACTTCAAGTGGTCGGGAAGTGATTTTAGATTGGGTGTGGGTGGTTTTATAATGGAGGGAAGTGGTCTTTCAAGGGAAGCCTCTAGGGGAAGGAATTTGGCTTGGTAGGCATAAGGAGAGGAAGAAAAACAAGCCTCTACGGAGCTGGAAGTTGTGCAGGCTGCGCTGGTGAACTGCGCAGGCTGCGCTCTGTGGTTGCGCAGGCTTCGCACTTGCTCGGCATTTGCTCCTCAATTTGTTTTATTTCTTCTTCCTCCTTAGCTTCCTCTAATGGTTCTTCTTCCTCCAATGCTTCTATACTTTCCTGCACATCATGAGACAATAAAAACCGCAAACCTTCCTTCTCAACATTATTAGTAAGGGCCACTTCAAGTGGGTCCCTATGACACAATTGGTAAACTTGATTTTCCAATGGTTCAATTACATCAAGAAAGTAACAAAAGCTCAAATCATCGGTCTTTTTCATTGTCTCATACACATTGTACCTCAAGATTTTTCCTTCAAATTCCATGGTTAAATTTCCATCATACATGTCAAGCTTTGTTTTAGAGGTTCTCATGAAAGGTCTCCTTAGCAAAAGGGGTGTAGCCTTGGAGTCCGGTTCCATGTCTAAAACATAAAATTCGGTCGGAAACATGAACTTGTCAACCTCTACTAGCACATCTTCTACAAGGCCTTTGGGGTGAATCATAGAACGGTCCGCTAATTGGATCACAACATTGGTCTTAGACAAAGGAGGCAATTCTAAGGTCTCATAAACGGAGTAAGGCATAACATTGATAGAAGACCCCGAGTCTAGCATAGCTCTAGCAAAAGCTTTGCCTCCAATTGAGCACGGTATAGTTAGCATGCCCGAATCATCATACTTTTTGGGAAGATTTTGTTTGAAAATTGCCAAGACATGCCTACTAACCGTGACTCTTTCAATTCTTTTCCATAGCTTCCGTTTAGGGGTGCAAAGTTCTTTGAGAAACTTTGCATACCTAGGGACGGATTTAATGATAGTAAAAAGAGGGATGTTGACCTCACATTTCCTAAAAGTTTCATAAAGATCGTCGTCTTTATCAAAATTCTTGGGATTTGTGAGGGCATTAGGAAAGGGTACCTCTGGTTCAACATCCTTCAAGAAGTCCTCCAAAGCGTTCTTTGCCGTCCTTCCGAGCTCCTCATCCACCTTCTTTGTTGGTGGGGTGTTGGTGCTTTCTTTCTTTCCTTTGTCCTTGCTCAAAGGATTCTTCTCTTGTTCCCCATTAGCCTTTGAGGGTGTCTCTTTCTCTTTTTCAATCACAAGCTCTTCTTCAATTTGCTCATCAATGTCAATGACCCTCTCATGTGACTTTGCCTTTCTCTTCTTCTTTGGAGGAGATTCTAGAGTTCTCCCATTTCTCAATGTCATTGCACTAGCATTTTCCTTTGGAGGGAATGTGTTAGATGGAATTGAGTTGGAGTTCTTTTAATTGTTCTTGGCCATTTATTGTGCAAGTTGGCCAAGTTGGATCTCAAGATTCTTCACCCTTGCATCACTTGAGATTTTATCCGCATCCATCTTATCAAACCTCTTGGTTGTCTTGGTTTGCCCTTTCATAAACATCTTGAACATATCCTTGGTGGATAAATCTTCATCTCCTTGAGAAGAGGAGCCCCCCCCCCCCCCTCCCCTGAAAATTTTGTGGTTGCCTTGGTGACCTTGGTTATGAAATTGGAAGGATCCTCTTTTTGCTTGTTGAAGATTGTTGTTTCTTTGATGATTTGTGCTTTGACCTTGTGATTTGGAGTTCCTCAAGTGATTGAATTGGCCATTTTGAAAGCTTCTTGAGGTATCCCCTCCCCAAGAAAGGTTGGGGTTGTCTCTTGACCCAATGTTGTAAGTATTGCCGCTCGGATCATACTTGTAATACCCTCCCCCATTGAGGTTCCTAGAGTTATATTGACCATGCATCATGACACTCACATTCTCCTTGCTTATCCCTTGTTCTTCCATGATGGGGCAAGTCTCCATCGGGTGTGGACCTTGACAAAAATTGCACTCCAAATTAGACCCTTGTGCTCCTCCTTGATTGTTCCCCACTAGTTGAGCTACCATTTTTGTAAGCTCATCCACGGTTTTCTCAAGCTTGTTGTTGGAAGAGGAAGGTGTCTCAATGGAGTTAAGAGTCTTTGACCCCCGGCTTCTTCCATAGTTCCTTGTGCTAGCGGCCAACCTTTCTATGATCTCATTTGCCTCCGCCACAGAATAGTTGGCAACCCCACCACCCGTAGCGACATTCACCATGATTTGATATTGTTGGGTAAGACCATCACAAAAGTTGACCAAAAGGTCATCACCACTAAGACCATGGTAGGGACATTGAGCAAACAATTTCTTGAATCTCTCCCAATACTCATATAGGCTCTCACTTGCATCTTGTTCCGGAGAAGTGATGGCTTTCTTTGCATGGTTATGTCTTGAGTCGGGGTAATATTTTTCAAGGAAAGCCGCTTTGATGTCTTTCCAAGTACGGATTGTACCCGGTTGAAGGTAAAACAACCAATCTTTTGCCGCATCTTGTAGTGAAAATGGTAAGGCTCTCAACTTAAATTGATCCTCCATGACACCATTGGGGATGGCACCTTCACACATCATATGAAATTCGGAAAGATGGCGATTCGGGTCATATCCCGCATGTCCATGGAACTTTGGAAGGTTGTGGATGAAGTAGCCTTTTAATTCAAAATTGGCATTAGCCCCCATGGACGGGTAGGCTATGCATAGAGGTTGAGTGTCATAATTCCTTGCCCGGAGCTCCCTAATAGTTCTAGTATCATTCGCCATTTGTGGATATTCTACTTCTATTGGATAAACCGAGAGGGGTTCGAAGTCTTCCTCTTCAACTTGTCCTCCTCTTGGAGGTCGTTGATACCAAGGGTTGGTGAATAACCAAGAATATGCTCCAAATGCGTCTTCTTCAATTAGAGTGAACTCACCACCTTGTTGGGAACTAGGCATAAACCTTTACACTAATCAAAATGGATTAGAACTACCACTTACTTCTAACAACAAGAAGGATATAAAAACAACTAAACATAAATTCAAAACTCAAGCTTTTAGCTATGTTGCCCCTTCCCCGACAACGGCACCAAAATTTGGTAGGTGCGATAACTAGGTGTCGTATTAACTAATTATTCTACCAAATTAAATATTTATAAACCAAACTTGACTCTACACTATGCAATTAATAATAGTAGTAAAGGGAAGTAAGGGTCGAACCCAAGAGAAGGGATTAAGACTAAAGCTTGAATTAAACTAATGACAATGAACAAAACACAAGACTAGGCACAAACTATGAATATTAACAATGGACAACAATTGAAAACATATAAGAGGAGAATTGGCATGGAGGAAACAAGTAACAAGATGAAAAAGATATGATCTTACTTATGAAACAAAGTAACAAACACTTGGTATGCAAACAACAATAATATGAGAGGAAACTGGGTATAATCCTACAAGTTCCACCTTTTCTCAAAGTATGACTCTTTTCTCTCTAAATTCATTTACCCAACAACAAACCTCAAGCAAATGATTACTACTATCTAAGCCAATAATGATAATCCTACTTAACCACAAATTCTAACATTAAACCATGTATGAATTGTAGCTAAGAGCATGAAGAGTAAAACCAAGAGGAAAGTAAATGGAATATCACAAGAGTATGTCTAAGCCAACAAACCCAATGACATATTCAATTTCTACTCACAAAGGTTGATACTTTAAACCAAGATAACAACAATATGAGTTGCTTCAACAAGACATCACAAAAGTAAGAAACTTTGCAACATTCAAGCACTAGATGAGTGTTATAGAGGCAAGGGTAATTACTTCACACAACAAAACATTCATCATGACATTCAAACATAGAAATTGACATAAATGAAAGAGTAGAGATTAGAGAGTCAATACAATGATAAAGATGAAAGCTTGAAATGGATTACACCAAGTAGTGGAAGATTAGCCTTCCATAGTCTTCATAAAACCCAAATACCCAAATAACAAAGAAAGATTACAACTTTTGTAGAAAAGTCTTCTAAAATGTTACAAGATTCCAACCCTAATTATGAGAGTGAATGAGATTATATGAGATTGTATGATGTCCTTGAGGTTTTCAAATCTTGGGTATATATATGGCTTCACGGAAACCTAAAAAGATCCTCACTTAAGAAGCCCAAATGCGAATTAGAGAGCCCCGTAAAACAATAGTGCAGTCGCGCTAAAGTTGCTCTTGCTCACAGCAATCGGGCGCAAGCAATCTTTTTTCATTTGCGTGCAGCTTCGCTTAAGCTCGCATTTGGAATTCTCAATTCATTTGCTTCTTGACCTCTTCAATTGATCTCAATTCTTCTCATCTTCACTCTTTACTTCTCCTAGCTGGATATTTGGCCATATGTGAGGTGCTTGCGCCATGTCTTGACCGTGGAAAGGTTCTCCTCGACCCTCGGGTTCCGTGAATCAAAATCAAGTATAAAATCGAGGTAAAATGGACAAGTTACCAAATCATAACCAATTATCAATTATTAGGATAAACATACCTAAAGACCCATAATAAAAGATATGAGGGTGATAAAATCACCCTCTTAGACCGACACAAACCACTACTATCAGTAAGTGTTGTGGATGAGGATGTTAGGGGGTTTGGTAATTGGGTTTGTGGGAGATTTAGTTTGAGTTGGAGGAGAATATATGCGGCGGCGATTTTTTCAATTTGAAAGTTTTTAGTTACTTCGTAAGTTCGCACGAGATCCTATTTCTATATAGTAAAATGGTTTCATTAGTTACAACAATCCCCCTCTGATAAATAGTTAAATTTGCAAAATAGTACTTTTTTTTTAATCAAAATAGTACTAAGGGGTGTTCGGTTCAATAGAATGGAATGGAATGGATTGGAATATGAATCCATAATGGTACTAAAATGACCCATACCCGAAAATGACCCGACCTAAAATGGCCCATACCCGAAAATGACCCGAAACAAAATGACCCATACCCGAAAATGACCCGACCTAAAATGACCCGACAACAAGTCACCCGAAAGTGACCCGGCTCGACCCAACCTGAAATACATGATAGACCCGAACTAACCCGACTTGTACCCGACCCATTTGACCCGTTTTGCCAGGTGTACTTAAAGTCATAACTCATAAGTCAATAAGACAATAAGTCATACGAATTAGTGTACAGTATACACTTGAGTTTTGAGTTGAAAGGTGCAAATTAACCCAATTACTAAGCAGTGAAAAATGATGGGGATTCAAAACACCTTCATAATTCTGGGTTTCCTAATCGTTAATCTCACATTTGGACTTGGTGAACAACCCCAACTTGGATCGGCTCGCGTTGTTTTCCAGGTAACATCAAATGTCTCTCAATTATCTTCACATCCCTTATTTTTTTTAAAATCTAAAATCTTACGACTTGCATTTGTAACAAAATTACTCAAAATTTGGATGGTTTTACTGATCATTTGGTATTGCGTGTTTTTTAAACATTTAATGTAAATAATATTGATTCTGTACAACACTGGGAAATTTTGGTGAAACTGCAGCTTTTTTTTATAATGGTAAGGTTGGGTTTTGCAATATGGTTTGGTTGAAATTAGGGATGCGTCTACCCAGATCATTTATTCTAATCACATTAAAATATTGGTGATCAGTTGATCGTAATTATTACATTTTCAAGAATATGGTTGATCTTGATTCCGTCCCATATGATAAAGTTTCAGGCTTTTTAAGTAACTATTGATTATTGATAAAATGCCCTTTTTCTTTCAATATGTATTGATTTAAGTTTACTCACATGTAGTATGAATATGAATAATCTCATAAAGATAACTCTCAATGTAGAAAAGCATATAGTTTCGAACATATTGGCAACTCTACTTGTGAGTTTGTCGCCTATAGATTTCTCTTTGCCCGCTTGTGCTACTTGGGTAGAATTCCACAGAGAAAATTCGAATATATGGATTATGCAATCAAGGTTACTAATCTGGGATTTGGTTTTCTCTTTTGCGTAAGTGATGAGTACAGACCTAGGGGCATAACCTTCTTTCTGCGTGCGTTTCAAGTTTCAATAACTTCGGCATTCTCACTGATGACAGACCACTTATGGAGATATTGAATTTGGATTCTATCCTACCGTGGCTCCTAAAACAGTTGAACACATTTTCAAACTTGTTCGCTTGGGTTGCTACAATACCAATCACTTCTTTCGGGTGAGATGTTGACTTTTTAAACTTGCCTTAGTTTTGTTTAAACCTGTTGACATTAAATTAGAATATGATGTAAAGTTTATCTGCTTGGACAGGTCGATAAGGGATTTGTAGCTCAAGTTGCTGATGTTTTAGGAGGAAGGACAGCACCAATGAATGCTGACCAGAGGACAGAAGCTGAGAAAACGGTGGTTGGTGAATTTAGTACGGTCAAACATGTTAGGGGAATCCTTTCCATGGGAAGGTGAGTATTACCTTACCTTCTTGTTTCTATACTTCGGGGTATGTTCTGTTTTTGTATCTGCTTCTTCTACGTACTCAATTCTTCTACATTGGTGAAAGTGGCGCCAATAGAGGACAAGATGATGGAAAATCGACGAAAATGGTTTGGCCATGTGAGAAGGAGACCTATGGATGCACCAGTTAGGAGGCTG
The DNA here is from genome assembly GCF_048544455.1 of Silene latifolia. Taxonomy (NCBI): domain Eukaryota; kingdom Viridiplantae; phylum Streptophyta; class Magnoliopsida; order Caryophyllales; family Caryophyllaceae; genus Silene; species Silene latifolia. Next base: position 88,589,150 of record NC_133537.1, on the reverse strand, counting down.
GAAACTTTGGGAACAGAAAAGGTTGCTAGGGGTAGAGGGAGACTAAAACAGACATGACTAGAGTGATAGAGCACGATATGAGATTTCTCGGGCTTGGCGAGGGAATGGTGACTGAGAGGGCATAATGGAGGGAAATGATACATGTGGATTTTTAGTATTTGATGTTATTTGAAGTAGTTAGTGTTTTAATTTAATTTTTAAAAAAATTATTTGTTCTTTTCGGATTTATTAGACGTTTTTACCAACAACTTTCTTATCTTCTTTATTAAAAGAACAACCACAAAGCCTATGTGTCGCTTTGTGGTTTAATCTTCTTTTTTATTTTTATTTTATTTAAGGCCCCACCATATTACCCCATGATCTCTATCATCTTTTATATAGGGAATTAAGATTTGTTTTTCACTTTGTACAACAATAAAGCTGAACAATTATTAAACAGATATGTGACTATTGTAAATTACCTATTAACATAAATAAAATAGGAATTAATAACCTATATTAAAAATAACATAATCAACAAATGAAATAATACAATCCATGGAGTACAAATTTATTATATATACGTATTAAACTAAAACAAAAAAAAAAAACACAAATACACTATAATCTCCATTGTTATGATTTCAAAATTAAACTAAAAATATTACTATAAATTTGAATTTTAAAATACTGGTATGAAAAAAAATCAATATTATCGCCAAACTCATTATGCACACGATGAATCGATTGAAAAAAAGACTTTCAAAGATTACACAATTTAAATAAACATATACAAAATTCATGCATCAAATCTGAACATAATAAGCTAACAAAAAAAAACAAAGTACAAAAGCAATTGTACTATGCTTAGACCTGGAGTTTAGATTAAATAGAATACCTGACTAATCAATAAAAAAAATAATGAAAATAAAAGGGAGCTACACCAATAAATACACTGAAATAAACACACGTGAAGGGTTGCGATCCATAATTTGCATGGGTTGCCATTGTTATAAGTGAGTTTTCAACGATTGAAATGTGTATATATGGTTTGTGCAGTGAGGTTAGAAAGACGACAGTGTAAATGGGAGATGAGAGATGGAAAATGGCTAAATGGGTGAGTGTAAATGAGAGATTAATTGTGACGGCAATCTAATCTAATAGTAATAGGATTAGGATTAAAATAAAAGAAGAATAGGTTAATGTGTGGTAAAATGACGGGCTGGGCCACCATATTCGGGGCATGTTAATATCATTAACAAAAAGAAAATTGAAGATTAATTATAATTTGAGTTTTGTATATTAAACTTTACACGTATAATAAAAAGTTTAATCACAATTTTCATCAAATAACAAGCTAAATTATCATATATTTTCCCCAAAAACAAACCGAATTCGCGGGTTCTTTTGTATACGAGATGTACGACCCAATCTACATAAAGACATGTCCAAATATAATACTATCTGTTTTCAGCAAAGAGTTATCCAACAACTATATATGTTTATAAACAAATCAATCATAAAATTGTTATCTCAATTTCTTATTTAAAACGGGTATATTCGTGTTAAATTTAAGACGAGTCAAGTTATTTAAATACAACAGAAGCAGAATGAATAGCGAAAACTAACATATTTATTTTATATACACAAGTGGGATGATACTTGCCCATTTTAATATTAAGACGGAAACATCCACCTTACGTGAGACAACTGAATAAATTTATGATTAAACCAACCAATAGCAAATAAGTCTAAATGCGAATGTTTATGTTCATTTAACTATTAGTTTTTTTTTTATGTGAGCTGCAAAAATAAAAAATTGAAATAATATTTTATTCAGTTAGTCTATTTTAAGACAGATATATCCAGCTTAAAATTAAAAACGGGTCAAATAGCATCTCACTTGCATAAATATGCCGTTACTTTATAGCATCGCACTTGCATAAATAGGCTATTACTGTATATCGCACAATAATCATATTGTTTTTTTTAATTGCCTAATTTAGGGGAATGATAGTAATTTTTGAATTATTTTAATTGTTCATTTAGGAAGGGTGAATATGAATGATTATTTAAACAATTCTTTTAAATTATTATATATTTATACGATGATGTCAAAAATTTGAATATTTTACAATTTAACTAAACCGTCTTGAATGTGTCCGGGTCAAAATTTTGTTTTGGACCCGTTTGACTCATTAACAATCCTTACTAAATGAAAAATATGTCAAAATATTCATTTTAAAATCATCTAAATAACAAGACAAAATAATAACTCTAATTTAACTAACGAAGGGACATATTGTACTACAACAACTCCTTTACCAATTGAACCAAACATAATGTATCATTTGCTCTAATTGTAAATGAATTTTATAATTCAATTCTAAGTTTCAAATATGACTTTTATAATTCAATATTTACATTTGCTATTTAAAATTGTACATCAAGAAGTAGAGTGATTTATTGCTTTATTTTAAAACATTATTTCTAAACATAGTTATTTTAGAAAAGTATAATTAGATAGTACAAAACTTAATCTTAGATATTTTACATCTTTGTATAATTCTATAATTAAAAGAAAATTGAAAAAGCGTACCCATGCAATTTGCACTGGTTTAAAACTAGTATATTAATACTTGGTTCACTTTTATGATATTTTGGACCCTTAAGTCTTACTTCGGTTTTCAAAATCGTTTTAATATTTATTCTCGATTTAAATTGTAAGTTTTATAAACGAAATTCGGACTTCGATTTTAAAACCTATAAGTTTACCTTCACTTTTGTATTATGTTTCACCCCCTTTGTTTTTCACTTTTCCTTTTCTATATTTTCGCATTTTGAGGTGTGCGATCACTCATGGACGGTTCTAAAGGATGATTCATGTCAGCCGACCCCAAATCATTTTGGGATTAAGGCTCTTTTGTTGGGATGGGGGCAAAAATAAAAAAACAAAAGAAAACGTTACAAAGTAGAGCTTGCAAATAGTGATCTCACCCGATAACACGATACGAACCCGGCACGCAGTTAGCGGGTTCGGCTTGAGACATTTTAACCCATCCAGTATTTTTTTTGAGTCGACATGAACGCGACACGAAAGGTAAATGAGTCGGGTTAGTGTTGTAACCCGTTTAGTTAAATGGGTTGAAATCAGGTTGGGATGTCATGTTAACCCATTAACACATAGGACCCATTATCATATATATCCTAAACCAAGCTATATAAAGATATCCAAACAAAATGTTGAAATCTTACATTTTTTTTATGACGGGTTAAACATGTCATTTTGGGTTAAACAGGTCATTCAAGTTAAATGGGTTAGGTGGGTTGAATTAGATGAAATTGAGCTGTTTAAAAATAAACGTGTTAAGAAAGTCGGGTTGGGTCACAAGAAAGTTAAATAGTTTGAGCTAGGGTTCAGGTGTGTAACACGAACACGATGCGGCCAGGTCTATTACAAATTATATAGAAAATGCTGGTAAGAAAGACTAAACTGGAGCCTCCATGACCGCCTCAGTTACAATGTTCATCCTCTTGCCTCTGAACTGTTCCATCAATGTCAGATGAGAGCCTCAGAATTAATCAAAACACTTAGAAGGTCCTAGGAAGGATCAAACTCAGACCTCACTAGGATAGAGTACATAAACCTTACAACAACTATGACACATCCAAACTAACATTCTTCTGCTGCAATTATATTTCCTTAAACTGGGTTTGAAGGCTGCAGGTGCTGCTAGTCCCATCTCTGCTACTACTTCAAACTTTCAAAGCATGTCCTGGGTCATGTTTTTTTTTGTTTTGTTTTAGAAGGGTTAAAAGTAACCTTGTTGACTTATTTGTTACATACTGTCTCATCCTTAGCATGCTTTAGGCTATGGATTTGTGTGCTAGTCCATTATATAGATATGTACCTTATTCCCTTGAAATCTAATGCCTGTTGTAGGTATGAAGATCCTGATAGTGCATCATCTTCCTTTTCCATGCTTCTTAATAATGCACCTCACCTTGATGGAAAAGTATGTTGACTTCTTGATATTTTTGCAGAACAATTTGATTTATAGGCCTGGTTTCTGATGTACGTTGTTGCCAAATTTCTTCAGTATGCAGTTTTTGGTAAGGTCACCAAAGGTGATGAGACATTAAGCAAACTTGAAGAGTTGCCCACCAGAAAGGAGGGTATCTTCGTGATGGTACTTGTTTATTACTTTGTCCTGTTTTGTTCCAACAGATTGTCAGTTTGAATCCCATTATTTATGTGATCAGTCTGTTTATTTTGTGTTATTAATGGAGAGGTGCACCGTGATTTTGATTTTGTTTGTAGCAGCATAATTGTCGATATGTGATTTAGCTAGAATTGAGTGTCTAAGATGCTAGAGAAATTTTGTGAGCATCAATTACCCTCACTCTGCTGCTCCAAAAAAAAAAGTAAAAAAATTCTTGCTTTCCCTGAAGCAATTTCTGGAACTTGATCAAGATTGATCTTCATTATTATAGTTTCTAACCTCTATGCTTCTTGCATAGTGAAGTTGCAGTGTGTCGATGCATTTTATGACACAATTTTTTTTCGTTATGGAGGATGACGGCTTTATTTATATTTCGTTACATAATGATCGTTACATAACGTCAGCTTGATATTATGTTACATAATGGTCGTTCCGTAGAGGGAACATTTTAATAACTCGGTGGACACCATTATATAAGGAGGCAGCCTTGTCAAATATGCAGTATTTTCCTTGGAAATTCGTTACAGAATTTTCTATTGATTACCCAACTTCGTCTTCTCTCAGAGTTTACCGTGAGAAACAAGTATACATGCACATGAGCCATTTCATGAATTTTACTTTTTAACTTTCTTGTTTGGGAAGGATATGGTTTCTTGAAAGTTGTGGAAAATTGGCTCCTCCTAGTTATCTTTCCTCCCTTTTTCTTTCGTTTACCTTTTTTTTCTTATTAAACAATTCTTTCTCTCATTCCCTTTATTGTAAGAGCATTTTCTCTCCTATTCCATCCTCACTCCCCCCCTCCCCCCTCCATTCCAACAATTAATATTTTTGAAAGAAACTGTTGACGATATCATGGTTTAGATCTCAGTCGATACTTCTCGGATCATCCGAGATGTATCGATGTCAGAGATCACCGATTTTAGATATTGAGAGATGTATCGGTTATAGTAAAAATAGGAAAAATCGGCCGAAACGACCAATTTATTATGTGACACAACCCGCAAAGAACTTTGTACACGACCCGAGATGACCGAGTTATAACTTGTACGGGTCAAACTTTATATTGAACATTTGGTTGGAAAGAGAAAGGTATGGATAACAAATTGTATTGGAGTGGGGAGGGAAATGGAGGGATATATTTTCTCTTGTAAAAGACATTAAAGTCCCTCCAACATAGGAAAGATTTGGAGGGAAACAAAAGCCTCACCCCCACTTCCCTCCCGCCCACTTTCCTCCTATTTTATATCAAAAGTGAATAAATTTCAACTTTGTGTTTAAACTTGTCTTAGTTTCTTATCCTTTTCCTTTTCAGCCTCTGGAGCGGATCACAATCCTGTCTTCTTACTACTATGGTGAGGAACACATTTGCCTTTCCATGTCTGTGCACCTTATACTCCTTGTTGTCTATTTATTACTGTATTTTCTTCTTATGCCTGCATCATCATTCTGATGGAGTATGGACCATAAGAAAAGATCAAGTAATAGTTATGACCTCTTCTGGATTAGTTTGTAGGAGATTTGTGAAATAAGAGCCACCTTTACAAATATGAATGAACAAGTATGTTCCTAATCTATTAGTCCATTTACGTAACCCTCTGAAGTATAGTGTTAGTGGTTGTGTGTGCTGTATAGTAGTTCTGTTGATGCCGTTTTTCCACTCTTACTTTATCTATTAGTCAAATTTTTCGCAACTGTTTCTCAAAAACAAAATAGTCAGAATATAGATAACGAGTAAAGAGTTGGTGCCTATAACAACTGCGTATATGACTATCTGCATGTCATACTCCTTTCCGAGAATAAATTTTCTAATTTCTATTTTTGGGTGTTCATAAATAAGTTTTCCACTTGGATCACTCTATTTTTTATTTTATTTAATTTTTAATTTTTTTATGTATGTTATGTGTGGAATGTGGTTATTATGTCTATGAATCTCCTTTTTATAATTTTGCATTTCGTTTTCAGAACCTTTTAATAAGGAAATAACATTTCCGTGTTGCTAAAACAGGAGTAAGGCTGCTTACATCCGACCTTCCTATCCCACAATTTGCAAGAGCCCTTGAGGCACTTGGTAATGTTGTTGTGCAAAAAAAATTGGATTTTTATTCATGCACAATGGAGGGAAAATATACATGTGGATTTTTAGTATTTGATGTTATTTGACATATTTAGTGTTTTTATTTAATTTTTAAAAAATTATTTGTTCTTCTCTCCTTTATTACACTTTTTTACTAACCATTTTCTTATATATTTTACTTGGTTTACTTTTAAGGTATCCGGATCCTTAAATTCTACTTCGGTTTTCAAAATCGTTTTAATCTTTATTCTCGATTTAAATTTTAAGTTTTTATAAAAGACATCCGGACTTCGATTTTAAAACCTATAAGTTTACCTTGACTTTGTATTATGTTTCGCTCTCCCTTTTGTTTTTCATTTTTCCCTTTTCTATTCTTTTCGCATTTTGAGGTGTGCGTTCACCCATAGACGGTTCTAAAGGATGATTCATGTCAGCCGACCCCATATCATTTTGGGATTAAGGCTCTGATGTTGTTGTTGTTTATTCATGGACAATAAATTGAGCTTTAACTAGGAATGCTATATTCACGTCTAATATCAAGAGTATTTAGTTTCTGTTGACAGGATTAATCTTTCGTTCCTCTGGACTTAGGTGAATGTGTAACATATGATACGTGGCGAGTATATCTGTACATTAGTAGGCCATAAGAACACATGAAATCAAACAAATGAAACATGCGGCTGTTTTATTCCTCCCCATTCTCAGTAGTGACCATACCATATCTGTAATTCTTCTAGATATTAATGGCGAGACATGTGAAGATGAGAGATCAATTCTAAGAAGACGGCTTGCTGCGTTATCTGTTGAAATCGAGAGATGGGTAATACGGAGTTACCAATATGCTATATTAAAGTTCTTTATAAATTTTTCTTTCTTGTTATGTTATTGTCATGGCTATTGACCTCTTTTTTCTGCCCCCCTCTTGACAGAGAATGAAGTGCTTCCCTTAATACAATATATGAGGTCAGTGTTGTGACTCTAACTTTCATGTTTGATTTCTAGAGAGTGGGGCATATACATATTAACATTGTCTCTACTGTTTACAGATTTGTTATTCCATATTGTTTGTTTGCCACATGTATTTAAATTGTCTTGGGTATGCATGTTTCATATTGAGTTGGTTAGAATGGTTTATCATTGACTATTGATGTGTACTACTTTAAAGTTTCAACATTCTTAGGTCGGTTGTGACTTTGCTTGTAAAATTTTAAGGAAATAAAAATAGATGGTAGTGTTAGACTCTTACGACGCGTTTGATGAGGGTAAGGGAATGGAAGCAAGAGAGGGATAATAGGGGAAAGCCGGAAAGGTAAGGGACTACCCCAAGCTTTCATTCTTGTTTGGTTACTGCAGGAATGGGAATATCACTAACTACCCATTTTCTCCTACACAACCATCAACCACGACTACCTTCCACACAACCTTATTAACAATATATCTTACCGTATATTCCTCAACCAAGCAAATTGACTCATAAACTGCAATATATCATTCAAATATGTACATAATTATTTTACTCAAATTAACACATAAATATCTTGTAAATATAGGCTGATTATTCTTGTATAAGGCTCCAACTATTAGCCTAAAATAACTCATAGCACTTGTATAAATAGCCTAGCTCTCCTATTGTAATATACACACTTTCAATATACAACTTCATCTCTTATATGGTATCCCGAGGCCATAAACGATCCCTAAAATCACCCTCCTCCAACCTCTGCCCACGCTCCGCCACTTTCAAACGCACCAAATCACCCACTGCTAAACCCCTTCAACCTCCCATCACCATTACTCAAACCGAAAATATTGTTCAAAATCCTCACGATGCCACCACTCCTCTTACCTCCCTCAATCTAAACCATTAAGTGAAACTTACCTCAGTTAACTACACGTCATGGAGATTGGATTCCAACTGACTCATATCCTCTTCGGATTCAGCCTTTTGTGGGATTTCTTGACGGTACCAACCCATCACCGTCACCCACCATCGTCTCTGACGATAAATCAGAACGCCCCAACCCGGCGTATTTCATGTGGCTCAAGCAAGATGGTCTCATTTTAGGTGCCTTAATGGGTACCTTATCAACCACCATTCAAGTGTTAATCGTCCGCGCAACCACCTCGAAAGAGGCGTGAGACATTCTCGCTCAAACCTATGCAAACTCGTCTCGCACCCACATCTTACAATTAAAAGACTGTCTCGACTCGATCATAAAAACCGCTGACCAATCAATCACAGAGTATATGCATGCCATTAAGGCGTGTATCGACCAATTGGCATTAATGGATAAGGTCTTAGATCCCGAAGATGTCGTATTCAAGGTCCTTAAAGGTCTTGATTACAACCTCTTCAAACCCGTAATAGATGCAGTCCGAGCTCGAGCCCGAGCCCGAGACACCCCAATCTCGTTTGAAGCACTTCACGAGAAGTTACTTCAACACGAACTGCTCGTTAAACAAACCCCGACAACCGACCCATTTCAACCTACTGCCAATCTTAATTTCCGCCACAACAACCAGTATCGTGGAAACTATCATCACAACACCAACTCCACCCCTGCCTTTACACCACACCATCTACTAGTAATACACCCTCTTCAACCAACCCGAACCCCAGGCCCCGCTGCCAATGGTGCCGCCAAGTTGGCCATGTCATAGCCGACTGCCCCTTATTCCGCAAGCTATTTCCTACTATCGTGTTTCCTGCACCTCCGACCCGTCAGCACCAGTCGACACCCCAGGTTCATGCCGTCACAACCAATGGTATACCAACACCAAATCCCCATTACCTACTTGACAGCGGCGCCTCAAACCATGTCACATACGACCTGGATACGCTCGCTCTTCACTCGCCGTACCTTGGCTCTGATGATCTTCTCATCGGAGATGGCTCCGCGCTCAATATTGCCAATATAGGTTCATTGACATTACCTTTCTCTTCAATTAAATTATCTAATGTTTTACATGTTCCGAAAATGTCTCGAAATATAATTTCAATTTCGCAATTATGCAAAGATAATAATGCTTATGTTATTTTTTGTTCTTCCAATTTTTTTGTTAAGGCAATAACGACGGGAGCAACCCTTCTCCAGGGACAGGCTAAGAATGGCATTTATGAGTTGAGCTTGTCGCGCAAAACTGTCTACTCGTCACAACCCGGCTCATCTCCAATCTCGTGGCATCACAAACTAGGACATCCTACTTATGATGTAATGAGAATTATTAATAAAGATTTACCATTTAATTTTACCAAATTATCTCATTGTGATTCATGTTTAATTAGCAAAAGCACCAAATTACCGTTTGCAAATTCAACGTTTACAACCACCACGAACACCAGTATCGACGAGTGGTGTCAGCTCGTTCTCCCTATCATTCCCCCTCCTACACAAACACCTAATACCACTCCTGTTAACACTACCCCTCCATCTCGACACCCTATTACCCAAGTCTACACTCGTCGAAAACCAATTGAACAACCCGCATCTACTACTGTCAATCAATCGGCCAATGACTCTCCCTCCACCATCCCTAGTACACCGCTCTCCCCTGCCTCTCCTCCGACCGCCACATCTCCACGGATCCCTCCTCCTCCTCCTCCCTGTAATGTTGTATCCCGCCTGGATAACAACATTCGTAAACCTAATCCGAAATATGCGAATCTTGCTCATGCGACCGCTACCCCAACCTCTTTACCAACCACTGTCAAACAAGCCCTTGTTTCCTCACAATGGCGACAAGCAATGCAAGACGAATTTCAAGCTCTTGATCGCTTCCTCACAATGACGACAAGCAATGCAAGACGAATTTCAAGCTCTTGATCGCAACAAAACCTGGTCACTAGTTCCTCGTCAACCATCCGAAAATATAGTTGCATGTAAATGGGTCTTTCGAATTAAATACAATCCCGATGGGTCCCTAAACCAACACAAAGCTCGACTCGTAGCTAAAGGTTTTCATCAACACCCTGGCATTGACTACACCGAAACCTTTAGCCCCGTAATATAACCCACAACTGTCCGTCTAGTACTCTCACTTACAGGGTACATTAACCGATGATGTCTATATGGCCCAACCTTAAGGCTTTATTGACGAATCTAAACCTGACTATGTCTGCAAATTAAACAAAGCAATCTACGGCCTAAAACAAGCTCCCCGAGCTTGGCATACTGAGCTCAAAACCTATCTTCTCACCTACGGTTTCAAACAATCAGTATCTGACTCATCTTTATTTATTTTCAAAACAAATGCTATATGTATTTACATGCATGTCTATGTCGATGATATTATCATCACTGGACCGAATCACCATCATTTACAACAATTTATCAACCAATTAGCAAATCGATTCTCTATTAAAGACCTTGGACCGCTCTCCTATTTTCTCGGTATTGAAGTCACACCTAATAGTCTTGGTCTTCATCTCAATCAATCCAAATACGTTCATGATCTTCTTCTTAAATACAACATGTCTGATGCAAAACCAAATACAACACCCATGGCAACCAAAAGTCACCTAATTCGTGAAGATGACAAACCAATTCACAACCACTCAGACTATCGAGCTATTGTAGGTAGTCTACAATACCTTTCTCTTACTCGACCTGACATCGCTTTTACCGTAAATCGACTCGCCCAATTTCTTCACCACCCTACATTAAACCACTGGTCTGCATTAAAACAATTACTCCGCTATCTCCAAGGAACCCAAACTTATGGTATTCAACTTCACCGTAACTCTCCTATGTGTTTACATGCCTTTTGCGACGCTGATTTTGCAGGTGACGAAGATAACTATCTCTCCACCACTTGCTACATCATCTATCTCGGCCGTAATCCGATCTCCTGGTCCTCGAAAAAGCAACGAGGCCTTGCTATCTTAACCACAGAAGCCGGATTCCGAGCTGTCGCAGCAAGTAACAACCGAAACCCTCTGGCTCCGCAATCTCCTCACTGAACTTCACATAAACATCATCAAACCACCAGCATTATACTGTGATAATATGTCCGCTACACTCTATGCCAAAAATACAGTCTTTCACCCAAGAATGAAGCATATGGCTCTCTCCTTTCACTTCGCCCGTAAGCAACTTCAGCTTGGCCACATCCGTATACAACACGTTGCTAGCAAATATCAACTAGCCGATGCTCTTACAAAGCCACTTCCCAAGCACCGCTTCCATGACCTACGAGACAAGATTGGACTCCTCTCTCCGACGTCCATCTTAAGGGGGCGTATTAACAATATATCTTCCGTATATTCCTCAACCAAGCAAATCGACTCATAAACTGCAATATATCATTCAAATATGTACATAATTATTTTACTCAAATTAACACATAAATATCTTGTAAATATAGGATGATTATTCTTGTATAAGGCTCCAGCTATTAGAGTAAAATAACTCATAGCACTTATATAAATAGCCTAGCTCTCCTATTGTAATATACACACTTTCAATATACAACTTCATCTCTTATAAACCTCACACTGCCCACCCTAAACAACCGCTAGCGCACGACTTAGTTTAAAAGGTGGGCCTCTAGTCCACCTAAGGCGCGCCTTGGATGAGGCACTAGCCAAAGCGACTCGGTGCATTTTAGGTGCACCTTTTAGGCTAAGACTCACCTAGTGTGGTTCACGAGTATGCACTTTTCATATTTTTTTTCCTTTGGATCTTTTATTATGCCATTTTTCCCGTTGCTCTCAACTTCTTTTACTTTGCATGCTAACTTGAAAACTTTTGAAAAGGGTATTGTTGCCCAAAATTTTTTGTTAGCCCAGAGCAAGATTGGTAATGTCATGTTTGTTTTACAAGACACGCCATTAGTAATTGTGTGATTATTAAGCTGCAATAGAAATGGAGTCAACAGAAGTGAAGTTAGTAGCTATTGACCTCTATGACACACAAACAAGCCACTGCCACTGCCACTGCCACTGCCACTGCCACTGACGTGTTTCCTGTAGTAAACATGCTATTGGTAGTGGCGTGTCTATTCAGCCTAAGTTTTTTTAGACAACGTGTTTTAGTTTTGGCAAAACATTACAATATTGCATTTACAATAACAGAGGGTTGCCGAATTCATAATACACATAATTCGAATTCGCAATTCGCTCAAAATAGGGAATTGAATACGCAAAGTATTACAAAAAAAGCAATTCGCGAATTCATATTACTAATACGCTTCGTTTACTTGATGATAATAACAAATAAAACAAAAGGTTCATTGCATAAAGATCAGCAATTCAGTATTGTGACGGAACCACCAAAATAAGTCTACTGATCATTTTTTTCTGGTTTCTTAAGTAAACACAAAGTGACGAAACCAGACAAAAACCAAAATAAGATTAAGTTGCTAGTCTACTGATACATCTACTTTCCCTTTGATGATCTTTGAACTTGATCATATTATACTGAATTTTTAGTTTTTAATACACGAATTGAACTTGTAAAATTCGCTAATTTTTATATATAATTCGCGAATTAGTGCGAATTAATACATGAATTAAACTTTTAGAATTTGCTAGTTTTTTATATAATTCGCGAATTAGTGCGAATTAATTCGAAAACGTATTGCGAATTGATACGCGCGTATTAATTCGCAATACGCACCCTATGTTAGCGAATTAGGTAACCCAGAATAACACAAACACAACAAATTTTTGCCACAAGAACGACTTGTTTGCATAAAAAAAAAAATTTACACTCACAAGTGTTTAGCACAGGTGTTTACATTATAAGTCTTAGAACTAAAATGTCAAGACATAAAACGACTAAAGTATTACAAAACACGTCTTCGCATGTATACTTCAGATGACATAATTCATAGCCACAACACAAAAACAAGAAATTTGTCAGAAGAACTTGTTTTCATAAAAAAAGCTTACACACATTAAAATGTCATTGATAGGACAAACATGTTTACATAACAACAAGTCTTTAAACATAAATGTCATACATCCAACACCTAAAATATTACATTAAATTGTTTTAATTCTTCTTCTTCCCTCTTAGACAACACAACCGCTCCCCGTTTAAGATACCTTGTTCATTGATAGGACATAGTGGTAGAGTGACGAGTTCGTTAGCAAGTATTATTGTCATCCACGACAATTTAATCAAGTGATTGTTCATCACCATCCTAGTTGAACCTTTTTCCCTTGCTTCTAGGGTTGGATGCAGAACATGTGCATAGTGTACATGTACGAGATCGAGAGGAGTGCTTGCGAAGGTTGGTCACCATGGAGCAAAAATGAGGGGCACCTTAGGAGGCATGATATAAAGCTCCTTATCACATGTCATATGTGTTGGAGTGAGTGTCATCCACAATAGTGCGTTTACATCATAAATCTCATTAAAGGAGCATCATCAGGATATTTATTTTATGATCCTCGTCGGTTGATTAACGTAAATCGATAACAGTTGGCTGACTAGAGTTTGACGTTATTGTCGTGTGACGGCGGTGATCAACTGACCACTTTCGGTCACACCTAAAGGGACAAACTCCAATTGACAACTAATTAATTGTATAAGATACAATGTATTTAGTCCCTTGATTTATTGACTAAAAGATGAGTTGGTCTTTTTTAGAGAGATTTCGAGTTACGAACTCGAGGCGCGGCAGTTATTATTTAATTATGCGATAATTAAATAATAAATTTTATGAGACGAGTTTTAGTTAATTAACTGTTAATTCACTAAAATTGTACTAATCAATTAATGTGATTAATATTAGTACGTAAATAATATGTGTAGTTGTACACATATATTTACGGAGTGTTTTGGACAAAATTAATCGGGAATTATTTGAACATAAAACGGTGTTTAAAATAATAATTGCGCGTATTTGTGCGACAAATATAAGAATCAAAATGGACCCGATTACGTAACATCGGACCGTGTGTACATCAATTATTGTGCATGAACACAATGATTATGCACCTCATTGTTTTATTGGTTGTGCAACTTCCCACAACATTTGTCTTCCACATGCAAATCTTATTGGATATAAAAATTGCAAACAACACTTCACTCCCCATCACCACCTACCCGACCTCCCTCTTTACACACCCACATATTGTTCATTTTCTCATTTTACTTGAACATTGTGTTTGTGTAAAAAATAAAAATTCCTCTCTCTAAAATAATAAAAACCTTACTAATTGTTAGTAAAGAAAAAGATTAAAAAATACTAAGAGTGTTAGTATTATTCTTATATAATCAAGGGTATTTCTAGCACAATATCTAGTTAGTATTTGTTAGAAATTTGGGTATTTTGTTCTTGGGTGCTACTAGAAGGAGATCTTCTATTTGGAGATTTGTGTAAGGAGGATCTTCCATCATTTTAAGCTCAAGAACAATCTAGATAGGTGATCTAGATTGTGCTCTAATTTTTTCATAACCAATGTAAGGAGATTCGATTTCCTTCTTCTAAATCTTTTATTAAAAATGCTTTAATATTGCATGCATGTTACATAGATCACCTAAACACAAATTATGAGATAATTTAAATTTTAATTAGAGTGTCTAATTTAGATCTATGATCTTTCAAGTGGTATTAGAGCTAACCTTGTAATTTGCATGTTAATTTTTAGCATATTTAACAAATTATGAGATAATTTGGAAAAATAAAAAATGGTGTTAAAAGAGGTTTTAGCAGAAAATTTTTGGGCATGCATACCTACTGTTCTCAAAGAATTTGTGGTAAACTTTCGTGACTTGTGAAGTTATTTTGCTATTTTTAATGATTTTTTGTAGAAAACCGAGTCAAAAATGCCGTATTTTGGTTAAGAGTTAACTAAAAATAGTTAATGGTTGATTCGGGTCTTGAAATTTTTATATTGTTTCATATATATTTTCTACAGATTGTATGTAAAATTTCGAAGGTTGGTTTGGAGTTTTGCGTGTTTATTGATTTTTATGAGATAAAAGTCGATAAAAGTGAATTATTTTAATCATAAATTTGAAACAAATGTTTCTGTCCTTGATAAATTTATGTACATTCAAAAATATGTTTTAAAAGTTAAAAGTGAAATTTAAAATGTAATTTCACCTTGTTTTGATGTTTATTGGTTTTAATGGTTAAAAACCAATAAATATCGATCTATTTCTTCATAAAATTTATCCGAATTTTTTGGGCAATTTGTTTTGACCTTTTGGTGTTCCTGGAAGTGTTCCAGAATACTCAAAATTTTTAATTTCAATTTTTGATAATATTTTCAATTATTTTGGATTTATTACTTAAGAGATATGATTTTACCGATAAAATTAGCAAATAACACCAAATCAAACTAATTATTCATCATCAAATTAGTGAGGACTAATTTTTGAGGTCCAAAACAGTTTGGACAATTAGTTTGGACTTAAATGAGATTTAAGTGTTTATTATTGATTTTTCATAGTTAAAAATCGACTAAATCCACAAAACCGAGCAAGATACCAACGATTGAGCGATAGGGCGATTTTGGCATCATTTTACAGCATTTTTAGCATATTTATTTATGTTTAATGAATGAATGTCATTTATTTAAAGTATTTATTTTGTTGTACCTAGTATGGCCGAGTTATTTTTAATCGTTATTGTTGGAGTTATATGCCTCACCTTTAATTCACTCCTAGAGAGTTAATGTGAGATTGTGATGTTTTATGTTAACTTCATGCAATTGAAGTTTGGAGTTAAGGAAAACTTATGCAACGGATGCTAAAATATGCATTTGATGGAGTAATGAAGAGTATATGTAACATATGGTGAAGTAACGCAAATGAAGACAATTGATGGAATTGCTACAAACGCATTTGCTCATTTATTTTTAATACACTATAAATACATACTCAATCCTCCGCAAAATAATCACACAACAAAACTACAACATAATATATTCTTCTCTTCCTCCTTTATTACTACTCTCCATAATCATTTTGGGTGCTAATATTTAACACCTCTTGAGAGTTTATTATCTTGGCTCTGATACCAATTTGTTGGGGTATAGAGTACGGAAGCGAATAAATTCAACCAAAGATTTAAGAGAAATAATAAAAAGACAATAAAATAACACCAAGGTTTTTAGGTGGAAAAACCCTCTTTAAATAGAGGTAAAAAACCACCGGCGAGAGAGCCAAGTATTTCACTATAATGATGTGGGAGTACAAGGATAATTTCCTCAAAGACTACTGAAATAGCCAAGATAATAAACTCTCAAGAGGTGTTAAATATTAGCACCCAAAATGATTATGGAGAGTAGTAATAAAGGAGGAAGAGAAGAATATATTATGTTGTAGTTTTGTTGTGTGATTATTTTGCGGAGGATTGAGTATGTATTTATAGTGTATTAAAAATAAATGAGCAAATGCGTTTGTAGCAATTCCATCAATTGTCTTCATTTGCGTTACTTCACCATATGTTACATATACTCTTCATTACTCCATCAAATGCATATTTTAGCATCCGTTGCATAAGTTTTCCTTAACTCCAAACTTCAATTGCATGAAGTTAACATAAAACATCACAATCTCACATTAACTCTCTAGGAGTGAATTAAAGGTGAGGCATATAACTCCAACAGTTATTTCCCGAAATGTATGGGAATAACGATTTGTTTGTAATTTAAATACGATCTCGTATCGTCGGTTTGTAATTAATTAATAGTTTTTAATTATTTTTATTAATTAATGTATAATAGGAATAGCTATGTAATTTGATTGTAATAGTTATTTTTACAGGCGTTTTCAAAAGACGGATTTACATCGAGACGAAGTCTATTTTTTTGGAAAGGTGTTCCAAATCCCACAAGAAGGAGCCACTTTTGGAAGATGTTCCTATGAAGAGGCAAGGGACCAAGGAGTTGGTTTCCGATATGTAATAGTCTAGTTATTTTTAACTAGGAGGCCATACTAGGATTATTCATATGCTTGTTTGCTTTTATTTTTCCGCGCATGCCAAAATCGTCATTCACATGCATTTTTTTTTTCGCGGTTGTCAATTCAAGTCATTTACATTCGCCGACTTAGTTCACTTGTAGGGAATTTATGACTAAATTGACAAGATCTCTCACATAACTAAAATTGAGATTAGCCTTCCCAATTAGTAACACCTATGAATCCCTTTTTATTAGAGCCATGCTCGCCCAAGCGGGGTGTTCTTTTTTTTAACTCGGGTAAGTAGGGTGATAAAAGGTTATCACGCGCCAAACTTGGTTGGACTCAACGAGATATTATGACGGTCTTGTATTTCGGGGCTAGTAGATGGATTTAATGAAATCCGTCGACCGAGAGTTCTAAAGGTACAATTAGTCAAACGTTGACTTACCGAATTTACACGATTATGGGATGCTTCGCCTAAGCGATGCTCATTTTTGTTTAAAAACGGATCTTGGAATCATTTATATAATTTAGTGGGAGATCATTATAGAAATGTTAAAAACTTATTAAAAATGTTTCACCAGTAAATTTAAAACAATGAATGTTAATATTTCCTTGTTTTGTTGTAGCATTTTAATTCGCAATGGCATCTCCATCTACTCCACCAGGCAAAGATTCATGGCTAAGGTCTGTAATGGACAAATGTACCTTAAAAGATGACGGTAGTAACTTTCTTGAATGGGAATCTAACATCAAAAGCGCCTCGTTGTCCGACAACGTGCTCGCTTACTTGATTGATGCCCCTCCCATCGAGCCCGGTCCAAGGGCTTCATCGGCGGTGCGGACCGCCTATGATGACTATATGAGAATGTTCAATGATATCAAAAATGTATTGATATTGTCGATGTCCCCAAGTCTCAAGCTTTCATGCATTTCCTTGAATGTGTATGAGATATTCACTCATATGACTACTATGTTTTCACAAACACCCAAAGTCCGCCAATACGAAACGGTGGCACGCTTCTTTGACGTAAAGCTTGAGAGGTGCCAAAAGGTTGGTCCCCATCTATTAAAAATGGTCGAACATGTCGACACCCTAGAGCGTCTAGGGTGTAACATTCCTAAAATTCTTGTGGTGGATCGCATCCTCTACTCACTTCCTACCAAGTTTGCCCACTTTAGGGTAAATTATAACATAAATGGTATGGATAAGAGTTATCATGAAATTCTTGCGCTCCTCACCCAAGTGGAGAGGGATATGGAAGCTAGTGGGAGTGAGAAAGGGGACGTTCTCACTATGATGTTAAAGAACATGTCCCTTGGAGTTAGGAAGGGAAAGGGAAAAGAAAAGTCCCAATTTAAGAAACCGTCAAAGAAACAAGACAAGGGAAAGGGGAAAGCCATTGAAAATGGCAAACCTAAGACAAAGAATGTCAAACTCTTCGAGGCCGAATGTTTCCATTGTAATTGGAAAGGGCATTATAGGAGGAGTTGCCCCAAATACTTGGAGGACCTAAAGGAAGGGCGTGTGACGCCTATTGGTATGATCTCCTCTCTCTATGTGATAGACGATAATTATGCTTGTACTTCCACTTGGGTATTAGATACCGGATGTGGGTCTCACCTTGATAATCATTTGCAGGGTTTAAGAGACGTGCGAGCTCTAGCAAAAGGTGATGTGTATCTCCGCACGGGGAATGGAGCTATAGTAGCGGCCGTTTCCGTGGGGACCTATGTGCTCACTTTAGCTAGTCGTTTAGAGTTGTTTTTAAATAAGTGTTATTTTGTACCAACTTTAACCAAGAACATCATCTCCATTTCCGCGTTAGATGCGGAAGGCTTATATTTTATGATTAAGGACAATAGTTGTACTTTTTCGTTGAATGATTTGGTTTATGGCAAGACCATTTCAATCGGAGGAATTTATGTTTTAAATGATGTTAACGTCGTTTATCATGTGGAAACCAAAAAGTTCAAAACGGGTGATCCAAATGAATCCTACCTTTGGCATTGTCGTTTAGGTCACATAAACAAAAGACGCATTAAGAGACTTGCTTCATCAAAAGTGCTCAAACCATTTGATTTCGAATCCTATGGTATATGCGAGTCTTGCCTTTTAGGCAAGATGACTCGTGTACCTTTTGCGGGAAAAGGGATACGAGCAAGTGAGATTTTGGCTCTCATACATACGGATGTGTGTGGACCATTAACCATCACCGCTAGAGGAGGTTTTCACTACTTCATTACTTTTACTGATGATTTGAGTAGATATGGGTATATCTACTTGACGAAGAACAAAAGTGAAGCTTTTGACAAGTTCAAAGAGTTTCAGAATGAAGTAGAGAACCAATTGGATAAAAAGATTAAGACCCTACGATCAGATCGTGGTGGTGAATACCTAAATTCTGAATTTGATTCACACCTATAAGATTGTGGTATAGTATCACAATGGACTCCTCCTGGCACACCACAATTAAATGCTGTGGCCGAAAGGAGAAACCGAACTCTATTAGATATGGTGCGTTCTATGATGAGTCTAACCGAGCTTCCTGATTCATTTTGGGGTTTTGCCCTTTTGTCTGCAATATTTACACTAAATCGAAGCCCGACTAAAGCGGCTGATAAGACTCCATATGAGATATGGACAGGAAAAGTCCCTCATTTGTCATTCTTGCGCATTTGGGGTTGCGAAGCTTATGTCAAGATTAAATCTGACAATAAACTTGCACCCAGGTCTGACAAATGTCTTTTTGTAGGATATCCAAGGGAAACACGTGGCTATTACTTCTACAATAAAAATGAGAACAAAGTGTTTGTGGCTCATGATGCCGTCTTCCTAGAAAAGGAGAGAGTGGGAGAAAATTTGAACTAAACAAAGTTCGAGAGCCACAAACCGAGAATGAGGTAGAGGAGAACGTGGAGGATAACGTTCCCCCCTCCTCTGAAATGGTAACCGTTCCTAGAAAATCAGGTAGGATTTCTAATCCACCTGACCACTACCTTGGCAACATCGAAGAGGATGGTGTTTTGTTACTTTTGGAAGGTAACGAACCCACTACCTACAAATCGGCCATGTCTAATCTCAACTCCACGCATTGGCTAGAAGCCATGCGGTCCGAAATGGATTCCATGTACGAGAACCAAGTATGGGACTTGGTGGATTTACCTGAGGGAGTGCGACCCCTTTAGTGTAAATGGATATATAAAATTAAGCTCGGCGTGGATAAACATATAGATGTTTACAAAGCTAGATTGGTGGCAAAAGGTTTCACCCAAGTTCATGATCTACACTATGACGAAAGCTTCGCTCCAGTCGCTATGCTTCGGTCTATTAGGATAATCTTAGCGGTTGCCGCGTTTCATGATTATGAGATTTGGCAAATGGATGTCAAAACCGCCTTCTTAAATGGGATTCTAGAAGAGGAAGTGTACATGACACAACCTGAAGGTTTTGTGGATACGTCTAACCCTAAGAAGGTGTGTAAGCTCAAGAAGTCCATCTATGGTCTTAAGCAAGCATCTCGGAGTTGGAATCATCGTTTTGATCATGTTATTCAACAATACGACTTCACTCGAATGATTGAAGAACTGTGTTTGTACATGAAGTTTAGTGGGAGTAAGGTTGCTTTCCTTGTCTTATATGTGGATAACATATTGCTCATCGGGAATGATATTCCATCGCTCACTTCTGTTAAGGAGTGGCTTGGGAATCACTTCCAGATGAAGGACTTGGGAGAGGCGCAACGAATCTTGGGTATCCGGATCTATAGAAATAGGTCCAAGAGGATACTAGCATTGAGCCAAGAAGTTTATATTGACAAAGTTCTTGACCGGTTCAATATGAAAGACTCTAAGAGAGGATTTCTACCTATGGGCCAATGGATCACTTTGAGCAAGTCACAGTCTCCCTCTACCCCTAAGGAGACTGAACGCATGAAGACCATCCCTTATACTTCCGCTGTTGGGTCTATCATGTATGCTATGATTTGCACTCGTCCCGACGTCGCGTATGCCTTGAGCATGACAAGCCGTTATCAATCCAAGCCCGGTGAGAGTCACTGGATAGAAGGACTAAGGATTCGTTCTTAGTGTTTTGAGGAGAAACTGAGTTGCGTGTAAGAGGTTACACGGACGCAAGTTTCCAAACCGATCGGGATGATGTGAAATCCCAATCTGGCTATGTGTTTATGCTAAATGGAGGAGCTGTTTGCTGGAAGAGCTTCAAGCAAAGCGTTACCGCGGATTCTACAATAGAGGCTGAGTACCTTGCAACGTCTGAGGCTGCAAAGGAAGCTGTTTGGATTCGGTAATTTATGGAGGGACTAGGAGTAGTCCATTCCGCCAAAGACCCGATCACTCTATATTGTGATAACAGCTGGGCTATTTTTCAAGCCAAAGAGCCGAAGTCTAGTAATAAATCTAGACACATTGAAAGGAAATACCATGTAATTAGAGATTATGTGGAAAGGAAGGAAATACACATTTGTAAGGTTGGGACAAACGATAATATTGTTGATCCTTTAACCAAGCCTTTATCAAAGGCTAAGCATGATGGTCATGTCGTCGCAATGGTATTGAGACGAGTACCAGATTTTCTTAATTATGGATATGTAATAATTGGATATTGTATCACTTTTTATATATATGATGATAATCGCATTCATTGTTTAAGCATTCTTTTATGAATTCTTTTATTTAGTGTGACTAAATTTATAATACCTTGTTTATCTGAATAAGTTGTGGAGTCAATGTTGAACACTATTCAAGTGAATAAGATGAACATTGTATTTTGTCCCTAGTCACTTAATGAGGTGACGTCTCGGAGTGACTAGATTGTAAGTTGATTGATGGTTAGTTCAACACCATGAGGTCATATGTGATGACTAGTCAATTACATAGGCAGAGTGTGTGACACTTTGCCGGACAGTGACCATTTAGAGAGTCCCTTAGTTCTATTATAGACGCATGGTCGTGGCAGGGATCTCTAAGATGTTCCTATGAGTCGATTCTTTTGACTGGAGACTATTATCCAAGTCAGTGCAGTTTCCGAGTGACTTTGGTTTTTGTCCTAGGTCGTGCCGTTAAAGGAGGCCAAAGGGCATCTTCTGAGTCATGGTGATCTGTATTGAGCAAAGATAAATAGGGCATACATGAATTGTCCACCCACGTTGGGTTACTATATCTCAAAGCCACTCGAAGAGTCTTGACTATAAATGCGTAGCCACGCTCGGAAGTAATCTATGGTAGATTTTTCCGGTCTTGTAGTCACACTCCCAATCGAGAAAACAACTCGCGATATGTTCATGTGCAAGTGCGACCTGAAAGACACCTTGCATTGAGTGGGACATTAAAACGGACAAGAGAATTGGTAGCGCACACCTTGTGTCGGACAAGTGGGAGATTGTTGGAGTAAGTGTCCTCCACAATAGGGCGTTTACATCATAAATCTCATTAAAGGAATATCATCAGGATATTTATTTTATGATCCTCGTCAGTTGGTTAACGTAAATCGATAACGGTTGACTGACTAGAGTTTGACGTTATTGTCGTGTGACGGTGGTGATCAAATGACCCCTTTCGGTCACACTTAAAGGAACAAACCCCAATTGACAACAAATTAATTGTATGAGATACAATTTATTTAGTCCCCTGATTTATTGACTAAAAGGTTAGTCGATCTTTTTTAGAGAGATTTGGAGTTACGAACTCGAGGCGCGGCAGTTATTATTTAATTATGCGATAATTGAATAATAGATTTTATGAAACGGGTTTTAGTTAATTAACTGTTAATTCACTAAAATTGTACTAATCAATTAATGTGATTAATATTAGTACGTAAATAATATGTGTAGTTGTACACATATATTAACGGAGTGTTTTGGACAAAATTAATCGAGAATTATTTGAACATAAAACGATGTTTAAAATAATATTTGCGCGTATTTGTGCGATAAATATAAGAACCCAAATGGACCCGATTACGTAACATCGGACCGTGTGTACATCAATTATTGTGCATGAACACAATGATTATGCACCTCATTGTTTTATTGGTTGTGCAACTTCTCACAACATTTGTCTTCCACATGCAAATGTTATTGGACATAAAAATTGCAAAAAGCACTCCACTCCCCATCACCACCTACCCGGCCTCCCTCCTCTTTACACACCCACATATTGTTCATTTTCTCATTTTACTTGAACATTGTGTTTGTGTAAAAAATAAAAATTCCTCTCTCTCTCTCTAAAATAATAAAAAGGTTTTGATATATACAACCCATTGGGTTGTATTTAAGGAACTAAATATGGAAGGAATTTGTAAATATATGCATTAATTACATTGGATTGTGCATAATTTGGTCTTAAATTCCTAACTTAATACCAAATATAGAAGATATTAAATGCTTAAATACAACCCAATGGGTTGTATATATCAAAACCCATAATAAAACCTTACTAATTGTTAGTAAAGAAAAAGATTAAAAAATACTAAAAGTGTTAGTATTATTCTTATATAATCAAGGGTATTTCTAGCACAATATTTAGTTAGTATTTGTTAGAAATTTGGGTATTTTGTTCTTGGGTGCTACTAGAAGGAGATCTTCTATTTGGAGATTTGTGTAAGGAGGATCTTCCATCATTTTAAGCTCAAGAACAATCTAGATAGGTGATCTAGATTGTGCCCTAATTTTTCCATACCCAATGTAAGGAGATTCGATTTCCTTCTTCTAAATCTTTTATTAAAAATGCTTTAATATTGCATGCATGTTACATAGATCACCTAAACACAAATTATGAGATAATTTGAATTTTAATTAAAGTGTCTAATTTGGATCTATGATATTTCAATATGAACATGTGCAAATCCATGAGCCTGAAATAATACTATAGGATCACATATAATAACCTAAGAAATATGCGTAAGTATGATAGAGGCAACAATAATAAGTAAACATAGAAGATATTGAACTTTTCCCATTGAAGTGTCCCCATTGATGGTTAAGAAGTAGCATGAGTGCTAATGAATCGATGAGTGCGCTCCTTATACAAAACTACGTCAGGGTCGTAATAATTCATTGTATTGTCATTAGGGTCCACACCACGAAACCTAAATTGGCCCTTCCTATTGCACATTGCTATGTAAGGGCTAAGCTAGGTCTTCAGGTCATTCCCGGAAGAGAAGCTATTAGAAGGATGTGAATACAACCATCTCTTAGCTCCATCATTAAGACAAAAGGGAAAAAGCATGAGTTTTATGGCGTCATTGTGCATTCCATTCTTCGTTACTTCGTTACTGGTGCACAAACAAACAAATAGTCAAAGAAACTAGTCGTAAATTCAAATAACAACTAAGATCAATCCTAGACACCGTCCCGGACAACGTCAAACTTGATACATTTTAAATTTCCTCCTATAAGTGTACGGTATGATTGTTATACTATATGCGGGTTGAACACAAAGGACGATAAGGAGTTGCTATTGGATTTCATTTTAAGACTTCAATTCCTTTATTACTTACTAAGAGAATAAGAGTTCTCAAAATTTTTCCGTCCAAAATACATTTGTTTTCTTAAATAAAGAAATTAATGACTATTAAGTGCATTCACTTAAATAAAGAAACTAATATTGATAAATTTATTTTAATCTTTTCATTAAAATTAATTTTTTTTTATCAAATTATATTATTTTCTTTAAACTATAAGCTTCTAATTAAAATAAAATAAAATTGATAAACTATAAATTGCTAAATGTTTTTTTGATGCTATTATTAGAGAATGATTTGACCCATACTCCTTGTAAAACAAACTTTAAACTGCTTTTGTTAGTTTCGTGACAAAATAAATAGAAAAAAATTTATAAATTGAAATCATTAGCTATGTCGCATAATTTATTTTTTATTCACACACATTTAAGCTCATTACTCAATTCTCTTAATTAATTTTCAGTTCCAAATTTTTTTCTCAAAGCAAAATACAATGATGAAAAATGCGAATAATTATTGAGGTACCAATTTTATACAAGTAATATACTAAAGTTAAAAAAAAACTTTATATACCGTGCATGCGTTGCATGAGGTCTAAACTAGTATAATTAACAATTGAAATAAAGTAAAACTAAGAAAAATAACAACAATAAAATGAGAAGAGGAAAGAAATAGTACCAAGCTTGAAGTAAACTTGAACAAATGTAGCGTCGGATACATATAAATTATTAAATATAGTACCTATAATTAAGTGACTAAAATCAACCTAAATAACTTGAAGATGAGAGATTAAGAGGAACAAGAGAAGGGTTTTCTAAATCTACTACTACTGCCCTCTACCTACTGTTTTTGAAAAGTAAAATGAGGCCCCTTAATAAACCAAAGAGCTGCTGTTATTCAGGTAAAGCACGTTTAATGATACAGTAGTCAATGTAGAACATACAAAACACCAATTTAAATGAAAATGAGGTGCCGGGGAGTCTCTACCTTTCTTCTTTTCTTTTCCTCAAAACTAGTCACTCAAAACGCAGCAACAAGTAGTGGTTCCCACAGTGGCAGCTTGTAGTGATGGGCACTGTTTGTTTGTCGCCAGACATGCAGGCTATTGTAAAATAACTCGGACGAATTAGGTTGAACAGATCGAAGGTCTGTCCAGAATGTAAAACGTGTAAATCTGACAGTTTGTTTGAATGTTCGTCTAAGTATTTTAGGATTAACGCAGCGGAATTTAACTGTTTATTATGTTTGTTGTAATGTCGTGAAAAGTAACAAAGAAAAACAAGAATAGTATGTGAATCTCGTTCTCCGCCTCGCAATGTACGAACTTGAAACATTCAGGTCAATCCTCGCAAGGAAGACGGGGAAGCCAAAACTCGCAAGCCTTGAACTCAATTGTTCTCACACAGGGAACGTTTTTTTTTATTAAACTCATAATATGAAAAATAGGGTTACAAGAGGCCCTATTAATACTACAAATTAAATCTAAGCTTGCTTGGACAATAAGCTATCTCCCTAAGTCTTTCCTAAACTAACTAGGAAACGTATTTAATTATTAACTAAGTTAACAACTAGATTTGTTGAAACCTAATAAAACTAGGATTAGGAAATACATAATTTTTCCTAAATTTATTCGAAAACAGTAAATAAAATAAGCTAAATACTTCAGAAAACCGTGCTCTCCTACACGGCCTTGGAAACAGTGCTTTTTAGCTATTTCCTCTTCGCTGCCCTATTGCACCCGCATCATTCTCCCCTTCTTCAAAAACGAATCAACCCGATTCTTTGACCAACGACCTCCGGGATCAAATATGAACCTTGCAAATTTGAATGCAAGATCGGTGATGAATATTGGCAATGGACTTGGATCATCTTTCAGCTCGTCATCTTCTATACAAACTTTAAGCACGTCTATCTTGTTTGATTTCAGACTCTTCTTGTGCTTTCCATGCATGCTCGTGCCAATTCAACTCGTACCTTCCGAGCTTGTGCCTTCCACCCCTCCTCCCTCCGTGCACAAGTATAGAAAAATCGGGATCATACTTTCCAACAATTGCAATACCAAGAACCGAACTCAAAAGAGAACAGCACCGATAGTCACCAAGCTTCTTGCCAATCGATTCATCGAGTGGCGATCGATAAGTTTCTCTACCTCGAAAACCTGAGTAATCGTTGACATGTTGTAAGTCATTATCCGAAATAAGATTAGAATTGTTTGTTTTACCCTTGGACAGATTCGGATTATTAATCAGGCCCTCTTCAACCTCTGGCTCTTTTTCTTTAATAGCAACATCGAAAGACTCGATCTTTTCTTCTCTAATCGGATCGGCCTGCTTTTCTTCCTCTTCTTCATTGACTACTTCGAATGACTTCGGATCTGTAGATACCTCATTTCTGCACCTCCCGCAAACCACGCGGTGATGATTGGGCCGCATGTTTGGTATACGGAACGATTTGTGACAGTTCGTAAGTTTATCGTCAAGTGATTGCTTAAACACTTGTGTCTACCTCTTAATTGTCATCTACGTGCCGATACGGTCATTTTGGCAGCAATTAGAGTACATTTGGAGTCCGTGTCAAAAACCGTCTTCATTTTCTAATAACCGAGTCAGAATGTTCTGGAATGTTCCGGATATTTTTATTCCATATTTTCCAATCTTTTAATCTTTGGTAAAATATCTCCTGTAATATTCACACGAAATATTAAGGAAACGAGATTAATCCGCTATTCCATAATAGAAACGCGGAAATCTTTCTTCCACGGGAGGAAACAACTGAGGAAAGGACGCAGCAAGTGCCGCGCCTCTTCCAACAGACGCAGTGCCTGCTGCGCCTCTTCCTTAGTCCTTTTCTGCGTATTTTCCGTATCTTTTCGAGATTCACTTCCAAAGTTTCTCCGAAAACCCTACTTCCTCCGTGTGATTAGTATAAATAGAGACCTTCGGTCTCACATATTTCTCACGCGAGTATCCGCCCTTCTCTTCTCCCTTTGCATTCTAGACCACGTTCTTACTTTTTGGCGTCTACGTGCTTGAACTTTCGACCACGTAAGCTCGGATCTTTCTGAGTACGACCCTCGTTTTGCATGACCGACCAATTTGACCAACTCCACATCAATCAACATTAATCAATCTTATTCGTTTTCCTCCTAGAGGGCACTTTCGTCTACATTCGAGTCGAGCATCACTAAACGTTAACTTAGTTCATCTCGTTTCGTCAAACATGTAAGTTTGAGGGTGTAAATCCTTCTTTTGTTTATTGTTCTTTATTATCGTAATCATTGTAAGATTTATGTCGAAATTATTCTTAAAACCGATTTGTAAAACCTTGTTTAAAAACCCTTTTTACGGATTATCAGAGGACAACCGTCGAGAAAGGACGCAGCACCTGCTGCGCCTCTTCGTGAGGCTGTCGCAGTTTCTGCTTCCTTTCTTCTTCCTTCGTCTTTGATAATTCGATTGTTTTGTTTCGTTTTCAATTGTTCATCTTTCTTTTAACCCGATAATTTGAACATAATAATTTTAACATGTAAATAAATCATCATTAATTAATCCATCATTAAATCCCGACTTAAATCCCTTATAATTCATATTTGCGGGTTTTCGTCATTGAAATAAATTCGGGTTTTAGAGGTTCGATTTACTCATATTGAATCTCTGGAATTCATCTTTGATATACTTGTATCTGTTATTTACCGTCACCATCATTAATCCATCATTAATAACCTGTTTAGTCTAATTAATTTGATTAGTTTGTTAATTTGTAATTAATAATCTTATAAATGTTGTAATATTTCGTTCTAATTAGTTTCATTCATGCTTTATCGTTTTTATGACCTCAATCACATGTAAATAATATGTTAATCACTTTCATCTGAGTCAATTATCCATTAATCAAGAATTAAAATCATCAATGAGCATTAACGAGTTGCGGTTCCGGCTTCACAGCCAGAACTCAACCCAGAAACAGACGCAGCGACTGCTGCGCCTCTTCCAAGGGACGCAGCTCTGCAGCGCCTGTTCCCGGTTGACTTCTGTCTCTGAATTCCGTTTCTACTTTGACCTAGTTTATTAATTACGTGTTTAATTAAATATTACTCGTATTATCACCTAATATCTATTCGTTTATTCATTTATTCTTTCTTTTCTAAAATTATCCGTTTTAAATGTATTTTCGACATAAATCATTAAATCCGATGTAATTACTGTAATTTTCCTTTATTGTATTTTTATTGTATTTCTTTTATTGTATTGTTTGTATGCTTTCACATGCAATCGATCTAAATCTCTACTTGGACATTAATTATATGTTAAATTACGTGTTAACCGACTTAGTTAATTCTCATATGCTAGGATTAATCTAATGGATGTTGCATTGCATGCATTTAAATCGACAATATATCGAGTATAGACAATTTTCCTAATCATTAGTAGAGACCGCTATCGAGGCGGGCGGGATTAGGTGTTCGATCAAAAGAGCCTCCTAATACGTACCCTCACCCCTTACTCCAGATCTCTGTGAACATCCATGTTCATTGGCATCCACGAGAGTCATTCTAGACATAGAATGCTAAGGGTGACGAGTGCTTAGTGTTCATGTCATTACTTTGTGTCTTGACATGACACGAGGTATTTGAACGGTTTCCAATTTTCCACAATAAATTGGTGGCGACTCCACAAATGCAAACAAACCAAGAGAGGAAAAGCTTACTTCGCTTTTCGCCCCCGTGGGCCCGCGTCCACATTTTGGCGACTCCGCTGGGGATAATACACTTACGTGTAGCCAAAAGGGTGAAACTTGAACAAGGTTAGGGAATAGATGGTACAAGACAATTGTCGGTTTCATAACTCGGTCTTCCTAGATCGTTTTTCGGCCTTCCTAGGCCCAACCCAACCCATTCGACCAATCGTCCCGTCTAAACGGTCCTAATTCTTATTTGCGCCTAAGGATGGATAGCGATTGACGTCATCCATACCATGGTACTTACTCTTGTTTGTATCAAGGACTTTCACTACTTGAGGAAATGGACTAGGAATCGGCCTTACTCTTGTTTGGTACGAGCCTCTCCACAGACCTCGAGTTTGATTTTTTGGTATGGCAACCCACCCTTTAAAGCCAAAACCCTTCTAAATGCACTCAGCATCCCGTTATAATGCTTGTATAATGTTTGTACCATATGTGATCACCATTTCTAAACAAAACCATGACGATTTTTGTAAAATCAAAATCCCTTTTAAAATGTAAAAATTTTCGAAACATAGGCCTAATATTAGCGCAAAACCAGTCGAAACTCTGTCGAGTCAAAATTCGGGCCTCAAAACCCATTTCAAAACCTCACTTCGAGTCCACTCCTACAACTACACTAAAGTTGACTAGGACCAACATTTTCAAACTTTGTCATTTCCTCAAAACTCACTTGACACAAGTGGCACACTCCCACTTCACGAGTCAAAACATTTCTTTTCGAGTAAGTGTGCTAGAATGGTCGATCGTGTTTTGATTCGTCGTCGATCTCTTATCCAGTTTCCAAGATGCCTGAAACAAGCGATGTGAACTTCAACCAACTCCAGAATGGTAATGATCAAATCCTAGCCGCACTAGCTCGTCTCCAAGTCACTCAAGACCAAGTGTATGATCGCCTTGACACAATTGAAGGCCGAATATATGCCGTGGAAACGAGGATGCCTCCTCGAGAAAGTGAAGTGTCTGATGAATTTGTGAATAACTTCGGGGACGAAAACCCTCCCATAGGTATGACTACAGCTGAGAAACGACTCCAATAATTGGAGAAACAATTGATGTATCTCAAAGGGGATGACATTTATAGGGAAAATAATCGCATATATGAAGCCGTGAGTTCCAAGTTGCCAACCAACTTCAACATGACGGATATCCCTAAATTCAAGGGGCATGAAAACCCTTTGAACCATATCCGTGCTTTCAAGGATTACATGTCTATCAAAGGCATTAAACCCAAGATGTTCTTAAGGATCTTTCCTTCATCTCTTGACACCATCCCAAAAAAATGGTTCTATTCTCTAGAGCATAAGAAGATCGCTACCTGGGACGATACCGCAATTGAATTCGCCAAGCAATATGCGGATAATACTGAAATCCAAGTCAACATGCGCACTTTAGAGGTTCTTACCCAAAATGACAAAGAAGGTTTCACCGACTTCCTAAGTAGGTGGAGGAAGACTAGTACTCAACTTGTTGAACGTCCAGATGAAGCTACCCTCGTGGAGAAGTTCGTGGACAACCTCAAGCCCATCTATGCAAGTCATTTGAGGTACCAAAACATTAAGACCTTCAATTACTTAACCGTACTAGGAACAAGGATCGAAGATGACATCCGTAAAGGGCTCTTGTCCAAAACGGTAGGTCATGGATATCAAGGCTCAACAAGTCGTTCTTACGGCTCTACTAGCAAAACTGATGAAGTTAACCTTCTCGAGCCATCTAAGAAGAGTACCCCACCAAGGAAATTCACAAATCTTGGGGACACATATTCCAATGCTCTAAAAAGGTTGATGAAACTGGGTAAACTTCAACCCATAGGCCCTACACCCGAACCAGAAAAGAAATCTAAGTTCTGGGATGAGAATTCGTACAGCGAATACCATAGAGGCAAGGGACATGATACAGAAAAATGCTACAAACTGAAAAATGTACTTCAAGACATGATTGAAGACGACCGCCTACCAATACCACCTGGAGGTAAGCCTAATAACACTCAGAATCCTCTTGGAATTCTAGCCTAACAACTTCAAGAAATGTGAAGAGTCTACCATAGATTGTTCACACCTCATTTCTCCAGTCGAAGATGAAATTCATGCAATAGAGAATGAAGGGAACTACTCTACCATTTCCCCAACCATCACCGATTTCATTGCATGGGCAAAAAGTGTGAATAGGCAAGTCATGGAACTAGAGAGTGCAGTGGAAACCCTACGTGATCCCAACGCAACACCTAAAGAACGTGCACCACTAGTCTTCTCTCAAAACACTACAATGCAAGAAGTAGTAGCCATGGTTGATGAACTAGTCGACCAAATTATCCAATTGGAGGCCGAAATCATAAGAATATGGGAACTTGCTACTGTCAATGGAATATGGGCCGATAATGATGAAGATGAGTATCTCACTGAACACTACCTAGTCAAAATCAGTAAGCAAATAGTCCAAAATTGTGAAGATCAAGATGTAGACCACCGTACTCGTTCGGGACGCCCATACCAAAACACTTCTCAAAATGGTCCCGTAGCGAACGGTCCAACCAATGTGGTCACACAAAATGATAATGAAGATGGCTCCACCGACCATTTGGTAAAGCAACTGCAGAAGACAAAGGTTGATCTTTCAGTCTGGCAACTAGTGGCAAGCTCATTCCCACATCGCCAAGCTTTACTGCAAGCCTTGGCCAAACTAAATGTGGCACATAACTCCACACCCGATGATGTAGTCAACTTGGTCTTCCAAGAATCACCAAAGCTAAGTAATTCTATTAATTTCTCGAATGAAGATTTGCCACCCTTTGGTGCTAGTCATAACTTGGCTCTTTATATCACTGTCATTTGCTTAAAGAAGAATGTGCCAATGACTTTGGTAGATGATGGCTCCGCAGTCAATGTCATACCCTTGAAAACGGCATACAAGTTGGGCATGAAAGAGTCGGATTGGACCCCTACCAACCAAGGTGTTCGCGCATATGATGGTACACGACGAAAGGTAGTAGGACTTGTTAACCTAACCATAGCCACAGGGCCGATTGAACGAAAAGTCAACTTCCAAATAGTGGACATTGAAGCATCCTTTAACATACTTCTGGGAAGACCTTGGATTCACGCTTCCAAAGCGGTAACATCCACCCTCCACCAGAAGATCAAAATCCCACTAAATGGTAAAGTGGTGACGATCACTTCGTCACCCATCAAGGCAATAATCGAAAAGAAGTTAAGTAATCAAGTCCTTGGGAATCCAGCACATGAACTTGGGGGCTTCCATATCATAAATGTCATAGAAAGTGAGTTGGCACCCTTATACTTCAATCCCTACTCCAACTTGGTGGTCAACCACATACTCAAATCCTAGGGATACTTCCCGGGAATGCATTTGAATCCTATCCGAAGGAACACTTTTGCACCCTACAAAGAAGGCAACTCACAAAGAATACCCCTTGGACTAGGATACAAACCCACTAAAGAGGAAGTTCTCGAGATGCTCGCTCAAGTTCAAAACCGTAAGAATGTGGGAATCCAAATGCGATCCTACCTCCCTACCCTAAATGGATACTTCGTTAGGGAAGGAAGTCAAGATATCTTTAACGGATTTCCCGAACCTTGGCACTATCTCGAATGGAAGCTAGCCGCAATCGAGATCTTCCACGATTGCTACTTCATTCCTCCAGAAACGGTTCCTACCGTCAAAACTCGTCAAGCACCTTGCTTAGACGAACAAGTTGTTAGTCTACTATTTGGAGAAGATCGATTCGTTAGAGCCGCGCAGGATGAGATCATTACCATGATACTTCAAGACGATCACTTCAACCCTACCGCGTTAATCACAGAAACCAACACCAATCAGCAGAAAGGATGGAGAAAGTCGATCAAGTGGACAAACAATCAAGGAAGATTCTTCAAGCTCACCACTGGAGAAGGAGAGATGTTCAAAGGAGAACTGGAAGTCGATGAATTCGAGTCAGAGTCAGAGTCGGAGTCTAGAGAAGTTCCTAGAGAGTCTTCTCCTGTCGTCATTCCCACTCCCCTTGTTTCTCCTAGCTTAGTATCGAGTAGTAACAGTAGTTCGGGAAATGTCTCAACGGCTGTCCCTTTACCGCCACTGACTACAGATCAGATGGCTTCTATGTTTCAACTGTTCTCAAATTTTAATATGAATAAATCAGGTTCTGCTTACTCTTCGTGTTATCTTGAATGTAATTATGTTTACGATGATACTGAGGATGACCCAGACCCAGACTCGATCGAGATACCTCCCCACATCGCCAAAAAAATACTACAAAGGGGGAAGGGGGACCTGTAATAGAAAACACTGAACCCATCAACGTAGGAACCGAACTAGAACCCCAAGAACTTAGGATAGGGACGGCCTTGAGCCCTACCGAATGGGCCAGTTTCATAGACCTCCTGCACGAGTTCAAAGACATTTTTGCTTGGTCCTACAAAGACATGCCAGGGATCGACAGGGATATCGCAGAGCATAGAATCCCAATCAAACCAGGTTTCAAACCCGTGAAACAGAAGCTTCGTCGAATGAGTACAGAATGGGCTCTCAAGAAGAAGTCGATAAACAGTTCAAAGCCGGGTTCATCAAAGTTTCCGAGTACTCAGACTGGGTAGCTAACATAGTACCCGTACCCAAAAAGGATGGGAGAATCCGTGTTTGTGTTGATTTTAGAGACTTAAACAAAGCAAGTCCTAAGGATGACTTTCCTCTACCACATATCGACATATTGGTGGATAATACAGCAGATCACGCGTTACTATCCTTCATGGATGGATATGCAGGATATAACCAGATCAAGATGGCCATAGAAGATATGCATAAGACCGCCTTCGTCACTCAATGGGGAACCTATTGCTACACGGTTATGCCGTTTGGGTTAATTAATGCCGGAGCTACATACCAACGCACCGCAACTACGCTCTTACATGACATGATGCATAAGGAAGTTGAGGTATACGTAGATGACATGATTGTCAAGTCCAAGGATAGAGAGGGGCACATTGCGAACCTTCGCAAATTCTTCTCAAGGCTACGGAAGTACAACATGAGGCTCAATCCCCAGAAATGCGCATTCGGAGTAACATCTGGTAAACTCCTGGGATAGTTGTTAGCCAACGAGGAATAGAAATAGACCCTTCTAAGATCAAAGCTCTAATCAAAATGCCGTAACCTCAAACGGAGAAAGAAGTTAGAGGATTCCAAGGCAAGGTGCAATACATAAGTCGATTCATATCGAAACTCACCACGATCTGCAAACCTATCTTCATGAATTTAAAGAAAACAGATCACACCATGTGGGATGATGACTGTCAGAAGGCTTTCGACCGAATCAAGGAAATATTAGCCAAACCACCAGTGCTCATGCCACATCAACGAGATCAACCTCTTGGTTTATATCTCACGGTAACCGAAACGGCCATGGGCGCCATGCTAGCTCAAACCGTAGGGAAAGAAGAAAGAGCTATCTACTACCTTAATAAGAAGTTCTTGGAGTACGAGTGCAAATACACGCCACTCGAGAAGACATGCCTCGCTCTTGTGTGGGCAACGAAGAAGCTACACCATTACATGCTTAGCTACTCCGTCAAAATATACTCCAAAATGGATCCTGTCAAATACCTCTTCGAGAAACCCGTTCTCAATGGACGCTTAGCAAGATGGACTTTGATGCTCTCAGAGTTCGATCTCAAGTATGTACCTCTGAAAGTTATAAAGGGGCGCGCCGTTGCCGAATTCTTCGCAGAAAATCCCATTAATGATACACAAACGATAGACACTTGGTCGTTTCTGGATGAAGATATACTCCAAACCGATGTAGACTCCTGGGACCTTTATTTTGATGGAGCATCGAACTTAAGAGGATTTGGAATAGGAGTGTTTCTCATTTCTCCTGAAGGCGAGCATACACCAATCTCTGCCAAGCTCGACTTCGAGGTGACAAATAATGCTACAGAATACGAGGCTTGTCTCATTGGATTGCAAGCGGCAGTAGGTTTAGGCATCAAGAATCTTCGAGTGCATGGGGATTCATCTTTGATCATCAACCAAATTACGGGATCTTGGAAAATCCGAAGTGAAAGCTTAGCACCTTATCAAGCCAGAATAGACCAAGTAGCCCAATTCTTCGATCAAGTAACCTACCTACACCTACCTCGAGAGGAGAATCAATTTGCAGATGCTCTTGCAAAACTTGCATCTTTGATTAATATGCCGGATAACATGGTAGAAATGCCTTTATGCATCGAACGACGGTTAGAGCCAGCTTATGTGCACCAAATCACCGATGAAGAGGAAATCACAGAGGAACCTTGGTTCCAAGCGATCCTAAACTTCAAACTCAACGGCACCTATCCACCGGATATGGACAAAAGGGGACAACGTGCCATACGCTTACTAGCTTCCCAATACGTTCATATGCAAGGAGAGTTATACAAAAGAACACCTCTTGGTGTAATCTTACGCTGCCTTGATCATTCACAGGCACGGAAAGTGATGGAAGAAGTCCATGATGGAGAATGTGGCCCTCACATGAGTGGCCCATGATGGCAAAGAAAATCACACGTTTGGGGTATTATTGGACCACAATGGAATCTGATTGCATCAAATATGTAAGACATTGCCACAATTGCCAAATCTTTGGGAATGTGCAACCTGTCCCTTCTTCATTGCTTTAGACCATGACATCTCCCTAACCATTCTCTGCTTGGGGAATTGACATCATCGGCAAGATCACTCCAGCAGGAATAGGAGGTCACTATTTCATCCTAGTAGCAATCAATTACTTCACCATGTGGGTAGAAGCGGCTTCCTACACCAGTCTTACAGCCAAGAACGTGGCAAAGTTCATACAAACCAACATCATCTGTCGATACGGTTGCTCACATGAGATCATCAGTGACAATGGATCACATTTCCAAGCTGAGACTAAGCAATTGGTAGCCAAGTACAAAATCAAACATCACCACTCCTCGCCATATAGACCACAAACTAATGGCGCGGTAGAGGCGGCAAACAAAAACGTTGTCACGATTCTCAAGAAAATGATTGACAACTATCGAGATTGGCCAAGCAAGATACCCTTTGCTTTATGGGGATACCATACATCTCTCAGGACGCCCACTGGGGCCACCTCTTTCTATTGGACCTACGGCATGGAAGTTGTACAACCAGTCGAGCTAGAAATACCATCCTTGCGTATTTTACTCGAAAGTCAAATCCCAGAAGCCGATTGGAAGAGGGATAGATTTGAAGAACTCATCCTCCTAGATGAACGAAGATTGCGTGCATTACACAATGTGCAAACATATCAGGCACGTATCAAACGAGCCTTCAACAAAAGGGTTAAGTTAAGGAACATCAAAGAAGGAGACTTGGTCCTCAAATCAATTAGAGCTCTTTTACCTGTCGATCCACGAGGAAAATTCAAACCCAATTGGGCCGGGCCATTTCTAGTCAAGTCCATACTTCCAAGGGGTGCGGTTAGGATCACAGACTTAGATGGGAACGAATTTGCCAACCCGACAAACCTCGACCAACTGAAACGTTACTATGCCTAGAATAGGAGCAAAAACGCACCCACGTGTAACCTCACGTGTCGCTCTTGTGGCACGAAATAAACGGCCCTGGCCAAGCTGAATTAAGCTAATGTCATCTTGCTCTTGCATTTTGACAATTTGTCATCCTCATATCATCAAATAAACTGAAATGCATTTTAGGAGTAAGTGAAAGCTCATGCTTATTTTCTAAGTTCATTACAAGCTCTTGCTTAGAACAATTATTCTTTTACATTTACTTGAACTACGCGCAAGGGTTTGATTTTATTTTTAAATAATACGTTGTTGGAATATGTGTCCGACAATAAGGCGATCACAAATGTTGATCATGATGATCACATGTTTAAATCTCATTTTAAGAATACATGTGGGATGTAATATTTTACAGTCAACTGGTCCACACATATCGGTAATGATTGGCTGACTAGAGTTTGACATTACTGTCATACGACGGTGGTGATCAGTTGATCCCCTTAGGTCATACCTATATGGAAATACTCTTAATTGATTATTTAATTAATCGTATGCCGATACGAGTTAATTAAATTGCTTAAAATTGACGGATGATTTTGTGAGTAAAGTTAACGTGTCTTATTGTAATTCGATTAAATTAGATACGGTCTAAGTAATCAAATTGTCTTGTTACTTAGATTAAATTATTGTTTACGAAACAATTGAAATTGAATGAATAATTTATTATAAATACAAGACGTTGTAATTTATAATTTGATAAACCATTTTGGTACAAGTGATTACGAATTACTAGTCGATATTGTATATGACATATTTCATGAGTATGTTGATTTTTAATATGTTAAAAATACATTACAATTTCACATGTCAAGTAACATGTCTCATATGTCACAATTGACAAATGACAAAATAAAATGGACCATCCATTTTATGTTAAAAGTGCCGAAAATTGGAGGGAGTTTAAGGAATATATTGTGTTTTTATTTTAAGTGGAAAACATGATGATTAAAGCCTAATGACTAGCCATGCATGCTTAGTCTTGTCTTGAGAATAACACAAGACCATGCATTGGTCTCTCCTTCCCCCTCCAACCGGTTTTGATGAGAAAAAGCTAAGTGTTTTTTTTCCATTATGATTCACTCTTTCATAATACATTTTTTCTAGTGTAAGAAAATAGTGATTTCTCTCTATAATTTGTGAAAACTTAGATAAATAAAACCTCACAAAATCTCCCCTCTTGGCCGAAAATATTCAAGAGGAAATACAAAATATTTTTGTGTCAATTTTTATAGTAAGACTTATATTATTACTAGATCATAATAATATTAGTTATTAAGAGATTTCCTTGGGTATATACTTTTGGGAGAGGTTTTATTTTGGACCTTTTGTTCATCCATTATAAGGAAGCTCAAGAACTAACAAGAAGGAGATCTTGTTGGTGCTCTTATATCCGAAATCCCAATGTAAGAAAGACGATTTCTTCTCTTATCTTGCTTTAGTTTGCATGCATAAGATCTCTCATTTATTTTATGACTAAATAAATTATTTCATATATGAATATGTAAATAAATGAGATTAAATAATTCTAACAAGCGGTATCAAGAGCCTTAGGTTGTTTGCATGCAAATCGGTTTATAGTTTTTCCGAGTTATATGATTAACATACAAAACTAATTAATTTGGATTTATGAAGATAAACCTAAAAATAACTTTGCATGTGAAAAGTTTATGGTCCTGATTTTTAGGATATTTTGGTTTATTTATGGATTTTATTGTTCATTTTATATATTATTGACATTAAAATGTGATTTTTATGATAAAAATGTCATTTTTGGACGAAAAATAGCTAAACTTCGAATTTTTGAGTGGTTTTTGGATATGTTTTCACATATATTATCTAATGATGGCCTGTAAATGTTCATGACAAAATGAGTTGTTTTGCTCGAAATATGGATTTTTCAAGTTAAAATCGTATTTAAATGGGTAAATAGGTTAATATGAGTTATATTTCGAATCTGATCATGGAAATTTAGTATGTTGTCATATGCAATTTTACAAGATGTGTGTAAAATATTTGGCTATAATTAAGTCTTTATGCATGATTTATGAATTTTTGATGAAAAATC
Source organism: Silene latifolia (assembly GCF_048544455.1). NCBI lineage: Eukaryota > Viridiplantae > Streptophyta > Magnoliopsida > Caryophyllales > Caryophyllaceae > Silene > Silene latifolia. Next base: position 88,550,138 of record NC_133537.1, on the reverse strand, counting down.
ACATAAATAGTGACTATAATTAGTAATAATGCTAAAACATACTTCATGACTAAAGGAAAAACGTCACATGTTGCATTTTATCACTTATTTCAGATCTAAAAGTGAAAAGTTGATGAAAATAATTTTTCTCATATTTTTATGGTCATAATTGTTAAAATCGATAAACCGCAACATTGTTTTTCTCGATAAATTTTCGAAATTTTTAACCTAAGTTTTGAACATTATGAGTGTCATGTTATTTTTCCAGAATGTTCAAGAGTTTAAATTTCAAATTTTGAATTTATTTGAAAATTTTATAATTTAATTTGAAGTTTATAGCATTTTTGTATTTTTAGGTCCATTTATGAACAATATTAAGAAATCAAGGTTAATTATTGTCAAAATGTTAGTGGTGACTAATTTTGAGTCCTAAGATGGTTAGGGTAATTAACTTGTATATAAATATGAATTTATGTAATTATTGTGATTTTAAAAGGTTAAATCACGCAAATCCGTAAAACCGATTAATATACGATATTGGCTCTTTAAAGGCGATTTAGTATAAAATCTAGCATGTTTATACATATTATAATGCTGCATTTTATTTATGATTGTCATTTTTTAATTTTATGTAATTTTTGAATTATGTAATTTTACTTAGTATGACCTTAGTTTTAATTGATATTACCCGAAATGTATGGGAAAATCGATTCGGTTGTAATTATTGTGATCTCGTATCACCGTTTTGTAATTTGATAGATTTATTTTTATTTTTATTACAAATGTATAATAGGAAATTATGTAATTCATCTTGTAATTTAATTATTCCGGAGTTCCTTGAAGACGGTGCCATTTGAGAAGGCGGTCCATCAAAGAAGGTGTTGCCTTGAAATGCGTGCCAAGACCGAAGTTCAAGGGACCAAAGGAGTTGGTTTCCGAATTTGTAATAGTTTATTAGATTTACTATTTTAGGAAGGCCATACTAGGATTTTATTTTTATGCTTTGCATTTTATTTATATGTTGCATGCATCGCTAAATCTCCATAACTAAACATGCATTTTAATCGAGTTTATCGACCGTGTCAATTACAATTATCATAGTTCACCGCTTTAGTTCACTTAAAACGTGATAGATAATAAATTGACATGACCTCTCGCTAAAAATAAACAATTGAGACATAGCCTTACCAAAAAGTAGAAACCATGAAAACCTATTTCGTGAGGGAGTGCACTCGACTTTACCGGGGTACAAACCTTGTTACGTAGGGGAAGTGGGTGATAAATGTCTATCCACCGAATTCATGTTGATAAGGGATGAATCGGCCCTACCGTGCCCAAGTTGATGTGGATTTGGATCATGGACACATTTATTTGAAATTTGGGTTGAACTCAACAAAAGTATTCTCGACCTTTGTCGGATGTGTTTTGGGCTAAAGATAAATATTAATGTAATTTTATCGACCAAGAGTTCTAAAAGTAGAATCGATTAAAGAGTTAATCCACCGAGTTATATTGATAAGGGATGAATCGACCCTACCGTGCCCAAGTTAATATGAATTTGGATCTTGGAATCATTTATTATAGTTGGGTAGAGGTCACTATATAAATGCTCATATCTTGTTAAATTATTTACAAGTATTATTATAACGATAAATGTTAGTTTTCATCATTCCGTTGTCGCATCGTTCGCATCATTCTATTTCTTCACCACAATTTATATACGATATCATTTCGATTTTAGTTCAAATCTCCATTAAAACATCGTAACGGAAGACAAAATTTGAATTTTCTTCTAAAAACCTCGTATTATCCATTGAAAGGATCTCTTGTGAAGAGTATAGATAAAAGTTATTCGTGATCAAAAGGGTTTTTGATTCTTGACTAACATATCTACTTACAATAAATTGTTTCTCATATGCTTAATTGAGTTAAGTACTTTGAAACGTTAAATCATTTTGGTAACTAGATTTGTTGGAAATCAAAATTGACCAAAATACTGCAACCACTTCAATGAAAGTTTTAAGACTAAACGAATAAATTGAAGAGTAGTCTTCATGAATTTCAATTTTGCTTCTCTTAGCAAAGACTCATTGAAATAAGTGGGAGCATTCTCTTAAACTGTTAGGACAAGGACGAGGTTCTAAGAAGTAAAATTAGAATGGAATTGATACAAGGTAATGGTAAAAGTAAAGTTATTGAGAATAACGATACTAAACCTATCAATCCTGACCGATAAAGTTTCCATTGTCTTAATTGTTGGACGCTAGAGAGGAAACTACCCTAAATTATTGAAGAATCAACAAGTTAGTTGTGGGACATCTAATGGGACTTTCTTCTTTAAATGTTTATTTGATTGACATATATTTTGCTAATACTACTTCGTCAATATTAGAAACCGGTGGTGGTTTTCATCATTGTATTTGATACATAGGATGATTAGAATATGACGACTAGCAACAATGATGTTGAGAGATAGAGTCATTGTGTACTCAATCTAGTTTTTGGGTTTAAAGTTGTACTTAATTGTGACTATTAAGTGCATAAACTCTAAATAAGAATATAAACTTGTTAAGATACAAAAGAGGTTTCACTTTTGTGACCCTATACACCATGATTTAATGTATGGCAAGCCCATCATCAAGGTGATTATATTCTAAACCAAACTAGAATGACATATCATGTAGATGATACAAGACTCAAATTGGTAACCAAAGATTAAACCATAAATTCTGGAAAGATGAACGCAAAGAGTTATCGAGTACTCTTGGAACCATTAGATTGTTAATCTTATGGTACATGCGTATCTTGTATTCAAAGCAAGATGTCTCGTGCTTTTGGTTGAAAAGGAGATCGAGGTTGTAAATCATTGATCCAGAATAGGTTGATCATTTTATTTTACCAACGATTTAAGTTGACACTAATGTGTTCACTTAATATGGTAAAAAGAGAAATCTTTGAAGAAGTTCAAAGAGTTCCAGGAATCACGATTTAGTCGTGATGGGATTATCAAAGTGAAGACTTTGATATAAGCCAAAGGAAATGTGATATAGTATCACAAGTTAATCTCTCTTAACACGTATTATGGAATAATGTGTGGTTGGATAAAGAAATAAAACACTATTCGATATAGTTTGAACTTTAATCAAGTTACTTTGAGTTACTTGATCCTTTTGGGGATTTTATCATTTTGTCTAAATTATTTTTCCATTAAATCTAAAATGAATCATATGAGATATGAAATGGTAGGGTACCATGTTTGTAAGTTTACACAAGAAACAAATGCTCATTTTTACAATAATCACGAGTACAACATGATTGTGGCTCATAAAGCTGTCCTTCTAGAATACAAGTTTATTTCTAGAAGACAGAGTGGGAGAAAATTTTCAAGAGCCACAAAGAATATGTCGCAAGAAACTTGTCTTTCTTGGCTACATGACGTTGTTTCTTCGAAACCTAGGAGGTTAAATTCACCACTTGTTGAAGATGATGAATTCATGTTATTTTTAAGAAAGTATAGAGCTTACAATTTACAAAGAAATTGTTTGATTCAAGTTACTTCTGGAAAGTAATGAATATATGACTTACATGAGAGTGTTTAAGTCACAACTCAATACAAGGCTTAGAGCCATGAAAATCCGAAATAAATTCCAAGTGAATTGTTAGATATCAAAGCTTGATTGGTGGCAAAGGGTTTTGCACTAGGTTAAATGCTTAAGTCTATTTGGATCTTCTTAAGGATTGTGTATCATTATGAGATATATAGCGAGTAAATCTAAAACCACTTCTTCAATTAGAAGGAATGTATTCAATACATGTCTTGAGTTTTGTAGATTCTTGCAATCCTAAGATAATGTGAAACTTAATAGAGAGTCTTAAGTAGGACATCAATGAGTTGGAATAAATGTTTTGATCATGTTATAAAACTTTTCTCGATAAGTCGAGAACTTATGTTTATACATGGAGTTTAGTGGGAGTTACGGAAATTTTAATTAGTCTTATATGTGGATGACATATTTATCATTGGGAATGATTTAAGACTTTTGGAGTATTATAATACATCTTAATATCCGGATTTATGGAGATAAATCCACATGATATTAGCGTCAAATAAGAAGTCTTATGTTGATAAGATTCATGACTATTTCAATCGAGTTGAACATATTTGATTGATTCCATTTGCTTCCGCTGCCGGATCAATTAAATAAGTAATGATGTATAACACTTCATATGCTTTGAGTATGATGAATTGTTTTAAAATCGAATTCAAGTAATAGTTACCAAGTAGCGATATAGATTATCTTTAAGTGCTTGTAGAAGCATTAAGGGTGTAAAGTTAAGTGTTTTGATGCAATTCACCAATTTGTATAAGGGTGTTACACAAATGACAATTGACAATTGAGATTGCGCATGGTTTCCGACAAAACCGTATTCGAAACACCTAAAGATGGTTAAGGAACCATTGTGGCTATATTATTTAAGAAATGGATTTGCTAGAATTGTTCTAGGCAATAAAGAACAATGAGAGATGCTTACAACGGAAATTGAGTACACTTGCAATCATGAGTTAGGTACAAGAAGTTGATAAAACCTACTAACCAAAGTCTTCTCATGGGCTTAACATGATGAGTCATGTCATATGTCATTTCAATTGCATTGAGATGAACAACTACATATAAGATGAAAATGGATTATAAAAATATGAAATAGTAATCAGGTATTGACTATTCATATGTGATAATCACATTTGTCGTTCGAGTTTTTAATCTGAAAACTCCTTTTATACTTTGTTACATCCAAACGGGTTGTAGAGACAATATTGAACCCCGTTAAAGTGAACTCGGATTAACATGGTATTTGCCCATAGTCACTTGTATGAGGTGACGTCTTAAAGTGACTAGAGTGTGATGCGATTGATGGCAAGTTCAAGTGCCATAGAGTCATATGAGATGACTTGTCGATCACATAGGCAGACTGTTAGGAACACTTTGTCGGGCCTAGTGACCGCTTATAGAGTTCTGGCAAATTTATATAGCCTGGTCGTGGCGAGAGCTACTATAGTATTCTAATGAGTCGATTCTTTTAACTAAAGACTGTTCACCTAAGGTGGCACAGTTTCAGATTAACTTTGATTTATGTTACTACGACCTTCGTAAATGGGGTCAAATGGGCATATTTTGGGTTATGATGGCTGTGGCTAGCCGAAGGGAATTAGTGCGATAGGAATTGTCCACCCCCTTGTCAGGGTTAAAACAATATCTCAGGGCCACTCGAGGAGTAATGAACTGAAAATGCGTGGCCACGCTCGGAAGGTATCTATGATAGATAATTCAGGTCAATCAGTTATACTCCAGATCGAGGAAACCACTCTCGATATGATCACTTGCAAGTACGACCTGAAAGACACCTTGCATTGAGTGGGAGATAGTAATAGGACAAGAGAATTGGTGACGCACACTTGTCGAGGACAAGTGGGAGATTGTTGGAATATGTGTCCTCCGACAATAATGCGATCACAATCAAGTGATCATGATGATTACATGTTTAAATCTCATTTTAAGAATACATGTGGGATGTAATATTTTACAAATCAATCGGTCCACACATATCGGTAATGATATGTCGACTAGAGTTTGACATTACGTCGCACGACGGTGGTGATCGATTGATCCCCTTAGGTCATACCTATAGGGAAATACTCTTAATTGATTATTTAATTAATCGTATGCCGATACGAGTTAATTAAATTGCTTAAAATTGACGGATGATTTTGTGAGTAAAGTTAACGTGTCTTATTGTAATTCGATTAAATTAGATACGGTCTAAGTAATCAAATTGTCTCGTTACTTAGATTAAATTATTGTTTACGAAACAATTAAAATTGAATGAATAATTTATTATAAATACAAGACGTTGTAATTTATAATTTGATAAACCAGTTTGGTACAAGTGATTACGAATTACTAGTCGATATTGTATATGACATATTTTATGAGTATGTTGATTTTTAATATGTTAAAAATACATTACAATTTCACATGTCAAGTAACATGTCACATATGTCACAATTGACAAATGACAAAATAAAATGGACCATCCTTTTTATGTTAAAAGTGCCGAAAATTGGAGGGAGTTTAAGGAATATATTGTGTTTTTATTTTAAGTGGAAAACATGATGATTAAAGCCTAATGACTAGCCATGCATGCCTAGTATTGTCTTGAGAAGAACACAAGACCATGCATTGGTCTCTCCTTCCCCCTCCAACCGATTTTGATGAGAAAAAGCTAAGTGTTTTTTTTCCCATTATGATTCACTCTTTCATAATACATTTTTTCTAGTGTAAGAAAATAGTGATTTCTCTCTATAATTTGTGAAAACTTAGAGAAATAAAACCTCACAAAATCTCCCCTCTTGGCCGAAAATATTCAAGAGGAAATACAAAATATTTTTGTGTCAATTTTTATAGTACGACTTATATTATTACTAGATCATAATAATATTAGTTATTAAGAAGTTCCTTGGGTATATACTTTTGGGAGAGGTTCTATTTTGGACCTTTTGTTCATCCATTATAAGGAAGCTCAAGAACTAACAAGAAGGAAATCTTGTTGGTGCCCTTATATCCGAAATCCCAATGTAAGAAAGACGATTTCTTCTCTTATCTTGCTTTAGTTTGCATGCATAAGATCTAACATTTATTTTATGACTAAATAAATTATTTCATATATGAATATGTAAATAAATGAGATTAAATAATTCTAACATATGTAGGCAATCCTTTACAGGATACAACCCATTAGTTACTTTAAATGTAAATAGAAGGACATTTGCAAATGCATTTGGAATTCGACAAGAATAATGATAGAAAATCGTAACGGTTTCATAACCAATCAACCTCTTTTATTTCATTTCTTTCAATAATAATACGCTACATAATAAAAGATTTAAAAATAAAATAGGCTAGGATTCTAAAAACCCCACCTTCTTATTACAATAATAATAATAATAATAAATAATAAAGACTTAGGCTATTCTTCCATTTTCCCTTTGCCTTTGTCGTTTTTATCATATTTTTTGTCCCGACCTCGAGCCAGACGCTCTTGCGTCACTTCCGACCTAATCACCAATGGTCCCTCTCATGGTCTAGCTTTGCCATTCTTGTCAACCACCATCTCGACGGCAGGAGAAGTCTTTGGTTTCTTCGAAGGATGAACAACTCGAAACCCGGCTTCTTCCTCTCCCTCAGTCAGATGCTTCTCTTTCTCCTTTTCTTTATCACGAACCTTGTAGTCAACAGGCTCGCGTTTCCTCAATCTCTCGCGCTCCTCCGGAGTAGTAGCTTTCCACCACCACAGATAGGAATCCGACACCCATAGAGCACTAACAGAAGAGTTCAAGAACCATATATTTCTTTGAGCCCATTTGATGGCCCATTCTCTTTGACTCTCAGTAGTAAGCGCCACGGTAGTCTGCGGGACAGTGTCAAGCTTCGGAATCATCTGCTTCAATCCAACCTGCCTCATCAACCTCTCCGGGAAGATGCATATCATAAACTCCAAGCCAGGAATGCGCACAGACCGGGTAGGATCCAAGGATGATACTCCAGTGACAGATTTGAGATGCCACCATGGTACGATCCATCTAATCAAGGGGCCATCGTCACTCTTCAATTTGTTTTCCCAATAGTTGCAGACTCGAGTGAAGTCCACCATGTAGAGCCTGGTTCCCATCGTGATTGAGCAAGCATGATAAGCAGGAACATTAACTAGGGGCTTGATCAATCGAAGACGCTCCATAAGCCAGACCTACCAAAAGCAGGTATAAAAAAAACGAAAAAAAAAACGAAAAAAAAAGAAAAAAAGAAAAAGAAAAAAAAGAAAAAAAAAACGAAAAAAAAAGAAAGAAAAAATTCTTTTACCTGCAAAATAATGGGACTTCCCAGATAAGGAAGGTCACGGTTGACTTTCCTGTTATCTAACCCCAACAGGATCTCTCCTAAGCACAGGCAAGCCAGGCTCCTGCGCATCTCCATTTGCTCAATCAAGCTCAAATAACGAGGATCACCTCTCAAATCCTCATCAACATGCCCTTGAAGGACATATACATGTAGTAGGCAAAACCCGAATGCCTTTCGCCTGGCAACATTAGAGATAGTGGGATCGGCCCTATTGATGAATCGATCAATGATGTCCAACATTCGCACTCCCTTTGAGGTCACAAGACGGTCCACCTCAGCTCTTGTCAACCCAAGCAAGTCGCTAAACTTGTTCTTATATCCTTGAGAAGTAGAGGGAATAGCAGGCAAATGTTCCGGGTCCCAACCACCAATCGCATCAATTTCTTCGGGAAATGGCCAAATGTCGCCTCCGGGGAAGGCAAATACGTGATAATTCGGGTCCCAATAATCAAGACAAGCATCTAGGAACGGTTTGGCCAACTTGATCAACTTCAAGCTCAAAAGTGATCCAAAATTATAAGCACCCATGTCATGTTTCTCCACATTAGAGAACTCATTTGTCCATTCTTTTAGACGAATTTCGAGAGTATTCATGATGTATGCTTATTTTGAGAGCTTTATGTAAGATGACAAAGGGAAGACGGAAGAATTATGTGAATAAAACCTCCCTCGACGTCTCTATTTATACTAAAAGTTGTTTCCTAAAATCCGTCAGGACGGATACATCAGAACAGCGCAGACCCGCGCCTCTTCAAAGGGATTTGAGCTCTTCTGCGCCTCTTCCTCAGCCTTCTTTCTGTGTTTTTTCCGCGTTGGATCTTTCCTAATTCCTCAAATAATAATTTCCTATTCATACGGGTTATTGTTTTTTGGTAGAAGGTAAGTTCTCATTAAGCTCAAAAAACATCTATTACAAACTATGGACAATAATAATTAAGATAAGCTTCTACATTATAGAAGCCAGCCAGTTTGCATCTACACTTGCTACAATCTTACAACTAATCATTCTTAATTTGAGACATTGCTGAATCTGCTGTATCGCGATACTCGGTCTCAGTACAATGCCCTCCAATCTTGCTTTATTTCTTTGATGCCACACTGCATAGTAAACTGCCATGACAGCTGCAAGACAGATACTTCTCTTCAAAGGACTCCATTTTCTTCTCCCCACCCAAATTATACCATTCACAATAGGTTTAGGGATACATAGCCAATCACACACCACTGACAGGACCATTGACACATACTGACAGGTTTGGAACACATGCTCAATTGTCTCTTGACCAGCACTGCACAAGCAGCAGAGATCATCCTGGCAAATACCATGCTTGTACAGTTTAGCTTTGACATTCAACGCATTCCTGAGGATTAACCAGGACATAAATTTATGTTTAGGCATAGCCCAACTCTTCCAAATCAGTTTTACCCATCCAACTTTCTGTTCCTTATATCGAATCCAATCATATCCTGAACAAACAGTATAACCCTTCTTTTCAACAAGCCATGTACTAGCAGCATACCCAGACTTAAAATCATCTCTAATTTTGCAGATAGTCTTCCAGTTCCAGCTCATATGAGTCTTAGGAACATGACTATCCTAACTGCTACCCTTGATATAAACTTGATGGACCCATTTGATCCACAAACTATCTGGCTTGCTATATATCCACCATACTAGCTTCCCAATAGTAGCCCTATTCCAGTCAAGGCTATACCTAAGGCCAAGTCCTCCCTCACTTTGCGGGGTACACACCCTCTCCCAGTTAACCATAGGGGTTCTAAGATAGACATTAGTACCATCCCATAAGTAATTTCGACATATACTGTCAATCTTCTTCATCACACCTTTAGGAATCAAAAAGATATTTGCCCAATAGGTAAAAAGTGAAGTGAGAACTGATTTAACCAACACAAGCCTCCTAGCATAAGAGAGCTTCCTAGCTCCAAAAGACCTGATTCTCTCAACAATTTTTTCAATCAACACCTGGCATTCCTTTTTACCCAGTCTACCAGCAGTGATAGGTACACCCAAGTACTTGAATGGAATCTGCCCTTCCACACAGCCTGAAAGGCCAATAATATAGTCTCTAACCTTTATCTGAACTCCAGAAAAGTAAATATTGGACTTGTGTTTGTTCATTTGTAGTCCAGAAGCTGCAGAAAAGGTGGCAAAGGATCTCAACAAAACCTCAACAGACTGTGTATCACCTTTTGAGAAAAGTAACAAGTCATCAGCAAACATAAGGTGCTGCAGTTTAAGTCTACTACAGAGGGAATGAAATTTAAAAGGTAGCATCTCTGTAGCAAAATTCAGGACCCTAGACAAATACTCCATTGCTATTGTAAATAACAAGGGTGAGAGAGGATCTCCTTGTCTCAGGCCTTGTTTCCCATGAAAAAATCCAAAAGGTTCACCATTAAGTACCAGAGAGTAGGAAGCAGTGGTCACACATTCCTGAATCATTGTAATAAAGTGAGAAGGAAAATTCAAAGCCCCCAGCATCTGAAAGAGGAAGGACCAATTAACTGAATCATAAGCTTTTTTTAGGTCTACTTTAATAAGTCATCTAGGTGAAACTGATGTCCTATTGTACAACCTGATGATATCCTGGCAAAATAGAATATTTTCAATAATATTCCTTCCCTGAATAGAACCTCCTTGATTAGGACTGATAATATGAGGGAGTATCTTGGCAAGTCTAGAGCAAAGTAGTTTAGAAATAACCTTATACAGGACGTTACAGCAAGCTATGGGCCTGAATTGAGTCACATTCTCAGGTAAAGGCACCTTAGGGATCAGTGTAACCAAAGTGTGATTCATTTGTTTAAGTAACCTTCCATGAGTAAAAAATCAGAAATTGCCTTACAGATATCAACTTCAATAATCTCCCAAGAGTCCTTAAAGAAAGCACTTGAGAAGCCATCAGGGCCAGGAGCTTTATGATTTGGAATAAAAAATAAAGCATCCTTGATCTCCTCATTAGACACTGGACTCAACAAAATCTGCCAGTGCTCAGTAGTAAAAATGGGCCCCTTCTTAACCACAGCTGCATTAACTGGCTTCAGGTCAGCAGACTCACCCAACAAATGTTGATAAAAGGTTAGGAAAGCCTGCTGGATGTCATCAAGAGCATTACAGCAAAGTCCCTCCATATTAGCAATTTGAAGGACTTATTTCTAGCTTGTCTGGACTTCAAATAACTATGGAACATTTTAGTATTAGAGTCACCATCAGCAAGCCAAACTGCTTTAGATTTTGTACCAGGAAACTATTACAAGCAGCTTGCAACTTCTGATAATCCTTCAAAGCTAATAAATCAATGCCAATCAATTCAGAGTTAGTAGGGTCACTTCTCAGTTGAGTCTGCACATACTCAAGATGTTTCCAAGCCCTAATACAATTGTTCTCAACATCACCAAATAAATCTCTATTCAATTCTTTTAATGGATTCTTGAGCATCCTTAACTTCTTTGCTATCTAAAACATAGGAGTACCAGAGATGCACTTTTCCCAAATCTTCTGAACAGTTGGGATAAACAGATCCACTCCACATATTAAAATATTTAAAGCATTTTTTCCTCTGATGTTTTAAAGACTGCCTCTGGATAATGCAAGGGGTGTGGTCAAAACACCCTTCAACATGAAAATGAGCATAATAATCAGCTCTCTCATTAACCCACTCATGATTCACTAATGCCCTATCCAACCTGCTGTACACTCTAGTAGCTGCTTCCTGCTTGTTGTTCCAAGTGAAAAAAGAACCAGTTGCAGCAATGTCCACTAGGTTACAACAGTCCACACATTCCTGGAAATCAGCTATTTCCTCATCAGTTGACTGTCCACCCAACCTTTCACAAGGACTAAGAACTGTATTAAAATCCCCACAAACAATCCAAGGTCCATTAATAAGACTCTTAAAGTAAGCAAGTCTATTCCATAAGCCTTTCCTATCCTGAACATCATTGAAGGCATAAATCATGGTAAGATAAAATGAGCCTCCAGAGTTTAAATCCTCCACCTTCACATGAATAAATTGTGCATTATATTCCATAAAATGGATATGATACAAATGAGGCTTCCATAGTAGCCACACCCTTCCCCCCTTATGCCACTGGGAGTTAGTAGAAACACACCACCCAGCACAAAGATTATCCCTGATCCTATTTAGAGACGAAGGCTTAACCTTCATCTCAAGGAGGCCAAATAGCCCAATATCATGATAATGCAAAAACCATTTAACATAATTTTGTTTGCTTGGACTATTTAACCCCCTGACATTCCAAAAGCCCATCATTGTGACCCACCCCCCTCAGGGGGCAAAATCACAGACCTCGTCCCAATCCCCACTCTAGGATTTGCATTGTTTAAAGCTTCCAGAAAAGAATATTAACCAAAGAATGTAGAGTTGGACCCATGGTCTATCAATTCCTGTATGCTTAATCTTATAATGGGTCTAGCAGGAGTATTAGGCCTATGAGATCCAATACTCAACCCTTGCGCAGTAGGTATCTTAGGCCTATCCAAAGGAGTACTCTGTATTATCTTTTTAGGAACAGGCACACCAACTCGAGGAGTAACCACCTTGGGGGAAAGAGACTTAGCCACAACCACTTTAGTAGGAGCTGGCTTGGTTGATTGCACCTTAGGTTGCCACTTCTGAGTAATCCTTGGTTTAGACTGCACCTTACTCTTAACCTTCTTACACATCTGTTCAGAGTGTCAATCCCACCATAATCCTTACAGAGGATAGGGTTCCACTCACTTTCCACCTTGAGAGTAACCACTTCCCCATGTTCATCCAGAAATTTGACTGTAGTAGGCAAAGACTTCCCAAAGGGGACATCAATTAGTACCCTAGCATAAGCCAATCTCGTACGTTCTTCTGTTGGACCATCACACCTAACATAATCCCCAATCAAACCAGATATGCGAGGTATACAGTTGCCCCAAAATTTCAAAGGTAGGTCTAGTAGTCTAACCCACATAGGAACAACCTCAACCTGCGCTTTTGTGAGAGGTACAGTAGGAGACCAAGGACGCACAATTACTGGCTTATTCTCAAACAAATAATGACCATGATGCAAAACAGAGTCCATATCTTTTTTCTTATGAAATCTCACCAAGAAGACCCTAGAAGGCAAGAACGAGACTCTATCAACACCATACTCATCCCATGAACGATATATAAAATCCTCAACCACCTCCCATGGAGGACTAGCCCCCAAAATAAAGCATACAACAGAATTCTGCCAGAAATCAAGTTCCTTTTTAACATCAGAAGCAGAAAATTGAATCATACCTTCCAGTTCCTCATCAATGGTAGGCAGTTTTTCCTTACTCTTTCCATTCTTCTGTACAGACCATCCCCCAGTTTCATCATCAGGTAAAAGGTTATCCAAATCCAGCGATTCAAGGTCTACCGGATTTGAGACGATCTTAACAGAGGATGCAGGACCAACAACAGTGAAATCCAAAGAAGAAAATCGATTTTTATTCGAGTGTTTATGATTTTTTGTTGCAGAAATTGATGAAGATTGCCTAGAATGTTTGAGCGCCGTCATTATTTCATACGGGTTATTATTTTGGTAAATCCGTCAAATTGCCATGTTTCGTGTTTCCTAATTCCAGGGGCACGCATTTCGAGGCGATATCGACATTTTCGTCATCTTAGCACGCTTATCCATTTCTTTTTTTTACTTTCTTTTGGGGAATCATTCACCAATTTAATTTATTCATTTTCAAACTTATACATTTCCTTTTTAATTTTCTTTTTGGGGAATTATTTCACTCTCGTTCCACATTACATTTCAAACTTATATGTTTCTATTTTTTTTCCCTTTTTTAGGGGGTAGCCCTCCTTACCGTCCGGTCATTTTCGGCAAATTTTTTTGCATTTTTGCATTTCCGAGTCGTTGTTTTGCGCTAACTTAGGACATGTGTACAAATGTATGTTCTATGTGATTTCTGTGTAAATTTCGGCAGCATGACGGCATAAACCGTCATCTACCAAACCTGTTCAAAGCTAACCTGCAGGTATAAACAACGCAAACCAAAAAAAAGGCACTCAGGCCATCATATATACAACCAATAGGGGATATGTACACCAAACTGGGGGCTCGAGCCCCAAAACAAAGTCCGAATGTCCAAAATGTGGGTCCTAAAAATGTACAAAATGTGCAAAATACAGCCAAAGACAAAAAAAAACGACAAGCAAACTACTGCTGGTCGTCGCCTAGCTCACTAACTCTCGCCTCGAGAGCAGCAACCTCGGCGTCGCGGACCTCGAGCTCCCTCAACAGGCGAGCTGTCTCTTCCCGGGACTGGGCAAGCTCTCACTCCAGCTCACGCTCCCTCTGCAAACATCAAGAAGTGGCTCATGTCAATCATTTCAAACATGAGGAAAGTTAGAAAATTCGAAAATGAAGTAAACGGAAGGTTCATACCTGACGTCCTCGGCCGCCAACAAGTGCCTCGACAAAGAGCGATAGCCGCGCAGGTTGGCTACCCTCCACAAAGCCATGAACCGGGATGGCGCAACCTGCATTCAAAAGAAGAGATTCTTAAACGATTGGACAGACTCAAGCAAATGTGTTCTTACACAAAATTATACAAGTTAGGAGACTCACCCTCTGAATCAGATGCTGCCACTCGTCCAAACCAGCATCTCTCACCGCCGCATCAAAGTCGCGCAGCTCGGAGATCGTCGTCATCCCCGTCGCGTCAGTGTACTCAAGGGTCTCGGGGTACTCTGGGGGATCGATGCCCGCCGCCTCGACCTCCTGCAAAGTCAAATGATTTCCGTTAACCGATAATCATTCATCGTGTTCTCAAAATGATCAAAAGAAAGAGTAACACACTTACCATGACCGGCCAGTACGCCAGCCTCCCGTAGAGGAACGCCGAGTAGTCCGCACCAGGAAGAAGGAGGGCGTCACCACCAACGCCTGCCAGGTCAGCCTCCCTCTCAGCCTCAGAAGGATCGCTGAACATTGTCCGAGGAGGATCGATGGGAACCGTCAAGACATCCCGAGAGCACTGACGAGGCAAACGCTCGCCCAAGTACCACACAAGACCCATCGACGTCCTATGCAGCAACTGGCTCGAGCTCCTAGGTCGAAGGACCTCAGCCACAAAGGGAGGAGCGCCAGCGTAGTCTACCCAAGGCCTGGGCACCCACTAAGAAAATCAAACGAAGGGTCATTCTTATGATCAGTTCTAAAAGTAAGAGGGAAAGAGAAACAAACACAAGGTGAAGTACTCACGCCGTCCAACTGAAGAGCGTTCACCTCCCGTCGACAGACGTCATGAAAGGAACGCCGGCTCCTCGTATGACACATCACCCAATCCCTCACAACGGGATATGCCCTCTCCACCGGCTCCGTCCTCTTGGGCGCGAGGCCCGGAAAGTAGGAGTACACCCACGCATGTAAAACAAGATAGTCAACAACGAACTTTCGTGGTTCGATATGAAAAGGAAATGATCTTTCATGAAATAAGATGAAGGTTTATTCCTCCAACAGTAGTCTAGGGCCAACAGCCGCAGGAGAAGTTCCTTTCTCCATCAACTCCGGACGAACCATGGCCCTCATAAAGCGAATGAGGAGCGCAAAACCAGCAGTGACCCAGTCCGAACGGCCTAGGTCGCTCAAGTCAGAAAGAAAGGGAAGGAGCTTCGTCGATAGCCTCTCTCCCTTGTCTCCGAGGTAGATCAAAGACAGGAACCACCAGAGCCACAAACGGACTCTCTGCTCTGTAGTACAGGGAGGAGGAGCCGTCTCCCTCCCCTCGATCACCACCGACGCCGGAGTCTTCCCCGCAAAATAGTCCCGGACGTAAGAACTAGGCACCAATCCAGGCACCGCAGCAGCCTTCAGCATCAAGTTCCAGCCGATCAATCTCCTAGCCTCAACCGAGTCTACCTTCATGGCTGTCTCCAACCACTCCACCACCTCAGTCCCACACGAAAAACCAGAAATCATGCCGTAGTCCTCCAACGTGACCCCCACCTCGCCAAAAGGCATGGGGAATTTGGAGGTCGTATCCCAAAACCGGTCTAACAAAGCTCGGACCAGGCTGAGGTTAGCCTGAAGCTTCCTTCTCGTGATATCCCTCCAAGCCTGCACCAAAGCACCGAACGCTCCCCGCTCGATGATGGCTCGCTCCTCAGTCGTAGCCTCTCGTAGCACCCCATCGCCGTCGTGTAGCCCGAGAACGATCTGATGTTCCCGGCCTCCTATTTGGGTTCAAAACAAAAGCTATCTTTAGCTTGAATGAAGAAGAAAAGGAATAACAAAAAGGAATGAAAGAAGATGAATGAAGAGTGCTGAATTCGATTTTCCAAGCTCTTCACCGTCCTGTAGGACAGGTGACCCTCTGCAGCCCAAAGTAGGTGCCTGTTGTCCCAAGTCTCAACCCATGCAGGTGCTCCCCTCAGCTGACGACCACCCCGTCCAACGTTGGCCCGTCTCTGGGCCTCCTCCTCCTCAAGAACCTCCTTCTCAAGGACCTCGTCGTCATCAGCCATCACCGCAGCAGTAAAAGCTTACTCTGACGCTTCCTCAAGCGAACGAGAAGGGTCAATAGCAGTATCCACGTCCATGGGAGCTCTACCTGACGTAGAAGCCTCATTACCTGCAAAATTAAAGTGAATTTAGACCGCGTCAAGTGACGACAAGCCTTAATTAGGGGATTTTCTAGTTTTCGGAGCTCCGAAAATCGCTCTTTTCTCGCCATCTTTGGCAATTTTCCCACAAGCCCGGCTGCTCATGTGGTAATTTGGGTCAAGTCAAGCCTAAGTTGAAGCCTAGTCAAGGGTTCGAGTCGGAATTTCGACAGCATTTCGTTATAACGACGATTTTGCCCTAGAAAGTGTCCTGAAAAAGCCGTCACAAATTAAAATTCCGAGATGATAGGATGTTTACCCAGCATACAAGGATTTCAAATATCAAGTTTCGTCGCAAATGGGTAATCCTAAGGCTATTTTCGAAGCGATTTACGGTTTAGCTGTGAGACCGTCTTAATTTCACCCAAATGCTCAAAATTCAACGAAAATTCGAAACAAATACATGGTTATGATCCTTATACTACCAATTAGCCATTTACAAGGTCAATTTTGCAAGGCAAAATCATTTGGGGGAAAAGCCCCAAATTTTCGACATAGTTAGGGTTGAAACCCTGATTTTGTCGGTCCAATTTGATCAATTATAGAAGATTAATGCAAGAATAATACACATACCTCGATTAGTCATGGCAAATGCGAGTTTTTGATCAAATTTTGATGAAAAAATAGTTGGAATTTGAGAGAGTAATTAGAGAATTATGTTTTGAAATTATGAAATAAAACCTCTGTTTCATCGGGTTTTTACCCAGGAAAGCTACGCTCAGGAAAAGACGCAGCAGGTGCTGCGCCTCTTCCTCAGTTTCCCTCCATAAGAATTTTCGAAGATTCGTTATGAGTTCGTTATTTTGTGGGCCAATCTTTGGTGCACCTCTTCCTCGATGTTGTGGACATGGCCCACCTGCATATGCCTAGCCGATCTGTGGATAATGGCAGCGATCTTTTGAAAGCCACGCTCGGCGGCGTAAAAATGCTTTCGACCGGATCGTTTTAGATCGGTCAGTTTCGTCTCGGTAAGGGACTCGAAACGATTAGAGATGTTCGGAGTCGCCACCAAGCATTTGTGGGATGCTTGGAACCCGTTCGAAATCCACTTTATACCTCGGTCAAATCGAAGCACAAAGCAGCGTTTGACATAAGTACTAAAGATAAGGAAATCGTCCCTCTTTAGCATCCTATCTCTAGAATGACTCTCGTACGCCCTGGATAAGGTCGTCCACTATCCAAAGTTTCTGAGTAAGAGGTGAAGGTACGTATTGGGAAGCCCTTTAATCTAGGGGTGAGCAAAACCGGTTAACCGAACCGCATTTGAAAACCGGTTCGGTTACCGGTTTTCAAAAAGAGGTTTTTCCCAAACCGAAACCGCCCCGGTATTAAACCGGATAACCGGTTTTTTAGCAACTTTAAAACCGGATCCGAAAACCGGTTATCCGAATCCGAATTTATAAACCGCTTTTAACTTTTTTCACTTCCAAATTGACGCTTTTCAACACACCTCTCCATCCTAACTCTTAAATTCCTACCTAAACCATCATGCATCCCCATTAATTCAACCAAATCATACGTCTTTGTTTATTTTATGTCATTTTTTTATTGTTTTTTTTCAGAAAAAAAACTAAACCGGTTTAAAATCGGTGCCCGGTTTTGCTTTTTTAGGACCCGAAACCGAACCGGATTTCCCAAAAAAAAACCGGATCGGGCACCGAACCGGAAAAAAACCGAATTATCGGGTTTCTTAATTCGGTTATCGGTTCGGTTTCGGTTTAAAAAATCGGTTCGGTTTATTTTGCTCAGCCCTACTTTAATCAGACACCCAATCCCGCCCGCGGTAGCGGCCTCTACTGATCGATCTTGGTTGGTTGAATGCAAAAGTTAATAAAACGGTTTAAATGCATAAATGCGCATCCAATAATTTAAACCTAATAATTTAAACCTAACAAGTATAAGATGTCGGGTTGGATTAATGATTGATTTGCATGCAAGACAGAAATTAAACAACCATTTACCGTATTAGGTTTAGGGTGCATAACGTGATCCATTGGTCTTAGTAAGGCATTTTGCAAATGTGATTTTGAAATAGTCATCTGATCCGTCCTATATCCGGGCTAATTGGAGTCGGGATCGTCCTAGACTAATGCTGGAAAGGGAGCAGGCCCTGTACCAGACGGCTACATGAGGCGCGAGCCAGCCGGCGGTGTAAAGGGGCCTCCTGTGATTCTGAAAATGAGTAAGAAAAGGCCTGCTTGAGGCGCGGGTCAGCCTACGGTTGTATACCGTGTTATGACCTTTTGAAAACGTTACAAAACGTGTTGAGAAATGGGTATTTGAACCCGATTTGGTTTGAAAGGGTCATTTAGACCGCATTTGTTGATTTGAAGAACTAGACTCGAATAATCATCATTATTTTGATAATATTCGGTGTCGGGTTCGACTTGACAAGCTTGACATGAATAGATTTTAAAATAATTATGAACTAATTGTTTTAAGTTCATTTGAATATAATTAGTCGATACTCATCATCGCACCCGGGTTAAAATCCGGCATGGTATGTAGAACCAAGGATGACTTTGTGTTGGTGACTAATATATTTGTTTCGAAAATGTAAAGAAATGATGAAAAGCTTTAAAATACCTCCCAAAATGTAAAGAAATGAAATAAAAGGTTTTAAATGCCTTTTAAATGTCATTAACCAAATATTATCACCGAAACATGGATTTAACCGTCATGGTATGAGGAACCAAGGTTGAAAAATGCTTTATGGTTAAAACAAATGAAATAAAATAAAAAGGGTTTGAAAATATTTGAAATGGTAAAAATCGATTACAAATATGAAAATGAATTAAAGGGGAAAGACGAGAACAAACATGGTTGATCTCTGACCTGAACACCCCATTTAGGCGCGGGTATGGCTGCAACCTAAGGGGCTTCTGTTTCAGGCCAAAAATCAGTTTTGGCTCGTTTATCCCATATTTCTGTTCATGTTATGCACGTTTTAGCATGTTATAGTCATGAAACAAATGAAAACATGATAAAAGGAGGATTTTTACACCCTCATACTTACATGTTTGGTTATGGCGAGTGACCGACGTAAGTGTAACAACTCGTTTGGTCGGAAAAAACTCGGTTTAAAACCCTTTTGGTAAGTAAAGAGAATGTTTTAAGATTAGTGACGGTGTAGTGGTCGGAGTGGTCGGTCAAGTGATTTAATGCACGATGACGGTACCAAACAATGTGTAAGGCTTGTATTTACAATCGGTAGGTCGTAAATACGCGTCGGATCGTGACTTAAGAAGTCGAGTCGAGAATTTTAAGGGAGAAAAGAGGGGGCGGACACTCGCGTAACTCTCAAATGGGGGGCATTTGAGGGGTATTTATAGGGAAATGAGTGGCTGTGTGAGTTTTGAGCGACGTTGCCACCTGGGCTGCTCAAAGAGGCGCGAACCACGTTGCGGGTCTTCGAGGTGAGTTGTCGCTTTCACACAAAAACAATCAAGATTTGTTCTATCATAGGTTTTGCAGTCATATGTTTGGTACTTGACCAAACATAAATCCGGGAAAACTTAAGGTAAAAGGTTTGAAATGTTTTGTTTTTGGTGGTTGACTCGGTTTGACTCGTTGTTGGAGTCGGGATTTGAATTTTTGAGTCGGTTTTTGGTCCGGTGTCGGTTTTGACTCTAGTTAGTGTCATTGCGACCCCGTCGTCGTGCATTAAACACTTCAGGTATTTTTGAAATGTTTTGAGATATTTTATTTTCGAAATCCTTTTAAGTTTTCCGACGTAAAGTTGTACACAAACTGTCGATCAAACGCCGCGATTCCAAAGCATGTTATAGTCCGATAATCATCGGGTGTTTGTCGAGTCTCGGCGAGATCTTGGGTATCTCTGAGCCCCCACTTTGACTGAGGCTTGGACAGGGCAAAAGTCAAAGTAGAGCCCCCAGGTCAATCGAAGATTACAACCTGGAGACCCAAGCGATGTCGAGGCGGCTCGAAAGGATTCGGGCCGAGGACCTGCCGTCGGGAAGGGCGACGCCAAGGCGACTCGAGAGTACGAGCC
The DNA here is from genome assembly GCF_048544455.1 of Silene latifolia. NCBI lineage: Eukaryota > Viridiplantae > Streptophyta > Magnoliopsida > Caryophyllales > Caryophyllaceae > Silene > Silene latifolia. The sequence goes on along the minus strand of NC_133537.1, from coordinate 88,529,529 downwards.
AAGGACCTGTCGTCGAGAACAGTTTAGAGTCTGTCGACTATCCGTACGGGTCGTTTAAAGTCCGTTAGACTACGTATGAAGGCTCGCCAACCATAAGAAGGAGTCATACCTGAGGCATCTTCGGATATGTCCTTGTGTGTTTGCGGACAAAGGCTCGCTAGCTGTGACAAAGAGTTGTACCCGAGGCATCTTCGGGATATGTCCTTGGGTGTGTGCGGACAAAGGCTCGCCAGCTGTGATAAGGAGTTGTACCCGAGGCATCTTTGGGATATGTCCTTGGGTGTATGCGGACAAAGGCTCGCCAGCCATGGCACGTATTAAGGCTCGCCAGCCATGGCGCGTAGTAAGGCTCGCCAGCCATGGCGCGTAGTAAGGCTCGCCAGCCATGGGGCGTAGTAAGGCTCGCCAGCCACGGCGCGTAGTAAGGCTCGCCAGCCATGATGCGTAGTAAGGCTCGCCAACCATGATGCGTAGTAAGGCTCGCCAACCATGAGCGGTCGGTTAATGGACCGTGATAATAGCCGCGTCAAATGGGCTTGTTTTGGAAGTAGCGAATTCGTGATGCCGCCGTGGAAATAGTGAATTTCGAATTTCACTATCAATGTTGTTGAAATGAGCGGGTTCCGCGAGGAAGCCCCCTGCTGGTATTTGAAGGAATAGTGAGTTTGGAATCTTCACCATTCGTTTGTTTGAATTTGCAGTGGCGGTTTTGATCGCCGTTTGTTTGAATTTTGAAGGAAATAGCAACATTTGAATTTTGCTATCACGTTTGGGGTGACGGTTTATCTGCCGCCGTTGATATGTGATGGAAATAGTGAATTTGGAATCCCCACTATTATTTGAAGTGACGGTTTATGTGCCGCCGTTGACATTTGATGAAATAGTGAATTTGGAATCTCCACTATTATTTGAAGTGACAGTTTATGTGCCGCCGTTGACATTTGATGAAATAGTGAATTTGGAATCTTCACTATTATTTGAAGTGACGGTTTATGTGCCGCCGTTGACATTTGATGAAATAGTGAATTTCGAATCTTCACTATTATTTGAAATGACGGTTTATGTGCCGCCGTTGACATTTGATGAAATAGTGAATTTTGAATTTTCACTGTTATTTTTGAAAATTGAAGAAAATAGTGAATTTTGAGTTTTCACTATTATTTTGAAGTTGGCGGTCTTGATCGCCGTTTGTTTGAAAATTTCGAAAAAAGCGAAGTTAAATTTTCAGTAATTGCTTTTGAGAAAATGACGATCTTTAATATCGTCGATGAAAATTTAAAGTTTGTTATGTGGAAATTGGGCCGAAGCCCAAAATTCGCTGAAAGAGTAAGGGACGCCTGATTGAGGCGCGAGCCACCTGGCGAATCAAAGGGGCTTCCCTTTTTTCTGTAAAACGACGCGAGGTTTGGCTGCTCGTCATTCCTCATTCATCTTCAACCTTCGACACAAAAACCCGCAAAAACTCGCCATTGTTGGATTTTTGCTAGCTTCCATTCGTGCCATCAACAATGATGTCGTCTCAAGGTATGAATTTCCTCTCGAATCCATTTGTTTTTGTTGATCTTTTGGCTTAATTGAATTAGGGCGAAATTTTACCCTAGAAAATCGATTTGGGCGTTTTTGATTGAGCCCATTTCGAGTGAAATTGATGATTACATTAGGTTAGAAACCTGTTTAGGAGTATAGGGGTGCTTTTAGTTTGCATTTTGGTCCCCGCTCCCGCTCCCTATGCTCGAAAAATGTGAGTGAGGTGAGAAACCGTCTCATTTCACAATGCCAAGTTTATTTGCTTGGATAATAGGTCCCACTAGGTTGCATTGTAGTCCGGAAAGATCATTTTTGCCATTGTGGACCTTTGTTGGGTATTGTGGGCAAAATTGGAATTTTTGCCTTTTGTGACGGTCTTATGTCTGACAAAATAAGCGTCTGTTTGAGCTTGAATTGAGTAAGTTTGCCTTGAAATGGACCTTATTGGTAGTTTAGGTTGCCTTGAGGCGTGATAAAATCACGTTTGCCTTTTTTGCGGTTGTTTTTGAATTTTGACTGGCTTGTGCTCAAATTGGCGCATAAATTGCCTTTTTGAGCCGTAAAAAAATTTCCCATTGCCTTGGGAATGTATTTTTGTTTCGTTGGCGGACCTTATATGGGTCTTGAAATGCCGTTTTTTTGTGGTGGTTTTGACTCGTCTTTTGCTTGAAAAGATGGACGAGTCGTTTTTTTGTTTTTTTTTGTGAATGGTTTTGTTTGGTTGGATTTTGGGCGGGATTGCCCTTGTTTTGCTTTGCAGGTTGTGTTGTTGTTTTGGATTTGTCCATTTATGCCGTCGTAATGCCGAAATTTCGGCTGACGTTCTTTGTTTTTATTTTTATTTTTGTAGAGTACCATTTGGGACCTACGGAGTCTGTCGTGGAGGCACTGGAGGAGGAGGATGATCCTGGAGGGGAAGAAACGACTGTTTTTTGTTACAGGCTTGGTTATGTTTCTCCCTGGTGGCCTTTGCCCGGCCAATGATCGGGTATCGATCGTCGGTCGTTGTCTGCAGAGGTTCGGATGACCGATGAGTGGGGTTCAATACGGGTGTGTTATCCCATGTTGCCGCTTTCAATCGCCGTTGAATTCAGCTTATTGGGGTTCAACATCGGGGTAGTATCCGTTGTCCTGGTCCCTTTTCACCTTTGAATTCTGACGATTGGAGGCAAACGTCGGGTTAACGTGCTGAGTTACGATCTTCGGTTATCGCGTCGTCCAAAATCTGCCAGGCACCATTTTTCTTTTTGTCGTGGAGCAGGAACGAGGTATTACCGTCATGGTAACCACCTCTGCTTCCGCTGTTGCTCCTCTGTCCCTTATGTTGCTCCCTTTCTTTTCTGATTGGAAGGGTAGGGAGTGCTTAGTTCGGTATGTGGCGGATAGCCCCTAGTTCGTTGTCTTAGGCCAATGTCTGTATGATAGATAGTTGTTTTAGGCCAGTGTCTGTATGATAGATAGTTGTTTTGGGCCAGTGTCTGTATGATAGATGTCTGTACTGGATCCTGTTTGTACGGTCAGTTGTCCGTATCATGCGTGTCGATGTATTTTGCGTGAGGCGGCTTGTATATATGTGTTTTTGGATTGTAGCTCATTTTGTGATTTTTGGCTTTTTTGTGTTGTGTTTCGGAGGAGCGCTGTCGGCTGTTGATTCTCCTTTTGTCTTGCACTAGTTCCTGCATCGTTAGTGTAGAAAACAGGCAACAGATAGCACATATGCATAAACGTAAACACATAGAAGCATTTGAACACAAATTAACCAAGATGGCTCGAAGTTAAAATTGAACTTTGAAAAATTGAAATGAATTTTGAAAAATTCGGCGACAAGTCGTCACGTTCGGAATTAAAAAGGAATTGATTTGGAAACTTGAGCAATTACCTCGTGTCGTGAATTAAACTGCGTCGAAATTATTGAAATTGATTTGTCACTCAAAAAATTCAAACTCAAACCGTCACGGATGAATTTTAGAAGACAATTTTTATGAGTGTATTTGATTTTGAGGTCAAGACTCGAATTTGTGAGTGCTTGAAATTTTGAGGAAATTGACGTCGTGTTATCAATTTTCAAATTTTATTGGATGGATAATTGCGAAAAGGCGAAAAAAATTTCGGAATTTCGACTGTCATGGAAACGATCCGCCGCGGATCGGGGCGACTAGCCCTTCCCGCCTTAAAAAATGAAAGAAAAAATCCGTATGTTTAAAGCTGCATCATGGAAACCGTGTCGGATTACGTAAAATGCGAAAACAAGGAAATGTGAGTATGAGGAAACACAAAAACGTCCTGGATCATCCTAAAGAGGCACGAGCGTCCTGGCGGGATGTTTGAGGTGTCAGGAGAAAACACAAGTTGAAAGAGACAAGTCAACATCGGGAATCCTAGGGAAGGTCCAAAGAGGCGAGAGCAGCCTAACGATGGAAGCCAGCTCTCCCCCTTTTTCTGAAAAACGCGCTGATCGTTTTTGTATAAATAGTGATGTTTGTGCTTCATTGTTTCATCATCCGAAACACAAAAAAAACATCTCTACAAAACTTCTTCTTTTTCCACAAAAATATTTTATGGATGCTTTTGAGAATGCATTGCGACAATGGTGCCGGGATTTGTCGCCTCCCGAAAAGTATCAACTCATTTGCATGGGAGTTGGTCAATTGTTGATGCTCCGTCAAGTCAAGGTACAACCTTCATTTCTCGAAGCATGTTCTCGGTTTTGGGATTCGAAACACCATGTTTTCGTTTTCCCGAAGGGTGAGATTTGTCCTCTTGCCAAGAAGTTGGAGCCATTGGTGGGTGGCCGGGTTGTGTTCCGGTGCTTCCTCCGACTCGGTTGTGCTACAAGGAGAAATTCCGTTCCATGTTGGGTTTGTCGACAAGTCAAGTCAACTTTCTTCTTGCTCCACATGGTGTGGATATGTTGGCTCTTATCAACATCTTTTCAAACCGATTAGATGTCAATGTCTCGGAAGTGGCTATGAGAAGGGCTCTTGCCTTTTGCCTTGTCCATGTGTACCTCTTTGTTGATGTTTTGAAGAAGGAGGGGCCAAAATGCTATGGTAGCATGACCCTTATTAATGTGGTTGAGCAAATGGAGCATGGTAGAGATCCATCATGGTTGGTGCTTGGAGAGATCATCCAAGCTTTGGACAAGGAAGGCTCTTGTGGAGAAGATCCCTCATTTGGGTCCCCAAGGATCCTTCAAGTGTGGCTATTGGAGAGACTAAGGTATGTGGAGTCTCCGGTTAATCCTTCTTATTATTCCTTCCGTCACCTTACCATGAGGAAGAAGTTGTACCCGGATAGTTTTGCTTCTACTGAGGCTTATTGGACCGCAAGATTGGCGGAGGAGGGTGGCCTTCACATCCGTTGAGTGGTGCCGTGGTGGCACTTGAGGTCCTTCACGGGGTTGCCCGCTTCGGGTGCTAGTCCTCGTTCTTTGATGGTGGTGGGTTTGAAGGTTGCTTCCTTAATTTATCCCGAAAGGCTCATGAGGCAAATGGGGCGTCAACAAAAGGTGCCCGCTCAAGATACTCTTGTCCAAGAGAATGTTTTCCGGAACTCCGAGCTTGTGGAGGTCTTCGAAAGATGGTGGGCCACTCGGCCGCTTTGGGAGGTACCAAACCCCGTTGCCACGACATGGGTGACTCCCTCTTATGTCATGTGTTCACGAGCTCCGTCTTTGGAAGAGAGATCCAAATTTCATAAGGACGAGGTTGTCGACTTGAAGGACCGAGAGGTTGGCAAGGCTAACCGTGCCTTCTTTGAGGAGTATGTTGATGGATCTGCCCCCGACGTGATGAGACCACTGAAGAGGAGGAGTTCCGGCCCCAAGAAAATGGTGGGCCGTGCATTGGCTCTTTTTGGGTCGAACACGAGGTCTTGTGCTAGACCGGAGGCCGTCGCCGTCTTAGATCCGTTGAGGATCCGTTCCGAGGAGGAAGTCCATGCTAGGCGGGCCAACAAGAAGAACAAGGGGAAGATGTACCCCGATGGAAAAGGCAAGGGTAGAATGGAATAGTGAAGACCTCCATTACCCGTTTTATTATTATGTTGTATTATTGTTGTGAGTTTTTATTATGTTGTACTAGCTAGTTATTATGTATTTTGTGCTAGTTTTATTATGTGAGATGTTTTAGTTGACACCTTAGCTTCGATAAGTTCTAGACTCGTCGAGCTTTATTTGTTGTTGGAAATGTAATCCCTCCCATTATTAATTAAATAAGGGGATTGCCCGTGTCGAAAATTGAGAACGCTTATTTCTTCCATCCATTTGGTGAAGGCGATTCGATTCGAATCGTCCTAAACGTTTGCACTTGGGAAATGGAATTTTTGTGGGAAGGGAGAAAGGCTTATTTTTGTATTTTGTGGGAAAGGGGAATGTTTTTCCCTTTTTCTTTTTTTTTTTGATGGGGATGTTTTTTGTATGTGGGGTTTTTTGTCGTATGGGGATGGTTGTTTTTGATTGTGGGGATGGTTGTATCCTTCTTGTGTAAGAAAGGACTGCCTACGTATTCACTTGAATAGGTGAAATCAAACCATGATCGTAGTTCGAAATGTTTTGTAGATTTGATTGGGTTTTGTGGTTGTATCCCTCAGGTATAAGAGGGACTGCCTACGTATCCACCTGAAGAGGTGAAATCAAACCATGCTCGTAGTTCAGAGGTTTTTGTTTTAGTGCTAATGGATGTTGAATTTGACAGATCAAAGGACATTCGAAACGGGCAAGGTGCCGCAACTTAGACTCGATAAAACATGCAATTTCAAATCAGAACGCGTTTGAGGAACTTGACTTGAAAAGGTGATGTGACCATAATTAGCGCATATTTAGCCCCCGAATTAGCCTTGTTCCCATGCTTTTTAGTGCATATTTGGGTCATTTCTTATCTTTAGTTCTTTGTTTTGCATATTCTTTGAGATTTTGATCCCATGGTAGGAAAAGAGTAAGAATCTTGCATTTTCATGGCAAAACGAGACTAAATTGATCGAATCCAATGACCAAGCATCAAGGAGAGACAAGATTAGAAGGCCTTTGTACATATTATAGTAGATGAGCAATGTTAAGAAAGGATCCTTGAGTCCCCAAGGAAATCCCCAAGGAATTTATGAAGAAAAGGGAAGAAAAGAAGAAGAAATCTTGCTGAAGAACAATCCGTGCGGATTGACTACAATCCGGCCGTCCTCCACCTGCACAATCCGTGCGGTTTCATCACAAGACACTCGGGTTAGCTCTGCCACAATCCGCCCGGATTAATCCAAAGCCGCTCGTGTTCCACCGCCAGAATCCGCCCGTCCCGACACTAATCCGCTCGGATTCCTCTACAGCGCAATTTCGTCTTCTCCAAGCTACAAAGAAAGAAGCCCTTCCTTCGAAAAATACTGGCTCCTCCCTGCTCAATCTAAAAAGTGTAATTACTAGTTTAGCCCTTAGTTAACCCTAATGCATCCCCCTAATCTCCACTATAAATACCCCATTAGTCTAATTAGAAGAGCATGTTCTTCTTATCAATTCTTAGAGTAGTTAATACCAATCAAATCTCTATTTAATTTTGTAATTAACAATTAATCAAATTCAAATACAAGTTTTATTTTCTTAATCTCTCTTTTGTTCATCCTTTATTTTGGGTAATTGAAGATTATTTGGGTTATTATTGGGAGATTGACAACCTCTCAATCAAGCATCAAGTACTTCTTTTATCTTTGCTTTATTATTGGAATCATTAGTAGGTATAATTCTCTTAATCCCTTTTTAATTATTGTTAATTACTTTCATTTATTCATCATGTTTCATTTTGTTGGTATGATTGACAACCTTGCTAGCATGATCAACATGATAATGAGTGAGTAGTCTCTTAGCTAGGGTTAATGGGTGATTAGGGGAAACCAACATGGGGAATGATTCATGCTTAAATTAATATGCTTTCATGTTTTATTTGCTTGCTTGTTTTGATCTCAACTCATGCACATGTTATATTTGATGAAATGCTAAGCCTATGAATCCTTGCATTTACCACCATCTCCTATCTTTTCAATGAGACTTGTAAGACATAACCCAACTCGAGTCTCATTAGACCATGCATGTTGTTGAGTAGGGAAGACTAAGTCGACTTGTAGGTGTTGTACAATCTAATCGATTCGGCTCCGGGACCCAAACTTTCCTAGGATTGTAAGATATAACCCAACTCAATTCATCACAACAATAATTGCTTGCTTATAATTTGAGAACATGTTTGTATGATCAATTCCCATGATTCCCCTATGATCCCATGACACCCTAGTGCTTTTTAATCAATTGTTTACAACCCTTTAATTCATCTTGCTTGTTTATTTCCATTGATATTTTAGTTTAGTGACCTTCTACATCAACCCAATTTGTGACACCCTTAAGACACCACTAGTTGCAATAGAAATCTCGTTTCAATACCCGTCCCTTGGGATCCGACCTTTACTTGCCTCTTTACTAATTGTAGAGTTGTTTGTGAAGCTATAAATTGTGTTTTGATTCGGACGTGACCCAACGACCACACCTTAAATTGTGAACACGAAACGGACCGATCAAAAATGGCGCCGTTGCCGGGGACGGTGTTTACTTGATTTAGATTTCCTTTTATTGTTATTAGTTGTGTCTTTTCTTTGCCTTGGGGAAGTAAAACTCCTCAAGGTTTGTTCTAATCGTTTTCAAGTTGTTCGATATTTTGCGAGATGGATCTTATAGATTGTTTTGTAGAGGACCACTTAAGTATACCTTTCTTCAAAGATCCTATGCAAGCATTGGAGGCCTTGGAAGCAAGTGAGGCTAAAAATATGTATTGGGAATTGGAGGTGGATCTTTTTGAGGCCGCTCTAGCTAACAAAGAACTTACTCATGCACAATCCGAATTAGTGCATAACATCCTTGTGGAAGCATGTCAACCCATAGAAGATGAGCAATCCATCCTAGAAGATATTTTACAAGCTCAAGAGCAAGAGGAACCCATCATGGAATTTGAATATGATGAGGTTGATGAAAATGAAGTTGAGTATGCTATGAGAATGGAATGTCTAATGGAGATGGAGCAAATTCTCAATGAAACTCCAAAGGAGGAAAGTGAGGTACAAACTCTTAGTTTAAAACCCCTTCCCCCAAATTTGAAATATGCTTACCTTGATGAATCAAAGACCAAACCCGTGATTGTTAATGATAGACTTGATGATGATCAATTGGGAAAATTGCTTGATGTGTTGAAACAACATGAGAAGGCTATAGGTTATAGTCTAGATGACCTTAAGGGGATAAGTCCCAACTTTTGCATGCATAGAATTCATCTAGAGGAAGACCCTAGAACTACCATTCAACCCCAAAGAAGATTGAACCCCCACATGCAAGAAGTTGTCAAAGGAGAAGTCATGAAATTACTTGATGCGAGAATCATATATCCCATATCGGATTCTTTGTGGGTTAGCCCCATCCAAGTGGTACCTAAGAAAGGAGGCACCACGGTAGTGACAAATGAAAAGAATGAACTAATACCCACAAGAATGATCACCGGTTGGCGTATGTGTATTGACTATCGAAAATTAAACTCCGTAACAAGAAAGGATCATTTTCCCCTACCATTCATTGACCAAATGCTTGAGAGGTTAGCCTCCAACAAATTCTTTTGTTACCTTGACGGGTATTCGGGATTCTTCCAAATCCCTATACACCCGGATGACCAACATAAGACTACCTTCACATGCCCCTATGGTACTTTTGCATATAGGAGGATGCCTTTTGGTTTATGTAATGCCCCCGCCACTTTCCAAAGATGCATGATGAGTGTCTTTTCCGATTACTTAGAGACCATAATGGAAGTTTTTATGGATGATTTTAGTGTTTATGGAAAGGACTTTGACTCATATTTGCACAATCTTTCTCTTGTATTGCAAAAATGCAAAGATGTTAGTCTTGTTTTAAATTGGGAAAAGTGTCACTTCATGGTCAATGAAGGAATTGTTTTGGGTCATTTGATTTCGGAAAAGGGCATCGAGGTCGATAAAGCTAAAGTTGAGGTGATAGAGAAACTCCCACCTTCCGTGAATGTTAGAGGGGTAAGAAGTTTCCTCGGTCACGCGGGTTTTTATCGTCGTTTCATAAAGGATTTTTCAAAAATAGCGAAACCCCTCACTCAACTTTTGATTAAAGATGCCCAATTCCAATTCACTGATGAGTGTGTTGAAGCTTTTAATAGAATCAAGGAAGCATTAATCTCGGTACCAATCATCCAACCCCCGAATTGGGAGTTACCTTTCGAGATTATGTGTGACGCTAGCAACTACGCCGTTGGAGCGGTTCTTGGCCAACGGGTAGGCAGAGCTCTTCACGCCATCTATTACATAAGCAAGACCCTCGACCCTTCCCAAGTGAATTATGACACAACCGAAAAGGAGCTTCTCGCCATTGTCTATGCTTTGGATAAATTCCGTTCCTACTTGCTTGGATCCAAGGTGATAGTATTTTCGGATCATCGCGCTCTCCGACATCTCTTGATAAAGAAGGAGGTAAAACCAAGATTGTTGATATGGATTTTGCTCCTTCAAGAATTTGACTTGGATATAAGAGACAAGAAAGGAGCCGAGAATGTAGTGGCGGATCATTTGTTAAGGATCCGGTTTCATGATGAAAATGGAGAAACCCCGATCAATGACTCATTCCCCGACGATATTTTGATGGCCATTCAAACACAACTTGAAAGGCACATCACCCCATGGTTTGCCGATTATGCCAATTATATTGTTGGAAAGGTACTCCCTCCCAATTTGAACCACAACCAAAGGAAGAGATTCCTATTCGAAGTGAAGAGGTACTTTTGGGATGACCCAAACCTCTACAAGGAGTGTAGTGATGGGCTCTACCGGAGATGCATCCCTGGGAAATCCAAGGAATCTTGGAAGGATGTCATTCATCACCCTACGGTGGGCCCCATGGAGCAAGGAGAACCGTTGCAAAAATTCTTCAATCGGGCTTCTATTGGCCTACAATGTTTCAAGATACAAGGGAATTCATCATTCATTGCGATGCTTATCAAAGAACGGGGAATATCTCTTGGAGGAACGAAATGCCACAAAGGGGCATTCTAGAGGTGGAGATCTTCGATGTTTGGGGAATCGACTACCAAGGACTCTTTGTGACATCAAATGGGAATAAGTACATCCTTGTGGCCGTAGACTACGTCTCAAAGTGGGTGGAGGCAATTGCCACCCCAAATGATGATGCAAAAACAGTCACCAAGCTCTTCAAGAAGATAATCTTCCCAAGATTTGGAGTTCCTAGAGCAATCATGAGTGATGGAGGAACGCATTTCCATGAGAAGAAAGTTGCATCTCTTTTGACCAAATATGGTGTTCAACATAGAACCGGCTTGGGATATCATCCTCAAACAAGCGGTCAAGTTGAGATTTCAAATAGAAGATCAAGCAAATCCTTGAGAAAGTTGTGAACAAGACTCGGAAAGATTGGAGCACAAAGCTTGATGATGCCCTTTGGGCTTATAGGACGGCCTATAAGACTCCCATAGGAGCCTCCCTTTACAAGCTTGTCTATGGAAAAGCATGTCATTTGCCAATCGAATTGGAGTACAAAGCTTATTGGGCAATCCGAGCACTTAATCTTGATCTCAAATTAAGCGGTCAAAGGAGGATGATTCAAATCCAAGAGTTGGAGGAATTCCGACTACAATCCTATGAGAATGCAAAGATTTACAAAGAAAGGACGAAATTGCTTCATGATAAGAGAATTAGACAAAAGGCCTTGCACAAAGGAGACAAAGTCCTTCTATTCAATTCCCGCTACCGACTCTTTCTGGGAAAATTGAACTCTAGATGGATGGGTCCCTATGTGATAACCGAAGTTGGAAAATATGGAGATTTTGAACTCAAGGCGGAAGATGGAAGCAAGTTCAAGGTAAATGGTCAAAGGTTGAAGCCATACTATGAGGGAGCGTTTATTGGAGAGGTCGAGGTCACCTACCTCGGGCCTTCTAATCCTTGAAAGAACTATCGAAGGGAGAGTTTGGTGGAGTCCTCCCTAAACCACCACTTGTAAATATACTAACCCTCTAACTTGTATTTATTGTATTTATTGCATTTCTTTCAATAATTAGCATGAACTCTTTTTCATGAGCGTAAGTGAGGGAGGGTTACTAATGAATTTTGAATGAAGGAAGGAACCAATTTTCGAATGTGGGGACGCATCTAAGAGAGGAGAGAAAGTCAAAGGATGAATTCACAGCCTGAACACGTGCGTGTTCCCCGGAATCCGGCCGTCATACCGGAATCCGAGCATTCTGAGGACAATCCGTCCGTCCCGCTACGCTGGGAAATTGAAGATTTTTGGACTGAGGTTGAATCCGAGCGTCTCAGAAGGAGAAACGCCCGTCTTGAAGAATCCGGCCGGATTTGAAGAAAGACGCTCGTCTTTCTACCTGTGCATTTCAAGGAAAATCGCTGTAAAGGAATCCGTCCGTCTTCAGAAGAAGACGCCCGTCCCGTTGAAAAAGAATCCGAACGTCTTATGCTCGGGACGCCCGTCTTTGAGGTGTCAAATTTTGAAGATTTTCGCTATGACAGAATCCGGGCGTATTGCCCAGAATCCTCCCGTCCCGAGGAGCACGAATCCGAGCTTCTTCAGCTCGAATCCGCTCGTCCTCCCACGGTGTTTTGACCCGACTTTTCCCTAATTAAATTACACCCCACCACACATATAGTGACACATCACTACTCCTTCCACTTGCATTATAAAACCCACCTCCTTATGACTCCCATACATATCCAAATCACTTTCTTAACCCACAAAATCAAAAAGCCCCAATTTTCTAGGGTTTCCAAAGGCAACACTCAATCAACAAGGAGCATCTTTCTTCCTTCACAAATCAAAGGAATTCAACTCTGTAATCAAGGAATGGCACCAAGAAGATCCTCTTTTAGGAGTGGGAGAAGACCAAGGATGAGGGGAAGTTCTTCCACCTCCCATGTCAACACTTTAAGAAGGGAGCATGAAGAGATTGTAGATCTCACAAGGCTTGATGACTTCTCCAATGTGGAATTTGTCAATGATGTGCAAAGACTAGTCTTCCACCGGCTTCTAAGTAAGAACATTCATCCCACTAAGTTTTTATGTCATGATACCTTGAGGAAACTTGGAATTTATCACCAAGTAGAAGCTCTCTTTGAAGTATTTGGTCTCTCTACCCTTTTTCACATGCATGAACCAACTTATCGATCTCTTTTGCTTGAGTTTCTGAGCTTTTTGAAGATTACAACCTTGAACAAAACAATCTACATAGAGTTTAGGCTATAAAATGTTTCAAGGATGATGACCCTTGTAGAATTCGCAAATGTGTTCGGACTCGATGTTTCGCCTACCCGAACATCGAAGCCAAAGAAATACAGTGTTGAGCCTTTGTGGAGGGCCATGACCGGCCGGGATTTCGTACACAACAAGGAATGTCTCGCTTTTCATATTCAAAATCCGATCTTGAGACTTACTTATCGATTCCTCTCGGGCACTCTCATTGCTCGCCGAGATCCGGCGATCGTGAACCAATTAGACCTTGTGTTTATGGAATCCTACCTCAATATTCAAGGAAGAAGTGTGTACCACCTCAATGCACCTCTAGTGCTAGTCGAGAAATGGGCAAAGTTTAGGAATGGTGACGATGATGGAATGAAACACATAGTGAATGGAGGACTCATTACTAGGCTTGCAAAGCATTTCAACCCAAGATTCAATGAGAATAATGAGTATACTCCTCTCTTGGGAAACACGAGGATAAATGAAGATCTTCTTCTCATTCAACATCATTGGATAACCCTTGAGGGGGTTGACAAGCGCATCAAGTGGATAACGAAAGGATGTGATCCGATTTTTCTTCCAATGAATGGCTTACCACGAGTTTCTCCGAGAAGAGGACATTTGTCTCCAATCCCATCCTACCTCATCCCTCCAAATCCAACTCAACCAAGGCAAGCACCACCACCACAACAACAAGAACAACAAACTCAAGATGATAAGATAAAAGTGCCTCCCTACCCTTTTCCCTACCAACCGTATAACCATCCAAACCCCTTCATCCTCCCTCGTGACGACTTTGTCACGGGAATCTTACAAGATTTACACTACCGTCAATACGAAACCTCCGTGGACACTTACTACGCTCTTTACCCCCAATATCACGAGATGGTTCGAAGAGGACGGATTAGTGAGGAAGGAGCATTCCCCTCATGGGCTCAATTGGATTTGCTCTTCCCCAATTCGGAGAGAGCTAATGAAGGAGCGAACGGTAGACAAGAGGAGGGAAGCAATAATTCTTGTGGAGGAGACACGGTGGAACTTGAGAGTGAAGAAGACGAATTCATGGACCCAAGTTTGAGTGATGCTTCAAAGGAGATTTGGGATAACGATGTAGAGGGAGATAATGCCGATATCTAGAAGACTACTTCATCACTAGGTGGAGCGGGCGAGAGGCACCCACCTAAGTTTAAGTGAAGTTTTCTCATCTCTCCTCTTTATTTTTCAAAGTTTCATGAAAAGAAGTTCGTGTCTTGTCTCTTTGTTTTAATTATTTTCTTGATCATTGTTGGAGTAGTCTTAGCACCATAGAGGACTCACACCTCGGTACCATTGAGGTGTTCTCATTTTATTGTTCCCACTTTCAAAATCCAAAATGACAAATTAGTTTCATGCATTGCATAGTGTGTGCATGAACTACACCCATCCTTGGACATTAGCAATAGTGTCTAACTCGGTTTGGGGAAGTTAATGCATACACAACGGGAGGTAATCTAAATTATCCTCTCCGTCATAACAAAAACCATGCATCATGTAGTGTAGACTAGTGTAGATTGCATTTAGTATAGAAATCATGCATCATCTTTGCATAATTTCCCATCATTTTGGCCATTGAGGACACTGCCCATATTAGTGTGGGGATGGGGAATTCTAACTTAACTTTATATTCCAAAATGATAAAAATTGAAAATTTTTGAAAATCATAAAAATTGAAAAAAAATTAAAAAGCCAAAAACATGTTTATTTCCTTTTGTAGTGTAGTCTTGTTTATATTATTGTATATATTGTGTTTGTTCTATCCTTGTTCACATTGATTGACTACGCCACATCCGAGACATGAGGATCATGAAGACCGCATGGTATGATCTTTCCAATCTCCTTTTTCCTCTTTATGTTAATGACTATGTGGCTTTATTTTGTTTGATGCGGTATAACAATGTGAACTTAGGACTTGCATTTAGTTTATATGTCATATTAGTTGATAGAATCACTTGCATTAGGATGTTTATATTAGTTGCATCATAGCATATAGTTGCATTTAGATAAAAGTTTTGAAAAATGCCTAATTAGGAACTTTGACAAGAGCAACTAAATCATTACAAATACTTGTTCAACTTAAGACTTTGCCTACTAGAATGGTTGTAAAACACCCTAGATAGTGTCATACTAGTGTCTTTTGACCCATGACCCAAAGCCTAGTCAAGGGTTTGCATGTGAGTCACCTATCCAACCCCGTGATGCGATGTGGACTTGGTTAACTTGTCTAGGTGACCTTGATTGACCTTGTGGTAAGGCAACCCAAAAATATTTTCTATCAATAAGCTTGAAGTGCTCATTTCAAAGAATTTTATCATGTGGAAGTAATTTAATGCCAAGGAAACCTCAAAAGTTATGAATTGTTGAATGTTGAGAAATTTAAATTGTTTTGATGGAGGCGTACCACTTCGATGTGCTTTGGAGCTGGATCCATTGAATTGGGCCCCCACACGGTTGTGAATTCGGCCGCCTAGAGACAGAGTGACTATCACCCCGAAAATCTATTGTCTAGAGGTTAACCGGTTGCCTAATAAGCGATTGGCGAAAGCAAAGGACACTAGCCCGGAAGGGACAAACCCCATCTAAAATTTTTGAAATGTGAAAGTGAAATGAGGACAATTTTGAATACTAGTCATATCCACCCGTTGTGTATAAAGATTTGAGCATTTTATTCCCAAAAAGCCTTTTTGTCAAGCCACTTTGTCGAGCTTGGGACGATCCATGACCTTTAATTTTGTAGAGAATTCGAGACTTGTCATGTCATATGCTACTAGCATCATAGGGATCATCATTCCACCACCATCTGATCGCTCTTGACGAAAGCATTTGGAAATTGAGGACGAAAGTAGTCTAGTTTAACACCATTTGAAGGTGATTTAGTGCCATCCTCTTAGCCTTAGTAATTTGTTGAACTAGTATTTGTGAAGGATTACATGCTCTTAAATTTGTTCCTCTTTAGTGCCTCCGCCGCTTGATGAGGAAGTGGCCATTCTTTTGTAGATGCATCCATTATGTGATTTTGTGTGCTTAATGTTTGGATGTGTCGCCATTTTGGCAAGACCCACCTTGCCTTGCAAGAAGGCATCCTTCCTCATGGTTGTCTTGTTGTGAGTTGAAGGGGCGGAGTGAGACCCGCTAACTGTCTCATATCGGCTATGTTATTAGGTTAGTTTAAATAATGGTCCTAGTCTTTGTCACCTCTTTACTCGGGACGAGCAAAGGTTCGGTTTGGGGATATTTGATGTGACCATAATTAGCGCATATTTAGCCCCCGAATTAGCCTTGTTCCCATGCTTTTTAGTGCATATTTGGGTCATTTCTTATCTTTAGTTCTTTGTTTTGCATATTCTTTGAGATTTTGATCCCTTGGTAGGAAAGGAGTAAGAATCTTCCATTTTCATGGCAAAACGAGACTAAATTGATCGAATCCAATGAACAAGCATCAAGGAGAGACAAGATTAGAAGGCCTTTGTACATATTATAGTAGATGAGCAATGTTAAGAAAGGATCCTTGAGTCCCCAAGGAAATCCCCAAGGAATTTATGAAGAAAAGGGAAGAAAAGAAGAAGAAATCTTGCTGAAGAACAATCCGTGCGGATTGACTACAATCCGGCCGTCCTCCACCTGCACAATCCGTGCGGTTTCATCACAAGACGCTCGGGTTAGCTCTGCCACAATCCGCCCGGATTCATCCAAAGCCGCCCGTGTTCCACCGCCAGAATCCGCCCGTCCCGACACTAATCCGCTCGGATTCCTCTACAGCGTAATTTCGTCTTCTCCAAGCTACAAAGAAAGAAACCCTTCCTTCGAAAAATACCGGCTCCTCCCTGCTCAATCTAAAAAGTGTAATTACTAGTTTAGCCCTTAGTTAACCCTAATGCATCCCCCTAATCTCCACTATAAATACCCCATTAGTCTAATTAGAAGAGCATGTTCTTCTTATCAATTCTTAGAGTAGTTAATACCAATCAAATCTCTCTTTAATATTGTAATCAACAATTAATCAAGTTCTAATACAAGTTTTATTTCCTTAATCTCTCTTTTGTTCATCCTTTATTTTGGGTAATTGAAGATTATTTGGGTTATTATTGGGAGATTGACAACCTCTCAATCAAGCATCAAGTACTTCTTTTATTTTTGCTTTATTATTGGAATCATTAGTAGGTATAATTCTCTTAATCCCTTTTTAATTATTGTTAATTACTTTCATTTATTCATCATGTTTCATTTTGTTGGTATGATTGACAACCTTGCTAGCATGATCAACATGATAATGAGTGAGTAGTCTCTTAGCTAGGGTTAATGGGTGATTAGGGGAAACCAACATGGGGAATGATTCATGCTTAAATTAATATGCTTTCATGTTTTATTTGTTTGCTTGTTTTGATCTCAACTCATGCACATGTTATATTTGATGAAATGCTAAGCCTATGAATCCTTGCATTTACCACCATCTCCTATCTTTTCAATGAGACTTGTAAGACATAACCCAACTCGAGTCTCATTAGACCATGCATGTTGTTGAGTAGGGAAGACTAAGTCAACTTGTAGGTGTTGTACAATCTAATCGATTCGGCTCCCGGACCCAAACTTTCCTAGGATTGTAAGATATAACCCAACTCAATCCATCACAACAATAATTGCTTGCTTATAATTTGAGAACATGTTTGTATGATCAATTCCCATGATTCCCCTATGACCCCATGACACCCTAGTGCTTTTTAATCAATTGTTTACAACCCTTTAATTCATCTTGCTTGTTTATTTCCATTGATATTTTAGTTTAGTGACCTTCTACATCAACCCAATTTGTGACAACCCTAAGACACCACTAGTTGCAATAGAAATCTCGTTTCAATACCCGTCCCTTGGGATCCGACCTTTACTTGCCTCTTTACTAATTGTAGAGTTGTTTGTGAAGCTATAAATTGTGTTTTGATTCGGATGTGACCCAACGACCACACCTTAAATTGTGAACATGAAACGGACCGATCAAAAGGGTTGAGGTGGTTGCTAGTTATAAAACTAGGCTTAGGTCGTTGGTTGCTATGGTTCAAGGGTAGTATTTCTTGAGTTGGTCCAGGTTGGTCGGGTTTGTAAAGTTCTCCCCATCTAGGTCACTTAGTCTCACTGCGCCCCCCGAAAGTATTTTCTTGACCTGGTATGGCCTAGCCCAGCTGGGTTTAAATTTTCCCCTCGGATCGACGAGTAATGGTGCTCGAACTGACTTGAGGACCAAGTCGCCCTCCTTGATGTTCCTGGGTTTAACCTTCTTGTTGAATGCCCGTTGTATACGTCGTTGGTATAGCTGGACGTTGTGCAAGGCGTTGTGTCGCCGTTCGTCTAGAAGAGTGAGTTGCTCGTACCTTTGACGGGTCCATTCCGCCTCAGGGACTTGACTCTCCAGTAGAATGCGTAGAAAAGGGACCTCTAACTCTACCGGTTGAACCGCCTCCATACCGTATACTAGGTAGAAGGGCGTGGCGCCTGTCGGTGTTCGAATGGAGGTTCGGTATCCCCAGAGTGCGAATGGGAGTTTGCTCGGCCAATCGTGGTAATTGTCTTGCATTTTCTTGATAATGGTGACAATAGTTTTGATCGCTGCCTCCACCGCTCCGTTGGTTTGGGGACGGTAGAGGGATGATCGATGTTGTTTGATTTTGTATTTGTCCAGCAAAGCTTGAGTTTCCGCCCGGAAGTGTGAGCCTTGATCGCTGATGATTTCATGGGGTACCCCATACCGGCAGATGATGTTGTTTTGAATGAACTTGGCCACTTGTTTGGCGGTCAAGACTGCATATGACTGTGCTTCCACCCATTTGGTGAAGTAGTCGATGGCGACGAGGACGAAGCAATGCCCCTTGGTGCCTACCGGGTTGACTTTCCCGATGATGTCGATGCCCCAGGTTGAGAAAGGCCAGGGTGACGTCATGGTGTATAAAAGGGACGGTGGTATGTGTTGTATGTTGGCGAAGATTTGGCAATTGTGGCAATGTTTGACGTAGTTATGGCAGTCGGCTTCCATGGTGGTCTAGTAGTAACCTAGCCATGTGATTTTTCGAGTAAGCATCATTGCGCTCATGTGAGGGCCACATTCTCCGTTGTGGACCTCTCCCATGACTTTTTTGGCTTTGTGATGGTTAATGCAAAGGAGGAGAATTCCTTGGGGTGTTCTTTTGTATAGTTGATCTTGGTTTATCACGAATTATGATGCAAGTAAGCGGATTGCTCTTTGTCCTCTTTGATCAGAGTTGGGAGGGAATTCGTTTTTGGTTTTGTAGTTGAGGATGGCATGGTACTAAGGTTCATCATGGCTTTCCTCGTCGTCGATGATGACACAAACGTGAGCTGGTCGCTCCTTCTCTCGACACATAGGGGCATCGATGTCATGTCGTTAGGTATGTTGATGAGTGTGGCAAGCTTTGCCAGGACATCAGCAAATTGATTTTCCTCTCGTGGCAAGTGGAAGTAGTTGATTTGGTCGAAGGACTCGGCCTCTTGACTGATTTTCGCTCGGTAGGGAGCTAAGCTGTCGGATCGGATTTTTCATGATCCGGACACCTGATTGATGATGAGCGAGGAATCGCCAAGGACCCTCAGTCTCTTGATGCCAAGTGTTATGGCTGCTTGTAGGCCGATGAGACATGCTTCATATTCAGCGGCATTGTTGGTGACGACAAAGTTTAGTTTGACCGAGATCGGAACATGTTCTCCCTCTGGTGATATTAGAAGGATTCCTACCTTGAAGCCTCTCAGATTAGATGCACCGTCGAAGTATATGTCCCATGCGTCAGAATCGGCACAAAGGATGTCTTCGTCAGGAAGTGACCACGTGTCAGTCGTTGGATCCTCGTTGACAGGATTCTTAGCTAGGAAATTGGCAACTGCTCTTCCCTTGATAACCTTGAGGGGTACAAACTTGAGATCAAACTCAGACAGCATGAGCGTCCACCTAGACAGCCTTCCGTTTAGTACGGGTTGGGTATACCTCGTCTCGTACTCAATGAACTTCTTTGTTGACCATACTAGGGCAAGGCATGTCTTCTCCAGTTGGGTATACCTCGTCTCGTACTCAATGAACTTTTTGCTGATGTAGTAGATGGCTCGTTCTTCGCCGTCGACTGTTTGCGATAACATTGCTCCCATGGCTGTGTTGTTAACAGTCAGGTATAGGGATAAAGGGATCCCCGGTTGAGGTGGCATGAGGACAGGAGGTTTGGATAGGATTTCCTTTATCCTGTCGAAGGCTTTTTCACAATCGTCGTCCCAATCCATGCGATCGGAGGCGCGAAGCTTCTTGAATATCGGTTCACAAATCATGGTGAGCTTGGCAATGAAGCGGCTGATGTATTGGACCTGGCCGAGAAATCCCCGAATCTCCTTCTCGTTCCTAGGCTGAGGCATTTGCTAAAGGGCTTTGATTTTGGTTGGATCAATCTCAATGCCTCTTTTGTTGACGACATGTCCCAAGAGTTTTCCGGAGGTGACCCCGAATGCAGACTTCTGAGGATTTAGTCTCATGTTATATTTCCGTAGACGGGCGAAGAATTTCCGAAGGGCGCCGATGTGGCCGTCCCGTTCTTTTGATTTGACGATCATGTCATCGACATACACCTCTACCAACTTGTGCATCATATCATGTAGGATAGTGGTAGCGGTTCTTTGATAAGTAGCCCCGACGTTGATAAGACCGAAGGGCATGACCGTGTAGCAATATGTACCCTACTGTGTAGTGAATGCTGTCTTGTGCATTCCTTCCTCAGCCATTTTAATCTGGTTGTACCTAACATACCCGTCCACGAATGATAGGAGGGCATGTTCGGCGGTGTTGTCCACCAGAATGTCAACATGTGGCAAATGAAAGTCGTCCTTTGGACTCGCCTTGTTCAGATCCCTGAAGTTGACACAGCAGAGGAGGTGGCCCCTGGAACAGGCTCCAGGTTATCACCTTTCATGGGATTGAGGGTGACCCTAGTAGACTCGGCCTCTGAATCAGCCACGACTTTATGATAGAACAGTGGGAAGGGGACCTTGACTGGGACATCGGGATTGTTAGGAGCTATGACAGACTCTGACTCCGACTCAGACTCAGATTCAGATTCTTCTTCACTTCCCTCCTTGAACATAGGGCCTTCTCCAGTTGTGATCTTGAGAATGCGGCCTTGGCGATCGGTCCACTTGGCGGTCTTCCTCCATCCCTGTGTAGCTTTCTCTGGGTCAGTGTCAGAGATCAAGGCGGTTGGGTCAAATTGATTGTCTTTTAATGCGATGTTGATGATGTCCTTATAGTCGAGGTGCTTAATGTTTTCTTCCCCAAAGAGGAGAGTGACAGCTTGTCCGTCGAGGCATGACGACGGCTTAGACTCGGTTGAAGCAGTTTCGGTGTTGTTGGGGATGAAGTAGCAGTCCTGGAAGACTTCCACACCCGGGTACCTAGCCTTGGCCACGGAGTCATAGATCGGCTCCGGAAAGCCATGGTAGGACAAAGTATCCGTTGAGGGTTAGATGATAGGGATGGAGAATAACTCCGTGCTTCTTGCATTTTCGGACTAGGAGGTTCATCTTCTGGATATCTTCATTGGTAGGTTCAAATCCCAGCCCGAAGGGAATGTTGGGGACCTTAGCCTGTTTCAAGGGAGGTAAGGTGCTCTTCAGTGGATTGAGGGGCAAACTCGGGAAGTAACCCTGGCGCATCATGATGCGGTTGACTGTGAGGTTGGCAAACGGGTCACAATCAAAGGGTGTTGATTCATCAGTTATGGCATTCACAGCTTGGAATCCCCACATTTCATTATCATCTTCCTCAATGGCCTGGGAGGCTATTCCCTTTCTCATGAAAGCTTTGATCGGGGAAGCAGGAATTGTGATTGTTTTCCCGTTGAAAGGGACCCTGATCTTCTGGTGGAGAGTTGAAGTAACCGCCTTGAAGGCGTGAATCCAGGGACGTCCCAAGAGCATATTGAAAGAGGCGTCGATGTCGACCACTTGAAAACTGGTTTGTCTTTCTAGCGGTTCGGTTGCGACGGTCAGAGTGATGAGCCCCGCGACCTTACGACGAGTGCCATCGTCGGCGCATACTCCTTGATTTGTCGGGACCAAATCAGCTTCCTTAATACCCAGCTTGTGAGCAGTCTTGAGGGGAATGACATTCACCGCGGATCCGTCATCCACAAGGACCATGGGCACATTCTTCTTGAGACATTGTACGGTAATGTACAGGGCAAGGTTATGATTGGCTCCGAAGGGAGGGATATCATCATCGGAGAAGACGACTCGGTTATTCAAATCAGGGGCGTCCCTCGTCATGTGCGCCACTATTTCTTCAGGGGAAGAGGTTGAGGGCACAGTAAGTTTCCCCAAGGCCTGTAGCAAAGCCTGTCGATGCTTAAAGGACGTTGCGATCAGTTTCCAGATTGAGATCTCGGCTTTTGCCTTCTGAAACTGTTTGAGGATTGAATTCTCAGGGGCCTTCAGTTGAGTGTCTAGTTTCGGGACGACTTGGTCATTCATCGTTGGAACGACCGTTGGATTGCTCGGATTCTGATAGGGGTGTCCGGACTGGGTAAGGTGACCGATCTCTTTCGCCCGTTTCTCTTTCTCTGGGACAAGGTAGACATCTTCAACGTCGTCTCTCCAAATGCCGTTGATTTCAGGATCTCGAATGCACGTTGGAGGGGTATTCCTTGGTGAGTAGTTTTTGTGAGGGATATTTTTGTGAGGGTAATTTTTGTGAGGGTAATTTTTGTGGGGTTGATTATTGTGAGGTTGATTATTGTGAGGTGCATGCCAGAATGGTCGCGGGAGAAATCCGTCCTGGTGTGGGTGGTTTTGGGCGCTTGCGGGACTTTCCCTTGGGCGTGGTGGCGGAGGATTAAAGATAAGTCGACGGTAGGCATCGTCATGCCGGGTGATCCTCTCGGAGAGACTGACTATGGCTTCCTCAACTTATTGGAACATAGTGAGCATAGTGGCAGCACTGAACACAAACACTCCGTCTGAGGGATCTTTCTCCAAAGCATTCACCTCGTCATCTACTGGCAGGATGAGGTGTGAGCAGTCTAGAGTTGGCTCATCGTCGGAGATTGCGTGGATTCCCAGAGAGTTTATTTTGTTGTTTAGCTTAGTCGGCGGGGGTAAAGGCAAATCCCCTTTCTCAATCATGTATTGGATGATGTGTTTGAGTTTGAAGCAGGTTTCAGTATCATGCCCCTTCCCTTGATGGTACTGACACTAGGCGTTGGGGTTCCAGAACCAGGACTTCTTAGCATCAGTCGGATCCGGGGTGGGTCTGATTGGTTGTAACTTTCCCTGGTCCATGAGCCCCTTCAGAGCACTTGCGTAAGTTGGCCCTATATTAGTGAACACTCTCTGGGGGCGCTCATCTCTCTTAGCAGATGGTTCAATGAGGTTGACCTCATCGATTTTGTTTGTTTGGCCACAGGGATGGGATCCGGTTGAGGTGGATCCTTGGTAGCCTCTGCCAGTAGTCTTGGCCAAGACACCCTTTCGGAGGTCATCTTCAATGCGTGTCCCCAGAATTTGCAGATCCTGGAAGGTCTTGATATTTTGATACCTTAGTAAGTTGGCATACACTGGGCGGAGATTGTTGCCGAACTTTTCCACCAAAGTTGATTCACTCGGTTTACTGACCAATTGAGTACTCACCCTCCTCCAACAGGTTAAGAACTCGGTGAACCCTTCCTTATCGTTCTGGGTTAGAACCTCAAGAGTACAGGTATTGGCTTGGATTTCAACATTGTCAGCATATTGTTTAGCAAATTCGACTGCGACGGCATCCCAAGTGGTAAGGTTTTTCGGATCGAGGGAGTAATACCACTGGCGAGGGATCGGTTCCAAAGAGAACGGAAAGATCCGGGTGAAAAGCTCCTGTTTGACCCCTTTAATGGCCATGTAGTCTTTGAAGGCACGGATATGATTGAGCGGGTCCTCCACTCCTTTGAACTTAGGTACGTCAGTCAGGGTAAAGTTGTCATGTAATTGATCCCCAACAGGCTCGAACCTTCGGTTGTTCTCAAGATGGATATTGTTACCCCGGGCTAGGAGCTGTTCTTCCAAGAGCTTTAGCCTCTTCCCAGTTTCAGTGAGAGGTGGAGCGTTATGTTCTCCAGTTTATTTGTTTTCCAGGGCGTCGATACGGGTCTCGACGCGATCCAGGGTGACCTTAAGAGCGCTAAGCAGGCTGGCTAGCTGATAAGTCGTGACATCTCTGTTGTTATCATTGTTGTTGTTGACAGACGAAGTTGAAGACGAGGCCATGGCTCTGAGGCAGAAAAACGGCTCACATTACAACTCAATCCGACACGGTTCAAAGACTGAACGCAGACAACGCAAATTACGAGACAAAGATCAGACTCAACAAGACGAGGGTGACCGTGTATGGTTCCTCGGTGCTGACTCGATTTATGACGTGACGGTGTCGACCGAACTTTTGACACGAGTCCAACATAACGGCGCGACGCCATTGGGCGGGTCTCGTGGTAAGACGACTCATAAGTAAAGACCCATAAGTACGTTTGATTCGACTCGATAGACACGAGGCGGGATTGGAATGGTGGACTGAAGTTTTCGAAAATTGAAATTTTCAAAAAGATTCATTTGTCACTTTGTGGACGGCTTTCGAAGATAGAGATCTCCACAAGTCGACCGGTTGAAAGGGTTGTCTTAAGTTTATTTGCAAATGACGGTTTGAGTTTGAGTCGGCTCGGAAAACAGTGTATTGTCTGCCAAGACGGTTTCTGAAATTCAAAATTGTAAGTTTTGAAAATCGAGTTTGAAATGTTTGAAGAGGTCTCGGGGACGGTGCGTGGTCCTCAGGATCTCGAGAGTGTCTCAAGAAAAGGGTGTGTGCTTTTCTCGGGTTTTGAAAGAGCCATTATCGGCGCGAAACGGGTTAAAATCCGTGTCTAGACGCGGCGATGATAACGGCGTAAAAAGGTGATTTGAAATGGTTGTGAAAAACCGGGTTTGAAAATCGTCATTATGACGGCCTAGAAAGGCGTGTTGAAATGGTTATAAAAACCGGGTTTGAAAATCGTCATTACGACGGCCTAGAGAGGCGTGTTGAAATGGTTATAAAAACCGGGTTTGAAAATCGTCATTACGACGGTCTAGAAAGGCGTGTTGAAATGGTTAAAAAAACCGGGTTTGAAAATCGTCATTACGATGGCCTAGAGAGGCGTGTTGAAATGGTTATAAAAACCGGGTTTGAAAATCGTCATTACGATGGCCTAGAAAGGCGTGTAATGGTCGGCGAAAGAACGAGGTTTGAAACGGCTATTATGACGGCGCAAAAGGGTGTTTTTGAAAGTTTGAAAATGACGCGGAAGGACTTATGATCAAGTAGCACATAAGCACTCACAGTTCATTATATTATGCATTATGTTGACACGGGTTTTGGCTTAGAAGGGTGGGTTACACACCAAGCGATCAAACCCCGATTTGCGAGAGGGATACCAATCCAAACAAAATGTGTACGGAGGGTGCCCTAGCCTCGTGCTCGAAAGTGATGAAAGCTCTTTGACGAAACAGAAATGTGTGACGTCAATGGTATGATTGACTCAATCGGGATTCGAAACGCGGGGATGAGAAAACTCACGCCGACGAGATGAGCCAACTGGTCGAAAAGGGTTAGGTTGTGGGCCCAGACAGGGAATCCGACCGTGACCGTAATATCAATTAATGCATTCCAACCAAGACCTCGTTCGAGTCTCACCATCTAGGGATCACAAAGACGTAAGTGTCCTAATTCTCCCCAGCGGATTCGCCAATCTGTGGACATGGCCCACCTGCGTATGCCCAGCCGATATGTGGACAATGGCAGCGGTCTTTTGAAAGCCACGCTCGGCGGCGTAAAAATGCTTTCGACCGGATCGTTTTAGATCGGTCGGTTTCGTCTCGGTAAGGGTCTCGAAACGATTAAAGATGTTCGGAGTCGCCACCAAGCATTTGTGGGATGCTTGGAACCCATTCGAAATCCACTTTATACCTTGGTCAAATCGAAGCACAAAGCAGCGTTTGACATAGGTACTAAAGATAAGGAAATCGTCCCTCTTTAGCATCCTATCTCTAGAATGACTCTCGTAGGCCCTGGATATGGTCGTCCACTATCCAAAGTTTCTGAGTAAGAGGTGAAGGTATGTATTGGGAAGCCCTTTAATCTGACACCCAATCCCGCCCGCGGTAGCGGCCTCTACTAATCGATCTTGGTTGGTTGAATGCAAAAGTTGATAAAACGGTTTAAATGCATGAAAGCGCATCCAATAATTTAAACCTAACATGTGAGAGCTTTCTAAGTCAGTTGATATAATCCAAGTATCAAGTATAAGATGTCGGGTTGGATTAATGATTGATTTGCATGCAAGACGGAAATTAAACATCCATTTATCGTATTAGGTTTAGGGTGCATAATGTGATCCATTGGTCTTAGTAAGGCATTTTGCAAATGTGATTTTGAAATAGTCATCTGATCTGTCCTATATCCGGGCTAATCGGAGTCGGGATCGTCCTAGACTAATGTTGGAAAGGGAACAGGCCCTGTACCAGACGGCTACTTGAGGCGCGAGCCAGCCGGCGGTGTAAAGGGGCCTCCCCTGATTCTGAAAATGAGTAAAAAGGCCTGCTTGAGGCGCGGGTCAGCCTACGGTTGTATGCCGTGTTCTGACCTTTTGAAAACGTTACAAAACGTGTTGAGAAATGGGTATTTGAACCCGATTTGGTTTGAAAGGGTCATTTAGACCGCATTTGTTGATTTGAAGAACTTGACTCGAATAATCATTATTTTGATAATATTCGGTGTCGGGTTCGACTTGACAAGCTTGACATGAATAGTTTTGAAAATAAATATGAATTAATTGTTTTAAGTTCATTTGAATATAATCAGTCGATACTCATCATCGCACCCGGGTTAAAATCCGGCATGGTATGTAGAACCAAGGATGACTTTGTGTTGGTGACTAATATATTTGTTTCGAAAATGTAAAGAAATGATGAAAGGCTTTAAAATACCTCCCAAAATGTAAAGAAATGAAATAAAAGGTTTTAAATGCCTTTTAAATGTCATTAACCAAATATTATCACCAAAACACGGATTTAACCGTCATGGTATGAGGAACCAAGGGTGAAAAATGCTTTATGGTTAAAACAAATGAAATAAAATAAAAAGGGTTTGAAAATATTTGAAATGGTAAAAATCGATTACAAATATGAAAATGAATTAAAGGGGAAATACGAGAACAAACACGGTTGATCTCTGACCTGAACACCCCATTTAGGCGCGGGTAAGCCTGCAACCTAAGGGGCTTCTGTTTCAGGCCAAAAATCAGTTTTGGCTCGTTTATTCCATATTTCGGTTCATGTTATGCACGTTTTAGCATGTTATAGTCATGAAACAAATGAAAACATGATAAAAGGAGGATTTTTACACCCTCATACTTACATGTTTGGTTATGGCGAGTGACTGACGTAAGTGTAACAACTCGTTTGGTCGGAAAAAACTCGGTTTAAAACCGTTTTGGTAAGTAAAGAGAGTGTTTTAAGATTAGTGACGGTGTAGTGGTCGAAGTGGTCGGTTAAGTGATTTACTACACGATGACGGTACCAAACAATGTGTAAGGCTTGTATTTACGATCGGTAGGTCGTAAATACGCGTCGGATTGTGACTTAAGAAGTCGAGTCGAGAATTTTAAGGGAGAAAAAAGGGGGCGGACACTCGCGTAACTCTCAAATGGGGGGCATTTGAGGGGTATTTATAGGGAAATGAGTGGTTGTGTGAGTTTTGAGCGACGTTGCCACATGGGCTGCTCAAAGAGGCGCGAGCCACGTCGCGGGTCTTCGAGGTGAGTTGTCGCTTTCACACAAAAACAATCATGATTTGTTCTATCCTAGGTTTTGCAGTCATATGTTTGGTACTTGACCAAACATAAATCCCGAAAACTTAAGGTAGAAGGTTTGAAATGTTTTGTTTTTGGTGGTTGACTCGGTTTGACTCGTTGTTGGACTCGGGATTTGAATTTTTGAGTCGGTTTTTGGTCCGGTGTCGGTTTGACTCTAGTTAGTGTCATTGCGACCCAGTCGTCGTGCCTTAAACACTCCAGGTATTTTTGAAATGTTTTGAGATATTTTATTTTCGAAATCGTTTTAAGTTTTCCGACGTAAAGTTGTACACAAACTGTCGATCAAACGCCGCGATTCCAAAGCATGTTATCGTCCGATAATCATCGGGTGTTTATCGGAGTCTCAGCAGATACTGGGTATCTACAGATGTCATATCGCATATTTGGCCCGTTTGACATTTATTCTTCGCCCAGACCCGTGTTTCCACGCTAGTTGCAAACTGTCGCCATATTTTTTACCAAGACCTTGCTTGTCACAAAGAGCGAATATTCTCTGACAGGTGTTTCGACACACCTCTATTATGTTCCCCCAGCGAGAGTACACAGACAAACATTCCCTCTCGAGACATGGAGATCAGTTCCCGATTATGTTCCCCCAGCAAGAGTTCACGGACAGGAAATCGTCCCTCTCGAGACATGGAGATCAACATCGACCCCAAGCTCTTCCGAAGTTTGTTTGAAGCCGACACAAGCAGATTTCTCCCAGCGGTTCCTGACTATGTCCTGCTGCCTCCTCCCAATATCGCGTTTTGTTTCCCCTGGAGTTTCAAGGAATTTCAGGTATGGTCTCTTCTTATGGCTGGCGAGCCTCCTTACATAGTCTAATGGAATTTAAACGACCCTCCCCGATGGTCGACACTCTAAAATATTCCCGACGACAGGTCTTTGGCTCAGACCTCTTGAGCCGCCTCGCATCGCCATAGTTGTCAGGTTGTTGATCAGGACAAGAGTTGGTCGTCACACATCCAATCAAACACATTTATAATACTCAACAAACAACTAGTTAGTGGTAAGTCGAGGTCGATCCATGGGACGGTGTGCTTTGGGTTCTAAGTCTATCTATCTCAATTTATGCTAGTGTCACAATTTGTTTGGGTTTGTAGTTGTGTCTAGACTAATGCAAGCAATAAAGTAAAATAAGCAATAAAAGGAAAGATGTAAACAAATGATTAAGAGTACTAGGATATCATGGGGTCATAGGGGATTCATGGGAGTTGACCATACAAACATGTTCACAAAGTTACAAGCAATTAATGTTGTAAAGGAACAGAGTTGGTTTATGTCTTACGGTTCATAGGAAGAGTTGGGTCCCGGAGCCGAGTCGATTAGATTGTACAACACCTACAAGTCGACTTACTTTCCTCCTATTCAACTTCTATTCATGGTGTAACAAGACTCGAGTTGGTTTATATCTTACAAGTCAAGTTGAGTAGATAAGAGATGGTTGTAAATGCAAGGATTCATAGGCTTAGCATTTCATCAAACATAACACGTGCATAAAGTTGACATCACAACAAGCAAGCAATTTGATTATGAAAACATATTAGATTAAGCATGAATCATTCCCCATGTTGGTTTCCCCTAATTACCCACTAATCCTAGCTAAAAGACTACTCTCACTCATTATCATGGGAAACATGTCATTAATGGTGTCAATCATCACAACAAGTATAAACATGATAATGGAATGAAGAAATGAACAATAAAGAGTAAAGGGTAAAGGAATTATACCAACTTAAGATGATCCAAATAATAAAGCAAAGAATAATAGAACTTGATGATTGATGGAAGGTTGTCAATTTCCCAATAAATCCAATAATCTTCAATTACCCAATAATAAACTTGAATAATAAACTTGAACAATAATTAAGGAGAGATTAATATGAGATTTGTGGAAAGATTAAAGAGTAATCTATTCTAATCTACTCCTAATCTAATCTAAGGAAGGATTGATTTAACCTAATGAAAACTTGATTTAATCTAAGGAAACTTGATGGTTTGATTATTACAAATAGGGTATTTATAGTGGGGATTAGGTGCATGAATTAGGGTTAACTAAGGGCTTAAATGACGATTAAGTCCCTTGTTGAGGAATTGTCGGTCTCTTTAGGGAGACTCCGGTCTCTAGGGAGACTCCGGTCTCTAGAAAAAGATGTGCATCCTTCTTTGAAGCTTGAAGAAGACGAAATGGGACTGTCTGGGAATCCGGGCGTCTTAAGCGCGGGACGGGCAGATTTGGCGATTTTTGCCCGGGCGTCCAGAAGGTGAAGACGCTCGGATTGGAGCAGGGGAAGACGAGGGGATTTGGGGCAAGACGCTCGGACAAAAAAAGGGGAAGACGAGCGGATTTAAGGGGTGGACGAGCGTCTTCCTTCAGGGGACGAGCGTCTTCAGTCTTGGGACGCGCGGATTGGTGAACAGCTCCTTTGTTTGAGCTCGGATTGTAAAACGGACGTCATTTTCTCATCCGGACTCCTATTGGAGTGATTCAAACGCCTAGATCACTTGTTTTTTCGATGCCGTTCCATCTAGCATATTTTCAGAGCCAAAGGAGCAACTCTTAATTTAGGTTCTGAGCAATTTCTTCATGCAATGTCTTCCTTCTCGTCATCCTTGCTTTTAACCTTATGAGCCTTCTATATACTCTTTATTCCTACATACTTGGCCATCATTCTTGCCTCCTCTTCATACTAGTCCATCTAATATCATCAATAAGCTTCCAAATATGCACGAAAGACGGGAATTTCCGCCTTATTATCTTCTTTCCTACAAAACATACGAAATGCACTAGGAAAGCAAAATAGGAAGGAATTGACGGATAAAATGGCTATGGAATGTTATAATAGTATGCAAAATAGGTTCAATTAGGGGACTAAATGTGCGCAAATAATGTTCACATCAAATATCCCCAAATCGAACCTTTATTCGTCCCGAGTAAAGAGGTGACAAAAACTAGACCTTTATTTAAACTATCCTAATAATATAGCCGATGTGAGACAATTAGCCGGTCTCACTCCGCCCCTTCAACTCACAACAAGACAACCATGAGGTAGGATGCCTTCTTGCAAGGCAAGGTGGGTCTTGCCAAAATGGCGACACATCCAAACATTAAGAACACAAAATCAAGTAACGGATGCATCTACAAAATAATAGCCACTTTTGTAATACTCCGTATTTATGAGTCTTTGGGTACTCTATCGAGTAGGCCTTACTCTGTCGAGTAAGGGTGAGTTGCGTTTTAAAATAGTTTCTGACCTGTTGGGTACTCGATCGAGTAACTAGGATACTCGATCGAGTAAGGGGGCACTCGATCGAGTACCTTAGCTACTCGATCGAGTAGCCGGTTTACGGGGAGTTATTTCTCGGGTTTTATTAATTATGCGATTAAGGTATATAATCTTTTCCGTCATCATTCTAAACACTTTTCAAAACCTAAATTATTGTCAAAGAGAGAAAGCAAATACGTTCATCCATTTAATCGCATTGTTAGCAAATCCCGGAGTTTGGAAGGTCGGTTTTCATCGTTTGTTATACTGTTGAGATCCTTGCATCGAGGGTAAGATCTATGTACCCTTTTTACTGTTTTTCCTTTAAGTTGGTTAAACCCTAATATGGGGATTTGGGGGTTTTGTGTAGATTGTGATTTGGTAGTGTTTATGTGTTTGTATGATAGGAGGAGGTTTTGTAGAAGAGGCTTTTTGATACAAATTGTTGATCTTGTCATTTTGTGCTTTCCAGGTAGGATTTCCTACTCAGTATTAGTCCCATAATGGGATGATTATTGATGTGTTGTGGTTGATTGAATAATATAGTAATTGTATTATGACGGTTTGTTGATTGTGATTGTTTGTCTCTGGTTCTCGAGGCGTGTCCTCGGCTGAGTGGGGTCACTTACGGGAGTGGCTTCACGCCCTAGTTTCGCCCTCCGTGGAACCCGCCACGGAAGGGGATGTGCACATTAAAGGGACAGGGTTATCGCTCGGTATGATGAGCGGGGCTTAGGTGGGAACGGTTGTGGTCCCCCACTGGCAGGGCTGGTCCAGTGGACAGTCGGTGACGGAAATGATGGGAGTGGTGTGATTGTGTGTGTGTGTGACCGTTGGAGCTGTGTTGTCTGATGTGTTGTTGGATTATATAAATTGTGTGATTAGTACTGACTCCGTTTAAATGTTTTAAAAACTGTGGTGATCCATTCGGGGGTGGTGAGCAGTTATTGAGCAGGTATGATATGACGCGTATGGGATAGCTGGGATGATTCATCACGTGGCGATTAGAAGTCTTCCGTGTGTCGACGATGTTTTATAGCTTTGATAGTTTTAGCAGTAGACCGTCTGAGAATTTTGTATTTCTTTTTATCAGTTTGGAATTGCTATGTAATCACTTTAAACTTTATTTACTTTTAAAGTTGTTTCGTTATTGTCTTATGAATGTCATGCCTCGGGTAACCGAGATGGTGGCATCCTTATACCTGAGTGGTCCTGGTAAGGCACTTGGATTATGGGGGTGTTACAAATGGTGTCAGAGCGACGATCCTGAAACCTGTAACCAATGAATTTAATGAATATAGGGAGTCAATTAAAATGAACCCGGGTTAAAGGTTGTAGGAGTAATGCAAAGGCTTGGGAGACGTCCCAAAGTCGCGAACTCGCCCTACAATTTTGAACCGGTCACCATGGGATATGAGTCGGGATCGCTATGTGTTTATCTTGTGAATTGTGTACCTATATGGTGATGTGTGGCATGAATCGGTGGATGTATGTATGTGGAGAATGGGGAATGTGTAGAAAAGATGGTGATGATGTGATTTCGTAAGCTATTGATTGAAAGCATGATAGTTGGTTTACAATGTTGTTTTGAATTGTAGGAAAAGTATATGAGAATGATGAATGATGTGGTAGAAAAAGGAAGTAGTTCATGTGATAATATGTGATGAATGATGATGTTGCAGGATGGATGATTCATAATGTGGCATAATAATAACATGTGCATAGGAATGTTGTGTCGTATACGTATATTTGGTTTGCATAAGGTTGTATGATAATTTTATATACTTGTCCACTATTGTTCATGTGTATATGTGGTAAGAAGTGTGTAGCTGTAATGGATGAATTGGTTGGAAGAGATTAAGTAAGTAGTTGCATAAAAATATGAAATTCATGTGTGGAACATGTTTATGTGGGTAATGGATTTTAATAATATGGCAATGTTTGTAACATGTGAATAGGGGATTTTATGTTGTATATTATGTTATTGTGTACGTAAAGTTATAAAATAAAAGCATGTGGTAAATCGTGATTGATAAGTTAAATAATCTATGTGCATGATTAATGTTGTTGCTTGGCTTTTGAAAATAGTAACATATGTTTATGAATACTGGTTTTATAAGTTTTGGACTGGTTTTGTTTGCTTGGTTGTTGTTTAAGTTGTTTGGAAGTGAAATCAAGTAGTTGTGTTTTTCGATTATAAAGAGGTTGTCTTTAAACTGTTAGAACTTGAGATGCATAAATGATTTTGATATGATTCCAATTGGAGGTGATAGCTTGTCCTTTTACGATTCTAACGATAGGTCACACGCCCAAATCGACCAAGTAATGAGTGAGTTATGACTGTTTTACGAAAACTGGACAGTGCTGAGAATTTGGGTACTCGATCGAGTATCCTTGGTACTCGATCGAGTAAGTGGGAACTCGATCGAGTACGTTAGTTACTCGATCGAGTAGCCCTGGTGATTTGTTTTACGTGCTTCTGATCTTCACCTACTCGATCGAGTAAGTCCCTTACTCGATCGAGTGGCAGGTACTCGATCTAGTGGCCTCTCTTTTGGGTCATACGCTTATCTTTTGACATTCGTTACATATTATGTTTAATTCAAAGTTGTTATTTTACTTCTTTATGCATTGTTTTACATGTAAGTTGGTCCTGATACGTAAGTTACCCAATCTTTTGGGGTGGTGAGTGGCACCTTATGGTGAGTATGAGTTTGGTGGGAGGAGATGAGCTATATGTGGTTGTGCTGAGAAGTGGAAAAAGAAAAAGAATATTGATGAGCTGATTGAGGCATGGTGCAAGTTTTGGTGAGACGTGGTGAGTGATTTATTCGCGAAATTGAGTGATGTAAAAGTAAGTGAAAGTGGGTGAGGGATGATGTGGGTCTAAGGAACGTGAGAATGAAAAGATTGAAAGGAAGGTTTGGATAGTGGCAACTTGAGATGTGTAAAGAATTATGGAGTGAGATGGTTAGGAGTCGTGTGGGTCAAGAATATATGTAGTGAAAGTTCGTTTTAAAGGGGTTGAGAAGAGTGGTATATAGTGAACTTTATGGAGACATGTTGCGAGGTGGATTTGTAGACAGTGAGTGAGTTTGGGAGATTTGGTTTATTAAGAGGTGAAACTACGTGTGATTTCTTTGGGCATTTAACGGAATGAAATGAAGTTGTTTAAACAGTGAACGTTGATTTTATGGATAGGTTAGTGACAAGTGTGAGCGATAGCATAATAAGAGAAGATCCATGGTAAGAAAGAGTGAGATGATATCGACATGAAATAATGGGATTTGAGCTTTGGCGGAATGAGAAGGTAACCGGAGCACTAAAGAATTAGATAGAAGTAATAAGGAGTTGAGCTATTAAATGGTATTGTTGAATGTGAAAAGAAAAGAAGAGTAAAAAGTAAGCTAAGGAAAATTTTGACCGGAGTTATGTGATATAAAGGTAAGGAATCATCGAAATGTGTGA
Organism: Silene latifolia; assembly: GCF_048544455.1. Taxonomy (NCBI): domain Eukaryota; kingdom Viridiplantae; phylum Streptophyta; class Magnoliopsida; order Caryophyllales; family Caryophyllaceae; genus Silene; species Silene latifolia. Next base: position 88,495,021 of record NC_133537.1, on the reverse strand, counting down.
TATTATCATGAGGATGTTAGTTAATGTTTATATGGGAGCTTCAGGACAACATGATTAATAATGAGTTTCGAGGAATTAAGGGAGTAAGAGTTGGTGGAGTATTTACACGATATGAGATTTTTGGTGGAAAGTTAGATGACGATACAATTAAGATAGTATTGGGAATAATGTTGAGGTAATATTGTTGATGGATTTGATGTTCTTTATTTGGGGATGTTAACCAAAGATAGGAGAAAAACCGTGTTGTTTTGATATGAGTGTAAGAGGTTTGATATACAAGCAGTGGTGGTATTGTGGTGTTGTCACTAGTGGTTAAGGGTGATGATAGATAAGAAAGACAGCAGTCCTAGAGAGGTTGATTTTACAAAGGCCGGATTGATATGTATGGTTGTAAGGGAGTATAAGATGTGGTTATATGAGGCGAGCGCTAGTGGTTGAATATTAATGGTATGGCATGAGGTGATGGTTATGCGAATGGGAAAATATGTTATGAGGGGCATATGAGTTAAGCTCGGGCGACAAGTAACCTTTATCGAGTGGTAACTTACGTGATCAGGGTTGACTAGTTGGATGTGATTATGGTTCTATGATGTGTATAAATGTTTGTGTGAGGTTCTGACCTCACGAGAAGCGGTATGGTGTGATAGTTATAAAGATGTTATATGAATGTTTGTGATATATGTAGGGTACGACAATCTGATGGAATGAGGCTAAAAAGGTAATAATTTGATTGATTTGGCATGGCTAGTTATAGTTTTATGTGTATTGATAACACATGCGTATTCCGTGAAATGGTAGAGATGATGTTCATGAGGTGCTTATCTGTTTATCCATATAATATGTTGCGTTGTGATTTAATAAAGTGGATTTGAGTAAGTTTTTCTTGTCCGAGAAGTTATCTTTGAGTCGGTGTTTATGGGTTTGAGTAAGTTGTGATGTCTGTCGGTGCGGTTGTGGTGCCCGGGTGGTGATCCGAGGCACGGTACCGTGTTGTGATGCGGGTATTTTCGCACTGCGGTGCGGTTGTTGGTGACGGTGTTGTGATGCGATCACCGATTGTGGTGGAGTAGGCGGGATGATTATGATACGAGTTTCGAAAGTGCATACCATTTATACATAGATTGTTGTTTTTTTTGTTTGTTGTTCTTTGTGAGTTTTGGTTGAACATGTAGACCGTTGTTTTGTTTGTTGATGTTTCTTACCGCTTTCAACTTGGGTGTGAGGGTAGAGTATGATATGAGAGAAAGTTGTGTATGTTTTGTTGTTGTGATGGTATAGGTATTTTTACATTGATAGGGCACGATTGTAAGAGGTTGTACAGAACATTTGACCTTGTTGTAGATGAGACATCGGTGCACATAGTCATGGCAAGTGATTCGTAGAACATGTGTGGTAATGATCTGAAAGCTGCAGGTGGTTTTAATCTTTCGTTGGGCCAGTGAGGGAAGGGTGTTTGGATTTAGTGTCTTGTTAAGTCATGTATGAGTTTTGCAGTAATGAAAGAAAAGAACTTGAGGATCTTGTGTGTGAGTGTACATAACACGTGTGGATCGTGAGTTATGCTTTTGGCGATAGAAGTTTTATACAGTCTATATAGAGAGGTATGTCATGTTGCGGTAATGTGGAAGAGTTGGAGTATTGGTTATGCTAAGGGTTTTGCGGTATTAGTTAGATGGAGTGCAGAGTGAATTGAAGTATGAGAACTGTTTAAGTAAGAAAGCCTCGGAAATTGGAACGGTTATAGAAATGTGGTTATAGGCGGTTATCTTTGACATGTGGTGGTGATGAGGATGCTGAGATGATTTAACTAAGGATTTAGTATTAGTGAGTTACGAGGACGTAACATTTGTCTTAAGAGGAGTAGGATGCGATAAAAGTGAGTTTCATGGTTGTGCATGTTGTAAAATAATTGGAAGTAGAGTGTTAGCATAGCGTAAAGGAGGGATTTGTTTTGTTGTTGATGTTGTTAAAAGGCCATGGCCGTGCGTGTAGTAGTGTGATGTTTAGGAGTTCGAGAGTTTTGATAGTGGCATGATGATGTTTATGAGTGTAAGTAAACTTCGAGGACGAAGTTCCTTTTAAGGGTGGTAGAATGTAACATTCCGTTTGATGTTAGGGGTATTTTGATATTGCGGATTGGCTCTGGATGATGTATTACGGAGCTAGTTGGTAGTGTATGGAGTTACTGTTGAGAGATATATAATGGAGTCGATACGATATCGTGAGCCATGTTTTGGAGGTAGGAATAGTTAGTGGAGTTGGTGTTACGAGTTCATGTTTGGGTTAGAGTTTTGTTTTGAGTTCTTAGTCACGTTGTTGTGTCTTGATCGAGTTAGTATGTTTGTTTTTGAGTATGGGTTGAACTTCGGGGACGAAGTTCTTTTTAAGGAGGGAAGACTGTAATACTCCGTATTTATGAGTCTTTGGGTACTCTATCGAGTAGGCCTTACTCGTCGAGTAAGGGTGAGTTGCGTTTTAAAATAGTTTCGACACATTGGGTACTCGATCGAGTAACTAGGATACTCGATCGAGTAAGGGGGCACTCGATCGAGTACCTTAGCTACTCGATCGAGTAGCCGGTTTACGGGGAGTTATTTCTCGGGTTTTATTAATTATGCGATTAAGGTATATAATTTTTTCCGTCATCATTCTAAACACTTTTCAAAACCTAAATTACTGTCAAAGAGAGAAAGCAAGTACATTCATCCCTTTAATCGCATTGTTAGCAAATCCCGGAGTTTGGAAGGTCGGTTTTCATCGTTTGTTATACTGTTGAGATCCTTGCGTCGAGGGTAAGATCTATGTACCCTTTTTACTGTTTTTCCTTTAAGTTGGTTAAACCCTAATATGGGGATTTGGGGGTTTTGTGTAGATTGTGATTTGGTAGTGTTTATGTGTTTGTATGATAGGAGGAGGTTTTGTAGAAGAGGCTTTTTGATACAGCTGTTGATACCGTCTGACTGTTGTGCTTTCCAGGTAGGATTTCCTACTCAGTATTAGTCCCATAATGGGATGATTGTTGATGTTTTGTGGTTGATTGAATAATATAGTAATTGTATTATGACGGTTTTTTGATTGTGATTGTTTGTCTCTGGTTCTCGAGGCGTGTCCTCGGCTGAGTGGGGTCACTTGCGGCAGGGCTGGTCCAGTGGACAGTCGGTGACGGAAATTGATGGGAGTGGTGTGATTGTGTATGTGTGACCGTTTGAGCTGTGTTGTCTGTTGTGTTGTTGGATTATATAAATTGTGTGATTAGTACTGACCCCGTTTAAATGTTTTAAAATCGTGGTGATCCATTCGGAGGTGGTGAGCGATTATTGAGCGGTATGATATGACGCGTATGGGATAGGCGGGATGAGTCATCACGTGGCGATTAGAAGTCTTCCGCGTGTCGACGATGTTTTATAGCTTTGATAGTTTTAGCAGTAGACCGTCTGAGAATCTTGTATTTCTTTTCATCAGTTTGGAATTGCTATGTAATCACTTTAAACTTTATTTACTTTTAAAGTTGTTTCGTTATTGTCTTATGAATGTCATGCCTCGGGTAACCGAGATGGTAGCATCCTTATACCTGAGTGGTCCAGGTAAGGCACTTGGAGTATGTGGGTGTTACAACTTTCCTCATCTAAGTGGCGGAAATTATCTAAAAGGGAAGCAATTCAAGGGTACACACTCCTTTATAGATACAATTTCTTCAAACTACTAAGCCTAGAAGGATACCAATAAATCACCTCCAAATTGTGTCAAGCTAGGGTACCTTTGTCCTCAATCGTTAAATGCTTTCGTCAAGAGTAGACTCCCTATGGTGTTAGAAACACTGGAGGATCGCGGAATTCCCCTTTTTGCCTAGACAAGAAGAAGGGTCGTCCCCTCTCTACCATGCACAAAAATGGATACGATGGATAAAGGGATCGGTAGAATTTGAGTTTCATTTGGGAGTTTGCTTTTGTTGTTTGTTTTTTCCCCCAATTTCTTGTGGCATTTGACATTTTGAGAACACTTTCTTTTTGCCATTTCTTTTGATTTTTGGCATTTTAATACTTGACAATTTTCAACTTTTTGCATTTTCTTTTGAGCATTTTCAAAGTCAGCCCAATTTGTAACGAGGGTGCCTTATATTTGAAGCATAGGAGTTTTCATTTTTGTTACTCCTCTTTTCTTTTGATGCATTTTGCAAACTTTTCTTTCACTTTTCATTTCATTGAACTCAAATTGATTTCTTTTTGTGCCCATTCCCTTTGATGACAAAAATGTGGTAGAACATGGATGATGGATGCATGGTTTCAAGGGTCACCTTAGAATAAATGGTAGCCAAGGAGTTATCACACCACAAGGTACTCTCGACTAGGCCTTAATCCATGGGTCAAAGGATACTATCATGACACATCCTAGGGTGTTTTACAAGTATTCTAACAAGCAAAGTTTTAAGAAGAAAAAGCATCTACTAGGGCCTATATACACTTGTCAAGCTTCCCAAATAGACGGTTTCACAAAATTTTTCTAACATGCAAACTACATGCCATGATGCAACTAACATATAAACATCGTAATGCAAATGATTCTACCAACTAGTATGCCAAGTATTCTAAATGCAATCCTAAATTCACATTGTTTATACCACATCAATCAAAATAAAGCCACATAGTCATTAACATAGAGAGAAAAAAGGAGATTGGAAAGATCATACCATGCGGTCTTCAATATCCTCATGTCTTGGATGTGGCATAGTCAATTAATGTGAACAAGGATGAACAAACACAATATATACAATACAATATATACAAGACTACTCAAAAAGGAAATGAACATGTTTTTGATTTTTCAATTTTTCAATTTTTATGGGTTTTGTTTTTATGAAATTAAAAGACATATTTTTGTGATTTTTCGAAATTTTTCAATTTTTTTATGCATTTTTGGAATATAAAATCCCATCCCCCACTTTATTTTGGACATTGTCCTCAATGTACATGTAGGAGTAGGAATAAAAAGGAAATACATGTTTATGGATTTTTTTATTTTTTTTTTTGAAATAAAGTACAAATGCAATTATATGATATGAATGAATGCATGCTCTAACTAAATGCAATTCTATATGATATATATAACAAATGAATGTAATCTAAACTATATTATATGATGCATGATTTCTAGTAAACTATGGTCACCTATGATCAAACCTCCCCAAACCGATTTAAACACTATTTCTAGTGTAGAAATGAATAGGTTTGGCCATTAGTAACTATGCATGAATTCTAATCTATATGCAATTAACTACATGAATCATGTGAGATATATTACAATGCAAACTATACTATATGAACTAGCTAATGCAAATGAAATATGATACAAATGCATGCAAAAACTACACTAAATGCAATGTATATACAAAAGAGAGAGAGAGGGAGAGAGGGGTATCATACAAATGGTGGTGGTGAGGTAGGCCTCTTTCACTCGTCATCCTCCTCATCTTGGGGGTAACCATATTGGTGAGAGCTTCCGGCTTGGTCATACCCTCCTTTTTGGCCCCAATACCCTCCTTGGTCAAACTCTCCTTGATCATGCCCTCCTCCTTGGCCCGAGTACCCTGCACCACCGAGATTCCAAGCTTGGCCCCCTTGATTAGGGAACAAATGTTGTGGTTGGGCCCAAGAGGGCTTAGGACCATTGGGGTCAATATACCCTTGTTGAGCCATGTTATAGTATTAGGGATAAAGGGCCAAGTAGTTGTCGACCCTCCCTTCATGTACCCCGAGGTCCACTCTATTCATGAGTTTCATCAAATCATTAATGCCCGGGGTATTGGGGATTTCCGGTTGAAATTGGGTATATGGAGTAGGGTATGATGGGATAGGCACAAAGGAAGGTGGGCGAGTAGGCCTTGCCGGTGCCCCACGAGGTACTTGTTGTTGGCGGGGTGGCTCTTCCCTTAGAGGGGGATTGTCGAGAATTTGGATATCAAGGAGGTAGCTTGGTGGAGGCGAATATGGGCTCAATCTTGGGTCGATGCCCGGTATCTTCCAACCCTCAAGGATGATTGAGGTGCATCCTTTTGTGTACCATTCTACACTCCCTTCTTGAGTGTAGTTACACCACCGGTGATGGGTGAAGACGGTATGCTCATCAATCAAAGTCCTCCCCTCAAGAGGAGCATAAATCCCGCGGGCGTTGAACCCGGGGCAAAGGTAGTTGGCCAAAATAGTAATTAGACCTCCCATTACGAAGGTCTTCATTTGGGTGGTCCCTTGAGCAAAATCATTAAACCTAGTAAGTATCTCAAGGGGTGTGTTGAAGTTATAGCGCCTCGTCCCCCGAACATTCAAATAGGACTCAAAAAAAGTTAAATCAATGAGAGTACACCTATCTTGTTCGTACCTCCCATTGATGGTACCGGCCACAAAGCGCTCGGTGATTCGATCACCGGATGTTGGATGGCGAAGGTATAGCATTGCTTTAAACCGGTAAAATTCCTCTCGGAAATAGCCCTCCAAAGTAGGTCCACATCGAAATCAGCAGGTTTTTCGGTATAGTTGGTGGGCACTTCAAGACTGAAAATGTAGGCAAATTGATCAAGTGTAAGACTATGGTCTAGGTTGCACAACCTAAACTCCATGCCCACATTGGTTCGAGTATTCGTTACAATGCGAAGGCTACTCAAAAATTCAAGGGTGAGACTAAGGTACGTCTCCTCATGGGCATGGAAACGTTTTCCAATCCCTAGGCCATCAAAGAACATCTCGGTGGGGTACCTTATCCTAAGGACTTCCAAGACCCTAGTATCTATGAATTGAGTGGGTTAATAGTTCTTACCTAGCAATTTGATAAAGTTCTTGCGGTGGTCATCGGATTCGAAAAGCACCTCTTGGAAGTACTCAAGTTGTTCAATTCCTCCTCTCATTATGGGACGGAAGTTCCTTGGTGGCACTACCTCTCGCGGAGTTGAAGAGGATGATCCCTTGCGTTTCCTTCCGGTGGATTCAACAAACTTCTTAGCCTTGCCCTTGAGGTTCATCATCTTGAAGTTGAGGAAATGGGGGTTTTGTTGGCTTTTGATGTGAGGGTAGTGTTTTTGAGGATGGAGATGAGTGTTTTAGGGTTAGATAAGGTGAAGAAATGAGGGAGAAAGGGGGCGATTTTATAGAAGACGAGGGGAATCCGAGCGGATAAGGGTGGGACCCGGCCGGATTGTTCGAGAAAAAGGCCCCAATCCGGGCGTCTTTCATGCGGGACGGGCGTCTTGTGCTAGTAGAAGACGAGCGTCTTCCTTCAAATCCGAGCGGATTTTAAGACAGTACCTCAGCTATTTTGGGAGCAAGAAGAAGACGAGCGTCTTCTGCTTTGGGACGGGCGTCTTTTCAAAAATCCGCTCGGATTTCCTGCCAGTTTCAAAATTTTGTTTCAGATGGCATTCAGTGTAACACCCCCATACTCCAAGTGCCTTACCAGGACCACTCAGGTATGAAGACATTACCATCTCGGTTACCCGAGGCAATGATAATCAAACAACAATAAAGAAACAATGTTTATTATAAATAATTTAGTGAATAGATACAATCCTCAAAACCAAACCAAAAGTACGATACATTATTTCAAACTGACTGTTTAACTGAAATATAAATAAACTAAAGGCTACAGCGGAAGACTCCTATCATCATGTCGTGGCATCCCAGCTATCCCAGTACTCATCTCAATACATGCTCAATATCTGCTCACCATCCCCGAATGGATCACCGCAGGTTTACAAAACAACACCGGGGTCAGTATTTGAAGGAAAAGTAGATCTATATACTTACATATTTATATATGTTATAAAATTAATTTGTCATAAAATTAATAAAGGTCTTATGCATGCAAACAATAAATCAAAATAAGGAAAAAATAATATCCTTACAATATAATTTCGGTTCAAATGGGCACAAAAGAGATCTCCTTCTCTTTTGTTCTTGAGCTCTCCAAATGGAAGAACAAGGATTCAAATGTAGAATCCCTCCCAAAAGCATATACCCAAGGAATACATCTTAATAACCAATATTATTTAGATCTAGTAATAATATTAGTTTTTGCTATAAAAATTGATACAAAATAAATTGTATTTTTCTCTTGAAAATTTCGGTCAAGAGATGGAGTATTTGTGAGTTTTATTTCTCTAGATTTCACAAGATGTAGAGAAAAAATACATTTCTTACACTAGAAAATGTTGTATGTAAAAATGATGAATGAATGAATTAAAAAGAAAAAGCTCTTTTTCTTTTCTTGTATGGTTGGCCGAAAATTGGCTTGGGTAGGATGCCCAATACTTTTGATTTATGCTCTTCTCAAAAGCATAGGTGTGCATGGCTAGAGATTAGACTTTAATAATTATGTTTTCTCTTATTAAAATAATCAACATAATTATTCCACTAATACTCCTTCTAATTTTCGGTTTATACAAGATAAAAAGGAAGGTCCATTTTATTTTGTCATTTGTCAAGTGTGACATATGTGACATGTTACTTGACATGTGAATTTGTAATGTATTTTTAACATATTAAAAATCAACATACTCATAAAATATGTCATTTACAAAATCGACTAGTAATTCGTAATTACTTGTACCAAAAATGTTTCCAAATTATAAACTACAACATTCTGTATTTATAATAATTTATTCATTCCGTTTCAATTTGTTTCTGCAAACAATAATTTCATCTAAGTAATAAAATAATTCGATTACTTAGACCGTGTCTCATTTAATCATATTTACAATGAGATACATTAATTATACTCACAAAATTATCCGTCAATTTTAAGCAATTTAATTAACTCGTATCGGTATACGATTAATTAAATAATCAATTAAGAGTATTTCCCTTTAGGTATGACCTAAGGGGATCAACTGATCACCACCGTCGTACGACAATAATGTCAAACTCTAGTCAGCCAATCATTACCGATATGTGTGGACCAGTTGACTGTAAAATATTACATCCCACATGTATTCTTAAAATGAGATTTAATAATGATATTTAAATCATGTGATCGCACTATTGTTGAGGACACATTTCCCAACAATCTCCCACTTGTCCTCGACAAGTGTGCGTCACCAATTCTCTTGTCCTATTACTATCTCCCACTCAATGCAAGGTGTCATTCAGGTCGTACTTGCAAGTGATCATATCGAGAGTGGTTTCCTCGATCTGGAGAATAACTGATTGACCGGATTTATCTATCATATATACCTTCCGAGCGTGGCCACGCATTTCCAGTTCATTACTCCTCGAGTGGCCCTGAGATATTGTTTTAACCCTGACAAGGGGATGGACAATTCCTATCGCACTCATTCCCTTCGACTAGCCACAGCCATCATAACCCAAAATATGCCCATTTGACCCCATTTACGAAGGTCGTAGTAACACAAATCAAAGTTAATCAAAATCGTGCCATCTTAGGCGAATAGTCTTTAGTCAAAAGAATCGACTCATTTGAATACTATAGTAGCTCTCGCCACGACCAGGCTATATAAATTGCCGAACTCTATAAGCGGTCATAGGGCCCGACAAAATGTGTTCCTAACATCTGCCTATGTGATCGACTAGTCATCTCACATGACTCTATGGCACTTGAACTTGCCATCAATCGCATCACACTCTAGTCACTTCGAGACGTCACCTCATACAAGTAACTATGGGCAAATACAATGTTAATCCGTGTTCACCTTAACGGGGTTCAATTGTCTCCACAACCCGATTGGATGTAACAAAGTATAATAAAAGAGTTTTAAAATAAAACTCGAACGACAAATGCGATTATCATACATGAATAGTCAATGCCTGATTACTATTTCATGTTCTATAATCTAATTTGATCTTGTACGTAGTTGTTCATTTCAATTCAATTGAAATGACATGACTCATCATGTTTAGCCTTTGAGAAGGCTTTGGTTAGTAGGTTTTATCAATTTCTTGTACCTTACTCAACCTCACTACATACTCGTTTTCCTTTGTAATGTATACATTTGCATTACAAAACTTTCTGAGTACGTGTCGAGATCCAATCAAGACATAGGCCCTCTAGCCTAAGAATAGCTCCCACTTTGTTTTCACAAAGGTGCGGGACTCATCCTTCTTGCACATCTCATGATCACAAGTGTACTCAATTTCCGTTATAAATATCACTCATTGTTCTTTATTGCCTAGAACGATTCTAGAAAATCTACTTCTTAATTAACATTGCCACAATGGTATCTTAACCATCCTAATGTGTTTTGATTATGGTTTTGTCGGAAACCATGCGCAATCTCAATTGTCAATTGTAACTTGTGTAACACCCTTACACAATATTGCATCATAAACACTTTGCTTTACTTTCTTAATGCTTCTGCAAGCACTTAAGGGTAATCTTTATAGCTTACTTGGTAAAGATTACTTAAATTCGATTTTTGAAAACAATTCATCATACTCAAAGCATATGAAGTGTTATACATCATTTCTTTTTAATTGATTCGGCAGCGGAAGCAAATGAAATCAATCAAATATGTTCAATTTAATTGAACTAGTCATGAATCTTATCAATATAAGACTTCTTACTGACGCTAATATCATGTGGATTTATCTTCATAAATCCGGATATTCAAGATGTATTATAATACTCCAAAAGTCTTAAATCATTCTCAATGATCAATATGTCATCCACATATCGGACTAATTAAAAATTCCGTAACTCCCACTAAACTCCATGTATAAACACAACTTCTCGACTTATCGAGAAATGTTTTATCACATGATCAAAATGTTGATTCCAACTCATTGATGTCCTACTTAAGATCCTCTCTTAAGTTTCACATTATCTTAGAATTGCAAGAATCTATAAAACTTATGACATGTATTGAATACATTCCTTCTAATTGAAGAAGTGGGTTTTAGATTCACTTGCTGTGTATTTCATAACCTTATAATGAAACACAATCCCTAAGAAGATCCAAATAGACTTAAGCATTTCAATTAGTGCAAAACCCTTTGCAACTAATCTTGCTATGAAATATCTCTTTATTAGTGCAAAACCCTTTGTCACTAATCAAGCCTTTTATTTTGGATTTTCATGGCTCTAAGCCTTATATTGAGTTGTGACTTAAACACTCTCATGTAAGTCATATGTTTATTACTTTCCAGAAGTAATCAACTTGAATCAAACAATTTCTTTGTAAGTTATAAGCTCTTTACTTTCTTAAAAGTAGCATGAATTCATCATTTTTTAACAAGTGACGAATTTAACCTCCTAGGTTTTAAAGAAACAATATTTTACACATAGTAAACATAAAATTATAGAAGGTGAAAGATGAGAGATAAACTAGAGAGAGAAAAGCTCTAAAATTCAGGAAACCTAAAAAATGACAGCCGTTAAGCACAATAACCATAACCGTTTTACGCCATTACAAAAAACTTCAGCTTCATCTTCGGCTACAGTTGCTAAGAATGTGTTGCTGGGTACTTCTGGAGCAGGATCTTCACAGCTGGGACCTAAAGCTCCTACCTTTCGGGGTCCTACTTCTGCAGTGGCAACAAAGGTGCGGTCTTTACAGGAAATACAGGGGATCCCTGTCCTTAACTTGTCTGAGGAAGAAGCTATCAATTCTCAGGATGGGTGGATACTTAGAAGGAATGGTAAAGATCAACCGGTCATGGAATCTATTGCAGAGGAGGAAGAGTTGGGGGAGCTGCTTCAGTTTACTTCAGAGGACATACAACCTGAGGTAGAATTTTGGAAAAACTCTGTCTTTTGTTATGTTTTAGGCGCTAATCCACCATGGAGGCTTATTGAGGACTATGTCTATGATGTTTGGGGAGATTTTGGTGTTGACAGAGTGTCTTTCTTGGATAATGGAGTTTTCCTTGTTAGGTTTACTAAACAGGGTAGTAGGGATGCGTTGTTAAAGTCTGGGTATTATTTGTTTGATAATAAACCCATTGTTATTAATCCCTGGGAAATTTCATCTGAATTAGAGAAGGGTAAGGTTGAAGTGGTCCCTGTTTGGGTTCGTCTTGCTGGTATACCTTTGAAATTTTGGGGGAGATGTTTACCTAAGATAGCTGGTCTTGTGGGGAACTTTGTTCAGTTGGATGGACCTACTGTTGATAAAACTCAATTAAGCTATGCGAGGGTTTTGGTTGAATTGAAAATGGATCAGAGCTTGCCTGATGTGGTTAAGTTCCTAGATGAATATGGCAAGGTGGTTAATGTTTCTGTTTCTTATGAATGGAAACCAATTACCTGCACCAGTTGTACTGGTATAGGTCACCTGGCTACACAGTGCAGGAAGCCTGGTCCAAAGAACAGGAAGCAGAAGAGCTCAGGCATTGTACCTAAATCAAAGAAGGGGCCTCAAAAAGTTTGGAAGCCAATTCAGCAAGCTCCTACTGGTGTTCAAACCCCTACTATCCTTACACCTGATGGTTTTCCCCCTTTGGGACAGGTTAAATCGACTCCTGGAGTCAAAGCTACACCTGCTAAGCAGATTATGAGGATCAATAGGCAAGGGGGGTTGGCTGGTGTCAGATTGTCAGGGAAGTTTAGCCCATACACTTTTGCTGATGTCTTGGTTAGTAATGCTACTCCTGGAGGGGGAGTGGTTGAGAGTGGAAAGGACCCTCCAGTAGCCAGTTCTGATGCATAGTATTGGATTTTGGAATGTTAGGGGTCTAAATGACCTGAATAAGCAGAAAGTGGTCAAATGGTTTATGCACAATAATGGAGTTGGTCTTTTTGGTCTGCTAGAAACTAAACTAAAACCTAGTACATTACTTCAGAGACCTACTTCTATCTGTGATGGGTGGAGTGTGACCACTAACTGCAGGTGGCATAAAGGGGGGAGAATTTGTTTTTTTTGGAAATCTGATTGTTTTGATATACAGTTCTTGGCTTACAATGCTCAATATATTCATATGTTGGTAAGGTGTCAAACTGATGATAGGAAATTTTATTTGACTATGATTTATGCTTCTAATGATTTACATGAAAGGGTGGAGCTGTGGGAGTTTCTTAAACAAGTGGCTACTAATTGTACTGATCCTTGGCTCTGGCTTGGTGATTTTAATACTGTTCTTTCTCCTGTTGAAAGACTTGGTGGTAACACTACTGAGATTGAAATGGAACAGTTTCAAGAATGTGTTTCTTTATGTTGTATGGATGATATTTCTGCTACGGGGCACTGTATACCTGGTCTAATAAGCAGGCTGCTTCAGATAGAGTGTATAGCAGATTGGACAGGGCAATGGGGAATCTTGAATGGATGGCTATGTATGGTGATTATATTGCACATTTCCATCCTGAGGGTCTTTTTGATCATTGTCCTTGTACAGTGGTGCATAGGAGAGCTGATTTGGGAGGCAAAAGAAATTTTAAGTACTTCAATATGTGGGGCTCAGCTGAAGAATTCAAACCTAGTGTGCTTCAGGTGTGGAGAAGATCTTTCCCTGGCACTAAAATGTTTGGAGTAATTAAGAAGTTAAAAGCTCTCAAACCAGTTTTGAAGAAATTGAATGCTACTTGTTTTTCTGATATTGAAAACACTACTACTATTGCTAGTTTGGCTCTGACTAATATTCAGCAAGCTTTGGTGGACAATCCTGAGGATGTCAATCTAATTCAACAGGAATTGGACTTAGCTAGGGACCTAAGGGAGCTTATTGTGGCAAGGGATAGCTTCTTATCTCAGAAAGCTAAAGTCCAGTGGTCTATTGAGGGTGATTTGAACACTGCTTATTTCCATCAGGCCATTAAAAAGAGAACAATGATGAATAAGGTCTTCCAAATTGAGGATAAGGATGGTAGGCTTTGTACTGAGGGAGCTGATATCCAGATGGCTTTCTTGGATTATTACCAGAGTCTGCTAGGTTCTCATACTCAGACTATATCTGTTCAGAAGCATGTGGTGACTGGGGGTCCTTGTTGTACTGAGGAACACTGGCTCATTCTAGCCCAACCAGTTACTATGGAAGAGGTGAAACAATGCATCTTCAGTATCCCTAATGGTAAATCTCCTGGGCCTGATGGTTATTCAAGTCAATTCTATAAGGATGCATGGGATATTATAGGAGATGAGGTTGGAGCTGCTGTTATCAATTTTTTTGAGGCTGGGAGGCTTTTGAATCAGGTTAACTCTACTGTAATCACTCTTATCCCTAAAATTGATAGACCTACTAGTGTTAAACACTTCAGACCTATCTCTTGCTGTAATGTCCTCTATAAGGCAATTTCTAAGGTTATGTGTAATAGACTTGCAAGGATTTTACCTGACATAATTAGTAAAAATCAAGGAGCTTTTGTTAAGGGGAGAAGTATTCTGGAAAATATACTCATTTGTCAGGATCTGGTTAGAATGTATAATAGAGGTATGGTTTCACCAAGATGTATGTTCAAGCTTGACTTACAGAAGGCCTATGATTCAATTGAGTGGCAGTTTGTGGATCAAATGTTAGATGCTCTTAACTTTCCTGAGCATTTTAGGAAGTTGATCATGCTGTGCATTACTACTCCATCTTATACTCTCAACCTGAATGGATCACACTTTGGTTACTTTCATGGCAAAAGAGGATTGAGGCAGGGAGATCCTATTTCTCCACTTATCTTTTGCATTTGTATGGAGTACTTAACTAGGGTTATGGAGTATGCCACTAGAAGATGGTACTTTAGATATCATCCTCTTTGTAAAAGTCTGAAATTGACACATCTTCTTTTTGCTGATGATCTGTTAATGTTCTGTAAGGGTGATATCAGATCAATTATGCTTCTACTAAGGGCTTTATCTACCTTCTCTGCAACTTCTGGCTTGAAGGTTAATGCTGCTAAGTCAGAGGTAGTGTTTAATGGGGTCCCTAGTGATGTGAGAATGGATGTTGTTCAGGTTTCAGGGTTCCAACAAGGGGTGTTACCATTCAAATATTTGGGAGTGCCCATCCAACCTGGCAGATTGTCTAAAGCTGATTGTAATATTCTGCTGGATAAGGTGGTTCAAAAGATTAGAGGAATTGGTGCAAGGAAACTTAGCTATGCAGGAAGGCTCATCTTAATCAACTCTGTGTTAAATACTCTCCACAACTATTGGGCTTCTATATTTCTTATCCCTAAAGGTGTTATTAGAAGAATTGAAGCAATTTGCAGAAATTTCTTTTGGAGTGGGGAGTCTGATTATCATAGGGTTCCTCTGATAGCTTGGGAGAAAATTTGCAGTAGGAAGAAGGAAGGTGGACTAAATATAAAAAGTGCAGAGGTGTGGAACAAGGCTACTGTTGGTAAATTGGTGAATTGGCTACATACTAAAGCTGACAGGTTATGGGTTCTATGGATTGATCATGTATATCTGAAAGGAGCTGACTGGCATAGTTATCAACCTCCTCCTGATGCCAATTGGAACTGGAGGAACATCTGTAAAATTAAGGATCTGTTGAATTCTGGTTTTGTGGGTGGTCACTGGCAGGCAGATGCTAGGGGCTACTCTATTCAATCTTGTTACTACTGGTTGCAGGGTCCACACCCCCTTATCCAGTGGTATAATATTGTATGGGCTCAATGGAATATACCTAAGCATTCTTTAGTTGGATGGATGGTAAAACATAAGGGTCTGCAGCTGAGAGATAAACTGTTTCAACTGCAGATTTGTGACAATAATAGTTGTGTTAACTGTGAGCAAGCAACGAGACACATGAGCATTTGTTTGGCAACCATGTGTGTATAGCTCACAGATTATTGATGGTGTTGAGCAATGGTTGTGCAGGAGGATCTCTGGTTCAAATCAACTGTACAAAGTTGCGTGAAGCTTGTAGCTAGGATGGCTCTAATGGCTACTTGGTATTGTATTTGGAAATACAGGAATGAATGCAGGATCTCCTTAACACTAGCTACACCAAGAAGGGTGATTAAGGAGATCCAATCTATAGTCAAGGCACGAATTCTTCAAAAAATTCAGACTGTTATGCCTCAAAAGGATAAGGAATGGCTACTTAGTTTGGATATTCATGTTTAGTATTCAGCTTTTGTAGCTATGTTTTGTATTGAATCATCATGTAATATTGTTTTATATTAATGAAAAGCTCACATTCTACCAAAAAAAAACAATATTTTACACAAAACGTCTCATGTATCCAAGAAAGACCAGTTTCTTGCGACATAACATTCTCTGTGGCATTCTTTGTGGCTCTTGAATAATTTCTCCCACTCTGTCTTCTAAAAATAAACTTGTATTTTAGAAAGACAGCTTCATGAGCCGCAAACCCGTCGTGCTCGTGATAATTGCAAGGGAAAAATGAGCATTTGTTTCTTGTGAAAAACTTACAACCATGGTACCCTTACCATTTCATATCTCATATGATTCGATTTAGTGGAAAAATAATTTTAGACAAAATGATAAAATCCCCAAAAGGATCAAGTAACTCAAAGTAACTTGATTGAAGTCCAAACCTTGTCGAATAGCGTTTGAATTCTTATCCAACCACACATTATTCCATAATGCGTGCTAAGAGAGACTAATTTGTGATACTGTATCACAATTCATTTGGCTTATATCAAAGTCTTCACTTTGATAATCCCATCACGACTAAATCGTGATTCCTTGAAATTTTTGAACATTCTTCAAGGATTTCTCTATTTACCTTATTAAGTGAACACATTAGCATTAACTTAAATTGTTGGTAAAAGAAAATGATCAACCTACTTGGATCAATGATTTACAACCTCGATCTCCTTTTCAACCAAAAGGCACGAGACATCTTGCTTTGAATACAAGATACGCATATACCATTAACAATCTAATGGTTTCAAGAGTACTCGATAACTCTTTGCGTTCATCATTCCAAAATTTAAGGTTTAATCTTGGGTTACCAATTTGAGTCTTACATCATCTACATGATATATCTTTCTAGTTTGGTTTAGAATATAATCACCTTGATAATGGGCTAGCCATACATCAAATCGTGGTGTATAGGGTCACAAAAGTGAAACCTCTTTTGTATCTTAACAAGTTTATATTCTTATTTAGAGTTTATGCACTTAATAGTCACAATTAAGTACAACTTTAAATCCAAAAACTAGATTGAGTACACAATTACTCTATCTCTCGACATTATTGTTGCTAGTCGTCATATTCTAATCATCCTATGTATCAAGTACAATGATGAAAACCTCCATTGGTTTCTAATATTGACGAAGTGGTACTAGCAAAATTTATGTTTAATCAAATAAACATTTAAAGAAGAAGGTCCCATTAGATGTCCCACAACTAACTTGTTGATTCTTCAATAATTTGGGGTAGTTTCCTTTCTTGTGTCCAACATTTAAGACAATGAAAATTTTATCGGTCGGGATTGATAGGTTTAGTATTGTCATTCTCAACAACTTTACCTTTAACATTACCTTGTATCAATTCCATTATAATCTTTACTTCTTGAACCTCGTCCTTATCTTAACGGTTTAAGAGAATGCTCCCACTCATTTCAATGAGTCTTTGCTTTGTGAAGCAAAATTGAATTCATGAAGATTACTCTTCATTTGTTCGTTTTAGTCTTAAAACTTTCATTGAAGTGGTTGCGTTATTTTGGTCAATTACGAATTCTGAAAATCTAATCACCAAAACAATTTATCGCTTCAAGGTACTTAATTCAATTAAGTATATGAAACATAATCCATTGTAAGTAGAAGTGTTAGTCAAGAATCAAAAACCTGTTTGATAATGAATAACTTTAATCTATACTCTTTACAAGAGATCCTTAGCAATGGTTCATTTGAGGTTTTAGAAGCAAATTCAAATTTTTGTCTTTAGTTACGATGTTTTAATGGAGATTTGTATCAAAATCGAAATGATATCGTATATGAATTGTGGTAAAGAAATAGAACAATATAATAACGGAATAGTGAAAACAAAACATTTATCGTTATATTAATACTTGTAAATAACAAGTAAAGCATTTACATAGTGACCTCTACCCAACTATGATAAATGATTCCAAGACCCAAATTCATATCAACTTAGGCACGGGGTAGCCGATGCAACCTTCATCAATATAACTCGGTAGATTAACTTTTTAATCGATTCTACGTTTAGAACTCTTGGTCGATAAACTTACTCTAATGTTTATCTATAGCCCAAAACACATCAACAAGGGCACGGGGTAGCCGATGCAACCCTTATCAATTACTTTTGTTGAGTTCAATCCAAATTTCGAATAAATGTGTCCATTATCCAAACCCACATTAACTTAGGCACGGGGTAGCCGATGCAACCTTTATCAACATGAATTCGGTGGATAGACATTTATCACCCACTTCCCCTACGTAACAAGGTTTGTACCCCGGGGTAGCCGAGTGCACTCCCTCGCGAAATAGGTTTTCATGGTTTCTACTATTTGGTAAGGCTATGTCTCAATTAATTGTTTTAGCGAGAGGTCATGCCAATTTATTATCTATCACGTTTTAAGTGAACTAAAGCGGTGAACTACGATAATTATAATTGACACGGTCGAAAAACTCGATAAAAAGACAATGCATGTTTTAGTTATGGCGATTTAGCGATGCATGCGACATAAAATAAAATGCAAGCATAAAAATAAATAAATCCTAGTATGGCCTTTCCTAAAATAGAAAAACTATTTAACTATTACATATTCGGAAACCAACTCCATTGGTCCCTTGAACTTCGGTTGTGGCACGCATCTCGAGGTAACACCGTCTTTATGTATCGCCATTCTTAAAGAAATCCGTTTTTGGGAACTCCGGAATGAATAAAATTACATAATAAATTACATAATTTCCTATTATACATTTGTAACTAAAATAAAATAAATCTATTAAATTACAAGACGGTGATACGAGATCACAATAAAATTACAACCGAATCGATATTCCCATACATTTCGGGTAATACCAATTTAAAAACTAAGGCCATACTAAGTAAAATTACATAATTCAAAAATTACATAAATTAAAATTATGACAATCATAAAGAAAATGCAGCATTATAATATGTATAAACATGCTCAATTTTATGCTAAATCGCCTTTAATTATCCAATATCGTATATTACTCGGTTTTTACGGATTTGCGTGATTTCAACATTTTATAATCACAAAAATACATAAACTCATATTTATGCATAAGTTAATTACCCTAACCTCTTAGGACTCAAAATTTAGTATTCACTAATAATTTGACCATAATTAACCCAAATTTACAAAATTGTTCATAAATGGACCAAAAATTACAAAAATAAGCTATTAAACTTCAAATAAATCACAAAATTTCAAATAAATTCAAAATTTGAAATTTAAACTCATGAACATTCTGGAAAATTACCATGACACTCATAATGTTCAAAATCTTAGGTTAAAAATTTCGAAATTTTTCCGGAAAAACAATGTTGCGGTTTATCGATTTTTAATAAAATAATCATAAAAACATGGAAAAATTATTTTCACTAACTTTTCAATTTTAGATCTGAAAAAGATAATAAAATGCAACTTTAGACGTTTTTCCTAAGTCATAGATTATGTTTTATTAATTTTTCATTAATAATGTCACTATTTATGCTATTTTTCTTCACAAATCCATAAATCATGAAAAAAGACTTCTTTATAGCCAATTATTTTACACACATCTTGTAAAATTGCATGTGACAACATATTAATTTTCTATGACCAGATTCGAAATTTAACTCATATTAACCTATTTTTCACTTAAATCCGAATTTAATAATGAAAAATTCATTTTTCGAGCATAACAAGTTCAAAAATTATGAAAATTTACAGGTTATCTCAAAATAATATATGTGACAACATATCCAAAAATTAACTGACAATTCGAAGTATAGCTAATTTTAGACCGAAAATGACATTTTTACTCATAAAATCATATTTAGATGTCATTATTGTATAATATGGACAATAAAAATCCGTAAAATTAACCAAAATATCCTAAAACATTTTAGGACCAGAAATATCAACATGCATGAATTAATTTCGTGATATATCATAATAACACAAATTTTACAAGTTTTATATGTTATTCTTATAACTCGGAAAAACTTTTAACCGATTTGCATGCAAACAACCATGGCTCTTGATACCGATTGAAGGAAAAGTAGATCTATATACTTACATATTTATATATGTTATAAAATTAATTTGTCATAAAATTAATAAAGGTCTTATGCATGCAAACAATAAATCAAAATAAGGAAAAAATAATATCCTTACAATATAATTTCGGTTCAAATGGGCACAAAAGAGATCTCCTTCTCTTTTGTTCTTGAGCTCTCCAAATGGAAGAACAAGGATTCAAATGTAGAATCCCTCCCAAAAGCATATACCCAAGGAATACATCTTAATAACCAATATTATTTAGATCTAGTAATAATATTAGTTTTTGCTATAAAAATTGATACAAAATAAATTGTATTTTTCTCTTGAAAATTTCGGTCAAGAGATGGAGTATTTGTGAGTTTTATTTCTCTAGATTTCACAATATGTAGAGAAAAAAATACATTTCTTACACTAGAAAATGTTGTATGTAAAAATGATGAATGAATGAATTAAAAAGAAAAAGCTCTTTTTATTTTCTTGTATGGTTGGCCGAAAATTGGCTTGGGTAGGATGCTCAATACTTTTGATTTATGCTCTTCTCAAAAGCATAGGTGTGCATGGCTAGAGATTAGACTTTAATAATTATGTTTTCTCTTATTAAAATAATCAACATAATTATTCCACTAATACTCCTAATTTTCGGTTTATACAAGATAAAATGGAAGGTCCATTTTATTTTGTCATTTGTCAAGTGTGACATATGTGACATGTTACTTGACATGTGAATTTGTAATGTATTTTTAACATATTAAAAATCAACATACTCATAAAATATGTCATTTACAAAATCGACTAGTAATTCGTAATTACTTGTACCAAAAATGTTTCCAAATTATAAACTACAACATTCTGTATTTATAATAATTTATTCATTCCGTTTCAATTTGTTTCTGCAAACAATAATTTCATCTAAGTAATAAAATAATTCGATTACTTAGACCGTGTCTCATTTAATCATATTTACAATGAGATACATAAATTATACTCACAAAATTATCCGTCAATTTTAAGCAATTTAATTAACTCGTATCGGTATACGATTAATTAAATAATCAATTAAGAGTATTTCCTTATAGGTATGACCTAAGGGGATCAACTGATCACCACCGTCGCACGACGAATGTCAAACTCTAGTCGACCAATCATTACCGATATGTGTGGACCAGTTGACTGTAAAATATTACATCCCACATGTATTCTTAAAATGAGATTTAATAATGATATTTAAATCATGTGATCGCACTATTGTTGAGGACACATTTCCCAACAGTATTAATCACACAATCAACATGTATAACAATAATAAGATAAACAGACAGTTTAACTGTCACACACACACACAGCCAACCAATTCCCATCATCTCAATCCTGACTGTCCACTGGACCCATTACCGCGATGGGGGACCGCAGCCGTACCCACCAAATCCCCGCTCCACATAGTGAGCGATAACCCTGTCCATTAATGTGCACATCCCCTTCCGTGGCGGGTTCCACGAAGGGCGAAACTAGGGCGTGAAGTCACTCCCGCAAGTGACCCCACTCAGCCGAGAACGCATCTCAAGAACCATCAACAGCAATCACAGCCACAAACACAGTACAATCATTATATCAAACAACCAAATACAACACATCACCAATATCCCTTTATGGGACTAATACTGAGTAGGAAATCCTACCTGGAAAGCACAACAGTCAGACGGTATCAACAGCTGTATCAAAAAGCCTCTTCTACGAACCCTCCTCCTATCATATAACACATAGAGGCTACACATCACATACTACACACAAAAACCCCCAATCTCTAAATTAGGGTTTAACCAAATCAAGGGAAAAACAATAAAAAGGGTACATAGATCTTACCCTCGACGCAAGGAACTCAACGATACGAATAACGACAAGAACTGACCGTCTGAACTCCTAGAATTGCTAAGAATGCGATTAGGAAGATGAACTGGTTGCTTTCTCTCTTAAACAGGGATTTAGGTTTTGTAAAAGTGATTTAAAACAATGACGACGAAACTTAAATACCTTAATCGCATAATTAACAAAACCCGAGAAAACTCCCCGTAAAACCGGACACTCGATCGAGTACCCAAGGTACTCGATCGAGTACCCCCTTACTCGATCGAGTACCCCAGCTACTCGATCGAGTACCCAACAGGTCAGAAACTATTTTATTTCGCAACTTACCCTTACTCGACAGAGTAAGGGCTACTCGATAGAGTACCCCAAGACTTATAAATACGGAGTATTACATTCAGGACGGGCGTCCCGTGGAGAATACGAGCGTCTTCTTTGAGGACGGGCGTCTTGTGCTGAATCCGCTCGATTTCTGAGACAGTGCCAATCAGTTAAGTGACGAGGGCCCTGGACGGGCGGCCAGGCCTCGGGACGACCGTCTTTGGCTGCTTTTATTCTTTTTCCTTCTTTTCCTTGCACAATCATACCCTTTCATCGATTTGTTATTCCTCCTTATCTTTTTCTGAAATTTGCTCAATAAAAATGTAAGAAGACTCTCTCTCTCTCACTACTCTCATGCAAGAAATCAAACACAAATGCAAGAATGTACAATATTATACAAAGTAAGGAATTCAAGAAATATCTTACAAATGGTGGTTTGAGATAGGACTCCACCAAACTAATTCAAATTGTAAGAATTTTTGTCCATAGAGCTCAAGGCTCTTAATAAGAGATCAAAAGCTTGTGAGAAAGCTCCAAATAAACACAAGTATGTGTTGCTCCATTTGAACATGAAATTTGGCCAACGAAGCTTGTAATATGTTCTTTCTTTTGCTTTATCCTCGACATTAGAGCTTTCCCAATGTTTCCAATAAACAAGCCCATGATTCTTGTCAACACTAGGCATGAAGTATGGTTCATTTTCATCCGTAGACTTCCGCTCACCAACTTCTTCTTTAATTCCGGTAATGATGATAGCATTTGAATTTGTCAATCCTTCGATAGTAGAAGGAGAATTTTCATGGCATTGATGATCGAGTTCCTTAGAAGTTGTCATTGTGGGTGCCAAACTTCCACAAGTAGCTTCACAAGCAAGTTTCTCTTTGAGCTTTTTCACCAAGTAGCTTTTGTAGGATGCTTTGGCCTTTTGAAGAAGATCTACCATATCCTCTTCAACGATCATTGGCTCCATGATAGGTGTCAAGTAGTCTTTATGAGGAATAGGGGAAGGACGTTCTTCTTCATGATAGGGTATCTCAAATGTCTCAAGGATAGGCTCCTCAAGCAAGGTGATATTACGAGTCCATCCGTTAGGCTCATCATCATTGTTGCTATCTTCATATGAATCATAAATGGGGGCTTCATTTTTCTTCATTATTTCTTCCTCCAACATCTCCATGTTCACATCAAATGACACACCCTCGTACTCACAAAGGTTAAGAGTATTTGGCTTACTCAACCTCAAATCTTCCTCATCAAACACAACACTTTCATACTCACAAGAGCTCAAGGAGGTTGGCTCTTCCCATTTTTCATTCTTCATGTCAAAAGTTACTACTTCAAATTCACATTCATGATCAATGTCCAAAGAATGTTGAGTATTAGTTAGTTGGGTTTCTTTTATTTGGGCAATTTGAATTTCCAACTCTTCGCCTTTGGTGACAATGCCTTGAAGAACATTGTCCCTCTCTTGGCTCTCCTCTAGCATTTGTTTGAAGAAGTTTTGTTGATCTCCTATCATTTGGAGAATCATATTTTGAATGGGTTCATCTTCTTGTTGTGGGTAGGTGTGAAAGTGGTTGTATTGTGGCAATTGAAAGTCATTATGAAGTGGGTATTGAGTGGGTGGTTGTTGTAGATATTGGATGTGAGTGTTTTGGTTGGAAAATTTGGGGTAGTAGTTAGGATGTTCATTGTATGAGTAGTAAGGTAGGTTTGTGTTGACTTGCTCCTCAAACTCTCCATACCCATTGTAGTCATACTCAAAAGACCCACCACATACTCCATATGTCAAGTCTTGAGCCATCATAGCTAAGACAAGGAAACAACTACAAGCATGGAAACTACACAAAAACGGTAAGAACAATCCTTGAGGAACAAGTTCCTCAAGGTGAAAGCAAAATCAAAATAGACAAAGAAGTAAGAACTTAATCACATAGCACCATCCCCGGCAACGGCGCCATTTTTGATGGGACAAGAGTTGGTCGTCACACATCCAATCAAACACATTTATAATACTTAACAAACAACTAGTTAGTGGTAAGTCGAGGTCGATCCATGGGATGGTGTGCTTTGGGTTCTAAGTCTATCTATATCAATTTATGCTAGTGTCACAATTTGTTTGGGTTTGTAGTTGTGTCTAGACTAATGCAAGCAATAAAGTAAAACAAGCAATAAAAGTAAAGATGTAAACAAATGATTAAGAGTACTAGGATATCATGGGGTCATAGGGGATTCATGGGAGTTGACCATACAAACATGTTCACAAAGTTGCAAGCAATTAATGTTGTAAAGGAACCGAGTTGGTTTATGTCTTACGGTTCATAGGAAGAGTTGGGTCCCGGAGCCGAATCGATTAGATTGTACAACACCTACAAGTCGACTTACTTTCCTCCTATTCAACTTCTATGCATGGTCTAACAATACTCGAGTTGGTTTATATCTTACAAGTCAAGTTGAGTAGATAAGAGATGGTTGTAAATGCAAGGATTCATAGGCTTAGCATTTCATCAAACATAACACGTGCATAAAGTTGACATCACAACAAGCAAGCAATTTGATTATGAAAACATATTGGATTAAGCATGAATCATTCCCCATGTTGGTTTCCCCTAATTACCCACTAATCCTAGCTAAAAGACTACTCACTCATTATCATGGGAAACATGTCATTAATGGTGTCAATCATCACAACAAGTATAAACATGATAATGGAATGAAGAAATGAACAATAAAGAGTAAAGAAATTATACCAACTTAAGATGATCCAAATAATAAAGCAAAGAATAATAGAAGAACTTGATGATTGATGGAAGGTTGTCAATTTTCCAATAAACCCAGTAATCTTCAATTACCCAATAATAAACTTGAATAATAAACTTGAACAATAATTAAGGAGAGATTAATATGAGATTTGTGGAAAGATTAAAGAGTAATCTATTCTAATCTACTCCTAATCTAATCTAAGGAAGGATTGATTTAACCTAATGAAAACTTGATTTAATCTAAGGAAACTTGATGGTTTGATTATTACAAATAGGGTATTTATAGTGGGGATTAGGTGCATGAATTAGGGTTAACTAAGGGCTTAAATGACGATTAAGTCCCTTGTTGAGGAATCGTCGGTCTCTTTAGGGAGACTCCGGTCTCTAGGGAGACTCCGGTCTTTAGAAAAAGATGTGCATCCTTCCTTGAAGCTTGAAGAAGACGAAATTGGACTGTCTGGGAATCCGGGCGTCTTTAGCGCGGGACGGGCGGATTTGGCGATTTCTGCCCGGGCGTCCAGAAGGTGAAGACGCTCGGATTGGAGCAGGGGAAGACGAGCGGATTTGGAGCAAGACGCTCGGACAAAAAGAGGGGAAGACGAGCGGATTTAAGGGGTGGACGAGGGTCTTCCTTCAGGGGACGAGCGTCTTCAGTCTCGGGACGCGCGGATTGGCGAACAGCTTCTTTGCTTGAGCTCGGATTGTAAAACGAACGTCATTTTCTCATCCGGACTCCTATTGGAGTGATTCAAAAGCCTAGATTACTTGTTTTTTCGACGCTGTTCCATCTAGCATATTTCAGAGCCAAAGGATCAACTCTTCATTTGGGTTCCGAGCAATTTCTTCATGCAATGCCTTCCTTCTCGTCATCCTTGCTTTTAACCTTATGAGCCTTCTATATACTCTTTATTCCTACATACTTGGCCATCATTCTTGCCTCCTCTTCGTACTAGTCCATCTAATATCATCAAAAAGCTTCCAAATATGCACGAAAGACGGGAATTTCCGCCTTATTATCTTCTTTCCTACAAAACATACGAAATGCACTAGGAAAGCAAAATAGGAAGGAATTGACGGATAAAATGGCTATGGAATGTTATAATAGTATGCAAAATAGGTTCAATTAGGGGACTAAATGTGCGCAAATAATGTTCACATCAGTTGTAATCTTCGACTGACCTGATGGCTATACTTTGACTTTCGCCTTGTCCAAGCCTCAGTAAAAGTGGGGGCTCTATAGATACCTCATTTCTGCACCTCCCGCAAACCACCCAGTGATGATTGGGCCGCATGTTTGGTATACGGAACGATTTGTGACAGTTCGTAAGTTTATCGTCAAGTGATCGCTCAAACACTTGTGTCTACCTCTTAATTGTCATCTACGTGCCGATACGGTCGTTTTGACAGTAATTAGAGTACATTTGGAGTCCGGGTCAAAAACCGTCTTCATTTTCTAATAATCGAGTCAGAATGTTCTGGAATGTTCCGGATATTTCTATTCCATATTTTCCAATCTTTTAATCTTTGGTAAAATATCTCTCGTAATATTCACACAAAATATTAAGAAAACGAGATTAATCCGCTATTCCATAATAGAAACGCGGGAATCTTTTTTCCGCAGGAGGAAACCACTGAGGAAAGGACGTAGCAAGTGTTGCGCCTCTTCCAACAGACGCAGTGCCTGCTGCGCCTCTTCCTCAGTCCTTTTCTGTATCTTTTCGAGATTCACTTCCAAAGTTTCTCCAAAAACCCTACTTCCTCCGTGTGATTAGTATAAATAGAGACCTTCGGTCTCACTTATTTCTCACGCGAGTGTCCGCACTTCTCTTCTCCCTTTGCATTCCAGACCACCTTCTTACTTTTTGGCGTCTACGTGATTGAACTTTCGACCACGTAAGCTCGGATCTTTCTGAGTACCAGCCTCGTTTTGCATGACCGACCAGATTGACCAACTCCACATTAATCAACATTAATCAATCTTATTCGTTTTCCTCCTAGAGGGCACTTTCGTCTACATTCGAGTCGAGCATCATTAAACGTTAACTTAGTTCATCTCGTTTCGTCAAACATGTAAGTCTGAGGGTGTAAATCCTTCTTTTGTTTATTGTTCTTTATTATCGTAATCAATATTGTAAGATTTATGTCGAAAGTATTCTTAAAACCGATTTGTAAAACCTTGTTTAAAAACCCTTTTTACGGATTATTAGAGGACAACTGTCGAGAAAGGACGCGCAAGAATCGCGCCTCTTGAAGGGACGCAGATCACTGCGCCTCTTCGTGAGGCTGCCGCAGTTCCTGCTTCCTTTCTTCTTCCTTCGTCTTCGATAATTCGATTGTTTTGTTTCGTTTTCAATTGTTCATCTTTATTTTAATCCGATAATTTGAACATAATAATTTTAACATGTAAATAAATCATCATTAATTAATCCATCATTAAATCCCGACTTAAATCCCTTATAATTCATATTTGCGGGTTTTCGTCATTGAAATCAATTCGGGTTTTAGAGGTTCGATTTACTCATATTAAATCTCTGGAATTCATCTTTGATATACTTATATCTGTTATTTACCGTCACCATCATTAATAACCTGTTTAGTCTAATTAATTTGATTAGTTTGTTAATTTGTTATTAACAATCTTATAAATCTTATAATATTTCGTTCTAATTAGTTTCATTCATGCTTTATCGTTTTTATGACCTCAATCACATGTAAATAATATGTTAATCACTTTCATCTGAGTCAATTATCCATTAATCAAGAATTAAAATCACCAATGAGCATTAACGAGTTGCGGTTCCGGCTTCACAGCCAGAACTCAGCCCAGGAACAGACGCAGCGACTGCTGCGCCTTTTCTCGGTTGACTTCTGTCTCTGAATTCCCGTTTCTGCTTTGACCTAGTTTATTAATTACGTGTTTAATTAACTATTACTCGTATTATCACCTAATATCAGTTCGTTTATTCATTTATTCTTTCTTTTCTAAAATTATCCGTTTTAAATGTATTTTCGACATAAATGAATAAATCCGATGTAATTATTGTAATTTTACTTTATTGTATTTTTATTGTATTTCTTTTATTGTATTGTTTGTATGCATTCACATGCAATCGATCTAAATCTCTACCTCGACATTAATTGTATGTTAAATTACGTGTTAACCGACTTAGTTAATTCTCATATGCTGGGATTAATCTAATGGATGTTGCATTGCATGCATTTAAATCGACAATATATCGAGTATAGACAATTTTCCTAATCATTAGTAGAGGCCGCTATCGAGGCGGGCAGGATTAGGTGTTCGATCAAAAGAGCTTCCTAATACGTACCCTCACCCCTTACTCCAGATCTCTGTGAACATCCGTGTTCATTGGCATCCACGAGAGTCATTCTAGACATAGAATGCTAAGGGTGACGAGTGCTTAGTGTTCATGTCATTACTTTGTGTCTTGACATGACACGAGGTATTCGAACGGTTTCCAATTTTCCACAATAAATTGGTGACGACTCCACAAATGCAAACAAACCAAGAGAGGAAAAGCTTGCTTCGCTTTTCGCCCCCGTGGGCCCGCGTCCACTGGATCTGGTTTAATCTTTACCTCTACATTCTTTATTTTATACGATTGAGCAAGTCCACGTTCAATATTGTCTAAATTCTTGGAAGCACGATCAAGCCTTTTTGCTAACTCCGTGAATAATAAGGAAAGCTGAAATTCCTCTAATTTTTTCAAGGCACGATTGATCTTCCTTCGAGACATGATTTCTTTCTTCCCAAGATTAATTTGTTAAGAAACAAATTAGAACATAGCTCTGATACCAAATTGACGTAAATTAACTCGGACGAATTAGGTTGAACAGATCGAATGTCTGTCCAGAATGTAAAACGTGTAAATTTGACAGCTTGTTTGACTGTTCGTCTAAGTATTTTAGGATTAACGTAGCGGAATTTAACTGTTTATTGTGTTTGTTGTAATGTCGTGAAAAGTAACAAAGAAAAACAGGGATAGTATGTGAATTTCGTTCTCCGCCTCGCAAGGTACGAACTTGAAACACTCAGGTCAATCCTCGTAAGGAAGACGGGGAAGCCAAAACTCACAAGCCTTGAACTCAATTGTTCTCACACAGGGAACATTTTTTTTTATTAAACTCATAATCCGAAAAATAGGGTTACAAGAGGCCCTATTTATACTACAAATTAAATCTAAGCTAGCTTGGACAATAAGCTATCTCCCTAAGTCTTTCCTAAACTAACTAGGAAACTTATTTAATTATTAACTAAGTTAACAATCAGATTTGTTGAAACCTAATAAAACTAGGATTAGGAAATACATAATTTTTCCTAAATTTATTCGAAAACAGTAAATAAAATAAGCTAAATACTTCAGGAAACCGTGCTCTCCTACACGGCCTTGGAAACCGTGCCTTTTAGCTATTTCCTCTTCGCTGCCCTATTGCACCCGCATCATTCTCCCCTTCTTAAAAAAAGAATCGACCCGATTCTTTGACCAACGACCTCCGGGATCAAATATGAACCTCGCAAATTTGTATTCAAGATCGGTGATGAATATTGGCAATGAACTTGGATCATCTTTCAGCTCGTCATCTTCTATACAAACTTTAAGCACATCTATCTTGTTTGATTTCAGACTTTTCTTGTGCTGTCCCTGCTCGTGCCAATTCAACTCGTACCTTCCCAGCTTGTGCCTTGCACTCCTCCTCCCTTCGTGCACAAGTATAGAAAAATCGGGATCCTACTTTCCAGCAATTGCAATACCAATAACCGAACTCAAAAGAGAACAGCACCGATAGTCACCAAGCTTCTTGCCAATCGATTCATCGAGTGGTGATCGATAAGTTTCTCTACCTCGAAAACCTGAGTAATCGTTGACATGTTGTAATTCATTATCTGAAATCAGATTAGAATTGTTTGTTTCACCCTTGGACAGATTCAGATTATTAAGCAGGCCCTCTTCAACCTCTGCCTCTTTTTCTTTAATAGCAACATCGAAAGACTCGATCTTTTCTTCTCTAATCGGATCGGCCTGGTTTTCTTCCTCTTCTTCATTGACTACTTCGAATGACTTCGGATCTGGTTCAATCTTTACCTCTGCATTCTTTATTTCATACGATTGAGCAAGTCCACGTTCAATATTGTCTAAATTCTTGGAAGCACGATCAAGCCTTTTTGCTAACTCCGTGAATAATAAAGAAAGCTGAAATTCCTCTAATTTTTCCAAGGCACGATTGATCTTCCTTCGAGACATGATTTCGTTCTTCCCAAGATTAATTTGTTAAGAAACAAATTAGAACATAGCTCTGATACCAAATTGATGTAAAATAACTCGGACGAATTAGGTTGAACAGATCAAAGGTCTTTCCAGAATGTAAAACGTGTAAATTTGACAGTTTGTTTGACTGTTCGTCTAAGTATTTTAGGATTAACGCAGCGGAATTTAACTGTTTATTGTGTTTGTTGTATTGTCGCGAAAAGTAATAAAGAAAAACAGGGATAGTATGTGAATCTCGTTTTCCGCCTCGCAAGCTCGCAAGGAAGACGGGGAAGCCAAAACTCGCAAGCCTTGAACTCAATTGTTCTCATACAGGGAACATTTTTTTTATTAAATTCATAATCTGAAAAATAGGGTTACAAGAGGCCCTATTTATACTACAAATTAAATCTAAGCTAGCTTGGACAATAAGCTATCTCCCTAAGTCTTTCCTAAACTAGCTAGGAAACTTGTTTAATTATTAACTAAGTTAACAACCAGATTTGTTGAAACCTAATAAAACTAGGATTAGGAAATGCATAATTTTTCCTAAATTTATTCGAAACTAGTAAATAAAATAAGCTAAATACTTCAGGAAACCGTGCTCTCCTACACGGCCTTGGAAACCGTGCTTTTTAGCTCTTTCCTCTTCGCTGCCCTATTGCACCCGCATCACAGGCCGCTGGTGATGAGTTGATTCCGGCATGGTTATGCATGATGCAGGGCGGCTGACCACGGTGGTTTAAGGCAGGGAACTATGGCGGGTTTGTCTGGTTGAAGGTGGTCTGCAGAGTATGGCCTGGCTGATTTTGGGGCTTTGTTTGGATGATTGATGGAAGGAGTATGGTGGTCCGCGTGGAGGTGCTCAACAGAGGGTGGTGGCAGAGCATGGTGGGTAGAGGTGGTGCTGCAATGTTCCTGCCTTTCTGGGCAGAGGATTAGCAATTGTGGTGAAGAAGCTCAAACCATGGTAGCTCGATTTGGTGGACGAAGGTGGCGAGCAGGTGGCTTCGTTGGTGCTTTGTGGGAAAGTCTGGTTGAAGGTGGGTCACTTGTACTGGTTGGTTGGGTTTTGATGGTGAAGGTGAGAAAATAAGGAGATGAGGGATAATGTTGAGTGAGTGAAATGGGAATTTGTCAAGGTTAACTTCAACCTTAACTATGGTCTTTGTCAGTTTGGCTCACTCGACTATCATACTTGCTTATCTGTTTGCTTCTCGATTTTCCCTCCATTTGGTACCTACATGACAATAAGACAGTAGTATCAAAATCTCCAGAAATAGCATGAGTAACATTATTTAAAACTAATAGATTAATGTGTCAATTAAAACCCAAAATGATTGAATAATATTAAATCAGATTATGAATTCGAGTAAATAAAAGTTCAAATGCGAGTTAAAAATGAGTAAAATACAATGTTATCACTTGAGAGAAATTCAATGTACCACTGCAACATTATTCGTATTCGCAAAATCAAGACCACCATGAACGCTCTCAAAGATGTCTCGTCTAGCACCTACATGTTTGTTGTTGGTGAAAATGATTGTTGAGGTCACCGCGTCACCGCCAATCACGGTAGTGAATTTTGGTTTTGAGTAGAGTTACAGTATCACTTGTCGCGGCCTAACATTTATAAATGCACCAATATTGCCTCAAAATGCGATCGTGATAATCTCTAAAAGGTAACGCAATTGATGAATAACACCTACATGAACTTACCAGGGTCCGATATTCAAAAGCAAAACCATGCCTCAAACTGTTTTCAGAGACCAAAGTTTATAACTCCTAGGAGTTAGTTAATACCCTTGCTAAAAATCCAACCCGCATAGTCTCGCACTTGGTCTCTTTATGTGAAATCTCCTCCTCTTCATAGCCTTCTCCACCTTCGTTGTTTACCCCATTAAAGAGCCAATGTTCAAGTTCCAAAATGCATCCTAATACGATTCCTTGTACATTTGACACCACACCTGTACTTTGGGGGTGTCACGCTTCTTGTGGCCCATTTGACACCACCTTCATTCGTAGAGACGCGCGTCCCTTCTGGGTGACAGCCTAATAACCCTTTTATATTGTTCACTACCTTATAAGCTAACGCCTCAATGATGTTTAAATTTTGATTAGCACTAGTGCATAATTTTCACTACACCCAACTCTTTGAAGTATAGCGTGTATTCTTGCCCAGTTGACACCACCTTCATTCGTAATAGCGTGTATTCTTGCTCAGTTGATACCACCTTCATTCGTAAAGGTGGCACGTCCGTTCTGGGTGACAGCCAAACAACCGTTTCATGTTGTTCATTACCTTCAATGTTTAAATTTTGATTCATGTCCATAAAGTAAGACTTTTTATACTCTAGCTAGCCACGACAAACCTATCGCAATACTCCTTATTTACTAAGAATTGAGATATGTAATGAATGTCAATAGGATAATGAGAGGTGTAGTTATTTAAAAATAAGAGAAAATTCATAACATCCACTTTTCAAAATTCTCACTGTTTTTTTTCAAAACCCCGACCTCTACTACACATTATCTCTCCTCACATCAAAAGCCCATAAACAACAAAATTATGTCATTTTTAGCGGGGAAAATGGGCTTTTTGGTGTTAGTTTTAGAGAACATGTGCACGATAAAGTAAAGGTGGGAGTCGAGTTCTGAAAAAAAGTCCTTTTTAGCAGATACCATTATGAAATATCTTTATTTTAGTGCAAAAGTAATTTTGGAAGTAGGAAAAGAGTATTATATGCACGAAAGATCGTCTTTTGTTTCACAAAAATGAGCTTTTGGTGGGAATTTTTGAAGGAAGTCTTCAGAAAAGGTGGGAGTTTGGGAGTTCTGAAAACAAAAATTGTAAAGGTCGGACTTATGAATTTTCTCTAACAATTATCCATCAATCATATGAGTTATTATCATGTTAACGTTGCGCGCACTATGAAGTTGGCGCCTACTTGTCGAAAGCGAGACTTCAATTGAACAAATCATATAGCCAAAATCCTGACATCAAATAGGTAAGTTCTAGTTAAATGAGATTCAAGCATTGCTAATTGAAAGAAGACATGTGCTGCCATCGGCTAAGTAGTAACCAAGGATACCATTTTGGCTTGGTCCCTTTGGAGATTGATATCTTGTTGGAGAAAGTAGATACAATAACTCTTGACCACGAAAAGGGTTTGACATGCAGGTTCCATGTTCATATTAGTCATGTTGATTTGGTTTTAAGTCAAAGTTATATGTTGTTTTTTTGCGAGTCATTTGCTGTTAAATGTTGGCAAAGCGTGTTCAAAACGTTTTATTTCACATTCGAAGGTCTAATAGTCTACATACTACCAATCTTAAATCAGAGAAACATTATTTGGCTACTTGTTATTGTTTTCCTCGACTCCGCCTGAAGTCAACCATGATTACATAACATCACCATTTTGTTTTGTCTTCTTGTTCTTGTTAATAGGCAAATTTAATAATGGTTGGCCTACCTTTTTCATCATCTATGTAACAAATGAAATTGGTTGATGTTGAATCAAGCCTTGAGGCAAGGGATGAATACTGTATTGGATTACAAAAGGTCAGGTAATGTGTCATGGGGAATGAGAAGTCTGCGATATGGCTTGGATTTGTTAGTCCACAATAAAGAGTTAAGAACGATAAACACCTAACAGGGGGAGGGGGTGAATTAGGTGTACCTTTTAAAAAATTTCTCGTTTACTTGGTTAATGACTAACACAAGTAAGATCTATTAGGTACGAGTTTGAGAATCTTAATGGATTGTAAGTTCACAAACGGTACAGCAGGTCTATGCAACAGTATGATGAACTGTTGCACAGCACTGGCAACGAGATAGGTAGATAAAAATGCAAAGGATAAACGAATGTAAAAGTAAATAAACAAATAAGACGATGTTTTAAAAATTGGTTAAGCTCCTACTCCCGAGCCTACGTCCAACCGTTATTTTATTGCTTGTTTAGAAATTTACTCAAACTTAACTAAACCCCTTACAATGAAAATAACTCGCCAACCTACTCCGGTTGCAATTGCTTGAAGCTACTCCGCTTCAAGACTTTCCCTTGCTCAAAGCTACTCTGCTTCAAGACTTAAAGTTCTATCTCAACGGTTTACAGAGTCAGAATCTCAGTGGTTCACATAAGAACATGGAGATTACAATTAAGACCTAAACACGAGAATCATTGAACATATTCTTTATGCAACAGTGAAGCGAACTGATACTTGGAGATTTTAGAGCTTTGAAAAACAAGTGAAGACTTTTGAAAACAGAAAACGGTTTTGCAAATATTTGATGAACAAAGCTTAAAATGCTGAAATGATTTTGCAAATATTTTACAATGAGTGTTCTGAAAAGTCTTGGCAATAAATGATAAATGAGATGGTTATTTATAGAAGGGAGAAGTGTGTATGAGAAGGATCTTTAACACTTCTACACTCTAATGTCCATGGGTTTGTAAGTTATTTATCATTTAAAAATAAAGAGAAACAATCAGGTTGCAAGGTCAAGGCAGCTGCATTTTTCCAAAGCAAAGAGTCTTTCCCATAAAATTTATGGGAACTCACAATTTCGCCCAAAATGGAAAAAGCGAAAGACCCATTTTTAGCATGAAAATCCACTTGCATTAATAGGATTGGCATCTTTAATTTGGCTTGGAAGAATATCCTTTTTGTTCTCAATTGTTCTTCAGATTTGGAAAAATGGTATCCTTTAGAAAACAATAAAACCTTTTGAAATATTTTAAACACTTGTGAATTTTTCCGAAAATTCTCCATACGTTAGTACCAGAAACCCTGGTGCAACAGTCACAGGAACTGTTGCATGGTTTTGCAATCACTTATGCTTAAAGAGGATATGTTTAACTACCTCGTTTACAACATTCATTCTAGGCAATGGGCTTTCTTGTCTTGCCTTCATCTTGATCATCTTGTTACTTTGATTAGCTTGTGGACTCTTTGATTGATCATCAATAGCTTCAATTTTGCTAAACAATTTAACTAAGAGGCAAACAATTAAATAACAAATGAAACTTGACATCATCAACCAAATGTGTTCTAACAAATTCCCCCTTTGATGATGGCAAGTTTTAAATATGTGTTAAGTTCCCCCTAAGCCCATGGTGAGTCGGTCTTTGAACCATATTCAATAAGACATCAAATAAACATGACATGATCAAGGTGAATGAGGGTCAACATGCTTATCCTAAGTAGAATATCTAATCATTAACTAAGACATTTCCACGGTGTACGTTAGCCTAAGAGTCATTCAATGAACATAAACACATAATTAACATACTTCCCCCTCTTGACATCATCAAAAGAAGGATGAAAACATGTTCAAGTAGTACAAGATAAACCACCAGCAAATTGTTCAAGAAAAACTTAAAAACAGTTCACTGATTGCATGAGATATTAAGACAAGAAGCCAAAAGGGTTAGGAAGGCAATTTTGGCAAAAGATGGTTCGTTCATCATCATTGGGAACATTTCTTCCAAGGATTTGGACACGCTCTATGAGATATTCATTGATGGTTTTGAGCGCAACAACTTACTTCTTAAGGGTCTCATTATTGACAGCAAGCCTAGTCACAATGGTCAAAAGCTTGCCTAACTTTGCATTTACCAGACCCATTGCAACAGTTGATCCAACTGTTGCACCAGACGGCCGCTTTGGGATTTGATCCTCATTTTCTTTTGGCAATGGGTTTGGGTTTTGTGTTTGGTTTGAGATGAGATTCAACAAGTGGTTCATCACCATCACCAAAAAGTTCAGTGATTTTTCTTTTGGATTTGGATTTGGGGGTTTTCGGTAAAGAAGGGATGAAGACCATCATCAAGTACCTTGTCATAATTGTTTGGTTCATCAATTTGTTCATCATTTAGGATGAACTCATCTTCATGCATGACCTCATTTTCTGATTTTTCGATTGGAGTATCCATATTTTCAGCAACATCATCATTTTTCCCACCTTCGGTTTCCTTTTCATTTTCAACACATTTTTTTTTTTTTACTCACTCACTCCATCTTTCTCCTTTCCTTTTTCTTTTTCGACATCAACTTCCTTTTGAACAATACTTTCAGCTTCTTTTTCTTTCTCAACATCATCAACATTCTCCTTTTCTTTTCCTTTTTCGACAACAACCACTTCTTCAAAAACATCTTCAACGATCACTTTCTCTTTGTTGATTTCACTTGCCAATTCTTTAAGTGTAAGCTTATCTTTCTCAGAATCAATATCGACATTAGAGTCCAACATCATTGAAATTTGGGGACTCCTCTTTTAATCCACCACGACCTCGCCCTTTGCATGTCATGGTTTTCTTTTATGCAACAGTGGACTTGAATGTTGCAGGCTTGGTACGGGACGGTTGGGTTTTGTCGGATTTTTCGATATATGCAGCGGATTGGGTGGCCATTTTTTTTAAAATTTGGCAATGTATTCTGGGTTGAAGGAGTTAATAGGAAGGTCGGTTGGCTTTGTGAGGGTGTGGGTGATGAGCGCTAGTTGAGTGTAAGAGTGAAGAATTGATGCTAAAAAAGTGGGCTAGATGGAGGGATTATCTTGATTTGAAATAAGGTGAAGTTGAGAGGCTCAATGAAATAATTCACATGCAAGTGCAAGATTTTAATTAAAATTCTCGGTCCATTTTGCATGTTGGAGATTTTGACATTTTAAAACATTAGACATGTACATTCCTTTTTCTAGTCAATCATATAGGAAAAATAAATTCATTAGAGTCACATATCACCCAACAAACCAATTTCCAACCGAAGTTTTACAAATTGTTCTCTTTCCAACGGTTTTGTAAAAATATCCGCAATTTGATTTTCTGTTTTACAAAAGTTAAGACTAATTGTTCCTTTTTCGACTTGATCACGTAAGAAATGATGCCTAATCTCAATATGTTTAGTACGTGAATGTTGTATTGGGTTCTTTGAAATGTTAATTGCACTAGTATTATCGCAAAATATCGGAGTTGTTTCGAAGATCATACCATAGTTGTGCAATTGTTGACGAACCCAAATGATTTGTGTGCAACCGAGCACTGCGCTGTTGTATTCACTTTCAGCCGTGGACAATGATACCGTTTTTTGCTTCTTGGATGCCCAAGTGGTTAAACAAGGGCTCATGAATGTAGCAATTCCGGATGTGCTTTTTCTGTCCACCGTGCTGCCCACGTAATCCGCATCATAGAATCCTCGATACACCGTTTCACTAACACTCTTACCATTTAGGTCTTGATCAAGTTTAATGTTAGATACCATTGGTGTAGCAACGGGTTTGGCATTAGTCAACCCAAACTTATTTCCTTCAAATACTTTTGTTGATGGATCATGGTGCCTTGTTCACTTTGTTTGATTTGGAGACCAAGGAAAAATCCTAGTTCTCCCATCATACTCATTTCAAATTCCGAGTTTATTAGATCCGAAAAGTATTTGTAAAGAACTTCACTTGTTGCATTAAAAATAATGTCATCAACATACATTTGCACAAGCAAAAGTTCATTTATCAAGTTTATAGACGTGGTTAGGAAAAACATTATCTATGAAGCCCGGTGGTTGTTCAACAAAAACTTCTTCATTTAGATAACCATTTAGGAAAGCCGTTTTTACATCCATTTGAAAAAGTTTAATACCATGATGTGATGCAAAAGCTATGAGTATTCGTATGGCCTCAAGCCTAGCTACCGATGCAAAGGTTTCATCATAATCGATTCCCTCTTGTTGGTTATAACCTTGCACCACTAGTCTAGCTTTATTCCTTACGATTTCTCCACTATCATCAAGCTTATTGCGGAAGACCCATCTAGTACTAATTACAGTACGATTAGATGGTCTAGAGACAAGATGCCATACCTCATTCCTCTTGAATTGATCTAGCTCCTCTTGCATGGTCGTCACCCAACATGAGTCATTAAGAGTAATGGTGATGTGGCTAGGTTCGATTTGTGAGAGGTAGGCATTGTAGGCACAAAAGTTTTGGAGGATGACCTGGTTTTTACTCCTGACAAGGTCACTAGTCTGATTTGTGGGAGGATAGAAGCTTTGGCGTTTCCATTTTCTTGGAACAATGGTGTTGGAGGCTTCATTTGTTTCGTTTGGTTCTGATGCAACAAATGATTGCGAATGAATCGTTGCATGAGGGTGATTTTGTGAGGGTGATTGTGGATCAGTTTCTGTTTGAGTGGTGAATGGTTCACTACCATCCTCATTCCCCCTGGATGAGTTAGCTCTATTTAAAGATGAGGAAGGGTTAGTTCCCCCTGAATTTTGGCCAGCTTCTTCATGCAACAGGGCTCGATCATTGTTGCACAACTTCCTCAACCTCTTCCACCATGTCCATGTCATGACAAATCATTCCAATGTCGAAATCATCATCCTTCTCTTCATCATCAGCCTGTTCATTAGACATAAAAACACTAGATTCGTCAAATATTACATGAACGCTTTATTACATTTTCATAGTCCTTTTGTTATAAACTTTGTAAGCTTTACTATGACTAGAATAACAAACAAATACTCCTTCATCACTACGAGCATCAAATTTACCTAGGTTGTTTTTGCCATTGTTGTGAACAAAGCATTTAATACCAAAGCATTTTAAATGTGAGATGTTAGATTTTCTTCCTCGTAGTAATTCATAAGGTATTTCGTTAATTATTTTCCTAATCATGACTCGGTTGTAGATGTAACAAGATGTTTACGGCCTCGGCCCAAAAGTTCTTTGGTACTTTAGAGCTAATGATCATAGTCCTAGCCATCTTTTCAAGAGTTCGATTCATTCGTTCCACTGCCCCATTTTGTTGAGAGGTTCTTGCGGCCGAAAAATTATGGCTAATACCATGATCATTACAATAGTCCTCAAATGATGAATTCTCAAATTCGGTTCCATGGTCGGATCTTAAGGATGCAAGTTTTAGACCAAATTTATTTTGAACCATTTTAACCCAAATTAAAAATTCATCAAATGCTTGGTCTTTGGAACTTAAGAAAAGTAGCCAAACATATCTTGAAAGGTCATCTACAATCACACAAATATAGCGACTTTCACCCTTGCTAACAATACGCATGGGTCCACATAAATCAATGTGAACAAATTCAAGGACATGAGAAGTGCTAACACAATTTTTGGATTTAAAGAAGCATTTAACTTGTTTACCTCTAACACAATCATCACAAAGTGATTTAAATTCAAATTTCATGTTAGGCATGCCATCTACTAGGTCAAGTTTCTTGAAAGTATTAAGGGTTTTAGCATTAACATGACCCAACCTTTTATGACAAAGCTAAGGGTTATTTTTGTGAACACTTATACATGATAAAGTTTGACCCGACAATGAGCATAGGTTAGTCATGTACACATCTTTGACACGCTTACCTTCAAGAATTAACTCTCTAGTTTTACCATCAAGTATTTTACATATACTAGCATGAAATTCAACAATGTTACCTCAATCACACAATTGTGAAATGCTTAGAAGATTGTGTTTCAAACCTTTGACAAGCAACACTTTGTCGACACATAGTGACTTTGACTTACCAACTTTTCCAATACCAATGATTTCACCTCGTTTGTGTAGGTAAATATCCGTATACTACCCATCGAATTAAGGATTATAACGTAAAATTTATATGTAGTTTATAGTCATAAAACAAAAACATGATGAAGACGATAAAGATGTAGAAATAACCTTCGGTCCTAGTGCAAAAGGCAATGAGAGATTAAAGTAAATCTCCTCCTAAACGATGCACCCAAGATAGTCCGAGTAATGCCCTTGTGCTAGATCAATTCCTCTAATTGCCTTAGCAATATTGAGAGGATAGTTTTGTGAATTGTGTTGGATGTGAGATCCGAATTTTGGGAGGCACAATTCCCAAAACCCTAATTCTTTTTGTCAAATGAATATTAGGTTAGACTAAGGAGAAAACTCTCCTTTTGTCTATGTTATACTCGGCTAAACCGAGTGAGAGGAGCCCATATGGGCTTTTCTTATTCTCTTCACTTAAACTCGTGGTCCGGTCCATAACTCGCTAAGTGTATACGACGCGGGTTAATTATAAACTGCTATCGGTTATCGGAAATTAAGGCATCAACTAATATCACGGGTTAGTTGAATTATTAATACATGTCCGACAAAAAAAGATATTGTATAATTATATTCAATACACATTTAATTAAATATAAAACGCTTATATTTAATTTTACGAATTAACTGGTTAATTCGCCTTTAGCTCATGATATTTAATCCGTATTAAATATGATATCTCAACATCACATTTTTGACTAATTATTAGTCAAATAACTCAGACTAACTGGTTAGTCAAATTTGGCATCTATATGACTGTATTTTCATACCGTCACATCACTCAAGACGTATCCTATAGGTGTGACTTTTAGGGACCAGTTGATCACCGCCATCTGTATGACAATAACGTCAAACTTATCTAGCAAGCCAACCGTTATTGATAAACGTGGATCAACTGATTATAATACAAAGTATACCCTTTGATCCTTTTTAGAGGTTTATAAGTCCTTGCACTAACTGTTAAGGACACTAACCCCAACAAGCTCCCACTTGTCCGTACAAGTGTATGTGCAATGACGTTATCCGCACTAACTGGAGGACACTACCTCCAACAAACTCCCACTTGTCCGAACAAGTGTATGTGCGATAACCGATTCTCATATTCATTTAAAATTTCTCCCACACAATGTAAAACAATTTGCGCCTCGGATCCGCAAAGGTCGTTTTTTTACAATCGATCTGTATCTAGAGTGGTTTCCCCGACTAGAGAGTAACTCAACCGATAAAACGAATCCGTATCCGAGCATGGCCATGCATTTCGATTCTGACTCCTCGAGTGGCCCCGAGAAATATCGCGTGCCGATAAAGGCTGAATATTTCCTTCAACTCGAACTCCTTCCGATCTAAGCACAAAGATGAAATGACCCAGAAAAAATCTACTTGGCCCCCTGTTACGGATGACCGTGAGAAAGAAACCAAAGTCACCCAAAATCTGCCTTAGTCTCAAGAGACAGTCGATAGTCAAAAGAATCGACTCTTAGGATCATTATGGATGTCCTATCCACGACCGGGCACCGAATGTTGGAAAACATTTAGGACTCCATGTCGATGTCACAATTGTGTCCTACGAAATATCCGTATAAAACGCCTCTGTGATTGGTCAGTCAACATGTTGACTTATGGCTAGTTGAACCCACCATCAACCAACGTCACAAAATAATTGCCAGAGTTATCAGCTCATGTGGGCAATCAAGGACTAAAAGAATATAATGTTTTTGCAGTTCATTTTGTGGTGTTCAAAATTTGTCGTACAAATCCACATGAAAAACAAAATATATATATAAATTATCAAAACGATGAGGTTGTATAGAGTACAAAAGCGAATGAATCTAATCCATAAAAGAGTACTACAACTTAGGAACACGTTTAATTCCCATGGAATTAACGTGCCCTTCATGCTTATCTTGTCGTAATGCTTTAGTGAGAGGATCTCGCTATGTTGTCATCTGTAGCAATCTTCTCTATCACTCACTTTCTTTTGCTCCACGTAATCTCTGATTAGATGAGCTTTCCGTTGTACATGTCTAGACTTGTTGCTAGACTTAGGCTCCTTAGCTTGGAAGATGGCACCACTATTGTCGCAATAGATGGTGATCGGGTCATTCGAACTAGGCACTACGGATAGCCCATGTAAGAATTGACGCATCCATATCGCTTCCTTTGTAGCTTCGCACGCGGCATAGTACTCGGACTCGGTCGTAGAATCTTCGTTATGTGATTTGTTTCGAACTCTTCCACCGATCATAGCGCCATTAAGAGTAAAAACGAATCCAGACTGAGATTTCGAGTCATCACGATCCGTTTGGAAGCTAGCATCTGCGTAACCGGTTGCGCATAGCTTTTGTTCGCCTCCATAAGTCAAAGCCCAATCTTTAGTCCTCCGTAGGTACTTAAGAATGTTCTTGACAGCCAACCAATGTGATTCACCTGGATGCTGTTGGAATCGACTTGTCATACTCAATGCATATGCCACGTCGGGACGTGTGCATATCATGGCATACATGATAGATCCTATTGCCGAAGCATAAGGTATCCGTGCCATGCGCTCTTTCTCTTCCGGTGTCTCTGGTGCCTGAGACTTGCTCAAATGCACCCCTGGAGACATAGGAAGGAACCCCTTCTTGGAGTTAGTCATGCTGAATCTCTCTAGGACTTTGTCTATGTAAGACTCTGATCGAGAGATAGCATCCGTCGTGATCTATCTCGATAGATACGGATGCCTAGAATTCTTTGTGCCTCTCCCAGATCTTTCATCCGGAAATGGTTTTTCAACCATACTTTCACCGGTTTAAGAGAGGTATGTCATTCCCAATCGGGAGTATGTCGTCAACATACAATATTAGGAAGACAATCTTGCTCCCACTCGACTTGATATATAGACATGGTTCCTCGACAGATCGAGTAAATCCATTTTCTTTTATCACTTGGTCGAAGCGATGATTCCAACTCCTTGATGCTTGCTTAAGT
The DNA here is from genome assembly GCF_048544455.1 of Silene latifolia. Classification (NCBI taxonomy): domain Eukaryota; kingdom Viridiplantae; phylum Streptophyta; class Magnoliopsida; order Caryophyllales; family Caryophyllaceae; genus Silene; species Silene latifolia. The sequence continues at coordinate 88,452,161 of NC_133537.1, read as the reverse complement.
CCATAAATGGAACGCTTAAGCTTGCACACTTTCTTAGGATGTCTTTGGATCGATAAAACCTTCGGGTTGTACCATGTACAACTCTTCCTCCAAAAAGCCGTTTAAGAAGGCGGTTTTTACGTCCATTTGCCAAATTTCATAGTCATGAAAAGCGGCAATCGCTAAGATAATCCGGATGGAACGCAACATGACTACGGGTGCAAAAATCTCATCGTAGTGCAAGCCTGGCACTTGGGTGAAACCTTTAGCAACTAGTCGTGCTTTATAGATATCTTGTTGACCTTCCACGAAATGCTTTATCTTGTAAAGCCATTTGCATTGAAGGGGACGAACCTTAGCCGGTAAGTCAACAAGATCCCACACGTTGTTCTCATACATAGAGTCCATCTCGGATTTCATGGCCTCAAGCCATAGTTTCGAGTCGAATCGGTCACGGCACCTTTATAGGTTGCGGGTTCACTACTCGTTAAGAGTAGAACGTCGTCTATATCATGTTCCTCGACCATACCAATGTATCTCATGCGGAGGAATAGAGACTCTTCCCGACCTCCTAGGTTCCTCAGGAATATTTACCGCAGCCGGGATTGAAGGAGTAGGTTCCTCCAATGGTTGCTCGGTGTTTGGTTCGGAATCTCCGACAGTCGAAGGTTCTATCACTCTTTGCATTCTCGAGAAATTCCTTCTCTAAGAATGTCGCACTAGCCGCAACAAAAACACGTTGTTCGGTTGGCGAATAGAAGTAATGACCACGTGATCCTTTAGGATAACCTATAAAGTATGTCTTGACCGATCGCGGGCCGAGCTTATCTTCAGGTCTCCACTTGACATAAGCCTCGCAGCCCCAAACCCGTATAAAGGACAAGTTAGGGACCGTTCCCTTCCATAGTTCATATGGAGTCTTGTCAACAGCTTTAGACGGACTTCGGTTAAGTATTAGAGCGGCTGACAAAAGAGCATACCCCCATAATGAATCAGGTAAAACCGTGTGACTCATCATGGATCGAACCATATCAAGTAGTGTTCGATTTCTCCGTTCGGACACACCATTCAGCTGAGGTGTTCCAGGTGGAGTTAACTGTAGGGCGATCCCACAGTCTTTAAGGTGTTGATCAAACTCGTGAGAAAGATACTCGCCACCACGATCTGAACGTAGTGTTTTTATCTTTCTACCAAGTAGGTTCTGTACCCTATTTTGGTATTCTTTGAATTTCTCAAAGGATTCACTTTTGTGCTTCATTAAGTAGACATATCCATATCTGCTTAAATCATCCGTGAAAGTGATGAAATACCTATAGCCTTCTCGTGCGGTGATTGACATAGGACCACATACATCCGTGTGTATGAGCCCTAATAGGTCAGCAGCGCGCATTCCAACACCTTTGAAGGAAATACGAGTCATCTTACCGATGAGACATGATTCACACGTGCCAAATGATTGAAAATCAAAGGCCGAGATAGCTCCATTTTTAATGAGTGTTTTACGCGTTTCTCATTAATGTGTCCCATGCGGCGATGCCATAGATATGTTTGATCTTTATCACCTACCTTTAACTTTTTATTCATTACGTGTAATATTTCTGGTCGTCGATCTAAAACATAAATTCCGTTCAAGGAGACTGCCTTGCCATAAATCATATTGTGTAAAGAGAAAATGCAAGCATTATTTTCTATTACAAATGAAAAACCAAGTTTGTCAAGTGCAGAAACTGAAATAATGTTTTTGGAAAGACTAGGAACATAATAGCAATCATATAATGATAACTCAAATCCGCTTGGAAGCTGGATCACATATGTCCCCTTGGAGATGGCAGCCACTCTTGCTCCATTCCCAACACGCAGGTCCACCTCACCCTTTACGAGGGGTTCGATGTTTGAGCCCCCGCACATGATTACACGTATGAGAACCACAACCAGTATCAAGTACCCAAGTTCCGTAACTTGCGTGGTTAATCTCAATCATATGAATAAAAGTAGAAGAAGAAGACATACCAACAGGTTTAACGCGACCCGCTTTTATGTCCTCATGATAAACAGGACATGTCCGCCTCCAATGCCCAGTCTTGTGGCAGTGATGGCATTCCATGTTTTCGGTTTTGCTCTTTGTCGCGCCTGATGAGTTGCTCGACTCACCAGGCCCACTCTTACCAGGACCCGACTTCTTGAACTTCGCCTTGCCTACTGTTAGGTTTGCCGGAGCTTTGCCCTTACCTTTCCCTTTGTTTGACACAACGAGAACATCCTGTTTCGAGCTCCCACTGAACTTCATGTCCTTCTCGGTCTGTACGAGGAGGGAGTGCAATTCATGGGGAGTTTTCTTCAAATCATTCATATAGTAATTCGCTCTGAATTGCGAATAACCATCGTGGAGTGAGTGAAGAATACGGTCGATAACAATATTCTCGCAGATGTTACAGTTAAAGGTCTCCAGTTTCTCGACATTCTCAATCATGCTGAGAATGTGTGGGCTAACCGGTTGGCCCTTCTGGAGTCTCGCATCAAAGAAGCGAGTGGTATGCTCATAGGTCACGATTCTCGGTGCTTTCGAGAATTCCTTAGTGAGCGTGGTGAAAATCTTGTTTGCACCTTGGGCTATGAAGCGTTTCTGCAAATTGGGTTCCATTGCAAAAATGAGTACGTTCTTTACCGCACCCGCTTCTAAAGCGAAATCGTTGTACTCGTTGATTTCGTTAATTCCAGCCGTGGGGCCTGGGTTTAACGGCATGGGCTCAAGCAGATATCTGAGCTTCCCGTCGGCGGCGGCGGCATTCCGTAATCTTTGCCTCCCGATCCCGCGAAGTTGGATCCGTCATTCTTCAGTCGAGTAGACTGATTCATCTGACTCATGAAGATCCTAAGCCAGGACTCACGGTCCAATGTGGCACTTGGCATTGGGTTATCAGTAGAACCAGCCATTTGTAGTTTAGCAGTTTAAAAACGTGATCTACACTGAAAAAGAAAGAAAAACAAAACGAAATAAGCAACTCATCGAGGTGATTTAAGTCTATATTAAAATTCATTTTAAACATGTAGACTCTCCCACTTGCATAATTGATCTCCCTCAAGAATGATACAAGTGATCCCAAGACTCAATTTCTGTAAACTGATAAGCCAACTGTTTAGCTAATTCTTCCGGAAGAACTCTTGGTCGATAGATTTCCGTAAATCCTATCTATAGTCCACCATAGTCACAGGATCGTACGAGTGACCATAGTGTTGAGATAAAATAAGTCAATCGGTTCCAATTTACCCAACGTAGAAGGGGTCATAGTATGCCTACCGACGAAGAAGGGAGTCCTTGGAGTTTGACCCATAAAGACCGTTCTCAATTTTGGTTTATACGAGGAAGATCCCATCAACTTAATTATAATTCATTTTAAGTGAACGAAAAACTAGCGTCTGCGTGAATGAATCAATTTAGGTGATGGCTTAGCATGATCGTGTGACATACGAATGTCAATGAAAACTAACTCGTGACCTCTATATGTGTCAGTTTTCATGCAATAATTAGGTGGTTTGGTTTTAGGCGGAATATGATGCAAGCTATCGTTACAATAAAATAAATAAATTGAATGCGATACGTAAATAAAATTCCTAGTGTGGCCTATCCTAGTAAAAAGAACAATATACAACTTTGGAATCCACCGTTGGACCCGAAAAGCTTGTCTTGGTGTTCCATCTTGATCCATGTAGCGGGAGTGAGCATCCGGTCTTCATCTTTAGTCTTCTCAAGAATTACAATTTAAAATTTACAAATATAAACCTATTTACAATCTAAATAAAAAACTGTAATTAAAAGAAATAAAATGGAGATACGAGATCTCAAAATACAACCAAGACCGTGTTCCATCATTACGGTAACACGTTCTACTAAGGCCACACTAAGTTACAACTGTTTGCAAAATAATTAAATACGTAATTAAAAGGCATTCAAAACATTCAAAATATAAAAAGAACGATAAATAAAATGCATCAACTAAAATAAATTAATTCGTGACATAATTCCGTAATTATGTTTAATTTATCCAAACCACCAAAGATAATTAAAATTATGTGACAAAACCGCTTCATCAACTTAATTTTAATTCGATATAATCCGTTACAATAAATCATGTTAGTGTAACTTTATTTTTCGTGGGTGAACCGTTTCACTAATCAAGCGAGAGCATAAAAAACCGTTTTATGCATTAAAAAGGCCGAAAGAAAAAACCGAAAAAATTTTTCTTCCACATCTGTTCACGTGAACAGTACCAGGGGCCAAAAAAAATTTTTTTTTTTTTTTTAAAACCGGCAGAAAAGCCGAGAGGTTCTAAAAGCCAAAAAAAATTTTACACGGCTAAAACGTGATCAAACAAGTGATCAAACAACAAAACGATTTGTAAAACCTCAATTGCAATTTATTCTAATCCGGATCAAAACAAAAATACAATTGACATGTTCTTCACATCTTGTTGTAATTATCGATTAAAACAACAATTCGCTAAGAACAACACAAAACAAGAGATCGAACGATCTAACAAAATTGTGTGGCACGCAAATTAATGTAAAATCAGAAAACAGGCCGTGAACATTACAAGCCTCACGGTTTTCAAGAACAAAATGCCGAGACAAAAAATATTTTGTGCAACACGAAATTTTATGCAATGATTTTAACCGATCTTTAACATATAGCGATGAATATCGATTACATAGACAATATGCAAAGATCAAAAATTAAAACAAGGCAATCACATCCGTGTAAACTAGACACGGATCTCAACACAAAACAAAAAAAAAAAAAAAACGCAGCAACAAACTGATATTGCCGAGCCAAAAAAAAAAATGAGCCGTGACACAAAAGAGGCTGCCGAGACCATTTTTTTGAACAAAATCCATCGTTTCAACAATCGTTTGATGAAAAACACATATAAAAATTTACGTGGCCTCGCTCTGATACCACTTGTAGGTAAATATCCGTATACTACCCATCGAATTAAGGATTATAACGTAAAATTTATATGTAGTTTATAGTCATAAAACAAAAACATGATGAAGACGATAAAGATGTAGAAATAACCTTCGGTCCTAGTGCAAAAGGCAATGAGAGATTAAAGTAAATCTCCTCCTAAACGATGCACCCAAGATAGTCCGAGTAATGCCCTTGTGCTAGATCAATTCCTCTAATTGCCTTAGCAATATTGAGAGGATAGTTTTGTGAATTGTGTTGGATGTGAGATCCGAATTTTGGGAGGCACAATTCCCAAAACCCTAATTCTTTTTGTCAAATGAATATTAGGTTAGACTAAGGAGAAAACTCTCCTTTTGTCTATGTTATACTCGGCCAAACCGAGTGAGAGGAGCCCATATGGGCTTTTCTTATTCTCTTCACTTAAACTCGTGGTCCGGTCCATAACTCGCTAAGTGTATACGACGGGTTAATTATAAATCGCTATCGGTTATCGGAAATTAAGGCATCAACTAATATCACGGGTTAGTTGAATTATTAATACATGTCCGACAAAACAGTATTGTATAATTATATTCAATACACATTTAATTAAATATAAAACGCTTATATTTAATTTTACGAATTAACTGGTTAATTCGCCTTTAGCTCATGATATTTAATCCGTATTAAATATGATATCTCAACATCACATTTTTGACTAATTATTAGTCAAATAACTCAGACTAACTGGTTAGTCAAATTTGGCATCTATATGATCAGTATTTTCATACCGTCACATCACTCAAGACGTATCCTATAGGTGTGACTTTTAGGGACCAGTTGATCACCGCCATCTGTATGACAATAACGTCAAACTTATCTAGCAAGCCAACCGTTATTGATAAACGTGGATCAACTGATTATAATACAAAGTATACCCTTTGATCCTTTTTAGAGGTTTATAAGTCCTTGCACTAACTGTTAAGGACACTAACCCCAACAGTTTGTTGTCACCAAAAGTCACCATGCCACCTTTGTAGGCTTCTAGCGAGAGGAATTGGTTTTCTTCTCCTGTCATGTGACGAGAGCATCCACTATCTAGGTACCAATTGTTGTTGCCTCCCACTAATGCCTATACAAGATCAAACAGTTAGTTTGGGAACCCAAACAAGTTTGGGTCCCTTCTTGACACTAGCTTGTTTCACCAAGTCTTTCTTGATCCATAACTTTTTAGCTAATTTAGTGTTCTTTTCTAGGTCACGTTTTCTCTTTTCACAATTGTTAAGCTCATGACCAGTATTACCACAGTAGTTGCAAATAACAAAATCAGGAAGTCCAGCGTACTTTCGTCTTCTAAAATCAGTTTTGCTTGGGTCCTGGTTTCGGATGCAACAGTGCGTGCTACTGTTGCATTTGAAACCAAGTTCAACATTCTTTGCAAGCTTTTCATACTCTTGGGACTGTTTTAGAGGAAATTTTAAAACATTCTGACTTCCTTCCCATTTTAGGTGAAACATCTTAGCCTCATCTAACTCTTTGGTTAATGTATCAATTTTAGCAAGATGATTAAGATTTAGTTGACCTACTTTGTCGAAAGCGTGTTTAGCATGTCTTACTTCATCACTAAGCAATAAACCAATTTGCTCAATTTGCTTGTTATCTCTTTTACACAAAGCGAGGTCAGCTAGCAGAGAGTCACGTTCCTTAATTAGCGATGACATATGTTTTGCGAGAGTCTCAATTTCCCTTTTAGACTCAGATGCAACAATTGCATCATCTGTTGCGTCGATTTGTTCAGCCTTTTTCAGAGTTTCAATTTGAACAAGAAGGTCATCGTTTGATTTTTGCACTCGATCTAAAGCACTTTTAACATGACTAGACTTGTCATTCAACATTTCAGCAATTTTGACAAGATCATCTTTTTGAATTTCGCATGTTGCAAGATCAATCAAGAGTCGGTCACGTTCTTTTGTTTGTGAGGACACAGTTTTGACGAGGGACTCATCTTCTTTGTTAGACACAGATGCAACAATGCAGTGCACTGTTGCATGCGTTTCATCCACCCTTTTAGCGAGAAACAAATTCTGTTTTCGGAGCATTTTAATCTCCTTTTCAAGACTCAATGATGTACTAGGTTGATCAACCTCATTTAGACATTCTTTTAAACCAACATTTTCTTCGGCTATGTCTTCAATTTCAGTTTGCATAGCCTCCAATTTATTGTTTTGGACACGACACTTATCAATGAATTGGTCTAAGAGGAGACAAACTTTGTCTTTAGAGAAAGATCGAACCTTTTTCTTGAGCTTATTTACCTCATTGTTTGAATCTGAATCTGAGTCTATGGAGTGAGCCATAAGACATTTGACATTTTGTTTCTTTGTTGACTTTGGAACATCATTGATTGATTGAGAAGAGATGCACAATTTGGCATCTAATTCTTTCTCAAGGACATCGTCCTCATCGGAATCGGACATGCCCCAAATGGCTGTCATTACTTCATTCTTGTATTCTCTTTTAGCAAAATCACGCTTTTATTTAGATTTGATGTCGTTCCACTTAGGACATTCTTTTATTTACCATTGTCACCACATTTGAAGCAACCCATAGTGGAATTAGATCTTCTTTTGGGAAAACGTCTTTTGGTAGTATAGTTATTTGACCTTTGTGAGTTTTGACCATTAATCATGCCAACAATGTTTTTAGTGAACATTTCAAACTCGTCATCTTCATCCTCCTCATCACTTGAGAGAGCATTGAGAGCGAGTCTTTTCCCTTTAGAGCTTTCACTAGAGCGCTTCATGAGAGTTAACTCATGAGCCATGAGTGAGCCCATAAGTTCATCAAGGGACAACAAGGAAAGGTCTTTAGCTTCCTCAATAGCCGTAACCTTCGGTTGCCATTTTTCAGATAGGCTACGAAGGATTTTACGGACGAAATCCTCGGATTCAAAGTTTCTACCTAGACTCTTGAGGTCATTAACAATACAAGAGAAGCGTGAAGACAAATTATTAATTGACTCATCTCTTCCCATGTTGAACATCTCATATTATTGCATGAGAAGATCAACACGGTATTTTTTGACTTGTGACGTTCCCTCATAAGCAAGATTAAGGGTGTCCCAAATTTCCTTTGCCGAGTCACATCCGGATATCTGGTTAATCTCTTGTTCACCGATGCCATATTGAAGGATGGACATGGCTTTAGAGTTTTTCTCGACTTTCCTATAATCGGCTTCAACATATTTGTCCTCACTTTTGAGGGACTTAGTGCCATCGGCATTAGTCACCTCAATTTTGAGGGGACCCTTTTGAATGATCAACCAACATTCGTAGTCCGCACTTTTGACATAGTGCTCAATGTGGTGTTTCCACCAAGCATAGTTTTCCCCCTTAAAGATGGAAAACTTAGTATGTTTTGAATCGTCCATAACTATAGGATCAACTCTTTGGTTTTAACCAATATCAAGAGCACGAGGCTCTGATAGCAATTGAAGAGTTAAGAACGATAAACACCTAAGAGGGGGAGGGGGTGAATTAGGTGTACCTTTTAAAAAATTTCTCGTTTACTTGGTTAATGACTAACACAAGTAAGATCTATTAGGTACGAGTTTGAGAATCTTAATGGATTGTAAGTTCACAAACGGTACAGCAGGTCTATGCAACAGTATGATGAACTGTTGCACAGCACTGGCAACGAGATAGGTAGATAAAAATGCAAAGGATAAACGAATGTAAAAGTAAATAATCAAACAAGACGATGTTTTAAAAATTCGTTCAGCTCCTACTCCGGAGCCTACGTCCAACCGTTATTTTATTGCTTGTTTAGAAATTCACTCAAACTTAACTAAACCCCTTACAATGAAAATAACTCGCCAACCTACTCCGGTTGCAATTGCTTGAAGCTACTCCGCTTCAAGACTTTCCCTTGCTCAAAGCTACTCCGCTTTAAGACTTAAAGTTCTATCTCCACGGTTTACAGAGTCAGAATCTCAGTGGTTCACTTAAGAACATGGAGATTACAATTAAGACCTAAACACGAGAATCATTAAACATATTCTTTATGCAACAGTGTAGCGAACTGACACTTGGAGATTTTAGAGCTTTGAAAAACAAGTGAAGACTTTTGAAAACAGAAAACGGTTTTGCAAATATTTGACGAACAAAGCTTAAAATGCTGAAATGATTGGTGAATGGTTTACAATGAGTGTTCTGAAAAGTCTTGGCAATAAATGATAAATGAGATTGCTATTTATAGAAGGGAGAAGTGTGTAAGAGAAAGATCTTTAACACTTCTACACTCTAATGTCCATGGGTTTGTAAGTTGTTTATCATTTAAAAATAAAGAGAAACAATCAGGTTGCAAGGCTCAAGGCAGCTGCATTTTTCCAAAGCAAAGAGTGTTTCCCATAAAATTTATGGGAACTCACAATTTCGCCCAAAATGGAAAAAGCAAAAGACCCATTTTTAGCATGAAAATCCACTTGCATTAATAGGATTGGCATCTTTAATTTGGCTTGGAAGAATATCCTTTTTGTTCTCAATTGTTCTTCAGATTTGGAAAAATGGTATCCTTTAGAAAACAATAAAACCTTTTGAAAGATTTTAAACACTTGTGAATTTTCCGAAAATTCTCCATACGTTAGTACCAGAAACCCTGGTGCAACAGTCACAGGAACTGTTGCATGGTTTTGCAATCACTTATGCTTAAAGAGGATATGTTTAACTACCTCGTTTACAACATTCATTCTAGGCAATGGGCTTTCTCGTCTTGGCTTCATCTTGATCATCTTGTTACTTTGATTAGCTTGTGGACTCTTTGATTGATCATCAATAGCTTCAATTTTTCTAAACAATTTAACTAAGAGGCAAACAATTAAATAACAAATGAAACTTGACATCATCAACCAAATGTGTTCTAACACACAATGTTGCTTGGAAACCAGGGACACGTTCTAGCCTTAATGTTTGGACTACTCGTTGGGTTAATGGTGAGATGCCGGAACCGAGTGCCGAGGCTCTACGAATATAAAATGTTGGTTTAAAGGACTTGAGGGTTCGCAATATTCATCATGAGAACGGAGGCTGGGATGAGCAACGAATTAGGTATCTTTTCCATGAGGGGGTTGTGGATCACATCTTAGCAATTCCGATCTGTGTTTCTCAGGTTCATGATTGCATTTATTGGAAGCATACGACTAATGGTGAATATTCGGTGAAAAGTGGCTATGGGGTTGCTTTTAGTCACTTCATGGAGAAGCATGCAAGCTATAAAGACAAGACACGGATGAGTGATAATAGTATCAGGTTTTGTCGGAAGGTTTTGTGGAAGCTTCCAGTTCCATAAAAGTGGAAAGTGTTTTTATGGCGGCTCATTTCTGATTCTCTTCCTACGGGGTCTAGCCTTGCTCAACGAGGTTTCAAGGCCGACCCATCCTGTAGAGTCTGTACGATGGAGGCTGGGTTCATGGAAACAAGAGCTCATCTTTTTAGGGATTGTAGTGTTGCTCAGCGTATTTGGGCATGTTTGGATTTGGGTATCCGAGTTAACTGCGCTCCCTCAATGGATGTAGGGGATTGGATTATCAACTGGATCTCATATCTGGGTAAGTCTGAGGGAGCCGATACTAGATTGATTAAGTTTTTGGGTACCTTGTGGTGTTTATGGGTGGTCCGGAATAGTGTGGTTTTTCAGGAAGCCACTTTTCATCCTCAGATGTTCTACGGTATTTGGAGAAGCACGGTGGATATCGTGGTGAAGGCGTGGGAGGAGGGGGAAAATGTAAAGGGTGCGGATAGGGTTGTTGGGGGTGCTTTAAATTGTTCACCCATAGAACTGCGGGATGGACACCCCTTTTATGTGGTAGGTGCGTGATGCCTGTCGTTGTATGCACCAAAAATAATATTTATAGTCCAAACTACTACTATAGCTAGTGGCAGTCAGGGTCGAACCACAAGGAGGCGATGCAATTAAAAGTTGTCTGATTTTAGTCCAAAAGTAATAGTGTGTGGGGGTTTGTTTGAGTTGATCTATAACTAAAGGCAATAAATGAAAAGTAAACTAAATAAACGGATGAAATAAAATGAAAAAAGGGTGCTAAGATGGTCGGTTCACTATAGTTTCGGCGGCAGTATACTAGGTAGGTCTAAAACAAACACGTGAGACGGGAAAATAAGAAGTCCTCTCGGTCCTTTCTTAACAGGTAGCATCTTTCTGATTTCTATAACTGCACCAGCAGTGTGCAGAAATGGTCTACCTAATATGATAAGAATGTGGGCGTCCTCGGGCATATCTAGTATAACGAAATCAACCGGGAAAAAGAACTTTCCTATTTGCATAGGAATGTCCTCTAAGACTCCTATAGGCTGGACCGCAGAACGATCAGCCATCTGTACTGTCATGTTGGTAACTACAAACCTAGTCAATTTCAACATCCTAGCAAGAATCAAGGGCATTACACTAATACTGGCTCCTAGGTCACACAAGGCCTTCTCAATAGAAAAGGTGCCAATAATACATGGGACTGAAAAGCTACCTGGGTCTTTTAGCTTATGAGGTGCAGTATGGGTCAAATAAGAACATGACTCCTCAGTTAGTGCGACAGATTGTACAGTTTCAAGTGACTTCTTTTTAGATAAAAGTTGCTTCATAAATTTCATGTAAGCAGGCACTTGATTAACTAATTCAAGAAAAGGGACTTGTACGTTTAAGCTACGAATAACATTTTCAAATTTGTTAAACGATACCTGTTCCTTTGTCGGCACCAATCTCTCCGGATAGGGGGCTGAAAGAAGTAACTTAGCCCTCTCCTCTAAGTCTCTCATGCCGGCGTCGGTGGATTTAGGCTGAAAATCCACTACCTTCTCCTTGTTGTAGCTTGACCCTTCTTCAGACCGTCTCAAGAATGAACCATTAATCGTCATCGGGTCATACTTTGGAACCGGGACTGACCCATCAGCATTTGGGTCTTGCCTCAATACTTTTGGAGTAGTCGTACCCCAAAACAAGTGGTCCCTTAAGTTATTTGGCATTGGAGGACGAAAAGACTCACCATCAGCAGCGTTGTCAGTCGATCGACCATGTTGGTCAGTCGATCGACTGACTTCTACAGGACCAGAAGCTGTTTTGTTACGCGAGTCAGTCGATCGACCGGGTATGTCAGTCGATCGACTGATATACCTGGTAGACGTCTTTTTCTTGCCACTGTTCGTCACTGCCTTCTTCTTGCTTGGTTCCGCCTCATCTTTTTCAGTAGCTTCCTCGAACATAGCGGGCCCATCAAGGGTAGACCCACTCCTCAAGGTGATGGCATTTAGGGTCTCCTTTTGATCCGTCTGCGACGGTAGATGCCCCGGAGCTCTTGTTGCACTCTTGCTAGCCAATTGAGCAATTTGGCTCTCCAACATTTTCATCCCGGCCTCTCTAGCTTGAAACTCTTTCAGCAACAAATTTTTCAACTCGGCAAATTCGGAACCTTGGGACTGCTGCTGCTGCTGTGGAACATACCGAGGCTTTTGATATGGCTGTTGCTGCTTATGAGGAGGCACATAATTCTGCTGCTGCTGCTGCTGTGGAGGTGGAGTCGGATTTAGGACATTTTGGCTACTCCACCTCAAGTTCGGATGGACATTCGGCTCAAAATAAGTGTTTGCCTGCCTATAATGTTGAAAAGCAGCACAAGACTCATAAGGAATGATGCAGTTGTCTAAAACATGTCCTTCTCCTCCACATCTCTTGCAGACGAAAGGACCGTCTAAAACAGCATTCACATGGTAGATCCCTCCTTTTGAAGCTCCTCCTCACTCGTACTTATCAAATCTCGCCGTAAGAGCCTCTATTGCAGCTACAGAAGGGGATTCAACACTTCTCCTTTGATTTCCCCTGGAATTTCCATACCTAGCTTTATGGGTGCCCTTAGTCTCTCCAACATTCTCCTGGAATCTACCATTAGCTGCCGCATCCAGGATAGCCCTTTGATCGTCATAAAGCCCATTATAAAATTGATTGCATAGGCTCCATTTCTCAAACCCATGGTGCGGAATAGTTCGCACCAGCTTCTTGAAACGGACCCACGCCTCATGAATATTCTCATCAGGACCCTGTTTAAAGCTCGTGATCTGAGCTCTAATGGCATTTGTCTTTGAGGCAGAGAAATATTTCTTGTAGAATGCTAAGGCCAGCGACTTCCAATCAGTGATCCCGTTAGCAACTCGATCCAGGTCTCGGTACCACTCCCTTGCAGCATCACGAAAAGAGAATATGTACATGGTCTCCTTCACTTGGTCTTGGGTCACACCGGTTGGTGGGGGTATGGAACAACAGTAATCAATGAATGTCTCCATATGTTTGGCTGCATCTTCATTTGCAGCTCCCCCGAATTGGTTTCTCTCAACCAAGTTGATATAGGACGGTTTCGGCTCGAATTTCCTATCCGTCCCTGTTAATGCGAATCCCTTATAGAGATTCTCAGCTTTCGGCTCAGAGTGACTGGCTATACGCGCTTCTTCAGCCATGTCTGGAGATGTGACAGTCTCTGCTGAATAAGTAGAAATAGGTGACGAAGGTGGATCCTCCTCAAAAAGCTCGTTCTCGTAGTAACTAGACAGAGTACTCAGCTCTTTCTCTGTCAGCAATACTCTAGATGATCACCTCAACTCACGCAAAGTCTTCTCAATCTCGGGATTGAACAGTAGTAATTCACCTCCCTGTGACCTGCGCATAAGAAAAAACTACAAGTAGAATATGAGAATAGTTTAAGGAACATCATGTCCCTTAAACTAAGAGAAAGACTAAAAATAAAACAACTAATAATTTTAAACAATTGCCTCTCCGGCAACGGCGCCAAAATTTGATGCCTGTCGTTGTATGCACCAAAAATAATATTTATAGTCCAAACTACTACTATAGCTAGTGGCAGTCAGGGTCGAACCACAGGGAGGCGATGCAATTATTAGTTGTCTAATTCTAGCCTAAGGTAACAAATGTGAGGGGGATTTGATTTGAGTTGGTCTATACTAAAGGCAATAAAATGAAAGTAAACTAAGCTAGTAGATGAAATCAAAATATTAAAAGGGTGCTAAGATGGTCGGTTCACTATAATTTCAGCGGCAGTGTCCTAGGTAAGTCTAAACCAAACACCTGAGACGGGAAAATAAGAAGTCCTCTCGGTCCATTCTCAACAGGTAGCATCTTTCTATCTCGCTACAGGTCCCTAATATCACTAATGCTAATTTTCGTCCTGAAAAATGATTTAAAAGGCTAAATTAACATATCTTTCGATCTCATTAATCTAGTCGTCTTAATTAGGTAGGCTATCTCCCTTCCCTATGTTTCGATCTTTATTGGGTCGGTCGATTCCTAAACATTCAACTAGTCGCGTGCACTCGATTCGTCAAAAATGGAAATTAAATTAATTAAAACGAAGCTAATCTCATGTGGCCAGTCGATCGACCAGGGAACCCAGTCGATCGACCATGGCGCGATTTAGGTCATACTATTCTAATGCCGCCTACGCTACAGATTCCCTACATCCTAGCACAGGGTATTTAGCTACTCATACTAGAAATAATGACAGCAATAAACTTAACAATTAAAACATTCGAGTTCATACTTAAATTAACTGAACAAATGATTAACATAAAACGATAATTTGGCTTCGGGAGATCTAACCTAGCAATTCTAAACTATCAGCGAATTAAAGCAATGAAACAGAATATAAGAACAGAAGAGTACCGTGAAGGGAATCGCAGAGGAGAGATCAAAACCGAATGCAAAAAGAACTTTATTAATGAAAGAATGAAAAAAACTAATGATTATTGAATTGTATGTAAAGAACTAGATGATGAAAACTGGATGATTAAAACTGAAACCGAAGCTACGTTATATAGGAATACAACGTAGTTCTTATTTTCCAAAACCTAATTACAATGGGCTTCAAACTTCTCGTTCTATTAATTTGCATCAGAGTCACGGTCTGGTCGATCGACCACTGGAACCGGTCGATCGACTAACCCTCGCTATACAGTAGCTTCTGTATGTTGTGCTCTGGTCGATCGACCATAGGAGGCAGTCGATCGACCACTATAGCTGGTAGTTGCATCTAATTCTTCATAAAATTGTCTTTCAGGCCTCGAAATGCGCACCAAGTTCGTTTCTTGAGTAAATACTTCACGTCAAATGCAATGCAAGGTACTCGGGGATGGATCCGGCTCGATTTCTACTCATTTCCGCATAAACCTGCAATATTACATAAAAATACGAAAGTAGACGAAATGGGGCAAATAATAGCATAAACTACAGAATTGAGCTCTGAAATGCGTGTAAAATGAGGTGTAAAACATCATATAAATGACACGCATCAAACTTCCCCAAACCAAACCCTTGCTTGTCCCCAAACAAGAACTAGACTCGATCCTAAAACCTAGTGGAACGAGTTCAATCTCAGAGCGAAATGCAAACTGAATAGCCTAAACCAATTTAATGCAACATCTAACAATCAATTAGCAATAAGAATCATGCAAACGAATTATGAAGTCGTTAAAAACTGTTGAACCGTCAGCTATAGAGACTTATCAAATCGGACTCTCACGGGTCGCTCATATCACTCAATAAATACAGGTGAGTATATGTAAAGATAGAAAGAATTCATTTTATAGTGACCCTCACCTAACTACGACCTATAAGAACATGCCTGCAATCTAATATGAAAATAATCTCTACAACCGTACATATGCATTCCAACCGAACAAATGACCATGACACATGCCGAGGTAAATATGGATATGTGAGGTAAGGGGTAAGAAGAGGCTAAGATAAATTTGGATAAAAACAGAGTTAAAAGCCAAGCTAGTAACTAAGGGAACCAAATTATAACAACATCCAACTTCTTGCTCAAGATTTCAATCGAATCGGTGCTAATTATCAAGCACAAATCTCACAATCTCCGATAAAATTGTAATTCCCCAAGTGATGATAATAAAGCATGGGAATAAAATCACCAACTGATCAAAACTTCAACCATGTGATTTTGAATTTTCCTTTTCTCGGCTTCGGTCGATCGACAAAGATGGCCAGTCGGTCGACCGCCCTCTACAGTACAACACTCATCTTCTTTTTCTTCTTTTTCGAATCATTTTTCTTCTCTTTTTTTTCATTTCAATTATTTTTTTTTTCTTTCTTTCTTTCTTTCCTTCCTTTTTCATCTTCCCAACATCATCTCAAAATTAGCATTAGCTACCAAAAACAAAGTAACAATCCCAAGAACATAAACTACTAGCTTGACAAGGGCAGGCTAAATGTAGGATGTAGTAACGGGACAAAAAGGCTATTTTTGGCAGTGTGGAATTTATGGGCAAAATGAATAAAGGGGTGACCTCTTCCACATGTGTCAACAAACCACAAACCGAATGCATACAGGTATTAAGCAGATCAAGTTCATATTTATGCAAATTTATGTAACAAGTCGTACAAGGAGTACTACTCACAATCCTAGATAAACTGGTCATAGATGTCACCAGTTATAAGCTCTAAACCTCAGAAATATAAGTAGTTTGCCAAAAATCTAAGTCAAGTTTCAAGTTCAGCAAGAATTTAACGAAAACTCGTAGACTATGCATATATGATTCTACTAATAACAAGTCAATTGAGCACGGCTTAGGCATAAACGGATGAAAATGCAATGTCATCATTAAACTACTATCGTTCTGACTCGACCTATATGCTAAAATAAACGTGCAATTTTTTTGAATTTTTGAAATTTTTTCTAATTTTTTTTTGAATTTTCTATATATATAAGGGAAAGTAAACAACAATGCAAGACAAAAATGTAACCGTGAATGCAAGCAGATGAAATGCGACGCAAAACCCTTCCCCAAACCAAATCACACAATGTCTCCATTGTGCAAAATTATGTAATGAAATAAAAGGAAAATGGGAATTTGCGTTAAATTAACTAAAGAAGACATGAAGTTAAACTCGGAAACTCACAAGACTTTAAGCGCAGCAAAAGGAAACCTCCCCAAACCAGCGTGAGCTAGGAGGTTTCAGTAGCCAACAGTGCTACCAATAAGTACCTGAAAAGAAGCAAAAGTACCACGCGTAAATCCAAGAAAACAATTTACGAAACGCAAAATTATGTTTAAAATAAAGAAACGGAAGAAAACAGAAATGAGTCGGAGAATAAAGTGGAGAAAAGACACCCTCAACTCCGCAAATCGACAAAACACAGCAGGGGAATGATCGAAAATAGGTACAGCAGCGCAGGGCGGTCTATCGACCACATCACTCAGTCGATCGACCAGAGTGAACAGGAACAGAAGCTCCTGGAAGTCGCAGCTCAGTCGATCGACCATAGGAGGCAGTCGATCGACTGGAAAACCTGCTATAAGTTATGATTTCTTCGAATTAGCTCAATAACTCGAGCTAATATGGTCCATAAACCTGTAAATGCACATAATAACGCGCCCAAAATTGCGCAAAACCCAAAGTAACTGCCTAAAGTATTTAAAATCCTAAACAAACTTATTAAAAATGCGAAGTCTCGCGCACACAAAAGCAATAAAAAGAAAGTTTAACGAAAGCAAATAAAATGTTTGTAAAGTCTTAACCAACTAATAGTTGATCAAGAACGGCCACGGAATGGCCCACTTGCTCGGCTTCTGGCTACAAGAAGCAGCCTCTACAGTGCTCACTTGATCGACTGGGTTATGTGGTCAATCACGTGTTTGTAAAGCATTTGATCAACGAATAGTTGATCAAGAACAGCCACGGAATGGCCCACTTGCTTGGCTTCTGGCTATGAGAAGTAGCCTCTACAGTGCTCATCTTCTCAGCTGCACTCTTCTCAACTCCAACATCCGCAAAACTCAACGGATCTACAACTTCAGCATCTCCCCAATCAATTACTTCATCTGACTCGTCAAAATCCAAATCGGACTCCGTCACTTTGACTGGCTCCTCATCAGGCTCCTCATCTGTGCCATAGCTAAGACATCCTAAACCGCCTCTTTGAACGATTGGCTCCTTCACAGCTGGAGCAACATGCGGCTCTTCCTTCCCCAAACCAGCTCCTGCAATATCAGAAACAGAAGAATCTTCCTCCAATTTGCTCCCAATCTGGAGCGGAGGTGTTACAGCAGAAACAGGCATAGAGGTAGGCATATCAGAAAGTACAAAATAAGATTTCTTTTCAAAAACCATATTACAAGTGACTGGCCACATAGGGTCTTTCTTCTTAGCTGTCTGGGCAAAGACAATGGAGTGTTTCCCTACCTTAAAAGTCAATGTCCCTGAGCCAACGTCTATAACTGCACCAGCAGTGTGCAGAAATGGTCTACCCAATATGATAGGAATGTGGGCGTCCTCGGACATATCTAGTACAACGAAGTCAACCGGGAAAAAGAACTTTCCTATTTGCACAGGAATGTCCTCTAAGACTCCTATAGGCTGGACCGCAGAACGACCAACCATCTTTACTGTCATGTTGGTAACTGCAAACCTAGTCAATTTTAACTTCCTAGCAAGACTCAAGGGCATTACACTAATACTGGCTCCTAGGTCACATAATGCCTTCTCAATAGAAAAGGTGCCAATACTATATGGGACTGAAAAGCTACCTGGGTCTTCTAGCCTATGAGGTGCAGTGTGGGTCAAATAAGAACATGACTCCTCGATTAGTGCGGCCAGTTGCACGATTTCTAGTGACTTCTTTTTTGACAAAAGTTGCTTCATAAATTTCATGTAAGCAGGCACTTGATTAACTAACTCAAGAAAAGGAACTTGTACGTTTAAGCTACGAATAACATTTTCAAATTTGTTAAACGATACCTGTTCCTTTGTCGGCACCAATCTCTCCGGATAGGAAGCTGAAAGAAGTAACTTAGCCCTCTCCTCTAAGTCTCTCATGCCGGCGTCGGTGGATTTAGGCTGAAAATCCACTACCTTCACCTTGTTGTAGCTTGACCCTTCTTCAGACCGTCTCAAGAATGAACCATTAATCGTCATCGGGTCATACTTTGGAACCGGGACTGACCCATCAGCATTTGGGTCTTGCCTCAATACTTTTGGAGTAGTCGTACCCCGAAACAAGTGGTCCCTTAAGTTATTTGGCATTGGAGGACGAAAAGACTCACCATCAGCAGCGTTGTCAGTCGATCGACCATATTGGTCAGTCGATCGACTGACTTCTACAGGAGCAGAAGCTGTTTTGTTATGCGAGTTAGTCGATCGACCGGGTATGTCAGTCGATCGATTGATATACCTGGTAGACGTCTTTTTCTTGCCACTGTTCGTCACTGCCTTCTTCTTGCTTGGTTCCGCCTCATCTTTTTCAGTAGCTTCCTCGACCATAGCGGGCCCATCAAGGGTAGACCCACTCCTCAAGGTGATGGCATTTAGGGTCTCCTTTTGATCCGTCTGCGACGGTAAATGCCTCGGAGCTCTTGTTGCACTCTTGCTAGCCAATTGAGCAATTTGGCTCTCCAACATTTTCATCCCGGTCTCTCTAGCTTGAGACTCATTCAGCAACAAATTTTTCAACTCGGCAAATTCGGAACCTTGGGACTGCTGCTGCTGCTGTGGAACATACGGAGGCTTTTGATATGGCTGCTGCTGCTTATGAGGAGGCACATAATTCTTCTGCTGCTGCTGCTGTGGAGGTGGAGTCCGATTTAGGACATTTTGGCTACTCCGCCTCAAGTTCGGATGGACATTCGGCTCAAAATAAGTGTTTGTCTGCCTATAATGTTGAAAAGCAGCACAAGACTCATAAGGAATGCTGCAGTTGTCTGAAACATGTCCTTCTCCTCCACATCTCTTGCAGCCGAATGGACCGTCTGAAATAGCATTCACATGATAGATCCCTCCTTTTGAAGCTCCTCCCAACTCGTACTTATCAAATCTCGCCGTAAGAGCCTCTAATGCAGCTACAGAAGGGGATTCAGCACTTCTCCTTTGATTTCCCCTGGAATTTCCATACACAGCTTTATGGGTGGCCAAATCATCAATAATTTTCCACCCCTTACTCTCTCCAACATTCTCCTGGAATCTACCATTAGCTGCCGCATCCAGGATAGCCCTCTGATCGTCATAAAGCCCATTATAAAATTGATTGCATAGGCTCCATTTCTAAAACCCATGGTGCGGAATAGTTCGCACCAACTACTTGAAACGGACCCACGCCTCATGAAAATTCTCATCAGGACCCTGTTTAAAGCTCGTGATCTGAGCTCTAATGGCATTTGTCTTCGAGGTAGAGAAATATTTCTTGTAGAATGCCAGAGCCAGCGACTTCCAATCGGTGATCCCGTTAGCAGCTCGATCCAGGTCTCGGTACCACTTCCTTGCAGCATCACGAAGAGAGAATATGAACATCGTCTCCTTCACCTGGTCCTGGGTCACACCGGTTGGTGGGGGTATGGAACAGCAATAATCAATGAATGTCTTTATATGTTTAACTGCATCTTCATTTGCAGGTCCCCCGAATTGGTTTCTCTCAACCAAGTTGATATAAGACGGTTTCGGCTCGAATTTTCTATCCGTCCCTGGTAATGCGAATTCCTTATAGAGATTCTCAGCTGTCGGCTCAGAGTGACTGGCTATACTCGCTTCTTCAGCCATGTCTGGAGATGTGACGGTCTCAGCTGAAGAAGTAGAAATAGGTGACGAAGGTGGATCCTCCTCAAAAAGCTCGTTCTCGTTGTAACTAGACAAAGTACTCGGCTCTTCCTCTGTCGGCAATACTCTAGATGATTGCCTCAACTCACGCAAAGTCTTCTCAATCTCAGGATTGAACGGTAGTAATTCACCTCCCTGTGACCTGCGCATAAGAAGAAACTACAAGTAGAATATGAGAATAGTTTAAGGAACAGATGTCCCTTAAACTAAGAGAAAGACTAAAAATAAAACAACTAATAATTTTAAACAATTGCCTCCCCGGCAACGGCGCCAAAATTTGATGTCTGTCGTTGTATGCACCAAAAATAATGATTATAATCTAAACTACTACTATAGCTAGTGGCAGTCAGGGTCGAACCACAAGGAGGCGACGCAATTAAAAGTTGTCTGATTTTAGTCCAAAAGTAACAGTGTGTGGGGGTTTGTTTGAGTTGATCTATAACTAAAGGCAATAAATGAAAAGTAAACTAAATAAACGGATGAAATCAAATGATAAAAGGGTGCTAAGATGGTCGGTTCACTATAGTTTCGGCGGCAGTATACTAGGTAGGTCTAAAACAAACACGTGAGACGGGAAAATAAGAAGTCCTCTCGGTCCTTTCTTAACAGGTAGCATCTTTCGATCTCGCTACATGTCCTTAATATCACTAATGCTAACTTTCGTCCTGAAAAGTGATTTAAAAGGCTAAATTAACTCATCTTTCGATCTCATTAATCTAGTCGTCTTAATTTGGTAGGCTATCTCCCTTCCCTATCTTTCGATCTTTATTGGGTCGGTCAAATCCTAGGCATTCAACTAGTCGCGTGCACTCGATTCGTCAAATATAGCAATTAAATTAATTAAAACGAAGCTAATCTCACGTGGCCAGTCGATCGACCAGGGAACCCAGTCGATCGGCCATGGCGCGATTTAGGTCATACTATTCTAATGCCGCCTACTTCTACAGATTCCCTACATCCTAGCACATGGTATTTAGCTACGCATGCTGGAAATAATAACAACAATAAACTTAACAATTAAAATATTCGAATTCATGATTAAATTAGCTAAATAAACGAGTAACATAAAACAATAATTGGCTTTGGGAAAACTATTCTAGCAATTTCTAATCTATGAACGAACAAAGTACGAAACTGAACTAAAGAACAGAAAAATACAGAATGGAAGTAAGGAGAATCGGAAAGCATGAACGAAAAGTAAATTATATTTGAATGAATATAAACTTGAATGCAAACCCTAATTATTTCCCTAAAGTTTTCTATGATAAAAATCTGATGATGGCTTCATAATGTCAGGTTACAGTATATATGAATATAACGTAACACTTATTCCTAAACCTAATATACAATGGGCTTTGGAATTCTCGTTCTATTTCTTTAATATGCGCGTCAGCTCGTATGATGGTCGATCGACCATGCAAGGCAGTCGATCGACAGGTCTGTGCTGAACAGTAGCTTCTGTAACTCGTGCGCTGGTCGATCGACCATAGGAGGCAGTCGATCAACCACTGTAGCTGGTAGTTTGCTTCTAATTCTTCATAAAATTATCTTTCAGGCCTCGAAATGCGCACCAAGTTCGTTCCTCGAATAAATACTTCACGTCAAATGCAATGCAAGGTACTCGGGGACGGATTTAACTTGAATTCCGCTGAATTCTTCACATTTCTGCAATAATGTACAAAAACACGAAAGTAGACGGAAATAGGCAAAATAGTAGCATAAACTACCTAATTGAGCTCTGGAATGCGTGTAAAATAGGGTGTAAAACATCATATGAATGACACGCATCAGTGCGGCCTCTTCGTGTGCTTCTGTCAAGGTTATGGTAGATGCGGGGTGGAAGTCGGTTAAGGAAGCTGCTATTGGATGGGTTGCGACTGCGGATGATGGAACTATTCTCTTTAGTAGAAGTACCAAAATCAAGGCACAATCGGCGATGCAAGCAGAAGCATTAGGTTTGAAGGATGTGTTGATTTGGACACGGGACCAAGGGATTCGACATTTAGACGTTTCTACGGATTGTCTCAAGCTGTTGCTCCAAATAACCGGAAGGGAGATGGTACACCATCTTACAAGAGGGATTCTAGATGATATGGGTGTGTTATATCCGTTGTTTCATTGTTTAAGTTTTACTTTTGTTCCTAGGTGTTTTAATAAGACCGCTCATGACCTTGCTAAGAAGGCCATGAGAGGGTCGTAGCTTGTGAACCTTTTTGTATCGCTGCCAAAAAAAAACAAAACAAAAGAAAAGAAATTGGTTGATGCTCTTTTGCTTCTTGTTGATGCAAGACAATGTAAGGAACTATATCCTACATATTTGATGTTTTACTATGATGCTTTATAAAAATAACCAAGTGTCATTTATCTTAGATTGTTTAAGATATGGTTTATATCTTGGTGTAGCAAGCTTGTTCCATTATTTCTGGATCAATTGGGTTAGTTTTTAGACTTATCACTCTAGTAATTTCCAACCTGTCCCAGTTCAACTCTTTGCCTCTTAAAAGTAAGATCACACATGTTTCAGACTTCGATCCAAAAATGGACAAACCTCTAGTATCCTTGTCTACCTCTTGCCTCTTGGGACTCTTCAAGTTTGTGATCTTACACAATTAAAATCGCCAAATTTAGACAAGGTTGTGAAAATGGCCTTCTTAGAGTTTGACAAACGATTCACATAGCGAACTTTTTATTCCCCACTAGTCCAAGTAACATACCATTTGATACTTGTCCAGCTTGTGACCGTTGTGCGAGTCTTATCAGTTTAGTGTTGATTCTATCTTATTGTGCGGAAGCGTGAATACCTCGTGTTGAGCCTCTGCTGCATCGGTGTCCAAAACCTATAATAGCACGATATTGTCCGCTTTGGGCCAAGCCTTCACGGATTTACTCTTGGGCTCCTTCCCAAAAGGCCTCGTACTATTATATTTTATTTTTTAGACACTTATAAAGATGAGCATTCATCTTTATTCTACCGATGTGGGACATGAGTTTGCACCCTAACAATCCTCCCCTCAAACCAATGACCATCATCTTGACTCGGACCTTGACCTCTATGGAGGACTCCGACACTCTACAGTCCCAACTCTAGACACCCGAAACATCACAAGTCTTGATAACCTCCCCTTAGTCGACACACCATGCTACCACGAGCCATGTATTGCACCACATATCACCGCCTGGTCAAGTAAGTGTCATCGCATGCTCCTGAACTAGCATGTCTTTGTGCCCTTCTTGAGAATTTACTACACATGCATATCGAACATCCTCTGCATCTAATATACCCTGGACCGGGTCCGTCACTTCAGAAGTCCTAGAGCACAAACAGTCTCTGGCATCCAACCTGGAAAGGACCCACCAGACCCGTGGTACCCAACCTGATAAGGGTCCACCTAATCAACAGTTCTAGTACACAAATAGTCTTTGTCCCCACAAGACCTATGACGCCTTTCATCCATTTAACCCCGAGCTAGGAGTTCCATGCCTTATAGTGTACAACTTCAAGTCTTGGACCTACCGATGCATCCTCGTGTCTAGCCCAAGTCGACCCTTGGGCTCTGATACCACTTGTTGTGCGGAAGCCTGAATACCTCGTGTTGGGCCTCTGCTGCATCGGTGTCCACAACCCATAATAGTACGATATTGTCCGCTTTGGGCCAAGCCCTCACGGATTTACTCTTGGGCTCCTTCCCAAAAGGTTTTCTACTATTATATTTTGTAGACACTTATAAAGATGAGCTTTCATCTTTATTCTACCGATGTGGGACATGGGTTTGCACCCTAACAATCAAGTTGTAACGGAGACGTCCTGTTACCCAAACAGTTAATTGATAAGGCGATAAGAACAATAAATAACGAATGTAAATAAAGTTGACACAAAGATTTACGTGGTTCACCAGTAAAATAACTGGCTACGTCCACCCTGCGAGGAGATCAAATTTCACTATAGTGGAGAAAATAGTACAGCAGTAGACCGGTACACACACGCTCAATATAAGCCAAAAGTATACCCTATTCTACCAACAAATATAGTAGTCTCAAATGAACAAAAGAGACTACCCCAATAAGACGAAGGACAAATAATCTTGAGGCCTACCAAGATCTGAACAAACTCCTCCGATCTTCAAAGACAGATGAACACCAATAATAGAGCCCGGAACAAACTGAGTTTTCTTCTTTAGAAGGAACCTCACAAATCGACCCTCTTTATTGTGCTCTCAAATCTCTCTCTTAATTAACCATGAATAAAACTTAGGTCTTTATATAATTTTATTCCACTCAAGATAAAATATCTAGACTAATAAGAAATACGACTCAATTAGGAAATATGATAATAATTTCCTAAAACTAGTTAACAAGGGCAAGCCCACGTAATTAATAAGGTAGGAATCTAAAACTAAAGTCCTAATAAAGTCAACGCGCAAAGACAAATAAACCAAAAGCAACTTATACGTGAAACACCATGAAACAATACGCTATAATCAGCTATGCCTATGACCCGCGTAGAAATCATGCGTGTCTCATATGAAGCTTGCCAGCCACCATTCTTCGCCTTTGCTTCCACTCGTCTTTCTTGCCTTTTTGTCTTCGACACAAATTCAAGGTATAAAATTTCTAACAAATCTCCACCTTGACTTGAATTACCCAAAAACGAACCCAACCAGGAAGAACGAAAAAAAACAAAGCAGCTTTAACAGAGTCGATCCCCAAGTCACTACCTGTCCCGATAGTCTCCACTTTGACTTGAACACAACTCACAAAATATACAAATGAACCAAGTGTGCAATAAATGTGACCAATATACGAAGTACCCAATGTAGTAAGCTGAAAACTACAAGTTGTACTAAGTACATAACATATCTTATACCAATAGGAAGGCCAAACGTATTAAACTCTGAAGGAGAACAAAAGCTACCAAACGCCAACACCAATATATGAGATACCAAATGTTACTAATGATGGAACGGTGTACAAAAACAACACACACA
Organism: Silene latifolia; assembly: GCF_048544455.1. Lineage (NCBI taxonomy): Eukaryota > Viridiplantae > Streptophyta > Magnoliopsida > Caryophyllales > Caryophyllaceae > Silene > Silene latifolia. The sequence goes on along the minus strand of NC_133537.1, from coordinate 88,426,580 downwards.
AGACTCCAAACAAAAATCTCCTCCAAACTACATGGCCAAATGTACCGTCGTACCAAACTGTCCCAAAAAGAACACAAACGCCACGAACAAATGTCTCACTTGAGTATACTAGGTGTCATGACCATCACAGATATGCCTACACCAAGGCAACAAAACTCAAGTCGAAACCAAACAAAACAAACATTCTAGCGAGCACAAAATTACCTCCATCAAAGGTACAAATTGTTAGACTAGCAAATCCAACCAAAAAGCTCCAAAGAATAAACTCCCGTCGATGTTTAAAATGACCCCTTAAGAGGTCCCAAACGGCTCTCTTTCAAGAGCCACAAACGGCTCCACCTGGAGCCCAAACCGCCCCACCTCTTGGGGCGTAGACCACCTCATTGAGGCGAAGTGACAAAAGTAGATAGCTTGTCTAGAGAACCTTGTAGCTTGACCTGTACCGGAATAGACTCCACCTTACTGTAAACACTACCATTCTCACTAGAGCTATCCAAACCGGAATTATCCAGAATATCACCAAGTGACCGAAGTGGCCCAAACTGGATGTGCTTCAAAGTATCGTTCACATATTCAAATTGCATATGCCCCAACTTAGACTCGAGAGAGACAGAAGAACGATTACCTGATGCTCCAACAGTCAGCACAGTGCCTTGAAGGACATAAATAGTTCTTTCCTTAACACCCCTCCAAGTAACAGAAAACCTGATACGTGCAATTTATATAGACTTTTTAGCCTCTAATTGCACGCATTTCTATTCCCTTTACATTGCTTTGTATTGCTAAATGCCCCGAATTAGCTACTTTGGTTTGTTTTGTCTTAATTGTAGAAATGGACCTAAAAGTAGTGGAATCGTGCCTTATTCGCCCCACTTTGCATGCATTATAAGGAGACGGAGATTAATAGCAGAAGTCGTACCTCGGGAAGTGTGAAGAGAGGTCCTGGGAAGGCTAACCAGACGAGTTTGATCCTACTCTCAGTGGGAAGTGCTCGATCGAGAGTTTTGGATGGTCGATCAAGTAGTTTCGCAGATGCAGGAGTTCGATCGAGTGGTTCCTGAACTCGATCGAAGATGGTTATTATGGGAGTGTTCAATCGAGAGCTACTTTTGCTCGATCGAATGGTTTTGCTGGAGAAGTACTCGATCGAGGGGAATAAAATGCCTCGATCGAGTGATTAGCTAGATTACACGGGTTAACTAATCCGTGTTTAGGTTTACTTTTGTTAATTTTTATTTCCCTATATAAGGAAGTCGAGATTAGGTCATAAACAACTCTACACACTCTTAATTACTCTTAATCTCTGGAACTTTGCTCTTAATCACTGCTACTTGTTATTTACGCCGGATTTGCTTTATTGTAATCTTTCTCTTCCTTTTAATCTTAATCCAATACTTTGTTTCTCTTAATCCTTGTTCTATTATTCTTTTGTTATCGATTTCTTTAGTTTATGCTTAATCTTAATCTATCTACTATGTCTACCCTTAGCATCTTTATGTTTATTGTTGTTGATTGCATCGATAGCATGAGTAGCTAATCTCCCTATGTTAGGATTAGGGGAGCCATGGTATTAAAGTGACGATGTTGTGAATAGGCTAGATGATTTATTTGTGAGAATCTGTGACCATAGCAATATAACTGTAACATGTTTAGTTGAGTGCACGCTTCTAAATAACTTTAATCTGGTTAATTTCGTTCCTGGATTGGAAGATTGGAATGAACCGACCTGTTATGAACAGTAGACTACCTAATGAGGACGGAAGTTAAGTTAGTAGTAATCTAGGGTGGACAGCGGACCGGAAGGACCTTTCCCTTGCCCTTCTCACAGTAGATTGTCTAGACTATTTATAATTGAGTTAGTAAACTGCCATGGCAAACCGAAATCCTGGCATATCTATTCCTATCTGATCACATATCTTTTATTTTCTCGTTTTATTGCTCTTGTCTCTTTTTTTCTTGCCTTTTATCTTCAGTAGTTTAGAAAACAAATTAAAACCCCCCAATTGTGACTAGATAGACGGATTTACAGTTAGATATCTTGCCTCCCTGTGGATATCGACCCTACTTATCGCTAGCTTCTGTTAGTTATACTTAGGTATTTATTTTTGGTACATAACGATCGTATCAAATTTTGGCGCTGTTGTCGGGGAGCCGATAGCCTATTTGTCTGTTCTTTGTTTCATTTATCTCTCGTGGTCTCAGAGAATTTTTATTCCTTGAGACAGTTCTTACTTATTTTCTCCAGTGCTGTTTATGCCCAGGTTTAACATGTCAGAGTTAGTTCCAGCTGATCCTGAGCCAGAAAGGACCTTTCGCATTAGACAAAGACTGCAGAGAAAGATTCAAAAGGAAGCCTTGAGTGCTTTTGAACCAGAGCTAGAACATTTTCTATTTGCAGAAGACCCGTCTTGTGAAGAAGACAAATCTATTTCTGCCGTGAATCCAGTGAAAATGCCTAATATCGCGAGTCACTCAGAGCCCACAGCTGCCTCAATCCCTAAAGGTTTCAAGCTTGCGACCGAGGATGGCAATACTTTTGACATCCGACCGTCCTACATCAACCTGGTCGAATGGAACCTGTTCTGAGGTGTGGCGGGTGAAGATCCGCGTAAACATATGGAAGTTTTCACTGACTATTGCTCTACCATTCCCGCTACTAAGGGAGTGACCCAGGACAAGATTAAGGAGGTCCTGTTTCCTTTCTCTTTGAAAGATGGAGCACGTGAATGGCTCACAGATCTTGACAGAACCGCGGCTGGGATCACTAACTGGGAGACCCTGGCCCTTGCTTTCTATAAAAGGTATTTTCCTCCACAACAAACTAATCAGCTGAGAGGAAAAATTACAAGTTTCAAGCAAGCACCAGATGAGAACTTCTATGAAGCTTGGTGCCGGTTTAAGAAGTTGGTGCGGTCTCTTCCTCACCATGGTTTTGATCAGTGGTTCTTATGCAACCAATTCTATAATGGGTTGTATGATGAACATTGTGCTATCTTGGACGCCTCATCCAATGGGCAATTTCAGAAGAACAATGATGATGACAAGGGATGGAGTATATTAGAGGAGATGGCTACCCATTGTGCTGAGTATGGGAACCCGAGAGATGGCATTCAGACAGTTAATTCTGTTGATAATTCAGTTGTGGCTCAACTTAAAGCCATGAATGCCCGTTTCGATAGGTTGGAATTGCAGAATGCTGGTGATCAACAGACGGTTCTTTTGTTGAATAGACAAGAAACCATTTCATATGAGAGGTGTGGGAGTAATGACGGTCACACTGCTGTTGACTGTCTAACTGAGAAGGAGCAAGTCCTTGCCTTTCAGTAATATAGGCAAGGAGGTTCTTATTATAACAATCAGAGTGGAGTCCATCCCAATTTGAGATGGACTAGTCAGAATATGTTGAATCCTACCTCTCCTCTTCCGCAGCAGCAACAAGCTTACATTCCTCCTCACAAAGCTCAACAAGGCTTTCAAAAGCCTTCATCCTTTCCACTGCCGCAACAAGGTGCTTCCTCAAGTGGTGTTAGTGAGATGACCAAGTTGAAGTCAATGATCCAATCATAGACTACACAATTGCAGAAGAGTGACCAACAGAAAGATGCGTCGATAAAGTCACTTGAGTCTCAAATTGCTCAACTCGCGGCTAACCAATCTTCAAGGAAGCCGGGTCATTTACCGTCTCAACCCGATAAGAATGAACATGAGACGATTAATCTGATAAATTTGCGAAGCGGTCTTTCCTAGGAAGGACCCAAAATATCAACTGATAAGGACATGTCTGACCCGGAGAATACTGTTGTAGGCCATGAACAGTCGTCATTCGACGAAACCATGCTGAATCCGAGGAAAATACTCGATCGACTTATTTCTCGTGGTCGATCAATTAGAATTGCTCAGAATACTCCTCGATCGAGTAAAACAGTTGGTGGATCGAGTAAAGCTGTTAATCAAGAGTTCGATCGAGAAGAGGAAACGCCTCGATCGAATGAATTTGCTGAGAAAAATGCTCGATCGAGTGAAAACTTATCTCGATCGAGTGATGTTGATAAAGAGGATTTCGATCGAGTTGCTGATAATGCTCGATCGACTGATATTGTTGCTGAAAGACCTCGATCGAGAGGCAAAAGGGATCGATCGAGCAGAAATATTGATGAACCTGTCGAGACATTGGCGGAAAGAAATAAAGGGTTAGAAATTCCTATCACGGTTCCCTTTCCAAGGCGATTGCAGAATAATAAGGCCAACCAACAGTTCGGAAAATTTGCTGAAATCCTGAAGAGCCTTCATGTCAACGTTCCTTTCGCCAAACTGCTTACCCAAGTACCCTCTTACATGAAGTTCATGAAAGAAAATTTATCGCGTAAGAGACATATAAGTGACCATAAAACGGTAGCTTTGACTGAAGTAGGGTCCGCCTTAGTTCAGAATAAGACACCACCCAAACAATCAGACCCGGGTAGCTTTTCAATTCCATGTCATATAGGGACCCACTTAAATGATAACGCACTATGTAACTAAGGAGCTAGCGTGAGTGTCTTACCTCTGTCTCTCGCTAAGAGACTGGGTTTGACCAAATTTAATTGTACCAATATGACCGTTCAGATGACCGACCGTAGTATATCATAGCCACTAGGTGTCTTAGAGGACATACCTGTGAAAATCGGGAGATTCTTTATTCGCGTTGACTTTGTGGTCTTAGACATACCCGAAGACTCTTATACCCCTATTATTTTAGGGCGACCATTCTTATTTACTGCACGCGCGGTAATTGATGTCGGGGGGAAGACCCTTACCTTCCAGGTAGGTGATGAGGAGCTGACATTTCATCAGTCCAAGGCTCATAGGGCCCATATGCAAGTTCAACCTTACAATGCCCTACCCTCTATTTACCCGAACACAAACACTCCAGCTGAAAATATTGAATATTGTGCTGCTATAGTGACACCTCTGCCTCAGACTGAGAGCAAAAAGTAGGACCATTATGTTGTTTTCCTTACTGTACAGACAGAGTGGATAATGGAGATGCTGTCGGTCAGGGTACAATGAAGGTCAAATTAAGTGATGGGAATACCGCCAATGCAGATAGGAATGCAAAAGGAAAGAAGAAAGTGAAGGCGTATGTGGACGCAAACTATTCTCCTTCCATCAGCTCGAGTACAAGCTCATAGCGATCAAAGAGGACGGTCCGCGATGCTGAAGGGACCTCCTCCAGTCAGAAGCCCTCTTTTGGGCTGCTACAGTGTTTTGGAAGATGAGCGGGGAATGCCCCGTTGTAACATTTTGTAATTTTGAATTTCCGTTAGACATTTTAATTGCATTTTAGGCTGTTAGACTATAGCGTAGCTATTTTTAGCGTAAAACCGAATATAGACTGCGTATTTTTGTGATTTGGTATTTGCGGGAAGTATTTCTATATGTTTTTATGCAGGTTTGGGGAAGATTTATCGCATTGGGATGCGTGCCCAGGAAAATTGTTCGATCGAGAAGTCCAAAGCTCTCTATCAAATTGCCAAAAGGAGGAGATCTCGATCGAGGAGATATTTACTCGATTGAGTAGAATGCAAGAGGGAGCTCTCGATCGAGTGGTTTCAAATCACTCGATCGAGTGAATAAGCTTTATAACACGCAGGAAGTCTTTCTTTCTCTCTTTTTTTTCATTCTAACTCTTCTTTCTCTTTGTTCTTGCGATAAAACACTCGAAAAATCCCCAATCCTCAATTTTCTTCTTCTCTTTGCCAAATTCAACACCCACCTATTGTTCCTTATGCTATTTTCGACATTTGCCCTCTGTTTTTCCCTTTAAACTCGCGTTTGTTGCTGCTTAATTTGGGAATTAGGGTTTGCTTGAGTCGGATTCAAAATCCGATTATTACTTGCCTTTTTGTCGATTAATTTGCATTCTCTTGTGGGTTGTCAATCAAGTAAGTATTCCCATATATTTCTTGTTAATTTATTGCTTGTTTTCGACCTAATTTAGGGCATAGGGGTTCGAAATTTTCGAAAATTCGTGATAATTAGGGGAAATCGTGTTGTCTTTGATTACTTGATTAATTTGAGGACTTATTTGATTGATTAGGATGGATAGTAACACAATGCCCTCAACTAGTTCTACTGTCACCCCATCCCTGTCTGAGACGGTGGTCCCTGCTGCTGCCACCGTCGTTTCTGCTAGTATTACCGCTGCCACTATTGTTTCCACTGCTGGTACTGTTTCTTCTTCGTTGACGACCCCTGCTGCGTCGTCACCCGCTGTCACAGCTGCTTACAGATCTGCCCTAATGCCCCGCCCAGTTCCTGGACTGGCTTCTTCTTCGGGGGCTGCTGGGCGTGGACGGGGTCGAGGATGAGGCACTCCTGCTGCTGGACGTGCCACTGCCACGTTCCGTGCCGATGACTCCTTGGACCCGCATCCTGCCTATCCGGAGGTACGTTTCGTTAACTCGATTCATCGTACTCGTTTTTATAACTTAGAGCACTGTGACATTACCTCTACGAAATTCTTGTGCCGGACTACCCTTGAGAAACTGGTGATTTACGAGCCTGTTGCTGAATTGTTAAACAGGACGGGGATGGCTGGGTTGACCACCATGAGTGCATTGACCTATACGGAGCTGACCCTTGAGTTTTTCAGCTTCTTTACTTTTTCAGCTGCCGCCTACGCCATAGACCCGGAGAGCTCTTGTGTCTCCTTTCGGTTGTTTAACCAAACTACTACCTGGACCTTAGCTGAGTTTGATAGTAGGTTAGGTTTGTCTTCCCACGGTGAGTCGGACCTTCCTAGGAAGGTCCTACTGTTGGAGCTGTGTCCTCCAGTTAGTGCGGATAACGTCATTGCACATACACTAGTACGGACAAGTGGGAGCTTGTTGGGGCTGGTGTCCTTTACAGTTAGTGCAAGGACTTATAAATCTCTAAAAGGATCAAAGGGTATACTTTTATATTATAATCAGTTGGTCCACGTTTATCAATAACGGTTGGCTTGCTAGATAAGTTTGACGTTATTGTCATACAGATGGCGGTGATCAACTGGTCCCTAAAACTCACACCTATAGGATACGTTTGAGAGATGTGACGGTATGAAAATACAGTCATGTAGATGCCAAAATTGACTAAGCAGTTAGTCCGAGTCATTTGACTAGTAATTAGTCAAAATGCGATGTTGAGATATTTTATTCAATACGGATTAAATAAAATGGGCTAAGGCGAATTAAATAAGCATTAATTAAGTAAATTAAATATAAACGATTATATTTAATTAATGTATATTGAATTAATTATACAATATTGTCTTTGTCGGACATGTATTAATATTTCAACTAACCCGAGTTATTAGTTGATGTTTTAATAACCGATAACCGATGACGATTTATAATAAAACCGCGTCATATACATTTAGCATTTTACGAGCCGGACCACAAGTTAAAATTAAGAGGAAGTGGAAGCCCACTTCCCCATGTATGGTTTCAGGTCGGCCGAATGAAAGAAACAAAAAGGAGAGCTTCTCCTCTTTGTAACCTAATCATTCATTTGCAAAACTTTTAGGGTTTTGAAGAGTCCTTTCCTCTGAAAAACCTAGATCTCACATCTAAGAAAAACTCACACAAATTCTCTCAATATTGCAACGCAATTAGAGAATTCACTTCTAGCACAAGGGCATAATCTCAGACGGTCTTGGGTGTTTCGATTAGGAGGAAATCTCTGTTGATTTCTGATCTTAGGCCAAATTCTCAAGGACCCGAGGTTGTTTCTTTATTCCTTATCGTTTCTATTGTTATTTCGTTTATGACTATAATTTGCATATTAAATTTACGTTATAGTCCTATAATTTAAGGGTATTATACGGATATTACCCCACAAGTGGTATCAGAGCGAGGCCACGTAAATTTTCTATGGGATTTTCATCAAACGAATTTTGAATCGATGTTTTTTTTGCTTAAAAATTCGTGCGGCAGCATTTTTTTTCCTCGGCAGATTTTTTGATGTTGCGTTTTTTCCTGTCTTGGGAACCATGTCAAGTTTACACGGTGATGGTTGTTGTTTGTCTTGTTTTCGATTTGATCTTTGCATATTTTTTTGTAATCGATATTCATTGCAATATGTTAAAGATCTATCAAATTTTTGCATAAAAAAACCGTGCGGCTGATCTGTTTTTTACACGGCTGCCTCAATTTTTGTGCCTTGAAAACCGTGACCTGTTTTACACGGCTGCAATTTTTTTATTTTCTCGTCTGTTTCTGTTGTAAACAGTCGGCTGATCTGTTCAGTCGATCGAGAACTGCAGTGTCTCGATCGATTGGTTTTGTTTTCGATTTGATTTTGCATATTGTTTTGTTATAAACGATCTTTGTTGCAACATGTTAAAGTTTAGACAATTGTGGATTTAATTCTATACGGATTAGTTTAAATTGCAATTGGTTTTTGTCAAATCGACTTTGTTTTGGTTTTGGCCGAGCTTAAAAATTTTTGAGCCGCTGAAATTTTTTTTTTTCTCTTTTGCTCTCGGCAAACAGCTGCTAAATATAAAAAAAAATAAAAAAATATTTTTTTTTTGTTTTTATTTTTCGGCCATGATATGCATACAATACGGATTTTATGCACTCGCTTGATAGTGAAACGGTTCACTCACGTACCATTTAGTTATTTTAAAACGATTTAAAGTAACGGATTATCACGGATTAAAATTAACTTGACTAAAGCGGTTTTGTCACATAATTTTAATCATATAAGGTGGTTTGGATAAATTTAACATAATTACGGTATTATGTCACGAATAAATTTAATTTAGTTGATGCATTTTATTTATCGTTATTTTGATTGTTTTGAATGCTTTTAATTACGTATTTATTTAATTTTACAATCGGTTGTAACTTAGTGTGGCCTTAGTAGAACGTGTTACCGTAATGATGGAACACGGTCTTGGTTGTATTTTGAGATCTCGCATCTCCATTTTGTTTTTCTTTTATAATTACTGTTTTTATTTAGAATGTAAATAGGTTTATATTTTGTAAATTTTAATTGTAATTTTGAGAAGACCAAAGATGGAGATCGGATGCTCACTCCCGCTACATGGACAAAGATGGAACATCAAGACAAGCTTCTTGGGTCCAACGGTGGATTCCAAAGTTGTATTTTGTTCTTTTTACTAGGATAGGCCACACTAGGAATTTTTATTTACGTTTTGCATTCTTTCTTTTTTTATCGTAACGATAGATTGCATCATATTCCGCCTAAAAACCAAACCACCTAATAATTGCATGAAAACTGACTCATATAGAGGTCACGCGTTAGTTTTCTATGACATTCTCATGTCACACGATCATTTTAAGCCATCATCTAAATTAATTCATTCACGCAGTTGCTAGTTATTCGTTCACTTAAAATGAATTTAAACTTAGTTGATGGGATCTTCCTCGTATAAACCAAAATTGAGAATGGTCTTTATAGGTCAAACTCCAATGAGTCCCTTCTTCGTCGGTAGGCATAATATGACCCCTTCTACGTCGGGTAAGTTGGAACCGATTGACCTATTTTATCTCAACGCTATGGTCACTCGTACGATCCTGTGATCATGGTGGACTATAGATAGGATTTACGGAAATCTATCGACCAAGAGTTCTTACGGAAGAATTAGCTAAACAGTTAGCTTATCAATTTACGGAAATTGAGTCTTGGGATCACTTGTATTATTCTTGAGGGAGATCAATTATGCAAGTGCAATGAGTCTACACGTTAAAATGAATTTTTAAATAGACTTAAATCACCTCGATGAGTTGCTTATTTCGTTTTTGTTTTCTTTCTTTTTCAGTGTAGATCACGAACATTTAAACTGCTAATAACGAAATGGTTGGTCCTACTAACGACCCAATGCCAAGTGCCACATTGGACCGTGAGTCCTGGCTTCGGATCTTCATGAATCAGATGAATCGGTCTACTCGATCAAGAATGATGGATCAAACTTCGCGGACCGGGAGGCGGCATTACGGAATGCTTGCCGCTGGCGACGGAAGCTCAAATATCTAATAGAGCCCATCCCGCCAAACCCAGGTCCCACGGCTAGAGCTAACGAGATCGCCAAGTTTAACGATTTCTGTATGGAAGCGGGTGCGATTAAAAACGTACTCATTTTTGCAATGGAACCCAATTTGCAGAAACGCTTCATAGCCCAAGGTGCAAACAAGATTTTCACCACGCTCACTAAGGAATTCTCGAAAGCACCGAGAATCGTGACCTATGAGCATACCACTCGCTTCTTTGATGCGAGACTCCAGAAGGGCCAACCGGTTAGCCCACACATTCTCAGCATGATTGAGAATGTCGAGAAGCTAGAGGCGCTTGATTGTAAAATCAGCGAGAACATTGTGATTGACCGCATGCTTTATTCACTCCACGATGGTTTTGCGCTCTTTAGAGCGAATTACTATATGAATGATTTGAAGAAAAGTCCCCATGAATCGCACTCCCTTCTCGTACATGCACGAGAAGGACATGAAGTTCAATGGGAGCATGAAACAAGATGTTCTCGTTGTGACAAACAAGGGCAAGGGTAAGGGCAAAGGTCAAGCGGACCTAGCGGTAGGCAAACCGGTTCAAGAAGTCGTGGTCGTGGTAAGAGTGGGCCTGGTGAGGCAAGTAACTCATCAGGCACGACAAAGAGCAAAACCGATAACATGGAATGCCATCATTGCCACAAGACTGGGCATTGGAGGCGTACATGTCCTGTTTACCATGAGGACATAAAAGCAGGTCGCGTTAAACCTGTTGGTATGTCTTCATCCCTTCCTACTTTTATTCATATGATTGAGATTAACCACGTAAGTTACGGAACTTGGGTACTAGATACTGGTTGTGGTTCTCATCTGTGTAATCATGTGCAGGGGCTCCGGAACATCGAACCCCTCGTAAAGGGTGAGGTGGACCTGCGTATCGGGAATGGAGCACGATTGGCTGCCATCTAGAGGGGAACACACGTGATCCGGCTTTCTAGCGGATTTGAGTTATTTTTATATAACTGCTATTATGTACCCAGTCTTTCTAAAACATTATTTCAGTTTCTGCACTTGACAAACTTGGTTTTTCATTTGTAATAAAGAATAATAATTGCATTTTCTCATTACACGATATGATTTTTGGCAAGGCAGTCTCCATGAATGGAATTTATGTTTTAGATCAGACCACCGAAATATTACACGTAATGAATAAGAAGTTAAAGGTTGGTGACAAAGATCAAACGTATCTATGGCACTGCCGTATGGGACACATTAATGAGAAACGCGTTAAACAGCTCATACAGAATGGAGCTATCTCGGCCTTTGATTTTTAATCATTTGGCACGTGTGAATCATGTCTCATCGGTAAGATGACTCGGATTTCCTTCAAAGGTGTTGGAATGCGCGCTGCTGACCTATTAGGACTTATACACACGGATGTATGTGGACCTATGTCAATCACCGCACGAGAAGGCTATAGGTATTTCATCACTTTCACGGACGATTTAAGTAGATATGGCTATGTCTACTTAATGAAGCATAAAAGTGAGTCCTTTGAGAAATTCAAAGAATACCAGAATCGGGTACAGAACCAACTGGGTAGAAAGATTAAAACACTACGTTCAGATCGTGGTGGCGAGTATCTTTCTCACGAGTTTGATCAACACCTTAAAGACTGTGGGATTGCCTTACAGTTAACTCCACCTGGAACACCTCAGTTGAATGGTGTGTCCGAACGGAGAAATCGAACTCTACTTGATATGGTTCGATCCATGATGAGTCACACCGTGTTACCTGATTCATTATAGGGTTATGCTCTTCTGTCAGCTGCTCTAATACTTAACCGAAATCCGTCTAAAGCTGTTGACAAGACTCCATATGAACTATGGAAGGGAACGGTCCCTGACTTGTCCTTTATACGGGTTTGGGGCTGCGAGGCTTATGTCAAGTGGTGACACGAGGATAAGCTCGGCCCGCGATCGGTCAAGACATACTTTATAGGTTATCCTAAAGGAACACTTGGTCATTACTTCTATTCGCCAACCGAACAACGTGTATTTGTTGCGGCTAGTGCGACATTCTTAGAGAAGGAGTTTCTCGAGAATGCAAAGAGTGATAGAACCTTCGACCTGTCGGAGATTCCAGAACCAAATCCCGAGCAACCATTGGAGGAACCAGTTCCTTCAATCCCTACTTTCATGTTAATATTCTGGGGAACCTAGGAGGTCGGGTAGAGTCTCTATTCCTCCGGACAGATACATTGGTATGGTCGAGGAACATGACATAGATGACATCCTACTCTTAACGAGTAGTGAACCCGCAACCTATAAAGGTGCCATGACTAGTTCCGACTCAAAGCTTTGACTTGAGGCCATGAAATCCGAGGTGGACTCCATTTATGGACTTAAGCAAGCTTCCAGGAGTTGGAATCATCGCTTCGACCAAGTGATAAAAGAAAATGGATATACTTGATCGGTCGAGGAACCATGTCTATATATCAAGTCGAGTGGGAGCAAGATTGTCTTCCTAATATTGTATGTCGATGACATACTCCTGATTGGAAATGACATACCTCTCTTAACTTCGGTGAAAGTATGGTTGAAAAACCACTTCCAGATGAAAGATCTGGGTGAGGCACAAAGAATTTTGGGCATCCGTATCTATCGAGATAGATCACGACGGATGTTATCTCTCAGTCAGGAGTCTTACATAGACAAAATCCTAGAGAGATTCAGCATGACTAACTCCAAAAAGGGGTTTCTTCCTATGGCTCCAGGGGTGCATTTGAGCAAGTCTCAGGCACTAGAGACACCGGAAGAGAAAGAGCGCATGACACGGATTCCTTATGCCTCGGCTATAGGATCAATCATGTATGCCATGATATGCACACGTCCGAACGTGACATATGCATTGAGTATGACAAGTCGATTCCAACAGCATCCAGGTGAATCACATTGGATGGCTGTCAAGAACATTCTTAAGTACCTACGGAGGACTAAAGATTGGGCATTGACTTATGGATCGAGATGACTCGAAATCTCAGTCTGGATTCGTTTTACTCTTAATGGCGCTACGAGTCACCGGAAGAGTTCCAAACAAAGTGTTACAAACAGATTCTACGACTGAGTCCGAGTACTATGTCGCGTCTAGACATGTACAACGGAAAGCTCATCTAATCCGAGATTACGTGGAGCAAAAGGAAGTAGTGATAGAAAAGATTGCTACACATGATAATATAGCAGATCCTCTCACTAAACCATTACGACAAGATAAGCATGAAGGGCATGTTAATTCCATGGGAATTAAACGTGTTCCTGAGTTGTAGTACTCTTTTATGGATTAGATTCATTTTCTTGTGTACTCTATACGACATCATCGTTTTGATATTTATATATATTATGTTTTTCATGTGGAATTGTACGACAATTTTGAACACCACAAAGTGAACTGAACAAACATTATATTTTTAGTCCTTAATTGCCCACATGAGCTGATAACTCTGGCAATTATTTTGTGACGTTGGTTGATGGTGGGTTCAACGAGCCATAAGTCAAACAGTTGACGACCAATCACAGAGGCGATTTATACGGATATCTCGTAGGACACAATTGTGACATCGACGTGGAGTCCTAAATGTTTTATAACATTCGGTGCCCGGTCGTGGATAGGACCTCCATGGTGATCCTAAGAGTCGATTCTTTTGACTATCGACTGTCTCTTGAGACTAAGGCAGATTTTGGGTGACTTTGGTTTCTTTCTCACGGTCATCCGTAACAGGGGGCCAAGTAGATTTTTTCTGGGTCATTTCATGTTGTGCTTAGATCGGAAGGAGTCGAGTTGAAGGAAATATTCAGCCTTTATCGGTACTCGATATTTCTCGGGGCCACTCGAGGAGTCAGAATCGAAATGCATGGCCATGCTCGAATACGAATTCGTTTTATCAGTTGAGTTACTCTCTAGTCGGGGAAACCACTCTAGATACAGATCGATTGTAAAATACGACCTTTGCGGATCCGGATCTGCAAATTGTTTTACATTGAGTGGGAGAAATTTTAAATGAATATGAGAATCGGTTATCGCACATACACTTGTACGGACAAGTGGGAGTTTGTTGAGCCGTGTCCTCCGGTTAGTGCGGATAACGTCATTGCACATACACTTGTACGGACAAGTGGGAGCTTGTTAGGGCTGGTGTCTTTTACAGTTAGTGCAAGGACTTATAAATCTCTAAAAGGATCAAAGGGTATACTTTTATATTATAATCAGTTGGTCCACGTTTATCAATAACGGTTGGCTTGCTAGATAAGTTTGACGTTATTGTCATACAGATGGCGGTGATCAACTGGTCCCTAAAAGTCACACCTATAGGATACGTTTGAGAGATGTGACGGTATGAAAATACAGTCATGTAGATGCCAAAATTGACTAAGCAGTTAGTCCGAGTCATTTGACTAGTAATTAGTCAAAATGCGATGTTGAGATATTTTATTCAATACGGATTAAATAAAATGGGCTAAGGCGAATTAAATGATTAATTCGTAAATTAAATATAAACGATTATATTTAATTAATGTATATTGAATTAATTATACAATATTGTCTTTGTCGGACATGTATTAATATTTCAACTAACCCGAGTTATTAGTTGATGTTTTAATAACCGATAACCGATGACGATTTATAATAAAACCGCGTCATATACATTTAGCATTTTACGAGCCGGACCACAAGTTAAAATTAAGAGGAAGTGGAAGCCCACTTCCCCATGTATGGTTTCGGTGGCGAATGAAAGAAACAAAAAGGAGAGCTTCTCCTCTTTGTAACCTAATCATTCATTTGCAAAAATTTTAGGGTTTTGAAGAGTCCTTTCCTCTGAAAAACCTAGATCTCACATCTAAGAAAAACTCACACAAATTCTCTCAATATTGCAAGGCAATTAGAGAATTCACTTCTAGCACAAGGGCATAATCTCAGACGGTCTTGGGTGTTTCGATTAGGAGGAAATCTCTGTTGATTTCTGATCTTAGGCCAAATTCTCAAGGACCCGAGGTTGTTTCTTTATTCCTTATCGTTTCTATTGTTATTTCGTTTATGACTATAATTTGCATATTAAATTTACGTTATAGTCCTATAATTTAAGGGTATTATACGGATATTACCCCACACCTACGTATGCTTTGGCGGACCTTGGCACAAACCCCTTTTGAGGAGCGAAAGCTCGCTCATGTTCACCTTCCCCCGGCCCGTTACTTTTTGCGTCTCATTGGAGGGACGATTTCGGCCGTAAAGAGCCTAACAGCATTAACAATGTTGAGTTGTCGATTTTAGGGGACTATTTTAAAATTGATAGCGACGGCCCCTTTGTTCTTAACATTGGTTATCTGACAGCTCAACGTTTTAATGCTGTCGGGAAGAAGAAGAAGACGGGCACCATTACCTGTGGTGGCATAGCCACCTACCTAACCCGTTCTATCTTCACTGACTTTCCCCGTAACTTGGCACATGTAGATAGAGAAAAGTACCTGGATGCTTCTGCCATGTTGGCAATGTTTTTATTAGCATCACACCAGCGGACTTGGAATATTTGTGGTACCTTGTCCGTGACCCTTCCGTTTCCCGACCTACCCCGTCTTATACCTTTGACCACTGTGAGGGGTAGGTTACCTCCACCTTTGCCTTTCTACCACCTTCCACTCGCTCCACCTACCACTACTCCCGCTTCTAAGAAGCGGAAGAGGCCCGAGACTGGAGAGGGATCCACACCGACTGAGGCTGGGCAGTCTTCCACGCCCACACTTACACCGATCCCTATCCCCACTCCTTCTGTTACACAGTCGGTCTACTCGGCTAATTTTGTTCCTCCTCCACCTTTTGAGGAGAGGGCCAGAGCTGACGAGAGGAGGAGGAGGGAGCAGGAGCGGGATCCTGACTACACGGTGGTGGGAGAGGAGGAGGGAGAGGAGCCTGGTGACGAGTAGCTGCTGCTCTACTCACTTCCCTAGTTTTCTTGTTGGTTTGGGGAAGTTCGTCATTTTGTATGTACTTTTTGCCCCTTTATTTATTTTCATCTCCTTCTTATTTATTTTCTTCATTCATTTATTGGTTGTTTTTATCCCTTTCTCATTATATATACTGCTGGTGTATGCTGGAGGACAACGGGGGCGTTGTCCGTTTTGGTTTGGGGAGGGTATTGCATCCTTTGAGTCTGCATTTGCATTTGTTTTTGCATTCACGTTTATTTTTCTGCTTGCATTTGTATTTTATTTCAAAAAATAATGAAAAATCCAAAAAAATTAGAAATTTTCAAAAAAATCAAAAAATTTACGTTTGATTTTGCATATAGGTTGAGTCGGAACGGTACATTTCCGTGATGATTTTGCACTTTAACTTGTCATATCACTTGAGCCTTGCATCTAATTGGCAGTTATTAGCTTAGTCATGCGCATATCTACGAGTTAATGTCAAAAATATAGCTGACTGTATAGACTTGACCTGATAAAATTGGCAAACTACATTATAATTTATGAGTTTTTAGAGCCGTATAACTGGTGTCATTCATGACCAGTTCATGTAGGAATTGAGAGTAGTACTCCTTGCATAGCATGTTTATCATATTTGTACTTTTATGAGATTTGATTGCCCATTGCTTGCATACATTCGGGTTTGTGGTCAGTGTCACATGCAGGGAGGTGCTTACAATGTCCCCCTTTATTTCATTTTCACCCATTTAGCTCCACATTAACCAAAAATAGCCTTTTGACCCATTAGCTACACCCAATTGCCAATTAAGCCTACCCGCCAAGTTAGTTTAGTGTAATTTTTGTGGTATATTCTTATTTCTGCGAGTTGGTTTGTTCTCATTTATATGGAGTTGGTAGAAAAGAAAGAAACGCGGGCAGGAAAATGAGAAAAGCATGGAAAAGAATGAAAAAAAAATGAAAATGAAAAAAGGAAAAGGAACGTGAATCAGGAAGAAAAAGAAAGAAAGAAAAGAAAAAAAAAGAAGTTGAAAAGAAAAGAAAATAGACCGTATTAAAAAAGGGAAGTTTGTGACGGTCTTACTCCTTCGTTTTTATTTGTATCTTTTTGAGGAGATTGTGTATTGGTTAGTGAGTTTTGTGCCAAGGAAGGGCACTTGTGTTCCATTTCTAGTCAGCTGAGAATTGGATAGTCTATATGGTCCTATTTAGGTGCTAGCTTGACGCTTTACCTCCACATTTCCATAATTTTTTTTGCCTTTTCTTATCTGTAGCCTCACTCTCCCATATCTTTTGTAAGCCCTCGGCTGTGACAGACATTGTTGGTTGGAATGTATGTGCGGTGACTGGAATCGTCTATCATTTTTTGTTGCATGCATGTTATATAGGTCGCAGTTTAGGTGAGTGACTGTTTCCTCTTCTTCTCTTACACATGTACTTTCACCCTTTGCTTAATGAGAGAAGAGTGACCCGTGAGAGCCCGATTTTAATGGTCTTGCAAGGTCGACAGGTTAACTTATTTATAGACATCATACAACTCGTTTGCGTATTGACTGCCGCAGCTATAACGACTAATTTTTTGATTGCATTAAATGGTTTAAGTGGACAAGTCATAGCTAGCTTTGAGTTTTCATATCCGTTCCATTAGTTTGCATTTAGTTTACTCGAGGACGAGTAAAGGTTTGGTTTGGGGAGATTTGATACGTGCAATTTATAGACTTTTTAGCCTCTTATTGCACGCATTTTTATGCCATTTACATTGCTTTGTATTGCAAAATACCCCGAATTGGCTACTTTGGTTTGTTTTGTCTTAATTGCAGAAATGGACCTAAAAGTAGTGGAATCGTGCCTTATTCGTCCCACTTTGCATGCATTATAAGGAGATGGAGATTTAGAGCAGAAGTCGTACCTCGGGAAGCATGAAGGGAGGTCCTAGGAAGGCTAACCAGACGAGTTTGATGCTGCTCTCAGTGGAAAGTGCTCGATCGAGAGCTTTGGATGGTCGATCGAGTAGTTTGGCAGATGCAGGAGTTCGATCGAGTGGTTCGTGAACTCGATCGAAGATGGTTATTATGGGAGTGTTCGATCGAGAGCTACTTTTATTCGATCAAATGGTTTTGCTGGAGAAGTACTCGATCGAGGGGAATAAAACGCCTCGATCGAGTGATTAGCTAGATTACACGGGTTAACTAATCCGTGTTTAGGTTTACTTTTGTTAATTTTATTTCCCTATATAAGGAAGTCGAGATTAGGTCATAAACATCTCTACACACTCTTAATTACTCTTAATCTCTGGAACTTTGCTCTTAATCACTGCTACTTGTTCTTTACGCCGGATTTGCTTTATTGTAATTTTTCTCTTCCTTTTAATCTTAATCCAATACTTTGTTCCTCTTAATCCTTGCTCTATTATTATTTTGTTATCGATTTGTTTAGTTTATGCTTAATCTTAATCTATCTACTATGTCTACCCTTAGCATCTTTATGTTTATTGTTGTTGATTGCATCGATAGCCTGAGTAGCTAATCTCCCTATGTTAGGTTTAGGGGAGCCATGGTAGTAAAGTGATGATGTTGTGAATAGGTTAGATGATTTATTTGTGAGAATCTGTGACCATAGCAATATAACTGTAACATGTTTAGTTGAGTGCACGCTTCTAAATAACTTTAATCTGGTTAATTTCGTTCCTGGATCGGAAGATTGGAATGAACAAACCTGCTATGAATAGTAGACTACCTAATGAGGACGGAAGTTAAGTTAGCAGTAATCTAGGGTGGACAGTGGACCGGAAGGACCTTTCCCTTGCCCTTCTCACATTAGATTGTCTAGACTATTTATGATTGAGTTAGTAAACTGCCATGGCGAACCGAAATCCTGACATATCTCTTCCTATCTGATAACATATCTTTTATTTTCTCGTTTTATTGCTCTTGTTTCTATTTCTCTTGCCTTTTATCTTCAGTAGTTTAGAAAACAAATTAAAACGCCCCAATTGTGACTAGATAGACGGACTTACAGATAGATATCTTGCCTTCCTGTGGAGATTGACCATACTTATCGCTAGCTTCTGTTAGTTATACTTAGGTATTTTTTTTTGGTACATAACGACCGTATCAGAACCCTTACCAACGCACAACGATCCACCATCACCTTGAAAAATGTAGCCCTGATCAACTAACATCCCAAGTGATACAATATTTCTCTTCAAACGTGGAACATGCCTAACACCTTCTAGGAAGACAACAACACCATCACATTTCCTAACCTGAATAGTCCTAGCTCCAAGCACCTCACAAATAGACCCATCACCCATAGCAACATTGACCCCATGTGAAGCTTCATAAGAAGTAAACCATTCCCTAAAAGGACACAGATGATAAACGCATCCCGTATCCAAAATCCAACTATCCGAAGAACGTGGAACAACATCAACAATGAGAGCATAGTCTTCCCCAGAATCGTATTTAGCAACCTTTTGTGCAACAACAGAAACACCAGCTTCCTTCAACTTAGGACACTGATTTTTCCAATGACCGGGTTCTTTGCAGTAATTGAAGACATTCTTACGAGGACTGATGTGACCATAATTAGAGCATATTTAGTCCCCGAATTAGCCTTGTTCCCATGCTTTTTAGTGCATATTTGGGTCATTTATTTTCTTTAGTCCTTTGTTTTGCATATTCTTTGAGGTTTTGTTTCCTTGGTAGGAAAGGAGTGCAAACCTTGCATTTTCATGGCAAAATAGAGCTAAATTGATTGAATTCAATGACCAAGCATCAAAGAGAAGATAAGATTAGAAGGCCTTTGTACATACTATAGTAGATGGGCAATGATGAGAAAAGATCCTTGCATCCCCGAGGAAATCCTCAAGGATTTTATGAAGAGAAAGGAAGAAAAGAAGAAAGGAAGAAGCTATAAGACAATCCGAGCGGATTGCCCACAATCCGCCCGTCCAAGAGGTGCAATCCGAGCGTCTTCCCCAACTGGACACCCGTCCAGAACCACCACAATCCGCCCGTCTTCCCTTGAATCCGCCCGTCCAACAAGCCCACAATCCGCCCGTCCCGTGCCCTAGACGCTCGGATTGTGTGTCAGCCATTTCGTCGTCTACATGTTTTATGAAGGATGCGCATATTTTTCCAAAGACCGGCGAAAAGGAGACCGGAGTCTCCCTTGAGACCGGCGATTCCTCAAGGACTTAATCTTCATTTAAGCCCTTAGTTAACCCTAATTTATGTAACTAATCCCCAATATAAATACCCCATTAGGCTAATTAGAAGATCATGTTCTTCTTAGCAATCTCTAGTGTAGTTTATATCAATCAAATCTCTCTTTAATCTTGTAGTCAACATTTAATCAAGTTTTAATACAAATTTCATTTCCTTAATCTCTCTTTGGTTCATCTTTCATTTTGGGTAATTGAAGATTATTTGGGTTATTATTGGGAGATTGACAACCTTCCAATCAATCATCAAGTACTTCTATTATTCTTTGCTTTATTATTGGAATCATTAGTAGGTATAATTCTCTTAATCCCTTTTTAATTAATGTTAATTATCTTCATTTATTCATCATGTTTCACTATGTTGGTATGATTGACAACCTTGCTAGCATGTTCAACATGATAATGAGTGAGTAGTTTCCTTAGCTAGGGTTAATGGGTAATTAGGGGAAACCAACATGAGGGATGATTCATGCTTAAATTAATATGTTTTCATAGTTTATTTGCTTGCTTGTTGTGATCTCAACTTATGCACATGTTATGTTTGATG
Source organism: Silene latifolia (assembly GCF_048544455.1). Taxonomy (NCBI): domain Eukaryota; kingdom Viridiplantae; phylum Streptophyta; class Magnoliopsida; order Caryophyllales; family Caryophyllaceae; genus Silene; species Silene latifolia. Next base: position 88,405,841 of record NC_133537.1, on the reverse strand, counting down.
AAATGCGAGCCTGTGAATCCTTGCATTTTTTACCCATCACCTATCTTTTCAATGAGACTTGTAAGACATAAACCAACTCGAGTCTCATTAGACCATGCATATAGTTGAGTAGGGAAGATTAAGTCGACTTGTAGGTGTTGTACAATCTAATCGATTCGGCTCCGGGACCCAAACTTTCCTAGGATTGTAAGATATAAACCAACTCAATCCATCACAACAATAATTGCTTGCTTATAATTTGAGAATATGTTTGTATGATCAATTCCCATGAATCCCCTATGACCCCATGACACGCTAGTGCCTTTTATCAATTGTTTACACCCCTTTTTAATCATCTTGCTTGTTTACTTTTATTGCTATTTAGTTTAGTGATCTTCTACTTCAAACCCCAAATTGTGACACCCTTAGACACCACTAGTTGCAATTGAAAATCTCATCTCAATTCCCGTCCCTTGGGATCCGACCTTACTTGCTTCTTTACTTATTGTAGAGTTATTTGTGGAGTTACAAATTGTGTTTTGGTCTAGGTGCTCCTAACGACAAGTACCGAAAACTAAACCTCACAAGGGAACACGACCAAGGACCCTTAGACTTGGCTTTACCCTTACCAGTACCCTCTGAATTAACAACAAGCCCTACAGGACTACTGTCTACAACACCACCTGATGCTACTCGGCGCAAATCCCTAGTGTGAAGCACTGGCCTCACCTCCTCTAGGGTCAAAGAATCTTTACTAACAACAAAAGACTCCACAAAAGTCTCAAACGAATTTGGCAAAGAGACTAACAAAATTAAGGCGGCATCCTCATCATCTACCTTAACATCTAAATTACGTAGATCAAGTAAAATAGAGTTAAGACGGTCTAGATGGTCCTTGAGAGACGTACCTTCCTGCATACGAAGACCAAACAAATGCTGCTTAAGAAGTAACTTGTTGGTTAGAGTCTTTGTCATATACAAAGATTCCAACTTCAACGACAAACCAATAGCAGTTTCCTCATCGGCAACCTCAACCATTATGTGATCAGATAAACATAACAGAATTAAAGAATGAGCCTTCTCCTCCAAGACTACATCTACATCTGTCTTTGCTGCATCAGACGAACTACCTGCTAAATTTGCCTTTGAGATAACAGACCAGACGCCTGGCTGTCTAAGCAAAGCTCTCATCTTTAACTGCCACAGCCCAAAACTATGTCTCCCAGTGAACTTTTCAACATTCAAAGCATTCGTTCCAGACATCTTTTCACCTGAAAATCAAGAAACCCAAATAACTCCTAAAAGACAACTAACGCGGAAGCAGATCCCAAATCAAAACCTTAGCTCTGCTGCCAATTGTTGTAACGGAGGCGTCCCGTTACCCAAACAGTTAATTGATAAGGCGATAAGAACAATAAATAACGAATGTAAATAAAGTTGACACAAAGATTTACGTGGTTCACCAGTAAAATAACTGGTTACGTCCACCTTTCGATGAGATCAAATTTCACTATAGTGGAGAAAATAGTACAGTAGTAGACCGGTACACACACGCTCAATATGAGCCAAAAGTATACCCTATTCTACCAACAAATATAGTAGTCTCAAAGAAACAAAAGAGACTACCCCAATAAGACGAAGGACAAATAATCTTGAGGCCTACCAAGATATGAACAAACTCCTCCGATCTTCATAGACAGATGAACACCAATAATAAAGCCCAGAACAAACTGAGTTTTCTTCTTCAGAAGGAACCTCACAAATCGACCCTCTTTATTGTGCTCTCAAATCTCTCTCTTAATTAACCAAGAATAGAACTTAACTCTTTATATAATTTTATTCCACCCAAGATAAAATATCTAGACTAATAAGAAATACCACTCAATTAGAAAATATAATAATAATAATATTTCATAAAACTAGTTAACAAGGGCAAGCCCACGTAATAAGCTAGGAATCTAAAACTAAAGTCCTAATAAAGTCAACGCGCAAAGACAAATAAACCAAAAGCAACTTATACGTGAAACACCATGAAACAATACGCTATAATCAGCTATGCCTACGACCCGCGTAGAAATCATGCGTGTCTCACATGTAGCTTGCCAGCCACCATTCTTCGCCTTTGCTTCCACTCGTCTTTCTTGTCTTTTCGTCTTCGACACAAATTCAAGGCATAAAATTCCTAACATATCTCTCTAGATATTTACCTGTTTTAATGTTGATTATTAAGTAACTATGCTTTGAAGGTGTATATGTCAATCTTTCCGTCTTCAATGGAACCAAAGATCGCTATCATTTGAAAGAGGATTATTAAGGAACCTTGAAGATGACTCGCTAGAATGACTACACTTTTTTTTTCTTTCTATTCTGAAGTAATAGTCATCCGATGCAATTCTCTATGCTAATTTTTTTTTTACTATGGTCATTCAAAAACAATCTTTGTAGGGGTAAGGATCTTACACACGTTCCTCTTACAGTCTTACCCTTTCTTGTGCTGAAGGCTAAAGCTGAGACATTGAGATAATTTTGTTGTGTTTAAAGGTATACTTGTATACGTTTAACTGACGAAACATGCCAAACCATCCTGTGTCTTGTTCACCACCTTACCCTCAAGCATTGTTATTTTGTTTGGACTGTGCACATAAGGTATAATGCTGCCAAAAATACTGTCTACAACTTCTCTCAAGGGTAACTAACACTAGCTTTCATATAATTTTGGGGTTGGCTGTCTGGGGCATATCATGTCATACCAATTTTTTACTAATCACACGTTTTTTTTTACCAAGTTTGTGCAATTGTCTTTTTCATGTGATGTGGTTGTCGACTTGTCGTACATTCGAAGTTGAAAGAACGTTGGTGACCCCCTCATCGGTCATTTTTACATGTGACCATGTTGAATGATGGAACAACCGGTAATGGGCGTATATGCAATGTCATCAAGACACGACTCTTATCACACCGTTGATTGTGCTTATCTGGTCTCTGCAGGTTGGCTATCACCCGGAAGTGTCTCTGATAAGCACTGTTGAATGCCTACTCCTAGATGGAAGCGGGGTAAATAGCGTCAACTCGGAGTGATTATCGTACCTGTATGAAAAGGAGTTTGAAAGTGAAGGGTTTCTGGTGTGAGTGAACAGTGTGAATACATGTGACCTGTGAAATGTAGTCAGTTACTAATATTTAATGTGACTTGCTGGTGTCGTATGATGAGAGTTAGTTGCAATGATTTTGATGTTTCTGCTCTTAACCGAAGAAACTGAAACAATTTCTGATTAGATGTTCATGGTAAAATGTTTTGTCTTGGCCCACTTTCTTGTACTATAAACTACCAAACTAGTTTTAAACCCGTGCAAAATTGCACGGGTTTGTATTTAGGACGGTATGAATGTTTTTTTATAAATATTTTATTTTTATATTTCTATTGTAATTATCTAATTGTTTTATATCAGTGATCAGTGATCTAACTGGAAATGAACATTCTCCACGTAAATAGGATGCGTTAAAACCACAACTACGGGGTGAATGTTCATTTCCAGTTACAGACGGATTAACATCAGTAAGAGTTTCACCATATTCGGCATATAGATCTCTCACTAAGCGCTCAACAACATCGTACTATCTAGTTTTAAAAAATATTTAAGTTATTTAATTTATTCGACTTACCTTATCGTGTTTTTATTTTTTAAACAATATTTGTTATAACAATTGTGAATTATTTATTAAAAAAATTTTACTAAAAAATTTTTAATCACTTGTAAATTAAAATAAAATTTATTTATTTGTTTTTTTAGAGTAAAAAAAAAAATTAAAAATAGCTTTAAATGCTTGTTGAAGACTGTATTAACTCGGCTTCCTATCATTCTCACCTACCAATTTCGGTGTGCGCGGCTGATAATTAAGATGCCGAGTTTTATATTCCAAGTACATATGCCGTCATTATTGTTTTTTGAAAAAAAAAAAATTTTACCCTGTAGTTTTACAAAATTATGTTGTGAATTTGTGGTACAATAATATTAATAAAAATACATGTAATTCATTTCCGTTGTAGGTTCGATCCCGTATATAATTGTAATTCTTTCCTGAAATTATGTAATTTTATTGTGTAATTTTGTTTTAAAAATTATGTGATTTAATCACATTTACTCGCATTTGTAATTAATTCTGCGTAAATGTTATGCATTTTTTTTACACGGAATGTATAAATTTTTATCATAATATTAATTCGAAGAAGTATTCCATAAGATTATTTAATATAATCTGTTGCGACACGGAATTTAGCGCATGTTCGAAAAGACGGATATCTGAATAATTAAATACGTTGCACACTCATGGGTCCCACCATAACCTGGATTTTCCAAAAAAAAAAATGCATTTATGACGTGGCACGCTGTACAATGAGTATTGTCTTCTGAATTTATATAGATAAGATTGGTAAAAAAAAGTGTAGGGTTGTTGCCAAATTGATAAAAAAAAAATTTACATGTGACAAATTGGTAAAAAAACTAATGGAATGTGACAAATTGGCCAAAAAAGTTCCACTTTAACAAATACTCTATCATTATAACTAGATTTGACAAAACTACCCTTATTGAATTAGTAAACTAAAAAAACATTATCCGAGACTCGTCATTAGCAACTATGACCCGAAACTTAAAATTAAAACACTTGACCCAAATTTGATCTAACGTTGTTAAACATGTTTTTCTCTTGAATAATTCGACCAAAAAAATGATTAGATCTATAATGATTCATATCCATAAATATTTGGATAAAAATTACTCGTAAACAATAATTTTTAATATTTCACTTCAGATAGATATATAAATTAATGAAATATTAAATAAGAAAAATAATCCAATTTTCATTTTTGAGCCTAGTAGAACTTAGTTTCGAGCCAACGGTCTTCGGATCACATGCGGATTTTCTTAGGATGATAGGATGCCCAAACCCCGAAAAAAGTCGAGTTGGTTCGGGTTTACCTTGTAAGTAGACCTGGAAAACAGACCTGGCCCGATTAACTCGGCTCGAAAAGGCTGACCCGAGATCCAAAATTTACCAGAATTAGAACTCCTAAATTTAACCCGAAACCCGACTGACCTGACACGACCCGAACTTTGTTGACTAGGATCTTACCTGACCCGACCCGAAATGGCCAAATCCGAAACCACGACCCGAAAATGACGCGAAAAATGTAACTCTAATTGAACAAATAAATGACTAATTTAGAAATACACTTAATATAATTTACGTTAAAACAAAGAATTAGTTATCAAAATTAAACTAAAAATAGGTAATAGTATTAAACGTACTTTTTTTTCTCTTAATCATTGACCCGAATATGAGTCTGGCCTGAAATAACCCGACCAACATACCCGAAAATTACCCAAAACACGACCCGGCCCGAACTAACCCGGTAATATGACAACCCGAAATGACCCGAGCCGAATTGGCCCGACCCAAACCCGACTTAATGTCCCGTTTGTTAGGTCTAATTGTAAACTTCATCTGGTCATCTATTCTTATTTCTTTGGTTTTCGGGTTTTATGAGTTGGGTCTTGGGTGACTTGGTTAAAGGGTATTTTAGTCAAATTTAGTTCTAGGAATAACAAATTAAATAAAGCAATAGTTTTTTGGCCAATTTGTCACATTCCCTTAAGTTTTTTTACCAATTTGTGACAAGTGAAACTTTTTTTTACAAATTTGGCAACCATCCTCCATTTTTTTACCAATTTGGTTATTTGGCCGTTATTTGTATGAGATTATTTACTACAGTAGGAAATATATGGTTCCTAAATTTTAGGGAAAATGGATTTCAGCACTTTTATTAAATTATTCTCTCTTTTCGGGGTATTGAAGGCAACTTAATAGGTAGATATCTTTTGAGGTTAACTTTTTTCATTTGCAAGAGTCAGGAATTAAACCTCTGAATAATTATTTTAGAGATAAGAGCCCTTATACGCTAGCTAACTTTGGTACCAAATGTTGTAAGTTGGAGTTGGTTTATTATAGGGTCAAGACGGCAAGTTAATTGTTGTTGGGTTGGGTTGAGCTGGGGATCACAATCAAAAGAAAGAGCCTATTTGACTAACATAGTGGTTTACATTAAGAACAACAACATACTCTTTCCTTCGGACATTCATATATGAAATTTAGTAGGTGTACCTTTATAACACTTCTCGTATATGTCACGACCTTATGTACAAGGTTGATTGTAAGTCAATAATTAATTAGTGCAATATCAGGTTAAAGAGATATTTTTACAAGTCTGAAGAGATTAAATGAAAAGAAAATATAAGAGTACAAACTGAGTCTTTAAAAAAAATTAAAACTTGTTTAGAATTTGGGGTAGTTTCGCCACCGACAAGTGAAGCTCCATTTCAAACAGATTGTTAGCAAGAGTAAGGCCCTGTTCTTTTGGACTTAATTTCAGTTCTAATCAGTTCAGTTCAGCTCCATTCAATTCAGTTCAGTTCAGTTCAGCTCAGTTCAGCTCAGTTCAGTTCAGTTCAGTTTAATTTATTTCAACATTACTATTATTATTCTTATTGATATTCTTATTCTTATTTTTATATTAATGTATTTACTATTGTTATTATTATTATAATTATATTATTTTTATATTTATTATATTACTATTATATTTATTAATAATTAATTCGTATTGTTTATATTATTATATTTATATTTAATACATTTATTATTATTATTATTATTATTATTATTATCATTATTATTATATTATATTTATTATTTTATTAATATATTTATTATTATTAATATTATTCATAACATATTTATTATTATTATTATATTTAATATTATTATATTAATAAGTTATTATTTATTATTTATTATTTTATTAATATACTCATTATTAATATTATTAATCACATATTTATTATTAATATATTTAATATTATTATGTTAATAAGTTATTATATTAGACCTATTATTATTATTATTATATTATTTATTTTTTAGTTATTATTATTAATATATTATATTATTATTAATAATGTTATCATTTATATTACTAATATATTATTATTATTATTACTTTATTTATTATTATATTAATATTTTATTTTTTATATATCTTATTAGATTATTATTATTAGATTATATAAATATATTATTATTATTATTAATGAATAATATTATAATAATATTTATTATTATTATTGGTATTATTTTTATTATAATATTTATTATAATATTTATTATTATTATTATTATTATTATTATTATTATTATTATAATCTTTTTATTATTATTTCAGATTCATTTAGTTCATTCATTCATTCGATTCATTTAGCTCCATTAAGTTCGATTCGATTCGATTCGGCTCCATTAAGTTCGATTCGATTCGATTCGATTCGAGACAATTTCAGTCCAAAAGAACAGGTCCTAAATGTTATCTCCCTTTCTAACAATAATATGATATATCGAGAGGTCCTAGCAGGTATCATGACAACTAGTTTGGATGCCTGTGCGTTGCAAAGGGGCAATTAACTTAGTAACAAAAAAATGGTTATAAGGTCTTAATATTTACATTTTATGTCTAATCATTTATTTAGATTTGATCAAAAGTCAAAACATCTTATTTAAGAGACGCATAAGATGTTGGGTTGATACCTAAGTTCCAAAGATGTCTCATATTTATAATCATAAGACCACCACATCTTATATTAATCTTTCGATATGGGATAATTCTATTATTTTTATATAATCCTACATTATTTCTCAATGTGGGACATATAACATACTATGAAATACACAATTTTATATATGTACAAATTATATGAAATCTATACACTAATGATAACATTTTTACCACGAATCAAATTATGTTATTTTCATACTCCCCCCTTTGATGTGGGCACAAGCTTTTAGGAGATGAATAAAAAATGAATAAAGGAAGATGGTGGGGTTTGTGAATTGAAGAGAGGAATGAATAATTAGGAATTAAATAAGGAATTGTGAGCAATGAGAGGTTTGGTGATAGGAGGGAGGGATGAATAAAATAAGAGTAAAAGTTATGTGGGGTTTGGTGATAGGAGAGAGGGTGAATAAAATAAGAGTAAAAGTTTCCAAAATAGGAAAGGGGAATAAAACCTGAATAATCCGTTTAAGGAAATAGGGAAGAAAATAGTGATATATTATTTATGATACTAAAAATATATAATCGCTTTTATAAATATCTACGTGGTTTATATTTGTATGGTATTTTTGTAACTAAGGTTTGCCATTAATACAAACTCTTATAAGAACTCTCTAAGACAATATTTAAGCGATTCAAAAGATTTTGGGTTGATACCCCTAAGTTTCAAATATGACTCTTATTTATAATCATGTGATACCTCACCTCATGATAATCTTCTAATGTGGGACAATTAAACTATTTTTACGTAGTATATTTACCATACCTATATTATTTTTCAATGTGGGACAAACAATATACTTAGAAATATACCATCTTTTTCGCACCTAATTTGACATCTAACCTAATTAATAATAATAAGCAAATACTATACTATTTATTAATATTTGTATAGTACATTTTTTTAACTTCTTATCATAATTAAAATATCTTCAAATAATATGATACTATATTCTAATGCTAACATTTATTTACCACGAATCTAATTATATAAATTTTCAAAAAACTTTATGTTACTTTTTTGCTAAATGAGATGCATAAGTTTTTATATAAAAATTATAAATATCACTTGGACATAATATAAAAAATATATATATCATACCGTGGAGATAATGATATAAACTTTTAAGAGCTCTCCAAGATAATGTTTAAGAGACTCAGAAGGTCTTGGGTTGGTATTTAGGTTCTAAGGATGCCTTCTATTTATAATCATATGATCCCCCACCTTATGCTAAACTTTCGATATGGGACAATTCTATTATTTATACGTAACATAATTAGAAATACACCATCTTTTTCGCACATAATTCGACATCTAAATAACCCGGGTTAATAATAATGAGCAAATACTATACTCCCTCTATTCAAGACCAAATACAATATTCCTTTTTTTTACACTATTCATGAACGAATAGAATCTTTACGATTCCTTGCAATATGTAAAACAAAATATGGTCATGTGAGATCTTATTTGATTCACCTATAAAGTACAATGAGAATATCAAATTTTTAATTTTTTTTATAATGTAAACTTATATTTACGTTGTAATTTGTGACTTGGCAAGTGTGTAAATGAAAATGTTGTATTTGGTCTAGAATGGAGGGTGTACTATTTATTAATATTCGTATGGTTGTTTTGAATTTTTTTATCATAATTAAAAATATATGCAAATAATATGATACTATATTCTAATAATGATAGCATTTCTTTTACCAAGAATCTATTATAATATAATTTTCATAATTTTTTTTATAATATTTTTTGGCAAATAAGATGTATATGTAACACCCCGTAAATTTGAAGACCTTTATTATTAATCCATTTTAATTTAATATTAATTTATTTGAAATAATAATAATTTGATAAAATATAATTTTATTTTAGTTTGAAGTAATGTAATCACTTTTGATAGTTTAGAAATGTTTAAAAGTAATTTAAACTATATTTAAACTTTTTACTTTGATAAAATAGATTTCTGATAAAAGTCGTAATAGTGGGATTTTCTCATTTCTTACGGTCGTTGGGTAAACGAGTTTGGATATTGGGCATATGAGTACTTAATCTTTTAGTAAAACCGTGTTTAAGAACTTTAATACTCTCGGAAATCGCGTTCGACGAATATTTCTAATTACCGTCGAAGCAAACCCAAAACGTAAACAATTGACCAACCTCCCCATGCCATTGGACCGGCCATCACCCTCCAATTGCCTCCTCTTTCAATTTTCATTTCCTCCATTCTCAATCTATCTCCTCCTTCTCTCAAACAACAAAAACCTACCAAAAATCCTCCTTACAAACCCTAAATCCTTCATAATTCCTCCATTTCTCCACCAAATTTCATAAAAATTATATGCTTGGAATCCTCTTTTCATTCCTCATCTCCTAGTAAGCTTTATTTTCATTTCCCCCAATTTTTGTTTTAAGGCTCATCTTTTAGGGTTTCGAAATTAAGCTTAATAATTGTGTTTTTGTTGTTTTTGTAGGTGAAGAATTTGAAGATGAGTTAGGTGACTCATATTTGGTTGAAGATGAAGAGTAATTTTGGGTTTTAGAAGCTTTCTCAAGTTATTACTTGTCTCTTTGCTAGCTTAAGGTAACTATTCCTAGTTACTCGATGATTTAATGTCACATAGATGTTGTATTTGTTGTTTGTTAAGTGTTTAGGTGATTGATAATGTGTTAGTTTCGTTTTTCACAAGACTTGTGTTGTTAAAGTTTACTAATTTGTGGTTATTTCATATACTTGAGTATTGAAACGAAATGGGTATTGTTGTTTGTTGCTTGAGACGGTATTAAATTGAGCTTGAAACGGATTTTGGTAGGAAAAAGGGAAAAGGGGCGGAAAAACAGCCCATAAAGGGGCGCGGCAGACCCGGTGGGTCCGGCCCGGATTTTGACCCATCACTTTGGGTCGGGTCTTGGGCCTATTGTTTGATGTTTTGGGTCTTTTGTTTGCGTATTTATGTATTTTGGTATTTTTGGCATGTGGGTAATCATTATTGTGCGAGAATTTAATTGAATTGGATATTTTGTAAGTTGGAATATATTTTCTTATGTTGATAGTTTTTCACATGATAGAAATTGGAAATGGCATGAGAATGATATTGTGATGAATTTTGTGATTTGGGCCAAAGTAGGCCAAGACTCTGAGCTGGGCCAATTTGACCAAATGAGTTTGGTCAAGCTAGATTTAAACGGGTCAGCCTCGATTTGACCGATGACCCGTCGCGGGACTAGGGTCGAGGATTTGTCTTTGAGTATTATTGTCTTTTCATATGTTGGTTGTTGGATGAATTGGTTGCCTTATACTTGAGTCTTCTTGCCTTGTTGCCATTTTAGCTTGTCCTCATGAATTATGAGATTAACGGTTCGCTGAGTTTTGGATTACTAATGAGATTGTGGATATTGTTGGAGTGTCAGCTGAATTTACATTTTTGTAGTCTTTCACAAGGAAGGATGTTATCCTAGAGTCCTTGATTTGAGTATAAGTATTTGTGTTGCCAGTTTGGACTCTTTGCCCCTCTTATGGTTAAGTGGGTGTCCTACTTGTCTTGTGTGGTGTTGGTATCTTAGACCATCGTCATAGATAGGCCCTTATAGTCTTTGATGAGTGTATGTTCACCGTTTAATAGCCTTTGTGTCTTAGCTTGGTGGGTTTATATCCAAGTTAGGGTATGACTTCCTGACGTACTCTTAGAAGTATGTAGTCAGCTTAAGTACTAGCCAACCCTTTGGTGGACTCCTTAGGGGTACTCATGTGTTGTTATCATGGGTCTTGGATGCGGTAGTTTTCCGCATGTCGCTAGGTCTGCGCAGGTTTAGGACTAGGGTGTTTACCTTACCTTGTGGTATAGACTCGAGTTACAAAGTGACTATTGACTGTACTAGGAACTTATGCCTGTCTCTAGATATATTGTCCTTTCTTGTTTGATGATTCTATGAATCATAGAAGGTAAGATGCAAGCCGGCTATGGTTGATAGAGTTTGGATTCCTGGATGTTATGTGATTCACATGATAGTGTAGTATGAGTCGGTCTAGTATTCACATGCTAGGACTATGTGTTGTTATATTGTTGTTCACATGATAAGCACGATTGTCTAGCATCTATATGCTAAGGCTATGTGTTATTCATATTCATATTCTTATGTTTACATGTTATATTAATTATGACATTTCGTGGCTGGGAGAACTCGGAGTTACTCCCCACTGACTGTGGCTTTCGTATTTGTATAAAATGCGATCGACAGGTATAGTGATGCTTATATGGGGTTCATGGACGAGCTAGTGAGCAAAGTAACCTTGGGACTTACTTAGATTTGGTTTTATTTGTAGAGACTCTTATACGAGTTTTGATGTCACATATACATTTTAGGGACATATGTCTCCCTCTTTACATTTGGTTGTATAACTTTGCTATTCGCGACTTTAGCGATGGTTATGTTATGAAACTTCTATTTAGACCTTGTATGTTTTGACACCTTTCAATTTGGATATCTTTATAACAGGTTCAGGTTTTAAAAATTACAGGTTTTTACCCAAATGAACCTATTACAAACATATCCATGCAGTTTTATTCTAGAATTACGTGTTTACTTTTCCGCAATGAATGAGGGTGTCACAGTATAAGTTTTTATATAAAGATTATAAACATCACTTGAATATAATACATAATATATATATATATATATATATATATATATATATATATATATATATATATATATATATATATATAGAGAGAGAGAGAGAGAGAGAGAGAGAGAGAGAGAGAGAGATTGGATTTGGTGATTTTGGTTCTTATAGTGAGTTGTGAGTTGGGGGAATCTCAGCTATTAGATTAAATTAGAGATGAGTGGCCAAGATTAATCTTAGTTGTCATATAAAAGCATTGTTATTTAGTTTATTTTCTCTTTTTTTTCTTTCTTTCTCTCTCTCTCTCTCTCTCTCTCTCTCTCTCTCTCTCTCTCTCTCTCTTCTTTCCGTCATTTAGTATTCTAACTGTTTCCCTCTCTAATTAATACTCCCTATGTACTGCAAAACGTTTATATAATCATTTTTAACTGCTAGCGTTTCTCTCTCTTCTATTATTCTTGTGTTATTCTTCTTCAACCGTTCGTCACCTTCGTGTTTTCTCCTGTTTTCTCTTCGCCGTTGATCATCTTTCTTCCGATTGAAGGTAATTTCATGACGTTTTCCTCTTTTATTCTGTTATTTTGTTTTATTTCATGCTTTTGTATGCTTTTTTATTCCTTTTTTCAGTTTAATTATCGCTAGGTTTACTTAATCGAGTACTTTAATGTCGTTATTGCGTTTATGCAGTTTCTTCATTGTAATATTATGCTGCATTTTTGAATTTCTGTTTTTTCCTGAAGTGATTTGCATGTTCTAGTCGTTTCTGCAGTATTCTATTGTTTTGAAGTGATTTGCATGTTCTAGTCGTTTCTGCAGTATTCTATTGTTTTGAAGTGATTTGCATGTTCTAGTTGACGAGTTGTGTTGAGTATTTTACTATTGATCTCTACACACTTTACTTTTTGTGTTATTCTGATGTTATTCTAGCGGTTAGTTTGTTGTCAAGTTATTTGTCATGTTTTAATTGTTTAATGTGCTTTTCTAGGGTTTTTGTGTTTGTTCGTGTTGTCTTCACTTTTCAGTACTTCTGTTATTCCGCTGTTATACTGGTCATATGGTGTCATTGCAGCGTTACTCTTCCTGTCATTGTAGTGTTTTTCCTGTTTTTATTTCCTGTTATTCTTTTTGTGTTATTCTGCTGTTATTCTTATGGTTTTGTTTGTTTGGCTTTGTTTGTTTGTAGGTTTTATCATTACTAATGGACTTAGTTTGTGAGGGATGGGCAATAAATATAGTGAATGAAGATAAATTGTTATTTGCTAGAGAGTTCGCTACTGAAAAGAAAAAAAATTGGGTTGGTTATTGGACGATAAGAGTGATAAGTGCTTTGAAGTTAATGTACGAGTTCGTCGTCGTAATCAATCAATGTCGGCAGTTTTAAATAGCCATGACCTAATGGAAAGAGTATTCGATCATGTAGAGACTACTTTGGACAAGAGCAATATGTGTCTTGTTTGTAAGAAATGGTCACAAATTTTCCTATTTCATAAAAGAGCGCCCGGTGGTCACGCCGAATATATGAAAGTTCTAACAACAAGTCACAGTGAAGGTTTTAAGATTTTGGCAAGGGGCTCGAAAGTAGTTTCCAAACGATGCAAGTGCTACATGCTTGCAAGTGAGCCAAAGCAAAGCGTGTTGCATGCTTGCTTGTATATACACGATCATGACTCGATCCTTGATGCACTGTATCGAACGGATCGGAGCTAATTCACGAGTACTTTGAAACACTCGGGGACTATCCTGCCGCTTATGATCTTGCTTACTTAATTGTATTATAAGTCAGTCGATGTTGTTGACCTTGACTGACTTTTTACGTTATGTCATGTATTTTCGGAAGTTCATTTTGGTTCTTTCTCGGAAAGAATGTATTTTGGGTACTATGTAATTTGAACTGTCTCTGGTTGTAATTTAGTACGTTATTTTGTTTTATGAAGGCTTATGTAGGCCGTATGTAATTTTGAAACTGTCTTTCATTCTTTATTCAAAGAGGCTTTCTTTTGATTCTCTTTGTGTTTTTCTTTACACTTCCGTGTTGTTCTTTTTGTGTTTTTACTGCTGTATTATAACGGTTAGGTTATTAGTTTGACTAATTGTTAGTGTTCTGTTATTCTGCTGTTACGGTACTCTCATTCTGCCCTCATTATTAAAAAGTCCAGCTGAATACCTATTTATCATTGAAAGTGATCCTTATTTTTATTTTCTGGATAGTACAGCTGAAAATAAAGTTAAAAATCAAATCCGCAGCTTCATCAAAGTTACTCAACCGTCGTCATCAAATTCTCCGGGTCCGTCTCCATCCAAATCCCCTGTCACATCTCCATCAAAGAGCACTGCTTCTCAGAGAAGGAGTACTCGTAGTAAAGAAATATGTACAACCGAACCACCCACTAAAACAATCAAACGAAAGGCTGAGACCCAAGTTGCGAAGTTGTCGTCTAGTCCACCAAAGACTAGTAGTAAGTTGGCTGGCAAAGTTAAGCATGAGAAGGGAATTGTGATAAGTAGCAACCAACCTCGAGTTTGGAGATGCATGAAAAAATAACCCAGTGAAGGTACTACAGTTATTCTACTTTTATTTTGCTGTTATTTTGCTATTAATATGTTACTTTTCGTGTTATTTTTTGCTGTTGTCTTGTTATTTTGCTATTATTCTGCTGCTTTGCTTTTGTTATCTTAAATATTTTAATGCATTGCATATTTTTTCCCCTTTGTGTGCACAAAGTCTTAGATCCATTTGTTAGTTCTTTGTCACGCTTTTCTTCTCAGAGTTATTGAAGCCCTCACCGAGGAGCAGAAAGAGGCTGTTAGGGAAATGGGATTAGGGGGTTTACTTGAGTTGAAGCTTTCTTCCCGCCCTCATACCATGTTCCGGGAGATTATATATGCTTTTAGAAGTGGGAATTTTCTTGAAATATCTGAAACGGAGAAGTACGAGTTGACTGCAGATGATGTGCACGATGTGTTTGGTTTACCAAATTCTGGACCAAAATTGGATTTGGTCATTACTGGGTTTCTGGGTTCTGCAGACGCTGATAGAGAAGCTTTGAAGCGTGCTTGGCGTGAGAAGTATGGTATCACCAATAACAAAAGTGGGATACCACTTAATAAAGTTCAGGAGACCCTGCTAGAGTCATTGGTTGCAGATGATGAGTTTAAGAAGACTTTTGTTCTGTTTGCTATGTCGTGTTTCGTTGCTCCTGTGTCGGGTTTTGTGGTTGATCTGAGACTTCTAAGCGCTGTGGAAGATGTTTCTAGGATCAAGGAAGTTAATAGGTGTCAGTTTGTCTTCTCAGACTTGGTGACTTCTGTGCGTGAAACCCTTAACGGGAGGAAAAATATTCGTTGTTGTCTAGTGCTGTTGGCTATCACCTATTTTCACCGTTATTTCTTTAGCGGTGATCAGGTGAATAATGAGCTACCGCTCATTAAACATTGGGATTTTAAGTCTTTCAGTGAGAGGTTGCGCGTGAGGCGAGGCACGTGCTCGGGCACTTTGGGAGCGTTCAGACGTTGCTTTCCCATTGTCTCGTGCAAACATCGTTGGCTCTGGTCAACCGTAGTCAACGTCGATGTCTTGTGCTGGATCTACCTGATGATATTCATACGGATGAGCAAGTACAGTCCGCTGCGGTCGACGTAAGCACCTGTTTGATTGTTTTCAAACGAATCATTCGAAAATGTTATTCTGTTATTGTCTTTAAGTATTAGTTGTCCTACTGCTATTATTTTACGATTATTCCACTGTTATTCCTCAGTTTTCCTGCTGTTATTCTATTTTTCATCCCAATTGTTACTCCACTGTTATTCTACTATTACTCCACTGTTATTTATTCTGCTGTTAGTGCACTGTTATTCCTTTGTTATTTTATTACTCCACTGTTATGCTACTGTTATTCTACTATCAATCCACTGTTATCTACTCTACTATTAGTGTACTATTATTCCTCTGTTATTCTACTATTATTGTACTTTTATTATGTTTTGGAATTCAGTTTTAAGTAAAATTTTGGGATTTTATCTGGACAGGATGTTCATCAACTTATACTGCTTAATGAGAGGGACTCTCAGATTTTATGCCGCCGATACTTGGAACGGGCGGAACTTATAAAGTCGAAAATGATGAAGAAGAACCACCAGGCTATCGTCAAGCACGTCTTTGCTAAGTTGCCCACCAAGTAACCCGACGAGTGCTAAAGAAAGCACGGCGAGCGAACGATCGAAAAAAGTGCATTCTGAAGGGTCAGAGAATTTGGTTGCCACCCCATCTTTCTTCACGGATCAAGTTATCCGTGAGTTGGACGAACGGGTTAAGCATGTATTGGCTATCAAGCGGCAAATAAATCGCGATCAACTGTTCCTGAAGAACCAGCTTCCAAAAAAGCTAGACATGAAGATGTCATCATTGAACCTCCATCATTTAATCTGTTTTCTGAATTTTATGAGGAGTGTGTCGGGCTTTTGGATGTGCAGCCGACTATAGCTGAAAAGAAGGGTGTTGAACATAGTCCCGTCATTCAACAAAGTGCAAAGGTGAGTACTCCACACTTGTCACCGCTCGGTTTAGATTCTATTACGACGGATATCTGTGCTGACATTCAGTTTCGTTAGGGAGAGCCAGATGATGTTGGTGAGAAAGTAGTCGATGTGGGGGACATTACCATTGACGTGGAGGATGTTAACAATTATGTGGAGGACGTTAACATTCAAGTTGAATACTATCTTGTTGATAATCTGCCAGAGGACGTGCCTAATACTGTTGAGTGTACACCGGTAGAGGTTCAAGCAACTCAAATTCCAAAGACTGATGGTTGTTTGCCTGAGACAAAGGTGACAGATACCGGTGCTGACATTCCATTGCCTAATGACACTCAACATTCCACTCAAATTGGCAAAGTGAAGCATTTGTGACTGCAGAAGAGGAAGTAGCGGATGTGGTGATGTCTTGTCATGCAGACTTGTTGCTTGGGGCTGCGTCTGAGATAGATAAATCTGATAAACAGGATTCCGAGGTTGTGTTGGAGGCTGGTACTGTTGTTGGTGAAGCTGTCCTAGAGGACAATGGCATTGCTGGGTTGAATGCTCCTAATATCGGTACAAGTTATTTGCTACACTCTGCTACACATGAGGAGCTACTGTTGTCTATTGTGCCTCAGAATTTCGGATGCAGCTATGATTGTGGTACTGTGGATCCTCAGCTAGTTGTCCTGTCAAAATCAATGATAACAATGGGACATGTTTTCAACCCAATGCTATCCAAGAGGAAAGAGGTTGCAGACTACTGTTTTTTGAATGATCATTATATTTCGCAAGGGTAAGACCTCGTTTTTATTTTAAAAATTTTCCGCTTTCTGTTTAAAATATTATTCTGCTTTGTGTTCTTCAAAAATATATTTATGTGACTCTTATTTTTCTGTTTTTTCGGTTTTGAAGCGAGAATCTTGTCACTTGGGGTGTTCACAGTTACCTGAATCGAGAGGATATGGAATCCATGGTTCCAAATTCAATGATAATGCTTGGTGTTGTGGACTGGTGGTCCCTCTTTCTTAATGATACTTGTATACGAGGAAGTTCAAGTCGCCTTTTCTTTGGGATGGGTGCAACAGTTAGTTATTCTGTCTTATGGTGTCTTTTACTTTATTTTTCATTTTGCATCACGTTTCAAATCTTTTCTCCACTTTGTGTTTAGAGTCCATTGGGGCGAATTTGTATGCCGTCGAAACATGAGAAGGCTTCCAGGAGTGATTTATGTGCGGAAGTCATATTATCATTTACTGTGTTTGTAAAGAACAACAAGAGAGATTGTGATCTTAATTCTGATATGGTATGTTTCTGTACTTGTGTGTATTCTACTATTATTCTACTGTTACTCTACTATTACTCTACTGTTATTCTGATGTGTTTCTGCTTTTTTTTAAACCACATAATTAGTAACAATTTTTTTGGGCAAATATTTTCCCAGATTTTCATCCCAATTCTTTTGTATGAGCACTTTAGCTATTTGTGCATCAACTTCAATGCGAAGAGGGTTGAATATCTTGATAATGTATTTCAAGAGGAGTTGTTTGCTGATGATCAACAGCCGTGTGTACGTTTGGTGTATTGTCAAACTGTTGTCATTTTATTGTGCCTAATTTTCTCTTGGTGTTTTGCCTAGTTTGTTTAAGTATTGCTACTAATTATGTTTTCTTTTTCCTTGCTTATTTGAAGGTGAGCTTGATGTCTGATTTCCTGGTCGAAAAAGGAGTTGCCCGAGGCGGGGATGTTAAAAATTATAAAATTGTCAACGTCCCTTTTACCTGGCAAACCGTTGCGATTGAAAATTTGGACTGCGGTGTATATACGATGTTGCACATGCTCTTTTACCGTGGAACTGTTTTTGATTGTGACTTGGTTAATTCTGATTCAAGAGTCCTTTACCACGCTGAGATCGCTGCCTTGTTGGTGCTGTCTGATATGAACGAGTCCAGGGAAGATGTGTTGAAATGTTTGGAGGAGTTGAACAAGACGAGAAAGGAAACCCTGAGTGTGCTTGAAGAGAAACGACGTATTGGGGATACGGAAGCGAGGGTTTCTTAAAGCGCTAAGAAACGTCGTGGTTCTGGCAGGGTGAAAACTGTTGGTAAGAAGGTTAAGACGACTCAGCCTGTTGTTGAGCCCGTCGCTTCTCCTAGTGTCATTGATAGCACTGAATTCTCTACAAACACCCCTACTGCCAGCCGTCAAGTGGGAAGCATGGGTGTGGATAGTACCGTGAGTCCAAAGTCGGCTTTGGGTAGCCGTAAAAGGGGTAAGTCAGACGATGGGCTGGGTTACTCTATGGATTGCGGGCCAGAGGACAGTAGTTTTGTTGCGGCGTCGGATTTGTTTCGGAAGAACAAAAAACAGTTCTCTAAGATGCTGAAGGTGCAGAAGCAAGTGGTGGACTTTGTTCTTCGCGAAGACGCTCACTTGAAAAAAGAGTAGGTGTCGATTTTCATTTCTTTGATTGTGGTGTTCCTGTTCAGTTAGTCTTTCTGTTTCCCACCGTTATTCTGCTATTAATCTGCTGTTATTATGCTGTTATTTTGTCAAACTAGTATCAGTAATTCCACTGTTAGTTCCCTTTGTTATTCTTCTGTTATTGAACTGTTATTCTACTGTTATACCACTATTATTCCGCTGTTAGTCCACTGTAATCTCACTGTTAATTCACTTTTGGTATGCTGCTGTTATACCACTATTATTCCACTATTATTCTACTGTTATTATTCTGTTATTGAACTGTTATTCTACTGTTATACCACTGTAATCCCACTGTTCTTATGATATGTTATTTTTAGTGAATGCAGTGAGATGTTAGTGTTGTACAACGACGAAGTCGGCGTGTTTTTGGATAGGGGGGATATTGTTTCCATTGTAGATGCAGCTGCTATGATGTCAACAAGAGTAGTCGATGTTTGGTCGATTATTTTGAATTCGTTGGAGTTTGAGGAACGTTCAGAACCAAGCTCAATGTTTTTCGGACTTCGTCATATGGTATTTTGTTTTTTCCTTTGCTATTTTGCGTTATTACCTACATATTTACTAACAAGTAGTGATATAGATTTAATAGTTGCGCACCAGTTTTTGTTGTTTATGCTTTTTGTTTAGGAGGATGCTGTTTATTCACTCTTAGAGAACTTTGATTCCTCAAGCCCTCTTGACGGTCCGGGTAAGAAGCTGTTTAAATTTTGGAATGTGTTTTTCGATTCCTGCAATGGAAGATGTCGTCTGAACTCGGACCTTGTGTTTGTGCCGATTCTGTACAATGATCACTACTCTTGTTTCTGCATCAATTTATGAATGAATGAATCGATTGATTTTTTGGACAACATGACTCACGATGCCAACAAATTAGCCGAGTACAGAAGATTGGCCGAGATTGTGGCAAACTATATGTATATTTTTATGGAGGGTCATAATGTTATGATGTCTCAAGATTGCCGCAATTTTAAAATCGTTGATGTTCCTTTTAAATGAAGAAAGAAGGAACTGTTGAATTCCGAGTCTGGGTGTTTCTTGCTGTACACGATGGCCGAATATGGTGGCAGCGTGTTTGAGTCCAATCTTCACAGCAAGATTGCTCGTCGAAGCTTCTGTGTTGAAATATCGGCTTCCCTGATCTTGGGGTATATTAATATTTATAGGCAAGTAGTTCTTGATAAAGCGACGGCTTGTGAGAATCAAAGGCCGAAGACGTTGGGTTTGGGTCAGCTAGGAACAAGTTGAAAGAATTGAAACCCCAATCATCTCGCGCTTGTGAAGAATCAAAGGCGTCGTAGTGAATCTTTGTACCTTTGATCATTGTGTGTATCCGGAAAGTCAGACTAAGTTAGTGTAAACTATTTGTTAAACAATTAGTGTGCTGTTATTGCACTGTTATTCTATATAATAACTAGTTTATTGTGTTGTTATTCCCGTATTATTCTGGTGTTATTCCAGTGTGTACTCTAATTTAATTGAGTTTTCATATTACTTGTACTTTTTTCAAACACCATCCATTTTTACTCTAATCCCCCTGTTATTCTGCTGTTATTGCAGTATTATTCAGCATAATGAGCAATTATTCTGCTGTTATTACACAATTAGTCTACAGTTATTCGACTGTTATTCTAGTTTAATTAAGCTTTCCTATTACCTTTGTTTTCTACAAACACTATCCATTTTTATTCAAGTGTAAATTTAGTCAAGTGTAAAAGTAGTGGTTTAGACTGTTTTTATTCCACTGTTATTCTACCATTATTCTGCTATTATTGCAGTATTATTCCGCATAATAAGCAGCTACTCTGCCGTTATTGTACTATTAGTCTACACTTATTCTGCTGTTATTCCACTAGTTTAATTAAGCTTTACAAACACTATCCATTTCTACGAAGAATATCCATTTTCTATTCAACTGTCAATGACTGTTTTTTCTCAACTGTGATTCTATTCTTATTTCACCATTATTCTGCTGTTATTGCACTATTATTCCGTATAACAAGTAGTTTATTCTGCTGTTATTGCAGTATTATTCCACAAAAGGACTAGTTTATTCGATGTTATTCCACTTTATTAGTCCAAAGATTATTTTGTTAAAACTATTCATTTTTATTCACGTGTAAATTTAGTCAAGTGTAAAAGCAAAGGTTTAGACTCGCTTTTATTCCACATTATTCTACCATTATTCTGCACATTATTGCAGTATTATCTGCATAGTTTGCGGTTATTATGCTGTTATTGCACTATTATTCTGGTAAAGACTTCTGTTATTCCAACATTACTTAAACATAGTAGTAAATAGTACTTAAAGATAGTACTTATATAATAAACATTAACGTTCTAAAATATTAAAGCCATTATTTTTAAAGAAATAAATATTTTAAACATATTTTAAAGCAGCAGCCCTGAACCATCATCGTTAGATTTTTATATCTTTATTCTATTGCTTGATGCCTGCGCGCATGTCCTTGGACAGTGCTCTCAACTTCCACCGAGTCATCCTGAAAAGGGTTTTTGTATCCTTCCATAAGTTCCATGGCTTTCAGAAATGGTGTCCAATCGGTAGAGATTGAAGGATAGACTTCAGTGTAATACTTCTTCAAAGCATTCACACCAGCAATGAATTGATTGTCCATGTCGGCTTCTGTGTAGTTCCTATTTTTATTTTCCTTCATCTGTCTACGCATACGTTCATTTTGAAGTTCAGCAACCTTCAACTGTGTCCTAACATTGTCGACCTCTCTTATTAAGGCCTCTTCACGGTTTTCTGCTGCCTCTACATTTGTCCTTGTCTCGATCAACTCTATTGAAAAGGACTCTATCTTCCGTTTCGCTTCATTGATTTCCTGCCTTGTTGGGGACCTTCGGTTATCGTCAGTTACGTCACTCATTCTGAAGCATTGGAAGTATGAAACTTTTTGCATTATAAAAAGATGTTTAAAATATTTCAACCAAATTAAAAGCATACCAAAGCAGAAGAAAGAGAATTACCTTTTCTGCAGCATCGAGTATAGTGTAGACAGATAAGAAAAATAAACATCAAAGAAAAATAAAGAATAGAAAGATAAGAAATTACCTTTTTGCAGAGGAGATAGAGTTTTTTTTTGGAATGGACTTTTTCAGTGTGTGTGTTTGTTTTTTTACTCGAAATAGCAGTATTTATGGGGGCTTGGGGAATACAAACAATTTTTCTGTAATAAAGTATAGAAAGATAAGAAATTACCTGCCTACCAAAAACCTTTTGCAGAGGAGATGCAAAGTTTTTTTTGGAATGTACTTATTCAGTGTGTATGTGTTTTTTTTTTACGCGCAATAGCAGTATTTATAGGGGCTTGGGGAATACAAACAGTTTTCCTGTAATTATATTAGATTAGGTTAGGTAACTGTTTTTAATAAAAACTTAAAAGTGGAACGGCTTTTTATAAATATTACTAATCTGTTATTATTCAACTATTATTGTAGTGTATAAATGCAGTTTTATTTTGTGGGTGTTTGTGGAAAATAGTCAGATAATATTAACAAAAAAAATTAAAGTAACTAGTATTAATTCTCATATAATGTAGGTCTCACTTTATTATCCAGAAGTAACATTTTAGGATAAAATG
Organism: Silene latifolia; assembly: GCF_048544455.1. NCBI lineage: Eukaryota > Viridiplantae > Streptophyta > Magnoliopsida > Caryophyllales > Caryophyllaceae > Silene > Silene latifolia. The sequence continues at coordinate 88,382,964 of NC_133537.1, read as the reverse complement.
TTATTCAAACAATGACAAATAATAAAAGTCTTTGACATTTAGGCGAGGTCTTCATCGTAGCCGTTGTCTTTTGCGTATCTTTTGTCTTTCTCAGTTCATGGATCTGATTCATATTCCTGCAATGTTTGCTTAGTATTTGTCATTGAGGTAACGTAACAATTAGAGCAAAAATAACAACACATTAATAGCATAATAGCAGTAGAATAACAATTAGAGAAAATTTAGCAGCTACTCTGCTGTTATTGCAGACACTATCCATTTGTACGAAGAATATCCATTTTCTATTCAACTGTCAATGGCTGTTTTTTCTCAACTGTGGTTCTATTCTTATTGCACCGTTATTCTGATGTTATTGCACTATTATTCCGGATAACAAGTAGTTTATTCTGCTGTTATTGCAGTATTATTCCACAAAAGGACTAGTTTATTCTGCTGTTATTCCACTTTATTAGTCCAAATTATTTTGTTAAAACTATTCATTTTTATTGAAGTGTAAATTTAGTCAAGTGTAAAAGCAGTGGTTTAGACTGCTTTTATTCCACTGTTATTCTACCATTATTCTGCCGTTATTGCAGTATTTTTCCGCTTAATAAGCAGCTACTCTGCTATTATTGTATTATTAGTCTACACTTATTCTGGTGTTATTCCACTAGTTTAATTAAGCTTTACAAACATTATCCATTACTACGAAGACTATCCATTTTCTATTAAAAAATAACACATTAATAGCAGAATAGCAGTAGAATACCACAACAACAGCAGAATAGCAGAGTAACACCTGAATAATAGGGGAATAACAGTAGAATAAGAGGATAACATTAGAATAATAAGAGAGTAATAGTTCAGATTCATACCTCTTCAGTTTCTGATTCTTCTTCATCATCGTCATCGAAGGGGACTTTCAAAGAAATGGAAGATTACAAGTTCTACTGTTGTGGTTCACCCACTTCTTGCAGTTACCGCATCTTCCCTTCCTTTTTTGTGGCTTGCTCTTGGCCTTTTCTTTTGACGACCTCAATCTTTTGCCACTTCCCTTATTCTTGGTCAATATCATTTGAAGCTGTGATGCCAAGAAGAGCCTCGATTTCCTGGTTTTTAGTTTTCGGTTCAATTGGTCCTGTGATGTTCTCCCTGAACTGTGTCAGGGTTTTATGCAGTTGCATCATCTGTTTAACCGTAGCATAACTGTCCATCACCCCGACAGTTGCATAAATCTCAGACCAAACCTTTTGACATCTCAGCTTTCTTGATGTCAGCTTCGTCAATGTCTTCTATGACCTTTCCATTTTCATTTCGGACAATTGGCCTGTAGGATTTCTTTGTTCATCGAGCAAGGACATAAGGCTCAGGTATCCTGTGTACCTGCCCAACATTCCACACCCACAGTATATGCCGACAGACAATGCCATGCCTCTCAAACAGCTTACATGCACATTTGCTCTCCTTAGTTTTGGTGTTAAATTCAACTCGGAAGCATCTGTGCTTCAGTCCATCACGAACGTCATGGTACTCCACTGCCCCTACTGTTGTCAAACCCCCGACTCCCATGCTGCATATCGCATGTTTGACTTCATTCTGAAAGTCTGCAAAGATAGGATGTGTGTAGACAAGTGAGGCATGCATCTCTACCTTCATCGGCCCTACTTTCTCGAGCATACTATACTCGTTGGCAGTGTCCAACCTCCTTTGTGAATTCCTTTGCTGTTCTATTGCAGAATTGTACCTCATCCAGAACTCGACAACGGTTCCAAAGTGGCTTTCAAACCGTTTGAAATAGCTGTTTGAACTTTCGGATCTCTGTGTTGTCCGCAGCAAACAACCTAGAGGCAGATCGCGAAAGTAAGCCGGTATCCACTTTTGTCTGATTGCAAATACATACTTCAACCACTGGTTGCTTTGCATACCATGTGCTTCAATAACGGTTTTCCAGTTTTGTTCAAATTCTTCGGGTTCTAAGTCGACATCCCAAACAACGGCATTTATGTCTGTCATAAATTCCGTGTCATTGCAGATTGCCCTTCCCACCTTCTCAGGCATTTTCTGCATGATATGCCACATGCAGTACTTGTGCATAGAATGCTTGAAGACATTTGGGTATGCCTTTTTAATTCCAGGGCATTGGTCTGTAATTATACACTGAGGTTGCTGCTGCCCCATTGCTTCAAGGAATATTTTAAAAATCCACTCAAATGAATCCTGACTCTCGAATTCAAGTAACCTAGCTGCAAAAGTTACCGTCTTCTTGTTGTGGTCTACTCCGGTGAACGGAGTAAACACCATGAAATATTTGTTTGTCCCATAAGTAGGGTCAAACGAGATCATGTCTCCATATAACTTGTAGTTGTTTATCCCTTCCTTATCAGCCCAAATAACCTTCGTCAAGCATTTGTTCTCATCCTGATCATAAGCAAAATAGAACCCGTTTGTTTCAGCCAGGATTTTGAAATGCCCAATTAACATTTTAGCATCCTTATCCCCAATGTAACACTTAATATTTCGTTTGAAGTTTTTGAAGTCTAGCAAAGAGGCACCGATATTCTGATAACCATTTGAGTATTCCTTGAGAATTCTGAAGCTCAATGTTGGACCAATGTTTAGCTTAGTATGATCAATAATGGTCCTCTTAATGTAATCATGGACGTCCCTTGACAGCTTTTGGAACTCTCTGTTTTTGACAGAGTAAAGAGAGTGATTGTGAACGTCTACAAAGACGTCCACAATATATCCAAATCCGCCGCCCTGTTTTTTCACAGGTTCTCGACCTCATGTGCGCCTTGCAGCCACACCTTGTCAGAGCATGCTTCTTTGGTTGTCTAATTCGTCGCTCTTTGTTCTCTACTGTACTCAAATTAGCAGCTTCGTGATTTGTTGCTTCAAGTCGCAGTTTTCTTTTCATATGTCTATACCCCTGTCTGTTACAGACCAGTGATTTGACGGTGACGTCCCCCTTATATTTCGCATTTGTGTACCTTCTCACATCAAATTCGCAAGCCAATGCATATATGCTGTAGAACTGTACTGCATCATCCAAGGTAAGAAAGAACATGCCACGTTTAGACGTAAAATCACTCTCAACAGTCCTCACCCACTGCTCAGTACCCCCGGGTGTACTGCTGTAATGAAGAGTTGGAACAAACTCATCGTTTTCTTTGTCTGAACAGGTTGGGCTGGTGAATATAATGTTATTAGAAGAATCCCCAATAGTTAAGACTGCATTGTCTTCAACAATAGAGACAATAGAAGGATCTGGGACAGTAAATTATTATAATGAGTAAAGTCAGTGGACAACAAAATGACAATAACATCACAATAACAATAGCATGGGGGAGAGATCAACATTGCAGTAATGTGACAATAACAGTATGATAACAGCAGCTCGGAAATAGACGACAATCAATAACATCGCAATAACACTAAATGTGTTTTTCTTATGCTACTCTCTTATCAGCCGTATATTTCATGCTAATGCACAATAATATCACAACAATAGTACCATAATATCAGAATAACAGTACAATAATATCATCATATTTCTCTACTTTTACAATAATAGTACAATAATATCAGAATAACAATACTCTGATTCTACTTTATTACTTACAGATAGTATCGTATTTTTTTTATGCTACTCTTTTTGCAAGCCATATATTTTCATGCTACTGCACAATAATAGCACAATAATATTACAATAATATCACAATAACAGTCCAATAATATAATCATGTTACTGTACTGTTACAATAATAGTACATTAATATCAGAATAGCAGTTCTCTGATTCTACTTTATTACATATACGAGATAATATCGTATTTTTATGCTACTCTTTTGCAAGCCATATATTTTCATGCTACTGCACAATAATAGCACAATAATATAACAATAATATCATAATAACAGTCCAATAATATAATCATGTTACTGTACTGTTACAATAATAGTACATTAATATCAGAATAACAGTTCTCTTTTTCTACTCTAATACAAGCCAGACAAGATAATAATATCGAATAACAACCGAGAAACACATAGAAATCAATAATTGATTTATAAACAACGGATAAAGAGAAAAGAATCAATAACAAGATATTACTGTTTCCATATTTACTGTCGAGTTGTTTTCTTCGCTACAATTGTTGTTAATATCGTTGTCCATCTTTTATATCTGAAAACAGTAAAATCAAATATTCAATTCAATTAAAATCAACGAATTTCACGAATTTTACATTAATTTCGAAAATACGATTGAATACACTAAAAATAAACGAATTTGCATTACCTGTAATTCGATTGCGGCTAAAAATCAACGAATTTTTGTAATCTTATTAGGTTTTTTATGAGATTTCTATAGTCGGCGTTTTGATTTTTGTGTTTCTCTGTTTCTGATTTGTAGAGAGATGTAGAGAGAGAGAGAATATCATTTGAATGAAGTTTCTATTTTCATGTTTCAGCTGCTTTTGTATTTTTCGATTTTTACTTTTTTTGTCCTAATTTATCATTTAATCTCAGCACTTGATTTCTTTTAATCTCAGCCCTTGATTTCCGCAACTCACAACTCACCATAAGACCCCAACTCACGAGATCCCGCCTCTCTATATATAATGATATAAACTCTTAAGAGCTCTTCAAAACAATACTTAAGAGACTCAAAAGATTTTTGGTTGGTATATACTCCCTCCATACCAGACCAATGGTAACTTTTTCACTTACTGATGCCTGTCGTTGTGTGCACCAAAGATAAAATTTATAAGTCCAAACTACTACTATAGCTAGTGGCAGTCATGGTCGAACCACAGGGAGGCGATGCAATTGATAGTTGTCTTATTTATGTCTAAAAGTAACGGTGTGTGGGGGTTTGATTTGATTTGGTCTATAGCTAAAGATAATAAAAGAAATGTAAACTAAATAAACGGATGAAAATAAATATTAAGAGGGTGCTAAGATGGTCGGTTCACTATAGTTTCGGCGGCGGTAAACTAGGTAGGTCTAAAACAAACACGTGAGACGGGAAAATAAGAAGTCCTCTCGGTCCATTCTTTCAGGTAGCATCTTTCGATCTCGCTACTGGTCCCTAATATCACTAATGCTAACTTTCGTCCTGAAAAGTGACTAAAAAGGCTAAATTAACTCATCTTTCGATCTCATTAATCTAGTCTTCTTAATTAGGTAGGCTATCTCCCATCCCTATCTTTCGATCTTTATTGGGTCGGTCAAATCTTAGGCATTCAACTAGTCGCGTGCACTCGATTCGTCAAACATAGCAATTTAATTAATTAAAACGAAGGTGATCTCTCGTGGCCGGTCGATCGACCAGGTAGGCCAGTCGATCGACCAGGTAGGCCAGTCGATCGACCAAGGCGCAATTCGGGTCTACTATTCTAATGCCGCCTACTTCTACAGATTCCCTACATCCTAGCACAGGGTATTTAGCTACTCATGACTATGACGAAAACAACAACAAGATTAAGGTGTAAAACTACTGAATTCATGATTGAAATAATTAAACAAACAAATAACATAAAACGGTAATTTCGGCTTCGGGAAACTAATCTAGCAATTCTACACTACGAACAAGTAGAGTAATAAAAGTGAAATAAGAGCAGAAGAATACCGAATGAAATAGGAGGAAACCGAAAGTACGAAAGAAAGTAAAGCAATAATCCGATTGTATTGAACAATTAAACTTGAATGCAAACCCTAATATTTCCCTAAAGTTTTCTGATAAAAGACTTGATAAAAACTAAATAATGTCAGGTTACGTTATATAGGAATATAACGTAACACTTATTGCTAAACCTAATACACAATGGGCTTCGGAAATCTCGTTCTATTAATTCACGTCAGAATTAACGGTATGGTCGATCGACCATAGCAGCCGGTCGATCGACTGGTCATCGCTGAACAGTAGCTTGTGTAAGTCGTGGGTTGGTCGATCGACCATGGAGGCCAGTCGATCGACTACTTTAGCTGATAGTCCGCTTCTAATTCTTCATAAAATTATCTTTCAGGCCTCGAAATTCGCACCAAGCTCGTTCCTTAAGTAAATACTTCACGTCAAATGCAATGCAAGATACTCGGGGACGGATTTAGCTCAATATCTACTCATTTCCGCATAAATCTGCAATATTACATAAAAATACGAAAGTAGACGAAATGGGGCAAATAGTAGCTTTAAACTACATAATTGAGCTCTGAAATGTGTGTAAAATGAGGTGTAAAACATCATATAAATGACACGCATCAAACTTCCCCAAACCAAACCCTTGCTTGTCCCCAAGCAAGAACTAGACTCGATCCTAAAACCTAGTGGAACGAGTTCAATCTCAGAGCGAAATGCAAACTGAATAGCCTAAACCAATTTAATGCAACATCTAACAATCAATTAGCAATAAGAATCATGCAAACGAATTATGAAGTCGTTAAAAACTGTTGAACCGTCAGCTATAGAGACTTATCAAATCGGACTCTCACGGGTCGCTCATATCACTCAATAAATACAGGTGAGTATATGTAAAGATAGAAAGAATTCATTTTATAGTGACCCTCACCTAACTACGACCTATAAGAACATGCCTGCAATCTAATATGAAAATAATCTCTACAACCGTACACATGCATTCCGACCAAACAGATGACCATGACACATGCCGAGGTAAATATGGATATGTGAGGTATGGGTAAGAAAAGGCTAAGATAAATTTGGATAAAAACAGAGTTAAAAGTCAAGCTAGTAACTAAGGGAACCAAATTATGACAACATCCAACTTCTTGCTCAAACTTCCAATCAAAACGGTGCTAATAGCAAGCACAAATCTCACAATCTCCGATATAATCAACTCCCCATAAGATATGAATGCAACATGGGAGCAAAAATCGCCATTTAATAAAGATTTTGAATTATGCGATTTGATTTTCTTTTTCTTCTCGGGCTTCGGTCGATCGACCAAGATGGGCAGTCGATCGACCACCCTCTACAGTACAGCACGCAATTTTTCTTTCTTTTTTTATCTTTTCAATTCTATATTTTTTCCTTCTTCCTTTCCTTTCTTTTTCATCTTCCCAACATCATCTCAAAAGAGCATTTGCAACCAAAAAATGAAGTGACAATCCCGAAAACTAAACTACTAGCTTGACACGGGCAGGCTAAATGTAGGATGTAGTTAACGGGACAAAAAGGCTATTTTTGGCAGTGTAGAGCTTATGGGCAAAATGAATAAAAGGAACCTCTTCCACATATGTCAACTAACCACAAACCGAATGCATACAAGTATTAAGCAGATTAAGTTCATATTTATGCATATTGATAAAACATGTCTCATAAGGAGTACTACTCACAATCTTATATAAACTGGTCATAGATGTCACCAGTTATAGGCTCTAAACCACAGAAAATGATGCAGTTTGCCAAAAATACAAGTCAAGTTTAAAGTTCAGCAAGAATTAACGAAAACTCGTAGATATGCATATGTGATTCTACTAATAACATGTCAATTAGCAAGGCTTAGGCATAAACAGATGAAAATGCAATGTCATCATTGAAATACTATCGTTCCGACTCAACCTACATGCTAAAATAAACGTGAAAATTTTGAAATTTTTTGAAATTTATGTATATATAAGAGAAAATAAACAACAATGCAAGACAAAATGTAAACGTGAATGCAAGCAAACGAAATGCAACGCAAAACCCTTCCCCAAACCAAATCGCACAATGTCCCCATTGTGCAAAATCATGTAATGAAGTAAAAGGAAAACGGGAATTTGCGTGAAATTAACTAAACAAGAAATGAAGTAGGAACTCGGAGACTCACAAGACTTTAAGCGCAGCAAAAGGAAACCTCCCCAAACCAGCGTGAGCTAGGAGGTTTCAGTAGCCAGCAGTGCTACCAATAAGTACCTGAAAAGACAAAAAAATACCGCGCATAAAACGAGAAAACAATTTATTGAAACGCAACATTATGTGTAAAATAAAGAAACGGAAGAAAACAGAAATGAGTCGGAGAATAAGGTGGAGAAAAGAGTCCCTCAACTCCGGAAATCGACCAAACACAGCAGGGGAATGATCGAAAACAGGTACAGCAGCGAATTATGGTCGATCGACCACATCACTCAGTCGATCGACCAAGGTGAACAGGAACAGAAGATCCTGGAAATCGCAGCTCAGTTGATCGACCACACAAGCCAGTCGATCGACTGAAAAACCTGTTGTAACTTTCTGACTTCTTCGAATTAACTCAATAAATTGAGCTATCAAGGTCTATGAACCTGCAAATACACACAATAACGCGCCCAAAATTGCGTAAAACCCAAAGTAACAGTCTAAGGTATATAAAATCCTAAGCAAACTTATTAAAATGCGAAGTCTCGCGCACACAAAAGCACTAAAAAGGGCCAAAAGCAATAAAATGAATGGTTTTGTAAACATCTTGATCAACTAATAGTTGATCAAGAACGGCCACAGAATGGCCCACTTGCTCGGCTTCTGGCTACAAGAAGTAGCGTCTACAGTGCTCATCTTCTCAGCTACACTCTTCTCAACTCCAACATCCGCAGAACTCAACGGATCGACAACTTCAGCATCTCCCCAATCAATGACCTCCTCTAGCTCGCCAGAATCCATATCGGACTCCATCGCTTTGACTGGCTCATCATCGGGCTCCTCATTTGTGCCATAGCTAAGAAATCCTAGGCCGCCTCTTTGAACGATTGGCTCCTTCACAGCTGGAGCAGCATGCGGCTCTTCCTTCCCCAAATCGGCTCCTGCAATATCTAAAATAGAAGAATCGTCCTCCAAATTGCTCCCAATCTGGGGCGGAGGTGTTACAACAGGAATAGGCGTAGAGGCAGGCATGTCAGAAAGCACAAAATAAGATTTCTTTTCAGAAACCGTATTACAAGTGACTGGCCACATGGGGTCTTTCTTCTTAGCCGTCTGGGCAAAGACAATGGAGTGTTTCCCTACTTTGAAGGTCAATGTCCCTGAGCCAACATCTATAATCGCACCAAAGAAGCAGGTGTGCGAAAATGGTCTACCCAATATAATAGGAATGTGGGCATCCTCGGGCATATCTAGTACAACGAAGTCAACAGGGAAAAAGAACTTTCCTATTTGCACAGGAATGTCCTCTAAGACTCCTATAGGCAGGACCGCAGAACGATCAACCATCTGTACTGTCATGTTTGTGACTGCAAACCTAGTCAATTTAAACTTCCTAGCAAGACTCAAAGGCATGACACTAATACTGGCTCCTAGGTCACACAAGGCCTTCTCTATTGAAAAGGTGCCAATACTACATGGGACTGAAAAACTACCTGGGTCTTCTAGCTTATGAGGTGCAGTATGGGTCAGATAAGAACACGACTCCTCAGTTAGTGCGACAGAATGCACAGTTTCAAGTGACTTCTTTTTAGATAAGAGTTGCTTCATAAATTTCATGTAAGCAGGCACTTGATTAACTAGCTCAAGAAAAGGAACTTGTACGTTTAAGCTACGAATAACATTTTCAAATTTATTAAACGATACCTATTCCTTCGTCGGCACCAATCTCTCCGGATAAGGGGCTGAAAGAAGCAACTTAGCCCTCTCCTCTAAATCTCTCATGCCGGCGTCGGTGGATTTAGGCTGAAAATCCACTACCTTCTCTTTATTGAAGCTCGAACCCTCTTCAGACCGTCTCAAATATGAACCATTAATCGTCATCGGGTCGTACTTCGGAACCGGAACTGACCCATCAGCATTTGGGTCTTGACTCAATATTTTCGGAGTAGTTGTACCCCGAAACAAGTGGTCCCTCAAGTTATTTGGCATTGGAGGACGAAAAGACTCACCATCAGCAGCATTGTCGGTCGATCGACCGTGAGTGTCAGTCGATCGACTGATTTCTACAGGAACAGTAACTATTTCTTTTCGCGGACTGGTCGATCGTCTGGGTATGTCAGTCGATCGACTGACATACCTGCTGATCGTCCTTTTCTTGCTATTATTCGTCACTGCCTTTTTCTTGCTTGGTTCCGCCTCATCTTTTCCAGTAGCTTCCTCGACCATAGCGGGCCCATCAAGGGTAGACCCACTCCTCAAAGTAATAGCATTAAGGGACTTCTTTTGATCCGTCTGCGATGGTAAATGCCCCGGAGCTCGAGTTTCACTCTTGCTAGCCAATTGAGCAATTTGGCTCTCTAACATCTTCATCCCGGCCTCTCTAGCTTGAGACTCTTTCAGCAACAAATTTTTCAATTCGGCAAATTTGGAACCTTGGGATTTCTTCTTTGCTTTGGAATATACGGAGGCTTTTTATATGGGCTGCTGCTGCGCTTATGAGGGGGCACATAACTCTCTTTGCTTTCTTCTTTGTGGAGGTGGAGTCGGATTTAGGACATTTTGGCTACTCCACCTCAAATTTGGATGGACATTCGGTGAAAGTAAGTGTTTGTCCGCCTATAATGTTGAAAGGCGACAAGACTCATAGGGATTAGGACGGTTATGCAAAACATGTCCTTCTCCTCCACATCTCTTGCAGACGAAAGGACCGTCTGAAACAACATTCACATGATAGATCCCTCCTTTTGAAGCTCCTCCCAACTCGTACTTATCGAATCTCGCCGTGAGAGCTTCTAATGCGGCTACAGAAGGGGATTCAGCACTTCTCCTTTGATTTCCCCTGGAATTTCCATACTCAGCTTTATGGGTGGCCAAATCATCAATAATCTTCCACCCCTTAGTCTCTCCAACATTCTCCTGGAATCTACCATTCGCTGCCGCATCCAGGATAGCCCTCTGATCGTCATAAAGCCCATTATAGAATTGATTGCATAGGCTCCACTTCTCAATCCCATGGTGCGGAATAGTACGCCCCAGCTTCTTGAACCGGACCCATGCCTCATGAAAATTCTCATCCGGACCCTGTTTAAAGCTTGTGATCTAAGCTCTAATAGCATTTGTTTTCGAGGCAGAGAAATATTTCTTGTAGAATGCCAGGGCCAGCGACTTCCAATCATTGATCCCGTTAGCAACTCGATCTAGGTCTCTGTACCACTCCCTTGCAGAATCACGAAGAGAGAATATAAACATAGTTTCCTTCACCTGGTCCTGGGTCACACCGGTTGGTGGGGGTATGGAACAGCAATAATCAATGAAAGTCTCCATATGTTTGGCTGCATCTTCATTTGCAGCTCCCCCGAATTGGTTTCTCTCAACCAAGTTGATATAGGACGGTTTCGGCTCGAACTTTCTGTCTGTCCCTGGTAATGCGAATCCCTGATAGAGATTCTCACTGTCATTTCTCAGTAGTGATCGGCTATACTCGCTTCTTCAGCCATGTCTGGAGATGTGACGGTCTCAGTTGATGAAGTAGAAACAGGAGATGAAGGTGGATCCTCCTCAAATAAAGCGTTCTTGTAATAACTAGACAGAGTACTCAGCTCTTCCTCTGTCGGCAATACTCTAGATGATCGTCTCAACTCACGCAAAGTCTTCTCAATCTTAGGATTGAACGGTAGTAATTCACCACCCTGTGACCTGCGCATAAGAAGAAACTACAAGTAGAATACGAGAATAGTTTAAGGAACAGATATCCCTTAAACTAATAGAAAGACTAAAAATAAAAACAACTAAAAATTTTAAACAATTGCCTCCCCGGCAACGACGCCAAAATTTGATGCCTGTCGTTGTGTACACCAAAGATAAAATTTATAAGTCCAAACTACTACTATAGCTAGTGGCAGTCAGGGTCGAACCACAGGGAGGCGATGCAATTGATAGTTGTCTTATTTAAGTCTAAAAGTAACGGTGTGTGGAGGTTTAATTTGATTTGGTCTATAACTAAAGATAATAAAAGAAATGTAAACTAAATAAACGGATATAAATAAATATTAAGAGGGTGCTAAGATGGTCAGTTCACAATAGTTTCGGCGGCGGTAAACTAGGTAGGTCTAAAACAAACACGTGAGACGGGAAAATAAGAAGTCCTCTCGGTCCATTCTTTTAGGTAGCATCTTTCGATCTCGCTACAGGTCCCTAATATCACTAATGCTAACTTTCGTCCTGAAAAGTGACTAAAAAGGCTAAATTAACTCATCTTTCGATCTCATTAATCTAGTCTTCTTAATTAGGTAGGCTATCTCCCTTCCCTATCTTTCGATCTTTATTAGGTCGGTCAAATCCTAGGCATTCAACTAGTCGCGTGCACTCGATTCGTCAAACATAGCAATTTAATTAATTAAAACGAAGGTGATCTCTCGTGGCCGGTCGATCGACCAGGTAGGCCAGTCGATCGACCAAGGCGCAATTCGGGTCTACTATTCTAATGCCGCCTACTGCTACAGATTCCCTACATCCTATCACAGGGTATTTAGCTACTCATGACTATGACGAAAACAACAACAAGATTAAGGTGTAAAACTACTGAATTCATGATTGAAATAATTAAACAAACAAATAACATAAAACGGTAATTTCGGCTTCGGGAAACTAATCTAGCAATCTACACTACGAACAAGTAGAGTAATAAAACTGAAATAAGAGCAGAAGAATACCGAATGGAATAGGAGGAAACCGAAAGTATGAAAGAAAGTAAAGCCATAATCCGATTGTATTGAACAATTAAACTTGAATGCAAACCCTAATATTTCCCTAAAGTTTTCTGATAAAAGACTTGATAAAAACTGAATAATGTCAGGTTACGTTATATAGGAATATAACGTAACACTTATTCCTAAACCTAATACACAATGGGCTTCGGAAATCTCGTTCTATTAATTCACGTCAGAATTAACGGTATGGTCGATCGACCATAGCAGACGGTCGATCGACTGGTCATCGCTAAACAGTAGCTTCTGTAAGTCGTGGGTTGGTCGATCGACCATGGAGGCCAGTCGATCGACTGCTTTAGCTGATAGTCCGCTTCTAATTCATCATAAAATTATCTTTCAGGCCTCGAAATGCGCACCAAGCTCGTTCCTTAAGTAAATACTTCACGTCAAATGCAATGCAAGATACTCGGGGACGGATTTAGCTCAATATCTACTCATTTCCGCATAAATCTGCAATATTACATAAAAATACGAAAGTAGACGAAATGGGGCAAATAGTAGCTTTAAACTACATAATTGAGCTCTGAAATGCGTGTAAAATGAGGTGTAAAACATCATATAAATGACACGCATCACTTACCTAATACGGCCGTACCACACCAATGGTAACATTCCTTATTTGGCCCACAACATTATCAAATTATCCTTATACCCATTTGATATTTACATAAAATGCCACTACATACCCCACCTACCAACTCACAATTAAACCCACAATTACATACCCCACCTATTTTCTTCCCGCTTTACCCCTTCTTTTACCCTCTTTTCTTAAAAATCCCATTTTTTACCACGTTACCATTTGTATGGTATGGAGGGAGTAGGTTCCAATGATGACTCCTATTTATAATCATAGGATCACCTACCTTATGTTAATCTTTCGATGTGAGACAATTCTATAATTTATACGTATTATAATCACCACACTAACATTGTTTTTCAATGTGGTACATATAACATATTAAGAAGTACATCATCTTTAATATGTGCAAATCATATAAAATCTATACTCTAATAAAAACATTTTTTTACCACGAATCTAATTATGTTATCTTCGTAATTTTTATAACGACAGTTTTTTGCCAAATGAAATGTCAAAGTTTTTATATAAAAGTTAGAAACTTCTCATGAATATAAAATAGAAAATATAGATAATATAATAATTAAAAGATTCTCCACTTTATTTTTTATGTGGAAAATATTATTTATGAAACTTTCCTAAATTAATTTTTGATGATTTGGACGCTCTCAGATCGCTCGAAAAAACTTTCTTATATATATATATATATATATATATATATATATATATATATATATATATATATATATATATATATATATATATATATATATATATATAGGCGGGATCTCGTGAGTTGGGGTCTTATGGTGAGTTGTGAGTTGGGGAAATCAAGGGCTGAGATTAAATGATAAATTAGAAAAAAAAAAGGAAAAAAGGAAAAATACAAAAGCAGCTGAAACATGAAAACAGAAACTTCATTCAAACGATACTCTCTCTCTCTCTCTACATCTCTCTACAAATCAAAAACAGAGAAACACAAAAATCAGAACGCCGACTATAGCAATCTCATAAAAACCTAATAAAATTACACAAAATCGTTGATTTTTAGCTGCAATCGAATTAGAGGTAATGTAAATTCGTTGATTTTTAGTGTATTCAATCGTATTTTCGGAATTAATGTAAAATTCGTGAAATTCGTTGATTTTAATTGAATTGAATACTTGATTTTACTTTGTTTTCGTATAAAAGATGGACAACGAGATTAATAACAATGTTAGCGAAGAAATCAACTCGACAAATAAATATGGAAACAGTAATATCTTGCTATTGATTCTTATCTCTTTATCCGTCATTGTTTATAAATCAATTATTGATTTCTATGTGTTTCTCAGCTGTTATTATGATATTATTGTACTGTCTGGCTTGTATTAGACTAGAAAAAGAGAACTGTTATTCTGATATTAATGTACTATTATTGTAACAGTACAATAACATGATTATATTATTCGACTGTTATTGTGATATTATTGTAATATTATTGTGCAGTAGCATGAAAATATATGCCTTGCAAAAGAGTAACATAATAAATACAGTATTATCTGTATGTAATAATGTAGAATCGAGTCTTGGTATTCGATATTCTTTGTACTATTATTGTAAAAGTAGAGAAACATGATGATATTATTGTACTGTTATTCTGATATTATGGTACTATTGTTGTGATATTATTGTGCATTAGCATGAAAATATGCGGCTGATAAGAGAATACTCATTATAATAATAATCTCTCCCCCATGCTACTGTTATTGTGATGTTATTGTCATTTTGTTGTCCACTGACTGTACTAATTATAATAATTTACTGTCCCAGATAATTCTACTGTGTCTATTGTTGAAGACAATGCAGTCTTAACTATTGGGGATTCTTCTAATAACAATATATTCACCAGCCCAACCTGTTCAGACGAAGAAAACGATGAGTTTGTTCCAACTCTTCATTAGAGCAGTACACCCGGGGGTACTGAGCAGTGGGTAAAGACTGTTGAGAGTGATTTTACGCCTAAACGTGGCATGTTCTTTCTTACCTTGGATGATGCAATACAGTTCTACAGCATATATGCATTGGCTTGCTGATTTGATGTGAAAAGGTACACAAATGCGCAATATAAGGGGGGCATCAGCGTCAAATCACTAGTCTGTAACAGATAGGGGTATAGGGATATGAAAAGAAAAGTGCGACGTGAAGCAACAAATCACGAAGCTGGTAATTTGAGTACAGTAGAGAACAAAGAGCGATGAATTAGACACCCAAAGAAGCATGCTCTGACAAGGTGTGGCTTCAAGGCGCACATGAGGTTGAGAACCTGTGAAAAAACAGACGACAGACCGGCTGGGTATATTGTGGATGTCTTTGTAGACGTTCACAATCACTCTCTTTACTCTGTCAAAAAACAGGGAGTTCTAAAAGCTCTCAAGGGACGTTCATGACTACATTAAGAGGACCATTATTGATCATACTAAGCTCAACATAGGTCCAACATTGAGCTTCAGAATTCTCAAGGAATACTCAAATGGTTATCAGAATATCGGTGCCTCTTTGCTAGACTTCAAAAACTTGAAACGAAATATCAAGTGTTACATTGGGAATAAGGATGCTAGTATGTTCATTGGGCATTTCAAAATGTTGGCTGAAACAAAGAGGTTCTACTTTGCTTATGATCAGGATGAGAACAAATGCTTGACGAAGGTTATTTGGGCTGATAAGGAAGGGATAAACAACTACAAGTTATATGGAGACACGATCTCGTTTGACCCTACTTATGGGACAAACAAATATTTCATGGTGTTTACTCCGTTCACCGGAGTAGACCACAACAAGAAGACGGTAACTTTTGCAGCTGGGTTACTTGACTTCGAGAGTCAGGATTCATTTGAGTGGATTTTTAAAAAATTCCTCGAAGCAATGGGGCAAAGAAAACCTCACCGTGTAATTACTGGACCGATTGCCGGAATTAAAAAGGTCTGCCTAAATGTCTTCAAGCATTCTGTGCACAAGTACTGCATGTGGCATATCATGCAGAAAATGCCTGAGAAAGTGGGAAGGGCAATCTGCAATGATACAGAATTTATGACCGACATAAATGCCGTTGTTTGGGATGTCGACCTCGAACCAGACGAATTTGAACAGAACTGGAAAACTGTTATTGAAGCACATGGTATGCAAAGCAACCGGTGGTTGAAGTATGTCTTTGCAATCAGACAAAAGTGGATACCGGCATACTTTCGGGATCTGCCTCTAGGTTGTTTGTTGCGAACAACCCAGAGATCCGAAAGTTCAAACAGCTATTTCAAGAGGTTTGAAAGCCACTTTGGAACCCTTGTCGAGTTCCGGATGAGGTACAATTCCGCAATAGAATAGCAAAGGCATACACAAAGGAGGATGGACACTGCCAATGAGAATAGTATGCTCGAGAAAGTAGGGCCGATGAAGGTAGAGATGCATGCCTCACTTGTCTACACACATCCTATCTTTGCAGACTTTCAGAATGAAGTCAAACATGCGATATGCAGCATGGGAGTCGGGGGTTTGACAACAGTAGGGGCAGTGGAGTACCATGACGTTCGTGATGGACTGAAGCACAGATGCTTCCGAGTTGAATTTAACACCAAAACTAAGGAGAGCAAATGTGCATGTAAGCTGTTTGAGAGGCATGGCATTGTCTGTCGGCATATACTGTGGGTGTGGAATGGTAGGCAGGTACACAGGGATACCCGAGCCTTATGTCCTTGCTCGATGGACAAAGAAATCCTACGAGCCAATTGTCCGAGATGAAAATGGAAAGGTGATAGAAGACATTGATAAAGCCGACATCAAGAAAGCTGAGATGTCAAAGGTTTGGTCTCGAGATTTATGCAAATCGGGGTGATGGACGGTTATGCTACGGTTAAACGATGAAGCAATCTGCAGAAAACCCCGACACGGTTCGGGAGAACATCACAGGACCAATTGAACCGAAAACTAAAAACCAGGAAATCGAGGCTCTTCTTGGCATCACAGCTTCAAATGATATTGACCTTTGACCGCTAAACAAGGCCAAGAATAAGGGTAGTGGTAAAAGATTAAGGTCGTCGAAAGAAAAGGCCAAGAGCAAGCCACAAAAGAGGAAGCGAAGATGCGGTAACCGCAAGAAGTGGGTGAACCACAACAAAGAGAACTTGTAATCTTCCATTTGCTTTGAAAGTCCCCTTCGATAAAGATGATGAAGAAGAATCAGAAACTGAAGAGGTATGAATCTGAACTATTACTCTCCTATTATTCTAATGTTATCCTCTTATTCTACTGTTATTCCCCTATTATTCCGGTGTTACTCTGCTATTCTGCTGCTGTTGTGTTATTCTACTGCTATTCTGCTATTAATGTGTTGTTATTTTTGAATAGAAAATGGATATTCTTCGTGGAAATGGATAATATCTGCAATAATAGCAGAGTAGCTTATAAATTTGCTCTAATTGTTATTCTACTGCTATTAATGTTATTCTACTGCTATTCTGCTATTAATGTAGCTGCTAAATACTAAGCAAACATTGCAGGAATATGAATCAGATGCATGAACTAACAAAGACAAAAGAGACGGAAAAGACAACGGCTACGATGAAGACTTCGCCTGAAAATGTCAAAGACTTCTACTATTTGTCATTGTTTGAATTACATTTTAACCTAAAATGTTTCTTCTAGATAATAAAGTGAGACCTACATTATATCAGAATTAATACTAGTTACTATCTTTAAGTACTAATTACTAATATGTTTAAAATATTTATTGCTTTAAAAATAATGGCTTTAATATTTTAGATCGTTAATGTTTATTATGTAAGTACTATCTTTAAGTACTATTTACTACTATGTTTAAGTAATGTTGGAATAACAGAAGTCTTTGCTAGAATAATAGTGCAATAACAGCATAATAACTGCTAATTATGCAGAATAAATACTGCAATAACAGCAGAATAATGGTAGAATAACAGTGGAATAAAAAAGCAGTCTAAACCACTGCTTTTACACTTGACTAAATTTACACTTGAATAAAAATGAATAGGTTTTACAAAATAATGCTGGACTAACAGTGGAATAACAGCAGAATAAACTAGTCCTTTTGTGGAATAATACTGCAATAACAGCAGAATAAACTACTTGTTATGCGGAATAATAGTACAATAGCAGCAGAATAGCGGTGCAATAAGAATAGAATCACAGTTGAGAAAAAACCATTGTGATTGAATAGAAAATGCATATTCTTCGTAGAAATTGGATAGTGTTTGTAAACCTTAATTAAACTAGCGGAATAACAACGAGAATAAGTGTAGACTAACAAGACAATAACAAAGAGAGTAGCCGCTTATTATGCGGAGTAATACTTTATAATGTGAGAATAATGGTAGAATAACGATGGAATAAAAGCAGTCTAAACCACTGCTTTTACACTTGACTAAATTTACACTTGAATAAAAATGGATAGTGTTTGTAGAAAACAAAGGTAATAGGAAAGCTTAATTAGACAAAAATAACTGTAGACTAATTAGGCAATAACAACACAACAACTGCTCATTATGCTGAATAGTACTGCAATAACAGTAGAATAACAGTGGGATTAAAGTAAAAATGGATGGTGTTTGAAAAAAGTACAAGTAATATGAAAACTCAATTAAATTAGAGTACACACTGTAATAACACTAGAATAATAGGGGAATAACAGCACAATAAACTAGTTATTATACAGAATAACAGTGCAATAACAGCACACTAATTGTTTAACAAACAGTTTACACTAACTTAGGCCGACTTTCCCGGATACACAACATCAAAGGTACGCATTCACGACGGTGCGACTCTTCATTACCAATGAGATGATTGGGGTTTCACTTCTTTCAACTTGTTCCTTCGACGCTAAACCCAACGTCTTCGGCCTTTGATTCTCACAAGCCGTCACTTTATGAAGAACTACTTGCCTATAAATATTAATAGCCGCCAAGATCGGGGAAGCCGACATTTCAACACGAAGCTTGACGACGAGCAATCTTGCTGTGAAGATTGGACTCAAACACACTTCCACCATATTCGGCCATCGTGTGCGGCAAGAAAAACACCCCGACTCGAATTCAGTTCCTTCTTTTTCCATTTAAAAGGAACATCAACGATTTCGAAATTGCGGCAATCTTGCGACTTCATAACATTATGACCCTCCATAAAAACATACATATAGTTTGCCACAATCTTGGCCAATCTTCTGTAATCCGCTAATTGGTTGGCATCGTGAGTCATGTTGTCCAAAATATCAATCGATTCATTCATAAAATTGATGCAGAAACAAGAGTAGTGATCATTGTACGAGAATCGGCACAAACACAAGGTCCGAGTTCGACGACATCTTCCATTGCGGAATAAAAAAACACATTCCGAAATTTCAACAGCTTCTTACCCGGACCGTCAAGAGGGCTTGAGGAATCAAAGTTCTCTAAGAGTGAATAAAGAGCATCCTCCTAAACAGAAAGCATAAACAACCAAAAATAGTGCACAAGTGTTAACTTTATATCAGTACATGTGAGTAAATATGTAGGTAATAACGCAAAATAGCAAAGCATAAAACAAAATACCATATGACGAAGCCCGAAAAACATTGAGCTTGGTTCTGAACGTTCCTCAAACTCCAGCGAATTCAAAAGAATCGACCAAACATCGACTACTCTTGTTGACATCATAGCAGCTGCATCCACAATGGAAACAATATCCCCCCCTGTCCAAAAACACACCGACGTCGTCGTTGTACAACACTAAGATCTCACTGCATTCACAAAAAAAAACATATGATAAGAACAGTGGGATTACAGTGGTATAAACAGCAGAATAACAGTTCAATAATAGAACAATAACAATAGAATAATAGTGGAATAACAGCGGAATAATAGTGGTATAACAGTAGAATAACAGTGGGAATTAACAGCGGAATAATAGTGGTATGACAGTACAATAACAGTTCACTAACAACAGAATAACAAAAGGAATTAACAGTGGAATTACACTGGACTAACAACGGAATAATAGTGGTGTAACAGTAAAATAACAGTTCAATAACAGCAGAATAACAAAGGGACCTAACAGTGGAACTACTGATACTAGTTTGACAAAATAACAGCATAATAACAGCAGATTATGAGCAGAATAATAGTGGGAAACAAAAAGACTAATTGAACAGGAACACCACAATCAAAGAAATGAAAATCGACACATACTCTTATTTCAAGTGAGCGTCTTCACGAAGAACAAAGTCCACCACTTGCTTCCGCACCTTTAGCATCTTAGAGAACTGTTTTTTGTTCTTCCGAAACAAATCCGACACCGCAACAAAACTACTGTCCTCTGGCCCGCAATCCATAGAGCAACCCAGCCCATCGTCTGCCTTACCCCTTTTACGGCTACCCAAAGCCGACTTTGGAGTCACGGTGCTATCCACACCCCTGCTTTCCACTTGACGGCTGCCAGTAGGGGTGTTTGTAGAGAATTCAGTGCTATCAATGACAGTAGGAGAAGCGACGGGCTCGACAACAGGCTGCATCGTCTTAACCTTCTTACCAACAGTTTTCACCCTGCCAGAACCACGATGTTTCTTACCGCTTTGAGAAACCCTCTTTTCCGCATCCTCAATACGCCGTTTCTCTTCAAGCACACTCAGGGTTTCCTTTCTCGTCTTGTTCAACTCCTCCAAAGTTTTCAACACATCTTCCCTAGACTCGTTCATATCAGACAACACCAACAAGGCAACGATCTCAGCGCGGTAAAGCGCTCTTGAATCAGAATTACCCAAGTCACAATCAAAAACAGTTCCACGGTAAAAGAGCATGTGCAACATCGTATATACAACGCAGTCCAAATTTTCAATCGCAGCGGTTTGCCAGGTAAAAGGGACGTTGACAATTTTATAATCTTTAACCTCCCCACCTCGGGCAACTCCTTTGTTGACCAGGAAATCAGACATCAAGCTCACCTTCAAAAAAAAGGAAAAAGAAAACATAATTACTAACAATACTTAAACAAACTAGGCTAAACACCAAGAGAAAATTAGGCACAATAAATGACTTACAGCAGTTTGACAATACACCAAACGTACACAAGCCTGTTGATCATCAGCAAACATCGCCTCTTGAAATACATTATCAAGATATTCAACCCTCTTCGCAATGAAGTTGATGCACAAACATCTAAAGTGCTCATGCAAAAGAATTGGGATAAAAATCTGGGAAAATATTTGGCCAAAAAAATTGTTACTAATTATGTGATTTTTAAAAAAAAGCAGAAATACAGTAGAATAACAGCAGAGTAATAGTAGACTAACAGTAGAATAGTAGTAGAATACACACAAAGTACAGAAAACATACCATATCATAAGTAAGATCACACTCTCTCTTGTTGTTATTGACAAAGACAGTAAATGACAATATGACTTCCGCACATAAATCACTCCTGGAAGCCTTCTCATCTTTCGACGGCGTACAAAGTCGCCGCAATGGATACTAAACAAAAAGTGGAGAAAAGAGTTGAAACGTGATGCAAAAATGAAAAATAAAGTAAAAGAAACGATAAGATAGAATAACTAACCGTTGCACCCATCCCAAAGAAAAGTCGACTTGGACTTCCTCTTATACAAGTATCATTATAAAAGAGGGACCACCAGTCAACAACACCAAGCATTATCATTGTATCTGGAACCATCGATTCCATATCCTCTCGATTCAGGTAACTGTTCACACCCCAAGTGACAAGATTCTCCCTTCAAAACCGAATAAACAGGAAAAATAAGAGTCACATAAATATATTTTTGAAGAACAAAAAGCGGATAATATATTAAACGAGAAGCGAAATTTTTACAATAAAAACGAGCTCTTACCCTTGCGAAATGTTATGATCATTCAAGAAGCGATGAGTCCGCAACCTCTTTCCGCTTGGATAGCATTGGGTTGAAAACATGTCCCATCGTTATCATTGATTTTGACAGGACAACTAACTGAGGATCCACAGGACCACAATTATAGGTGCATCCGAAATTCTGAGGCACAACAGACAACAGTAGCTCCTCATGTGTAGCAGAGTGCAGCAAATAACTTGTACAAATATTAGGAACATTTAACCCAGCAACGCCATTGTCCTCTCGGACAGCCTCACCAATAACAGTACCAGCCTCCAACACGACCTCGGAATCCTGTTTATCAGATTTATCTATCTCAGACGCAGCCCCAAGCAACAAGTCTGCATGACAAGACATCACCACATCCGCTACTTCCTCTTCTGCAGTCACAAATGCTTCACTGCCAATTTGAGTGGAATGTTGAGTGTCATTACGCAAAGGAATGTCGGCACCGTATCCGTCACCTCCGTCTCGGCAAACAAGCATCGCCTTTGGAATTTGATTTGCTTGAACCTCTACCGGTGTACACTCAACAAGATAGGCACGTCCTCGGCGGATTATCAACAAGATAGTCTTCAACTTGAATGTTAACGGCCTCCACATCAATCTTAACATCCTCCACGTCAATGGTAATATTCCCAACATCAACTACTTTCTCACCGACATCATCGGCTCTCCATAACGAAATCAATGTCGGCACGGATATCCGTCGTAATAGAATCTAAACCGAGCGGGGACAATTGTGGAGTCCCCACCTTTGCACTTTGTTGAATGACGGGACTATGTTCAACACCCTTCTTTTCAGCTATAGTCGTGCCGCACATCCGACCCACACACTCCTCATAAAATTGAGAAAACAGATTAAATGATGGGGGTTCAATGATGACATCTTCATGTCTAGATTTTTGGAAGTCGGTTCTTCAGAACAGTTGATCGCGATTTATTTGCCGCTTGCATAGCCAATACATGCTTTACCTGTTCGTCCAGCTCACGGATAACTTGGTCCGTGAAGAAAGATGGGGTGGCAACCAAATTCTCGACCCTTCACAACCAACTTTTTTTCTCGATTGTTCGGTTGTGCTTTCTTTAGCACTCGTCGGGTTACTTGGTCAAGCAACTTAGCGGCGAGTGCTTGACGCATAGCTCGCTAGTTCTTCTTCATCATCTTCGACTTTATAAGTTCCGCCCGTTTCAAGTATCGGCGATAAAATCGAGAGTCCCTCTCATTAAGCAAGATGAGTTGATGAACATCCCACAAGATAAAATCCCAAAATTTTACTTAAAACAAGATACAATAATAGTAGAATAACAGAGGAATAATAGTACACTAAGACCAAAATAGATAACAGTGGATTAATAGTAGAATAACAGTGCAGTAATAAAATAACAAAGGAATAACAGTACACTAATAGCAGAATAAATAACAGTGGAGTAGTAGTAGAATAACAGTAGCATAACAGTGGAGTAATAGTTGGAATGAAAATTAGAATAACAGTGGAATGACAGTAGGAAAATTGAGGAATAACAGTGGAATAATCGTAAAATAATAGCAGTAGGACAACTAATGCTTAAAGACAATAACAGAATAACATTTTAGAATGATTCGTTTTAAAACAATCAAACAGGTGCTTACGTCGACCGCTGCGGACTATACTTGCTCATCCGTAAGAATATCATCAGGTAGATCCAGCACAAGACAACGACGTTGAGTACGTTGACCAGAGCCAACGATGTTTGGACGAGACAATGAGAAAGCAACGCGTCGAACGCTCCCGGTGCCCGAGCACCGGCAACTGCCTCACGCTGCAACCTCTCACTGAAAGACTTAAAATCCCAATGTTTAATGAGCGGTAGCTCATTTTTCACCTGATCACCGCTAAAGAAATAACGGTGAAAATAGGTGATAGCCAACAGCACTACACAACAACGAATATTTTTCCTCCCGTTAAGCGTTTCACGCACAGAAGTCACCAAGTCTGAGAAGACAAACTGACACCAATTAAATTCCTTGATGCTAGAAACATCTTCCACAGCGCTTATAAGCCTAAGATCAACCACATAACCCGACACAGGAGCAACGAAACACGACATAGCAAGCAGAACAAAAGTCTTCTTAAACTCATCATCCGCAACCAAAGACTCTAGCAGGGTCTCCTGAACTTTGTTAAGTGGTATCACACTTTTGTTATTAGCGATACCATACTTCTCACGCCAAGCACGTTTCAAAGCTTCTCCATCAGCGTTTGCAGAACCAGGAAACCCAGTAATAACCAAATCCAATTTTGGACCAGAATTTGGTAAACCAAACACATCGTGCACATCATCTGCAGTCAACTCGAACTTCTCCGTTTCAGATATTTCAAAATACTTCCCACTCCTAAAAGCATATATAAACTCCCGGAACATGGTATGGGGGAGGGAAGAAAGCTTCAACTCAAGTAAACCCCTGAATCCCATTTCCCTAATGCCTCCTTCTGCTCCTCGGTGAGGGCTTCAATAACTTTGAAAAGAAAAGCGGTACAAAGACATCTAACAAATGGATCGGCATTGTGCACACAAAGGGGAAAAAATATACAATGCATTAAAACATTTAAGATAATATAAGCAAAGCGTGAAATAATAGCAAAATAACAAGAGAGCATCAAAAAATAACACGAAAAGTAACATATTAATAGCAAAATAACAACGAAATAAAAGTAGAATAACAGTAGTACATACACTGGGTTATTTCCTGCAGCAACTCCGGCCTGAGGTTGGTTGCTACTTACCACAATTTCCTTCTCATGCTTAACTTTTCCAGCCAACTTACTACTAGTCTTTGGTGGACTAGATGACAACTTCGCAAGTTGGGTCTCGGCCTTTCGTTTGGTTTTTTTAGTGGGTGGTTCGGTTGTACATATTTCTTGACTACGAGTACTCCTTCTCTGAGAAGCAGTGCTCTTTGATGGAGATGTGACAGGGGATTTGGATGGAGACGGACCCGGAGAATTTGATGATGACGGTTGAGTAGACTTTGATGAAGCGGCGGATTTGATTCTTAACTTCATTTTCTGTTGTACTATCCAGAAAATAAACATAAGGATCACTTTCAATGATAAATAGGTATTCAGCTAGACTTTTTAATAATGACGCCAGAATGAGAGTACCGTAACAGCAGAATAACAGAACACTAACAATTAGTCAAACTAATAACAGCAGTAAAAACACAAAAAGAACAACATGGAAGTGTAAACAAAAACACGAAAGAGAATCAAAAGAAAGACTCTTTGAATAAAGAGTGAAAGACAATTTCAAAATTACATACGACTTACATAAGCCTTCGTAAAACAAAATAACGTACTAAATTACAACCAGAGACAGTTTCGAATTACATAATACCCAAAATACATTCTTTCCCACAAAGAACCAAATGTACTTCCGAAAATACAGGACATAACGTAAAAAGTCAGTCAACGTCAACAACATCGACTGACTTATAATACAATTCGTAAGCAAGATCATAAGCAGCAGGAAAGTCCCTGAGTGTGTCAAAGTACTCGTGAATTAACCTGATCCGTTCAGATACAGGTGCATCAAGGATCTTGTCATGATCGTGTATATACTGGCAAGCATCCAACACCGCCTTTTCTGGCTCACTTGCAAGCATATAACACTTGCATCGTTTGGAAACTACTTTCGAGCCCCTTGACAAAATCTTAAAACCTTGACTGTGACTTGTTGTTAGAACTTTCATATATTCGGCGTGAACACCAGACGCACTTTTATGAAATAGGAACATTTGTGACCATTTCTTACAAACAAGAGACATATTGCTCTTGTCCAAAGTAGTCTCTACATGATCGAATACTCTTTCCATTAGGTCCTGGCTATTTAAAACTGCCGACATTGATTGATTACGACGACGATCTCGTACATTAACTTCAAAGCACTTATTACTCTTATCTTCCAATAACCAACCCAATTTTGTTTTCTTTTCAGTAGCGAACTCTCTAGCAAATAACAATTTATCTTCATTCACTATATTTATTGCCCATCCCTCACAAACTAAGTCCATTAGTGATGTTGAAACCTACAAACAAACAAAGCCAAACAAACAAAACCACAAGAATAACAGCAGAATAACACAAAAAGAATAACAAGAAATAAAAACAGGAAAAACACTACAATGACAGGGAAGAGTAACGCCGCAACGACACCATAGAACCGATATAACAAATGGAATAACAATCTTGAAAAGTGAAGACAACACGAACAAACACAAAAACCCTAGAAAAACACATTAAACAATTAAAACATGACAAATAACTTGACAACAAACTAAGCGATAGAATAACAGCAGAATAACACAAAAAGTAAAGTGTGTAGAAATCAATAGTAAAGTTCTCAACACAACTCGTCAGCTAGAACATGCAAATCACTTCAAAACAGTAGAAAACTGTAGAAACGACTAAGAACATGCAAATCACTTCAGGAAAAATCAGAAATTCAAAAATGCAGCATAATATTACAATGAAGAAACTGCATAAACACAATAACGACATTAAAGTACTCGATTAAGTAAACCTAGCGATAATTAAACTGAAAAAACGAATAAAAAAGCATACAAAAGCATGAAATAAAACAAAATAACAAAATAAAAGAGGAAAATGTCATGAAATTACCTTCAATCGGAAGAAAGAATGATGAACGGCGAAGAGAAAACGGGAGAAAACACGAAGGAGACGAACAGTTGAAGAAGAAAAACACAAGAATAATAGAAGAGAGAGGAACGCTTGCAATTGATAATTATTATATAAACCGTTTTGCAGTAATATGGAGAATTAATTAGAGAGGGAAACAGTTACAGTAAATGACGGAAAGAAAAGAGAGAGAGAGAAAAAGAAAAAAAAAAGAGAAAATAAACTAAACAATGCTTTTATATGACAACTAAGATTAATCTTGGCCACTCATCTCTAATTTAATCTAATGGCTGAGATTCACCCAACTCACAACTCACCATAAGAACCAAAATCACCAAATCCAATCTCTCTCTCCCTCTCTCTCTATATATATATATGTCACGTAATTTGCTCCCTCTTTTTTTTATATCGTACCGACTTGTGCCTCATAGGAGTTATAAGACAGCAAAAAAAACATAAATATAAACATATGATTTAGTTATATCATCTTGAATATACTAAGGTTTAAAAGTGTCGCTGGAGGTGGTGAAATTGGTGAGTCGCAATGCAAGTCTGATTGTGACCTAGTAGTAGTACACTTAATGTTTTTAGGTTTGTGGTTCTCTTTCAAGTTAATATTGTGCACACTACATAGCAAACTGTACTGCTATATCTTATAAATTGACAACCCCTGTTCCTTTAATTTATTTCCTTTGAGGAAAAAAGCTTGTCTCGGATTTAATCTATTAATGAAATTAGTTTTAAACCCGTGTAAAATTGCACGAATATATATTTATATCAATGTTATTCATCTGATGATTCAAAAAAATATGGTAAAGTTTTATATCGTGTCATCTTACAATTTTGGTTTATAAATATACTTGCAATCAAGAGTTTCTAAACGATATGTTTAATAAAGACATGGTGATTTAATTAACGGCAAAAAAATCCCTTCCTGTCGAAAATATATGTAAAAAATTGTTATTTAAAATTACAAAAACCCCAAAAAAATTGTTATCAAAATATTACAATGTACGTTAATTGGCAAAGTAAATGTCAGTACAAATTATGACAAATTTATTTGTACAATAGTTTTTTTATTATTAGGTATATGACTGACTATCATTCTCTAGATAAGAATCTTCAATTCCATGACTTAGTAATCGAGCAACAGGAAAAAGAAATGAATGATATAGGATGTATTACGATTATTGTGATTACATTTAATTTAAACAGATAAAATAAATAGTATCACTATTTATTGAAGCTCTCTATTTGGTTTTTCTTTATTCGGGCTCGTCTTACTCTAAGACTCTTCCGAAAAAGTTGCCTTATTCACATCCAACCCGATCAACTAAAGGATGTTGTTGTCTAAGGCATTAGTTCATCCAAAAAAGTTGGGAGTGCACGATTTTGAGTATGAGTAATTTTAGTAATTATTTTGTGAGATGGCTCCTCTCTATAAAAAGCGCTAATTTATTAATAGCAATAAATGAGTGACTTTTATACTGAATAACTGTAAAACCCTCTTCTTGCCCCCAGCAAAGGCAAAGAGAGGATGTTACCATCTCGGTTTCCCGAGGCGGTGAATCGGAGTTGCAATTAAGAAACAATTAATATAAATAAAGTATTTAATGGATTACATAACCATGAATGAATGAATAAAAGAAATGATACAACTCATGACTACTATACTCTTCTAATGAAGTCACAATAGACTCCAATTCCAAAGCTCGTTCCATCTCCCACGTGACACCAAATTAACCTGTACTCAACCTGCTCCCCATATGATCGAAAATATTATATGGATCGGCACAGGCCACCCCGGAAATAGATGACAATTACACAGACACGCAAACACGTCAGTTTCAATAAATAAACATAGGACACGACACGATATGTAAGTATGAAATATGCCAATGATATGAACAAGGTAGGACAATACGATCACCACACTGGTACCGGGACACGCCCAAAAGTAACTACAACTACACCAATGCCAGGGACACGCCCACGACACCACACCTCACGAATAGGTACTCGAACACGTCTGTGGTACCGGGCCCGGAAGCCAACCGGATCCCTTGTCAGGCGTCGTGCCTCAACCACACGAGTCCCTCCGTACTCAAGTTATTAATTTGCACATCCTTCTTGGAATGGGAAGCTCCAAGAAGTGACTCAAGCGTAAGACGGTCTCCCAACCGTCTTACGTCTCCTCAACAACAACACATCCTCCACATATACGACAATAACCAATACACAATATGCACCCCAACATATCACAATCATCTCCTTAACGATCCAATTAACCAATAAACATGTTATAATGCAAATGTTCTAATCAAGTGAGACTAATCACAACATTAACAACAACATAAAACAATTCACATAATACAATCACAATACATCCTACATTATTAGATAATATAAAACCCCTTATTATTACCCATTAGTTGCCAATATTACGCATACTAATTACTCAAAAACAAACCACCAAAATCTAGGGTTCATAAGACTAGAAAAGGGATAGATCTCAACTTACAAAGATGAAGAAAGGGAAGGTAAGGTTAGCAAATCTTCTAATCCAAATATGAATCTCACTAGGAGGTGCTTAGGAAGATTTTAGAGGGAAGGAGGAGAGTTTAGAGTGATAAGGAAGAAGGTAGAAAGGAATTAGGGTTTGGATAAGATAGGATCTCGAATTAGCTTATAATCCGGCTTGACGAGTCTCACTGGGTCGAGTAAAGAGTTCACTCGATCGAGCGAACTCTACTCGGTCGAGTATTATGCTTACTCGACTGAGTGACCGCTACTCGGTCCACTAGAAGTCTTACTCGGTCTATTGCAGTCTTACTAGGTCTAGTTTAGGTTCTACTTGGTCTAATGTACGGTCATCCTTTACTTCCGGTAGTCTCACCAAGTCCGAGGGTGTTGAGACCTAATTTGATTAGTTAGTGTTGATGATGCCTTAAGACAAATTAATCTCATTGTTTGTTTAATTGTGTGCCTCTTAAGTTTTAATCTTATAGCTCAAGAACTCTAAACGTCAATGAAGATTGCACAAGGATGATCAAAGATGAAGAATGTCATAGATTGAGTCATGGTATTGTAAGAAATCATTAAAGTGGGTTTATTGTCTAAGTGCAAAAACAGCAGTGCAGACCACGGTGGCTTATGAAGGCTAATCTTTGAAAGAAACATTTCGAAAATGTTTAAACTCTTGTAAATGGATTTCCAAACTTTCAACAAACCTTTTGAACTTCAAAAAATCTGGTTTGATTCTTTAAATTGAGAAGAAAGCTATTGAAGTCTTGGAAAAGAAATTGCTTGCACAAAAAACACTTTCAAAAAATGGGTTGTTTACTTTTACATATTTGGCAAAATTTATGGTTCTCATGAACACCACCAAATAAGCTCTTTCTTGAACAAAAACTTAACCCATATTTGTTAGCGGGTGGGCAGCAAGTTTGCTTTGACTAAGTATGCTAGATTACTTAAGCAAGAAATTTTCTTGCATAAGGGTCTCAGTTTGCTTGCTCAAAAAACCGTCCTATTTTCAAGTGTTGCCCAAGCTTCAATTGTTTACTTTATTTCTACACTTGGACTATAATTTTGTGAGATATTTTAATGTGTGAAGTATACACTACTTGAACATTATAAATACCCTGCTTCATTCATTTTAACAAGCGTGAAACAACGAGTTTAAAATCGAAAAAAGACTTAAGCTTTTAATCGAGTAAATTAACTTTGCAAAATCGTTATCATTTAACAATTATTAAGTTATATTTTGCAAGTTTATTTTATCTTTTGAATCATTTTAACGAGTACGTTGTGTTGCACTTAGTCATTCACATCTTGTTCGATGATCTCGTGTTAAGAACTTAAACGTTATCTCCACGTTCATATTGTGAACAACATTGAGATTCGTGTGTCTTGTAACAACCGAGTAGAATCAAACCAAAGTCTTAGGATAGAGTTATCTTAAGCAAAAAGTCTTATAGCGGAGTAGCTTTAAGCACGAAGTCTTCGAAGCGGAGTAGCTTTTAAACATGGAGTCTTTCGGCGGAGTAACCCAAAGCAGAAGTCTTATTGCGGAGTAGCTTTAAGCAAGAGTCTTGGAAGCGGAATAACTTTTAAGCAATTGCAACCGGAGTAGGTTGAGGAGTTGTTTTATTATTCGGGGTGGTCTTAATTTGTATGAGTTTACTTCAAAGACGTTTAATAAAATAGCGTTGGGCGTAGGTCGCGGAGTAGTGATTGAACCAGTTTTAAAAACATCGTTTGTTTTGTCAATTTACATTTTGATTCCGCTGCACTTTAACTCTCGATATTATTTCAGAATCCACTGTGGATTACATTGTGACTTATACTTGCTGAATTGCCATTGCATACTTCTAACTCTATAGTTTTAAGTATCAACCTCTCCTTTCATCTATGTGTAGTCTAAAGTGTTTAAGAGTCTTAAAAGAAGCTTTTATTAAGCTTAAATTTTTAAAGAAACACCTAATTCACCCCCTCCCCCTCTTAGGTGCTCCCGTGCTTGACTCTTCAATTAGTATTAGAGCCTCGTGCTCTTGATACTGGTTAATTACTAGAGAGTTGATCCTTTAGTCATGGACGGGAAACATACTAAGTACCTTATCTTCAAAGGGAATAACTATCCGTGGTGGAAACACCGTATGGAACATTATGTCAAAAGCTCAGATTACGAGTGTTGGGTCATAATTAAAAAGGGTCCTCTTGCTATAACGGTTACTAACTCTGATGGGACTAGTGCCGTAAAAAGTGAGGATAATTATGTCAAGGCCGATTATCGCAAAGTCGAGAAAAATTCTAAAGCCATGTCCATTTTTCAATATGACATCGGTGAATAAGAAATTAATCGGATCTCCGGATGTACCTCGGCCAAAGAGATTTGGGACACCCTAAGCCTTGCTTATTAGGGAACGTCTCAAGTCAAGAAGCATCGTATTGACCTTCTCATGCAATAATATGAGATGTTCAATACGATGTGATATCGTCGTTTTAGTATCAAAAATAAATACCTAATACTACTAATAGAAGTCAGCGGTAGGTAGGGTCGATCTCCACAGGGAGATGAGAAAATGTATGCTAAACTAAGTCCGTCTAAGTCACAGTTAATTTGTTTTTTTTTTTAAAATGATTATTCTAATATAAGGAGATCGAAAGAGAGAGAGAGAGTAAAAGAAATAAGGAAGAGAATAGATAACAAGCAAACAGAGATAAAGTAGCTAAGACAGTAGGTTCACCATGATTCTTAAGAAATGTAATCTAGGGTCTCAAGTAAATGCAAATTCGATCTACAAGGTAATGAAAAGGTCCTACCGGTCCGTTATTCTCCCTAAGACAATTTTAGCTTAACTTCCGCCCTCACTAGAATGCCCTAATGTTCGCTACAGGTCTTACCTTTTCCAATCTTCCGATCTAGGTCAAGGTGTACCGTGATTAGTTACCTAATTGCGTCGACTCAACTAGACAAGAACAATTAAATGCATCGATTAACAACATAGATCTATTTTGCATCAATTCTAATTACCTATTCACAATTTCCTTAAAATCATGGCTCCCCTTTGTCTTAGCAAGGGAGATTAGCTATGCATAATCATTGAACAAGCAACAACAATACATAAACCATAGAAATTCAACATAATAAAAGTATAAAAGGAGAGAATCAACAATAGAGAACAAAGGGAAATAGGCAACAAAACAAGTAATTGATTAAAGATTAAGAGTAGAATAAAGAGTATCAGTTACAAGGAGGAAATAAAATTCAAATTTAGGGTTCAAGAGCATAAGTTCTAAGAAAGTAGTAGAAAGAGTCGAAGGAAGACAGAAGAGAGAGAGAGACAGCCCCCGATATGACTGCCGTCATGACTTATTTATCCTAATTACAAAAGTAAATCTCGAAAACAGCTCAAGGCCCGCCTAAAACACATAGGCTCTCGATAAAGTGAAATAAAACAACTCGATCGAGAGGAAAACTTGGAAATCTGTTCGATCGAGTGAAGACAGTGTTCGATCGAACAATTCAGAAAACAGCTATCTCGATCGAGTAAAAGCAGAGCTCGATCGAGTGATTCTTGATGGATAAAGCATTCGATCGACCACTTTGAGTAGCAAAACTGGTCGATCGAGCTATATAAGCACGGGTGGACTCTTTGACACCTTCCGAGACTACTTCACGCATCTCTAAGTGACAGATTCCAAGCTCTGATTCCTTGTTTTCCAAAATGTATGAGATTAGGACAAGTTCAGGCTCGATTTCGCTCCTTTCTAGTTCATACCTGCAATTTATACAAGACAAACCCAAAGTAGACTATTCGGGGGCATTTGTAGCTAGATGTTACGTAAATAACCAAGAAATGCGTGTAAAAATGAGGTAAAAACCTTATATAAAATACACGCATCAAATCTCCCCAAACCAAACATTTGCTTGTCCCCAAGCAAAATATGAATGCAACTAAAGACAACTAACGGAACGGGACCAACTCATCAGCTACAAATTATCCACCCAAACCAATTTAATGCATCAACTAACAGAGTGGCGAAAAGCAAGTTCAAACGAGTTAAATCAATATCTCAAACTACTGAACCGTCGACCTTGCAAGACTCATAAATATCGGACTCTCACGGGTCGCTCGTCACTCAAATTAAGCACAGGGTGAGTATATAAGTAAGAGACAGAAAGAAGTAAAGATACTCACCTAACTCGACCTATAAGAACATGCATGCAGTCTAACATGAATAAAGTCTCTACAACCGTACATATGCATTCCAACCAACTAATGACCAAAACACATGCCGAGGACTTACATTTGGATAAGTGAGGTAATGGGTAAGAAGGGGCTAAAATGTATTTGGAGATGTGTAGTTAATAGCCAAGCTAGCAACAACGGATCCAAATTAGAAACACTTCCCAACTTCATACGCGAATTAAGTCAATGAAAAACAGTGCTAAATCGCAGCACACAACTCACTAACCACCATAATATCGCCGACTCCCCATAAGATACAAATATAGCATGGGAGCGTAAACCACAACATAATATACTTTTGGCTCATGATTTTTCATAATCTTTCTTTTCTTTTTCTTTTTTCAATTTCTCTTTTTTTTCAATTTTTTCACAACTTTTGTTTTCATTTTTTCATTCCCTTTAACATTTCCACCAACTTCTCAAACCAGACATATAACCATATTGCAATGAAACATTCTCAACAACTACTAATTACTAGCTTGGCTAGGGTAGACAAAATTATAGATTGTAGCTATATGGGACAAAACGGGCAATTTGGCTATTTGGAGCTCATGGGTAGAATGAAATAAAGGGGATCGCCTCTCCCAACATGTGTCACCATCCACAGACCGAATGCATATAGGTACCAAGTAGACTGAATTCATGCCTATGCAAATTGATGTTACATGCCATATAGAGAGTACTACTCATATCCTACATGAAATTGGTCATGAATGTCACCAGTTTATCAAGCTCTAAACCTTAGAATGTAAATGTAGCTTGCCAATATGAGAGTCAAGTCTATTCGTTCAGATAAGATTGGAACAAAAACTCATAGATTATGCATATTACCATGCCAACAAAATGTTAAGAATGTGCAAGGTAAGGGTAAAAGGACTCAAAGTAGCATAAAAGTTCAATGTTCCAACTCAACCTAAATGCAGAAATAAACGTGATTTTTTTTTGAATTTTGCGGAAATTTTGAATTAAAAACAGCAATGCATGCGGAAATAAATAAATGTGCAAACTGAAATGCAACAAAACATCCTGCAGACACAGATATGGATGCATACCTCCCCAAACCAAACCGTACAATGCCCTCATTGTACCAAAAACAGGGAAGGAAAGGCAAACTGAAGAGAAATGGAGAACAGAAGTCGGAAAACTTACAAGATGACGTAAAGGAGGGACCTCCCCAAACCGACCATGAACATGGGAGGTCGCGAGTGGTAAAATATCATCACAGCATGCGAGATATTATAGCAGGACTCGATCGATAAGGGCAGGAGGGTTCGATCGAGTGGCGATGGTGCCAGAAGCACTCGATCGAGGAAAAAGGGCACTTGATCGAGATGAGGGATTTTGCAGGTACTCGATCAAAGGCAGCAGAAGTTCGATCGAGTAGAAATGTCAGCAGAAATGTTCGATCGAGGAAAGAAACCTCTCGATCGAACCATTTTCGTGGGAAACCTGAAAAACGCAATAAAAGAAGCCACACAACTAACAAAAGTACGTATAAGTTCAGCGAGCATTTGTAAAACTAAAGACTAGGCACACAACATAAACTAAAGCAACAAGTTTAAACAAAAGTACAACAAAATAGTCCGGGTTGCCTCCCGGATAGCGCAGGTTTAAGAGGTCCCGCATGACCTTTCTAGCTTCAATTAGCTGGCGCATCAGGATTGTAGAAGTACAGGACTTCAACTCTACTATCTGCATCATTTGCTTCATGGTAATGCTTCACATACTGGCCATTGACCTTGAACCTATTGCCCTCAGAACTTTCTAATTCAACGAACCCAAATTTGGTGACACCAGTCACTTTATAAGGGCCACTCCACCTGGACTTCACCTTGCCAGGAAATAAGCGTAGTCGGGCATTAAACAACAGCACCTTTTGCCCGACATGAAATTCTCGAGGTATGATCCATTTGTCGTGCCATCTCTTCGTCTTCTCTTTGTAGATGCGGGAGCTATCATGGGCGTTAAGCCTAAACTCCTCCAGTTCATCTAGCTGCAATAAACGGTTCTGACCACACAACTTAGGATCAAAGTTTAGTTCACGTATAGCCCACCAAGCCTTACACTCTAACTCAACAGGTAAATGACAGGACTTCCCATAGACCAACCGATATGGTGATGCACCAATCGGTGTTTTAAAGGCAGTCCAATAAGCCCATAACGTGTCCTCCAGTTTTAGACTCCAATCCTTCCGTGATTTAGAAACTACCTTAGCTAAATCTCTATTATTTCTCTGTTAGAGACCTCAACTTTCCCACTAGTTTGGGGATGATACCCGAAACCACGCCGGTGTTGGACACCAACCTTAGACAAAATAGAAGTAAGTTTCTTTTATTTAAAATGCATTCCCCCATCACTAATGACGACCCTAGGGACACCAAATCGGGGAAAGATAATCTTTTTGAACATTTTAATCACAGTCTTGGCATCACAATTAGGTGAAGCAATCGCTTCCACCCACTTAGACATATAATCCATAGCTACCAAAATATACCTGTTACCTCTGCTAGACGGGAAGGGTCCCTGGAAATCAATGCCCCAGACATCAAAAACCTTGACCTCTAAAATGCCATTTTGTGGCATCTCATGTCTCTTAGAAATATTCCCAGAGCATTGGCAAGCATCACAAGCTGAAACAAACACTTTAGCATCGGCAAATAAAGTAGGCCAGTAAAATCCAGACTGATGTACCTTAGCCACGGTGCGCGACGGACCGTGGTGACCACCATAGGAAGAGGAATAACAGCCCTCCAAGATTACCTTGGTCTCCCACTGCAGAATACACCGTCTGTAGAGACCGTCTGTACACTCCTTAAATAAATAAGGGTCATCCCAGAAGTACTTCTTAGCGTTATAGATAAAACGCTTCTTCTGCTGATAAGAAAGGTCAGGTGGCAACTCGCCACTAACAACATAATTAGCTAAATATGCATACCAAGGGTCATGGTTAGGATGAGAAGACATAACAGTAAATAAGGAGTCATCGGGAAAAGAGTCATCAATAGGTAAAGAATCCTCTCCCTCCCGCCGCGATAATCGCGACAGATGATCAGCTACTACGTTCTCTGCACCCTTCTTATCTTTAATCTGTAAGTCAAACTCCTGAAGGAGGAGTATCCACCTCAACAGCCGTGGTTTAGATTCTTTCTTAGCAAGAAGGTGTCTCAGCGCTGCATTGTAACGCCCCGTAATTTCGGACCGTTAATATATTTCGAAAATAATTTATTAATCAAATAAAATTTGATATTTAAGTATTTAAAGTAAAAATAATTCAAAGAAATATAATTTTATTATATTTTGAAGAAAAGTATTTATTTTGATAGTTTCGAGATGTTTAAAAATAGTTTAAACCGTGTAAAGCTTTTTATTTCGAAATAAGGGCGTATCGGGGGGAAAATGTCAATTCTTTTGAACATTGGGTAAACGAATTTGGAAATGGGTCGTATGAGTATTCAATTTTCTTGTAATCTCGTGTTTAAAAACTTTGGTCTTGTCGGAATTTGCATTTGACTTACGGTTTTAATTATTATCGAAACGAGTCAAAACCGACTCGAAAAATCCCGACTCAAACCCGACTCCCTCCTTTCCTTTCTCCCTTTCACGCGTCACACCCCCTTCCCCTTCATTTTTCTGGTTTTCCTTGTTCTTCAATCACCTAACATTTCCCAAAAACACATTTTTATACATTTCAAGCTAAAATCGTCACATCTTTCTCGTTTCTTATCGGATTTTCACGAAATTTACATTTCCGGAATCCTCTCGTCGAGATCTACAACCTTGTATGTTTTAATTTCAGTTTTCTTGAAGTTTTTTTAAGACGAATTTTGGGTAAATTTCGGTATTTGTGCTTATTTGTGTGTTTTTATTGTTTATTTAGGTGAAGAATTGGAGGACGAGTTTGGGGACTCGTATATTGTCGAAGATAGCAGATAGTTGCTAGTTAGGGTTTGGGTTTTAAGGTGCTAATTGCTCATTTTCTAGTTTAAGGTAACATATTTCGAGTTACTCGACGAATTATCGTCACAATCTTTGTTGTTTTTGTATGTTTTGTGATTTTTGTTTGAGTAATAATTTTCACATGATTAAATTTGATGCATGCATGTTTAATCCATGTATTTTTGTTAGTTTTAGTTAACAAGTTAGTATTGGGAACGATTAATTATGTTTCAGACGGTCTTATAATGAATAAAAATGGAAAAAAAGAGAGAAGTAATGGTGGCGGCAAATGGCCCGAAAGCAGCCAAGAGAGCCACGGCTGGCCCGGGTCGGTCCGTTGCTTGTTTCGCGGTTTTCCATGCATTGTTCGTTTTATTCTCGCCTTCTATTAGCTAGTTTAGTCGATAAAGTCATGAGTATTGTCCCGTTCTAATTATGATTTACTCATAATTAGTTAGTTCGATTGATTAAAATATTCCGAGTAGTGTTTAAGGGTTTAACTTTGTTGTATTGGATTATGGTGTTAATCACAAAATGAAGAATGAAACAAAAGTTAAAAATGGTGGAATCTTTTGTAAATGAGAGTGTCAACTAATATGTTAAAGAATAATAAGTGGATTATGCACCTAATTTAGCTTTTGTCACAGTGATAAATAATGTTAGGATAGTTTATAAATTCAAAATGAATTTTATAGTGATAAGTGTAATGTTTTGATGATTGTGCCGAAAACTGAGCCTTAGTCCCTTTGACTGATGCGATGTCAGTTAAATGTGTGATTGGTCAGCCGCAATTTAACCCGCACTGTCGCAGGTCAGGGTTGCGGGTAAAAATTCGGTTGGATGAAATTTTGAATGAATTAGATAATCGGCCTTTTTCTTGTTTTAGGCCATTTATCAAGTTTTAGTTCACATGTATAGTTGATTGAATTTAAGTAGCTTCTTATTTTGTAGAAACGGCCCTAGATTCCATGAAGCCTTTAACATGGTTAATATTGTTAGAATTGGAAATTAGTATTGAATACTTATTGAGGATATTGTTGGATTGTTTGCTGAATAGACATTTATATAGCCTTTCACATGATAGAATGTTAGAATTTATGTTGGTAAGTATGACTCTTTGCCCTCTTATGGTTAAGTGGGTGTCTTACTTGATTTGTGTGGTGAGTCTTGTGTGGTGTGGGCTAAAGTATTCAAGCTGGGACTAGCTGGGACTAGGTCCTAGGTGAGTATTCCGGCCTTCATCATAGATAGGTCTTTATAGTCTTTGACGAGTATATGTTCACTGCTTGATAGCCTTTGTGTTCCTGACTAGTGGATTTATATCCAAGTTGGGGCATGACCTCGTTACTTATTTTGATAGTAAGTGGTCAGCTTAAGTACTAGCCAACCCTTTGGTGGACTCCTTAGGGTACTCACTTTGTTTTAGAAAAATTGTGGGTCTTGGGTGCGGTGGTGTGTATCCGCATGTCTAGGTCTCTTGTTTTTAGGCTAGGGTTGTGTTGTCTCTTGGCCATGTTTTATTAATATTAACCGCTGAGCCAAGATACCGGTTCGATTACCTTCCCTACCTCGTGGTATAGACTCGAGTTACAAAGTGACTATTGACGGTGCTAAGAACTTATGTCTGTCTTTGATATATTGCCCTTTCTTGTATGGTGATTTTATGAACTCGTAATAGGTGAGATGTAAGCGGTTCTGATTGATAAAGTTTGGATTACTATTTGAATTATATGATTCACATGATAGTTTAGTTTGGTCAGTTTAGGGGTCATAGGATAGATTACATGATAATTACATTGTTTATCATATTGTTTACATGTTTTACTACATGTTACATTAATTTTGACGATTCGTGGCTGGGAGGACTCGAAGTTACTCCCCACTGAATTGTGGCTTTCGTGTTTGTATAAAATGCGATTGACGGTTGTTGATGCTTGTTGGGGTCACGAGGCGAGCTAGTGAGCATAAGAGAACCTCGGACCTAGTTTGGCTTTTCTTATAGTAAACCTTTTAACTTTTGGTTTTGTATATTATTTGAAGGGACATATGTCTCCCTTTTCTATTTTTGGTTTGTATCTTTCTATTTTCTTATTTAGCTATGGCATGTAAAGTAGTTCATTAGCAGTGCAGGTTTTGGCACCCGCCTCTTGGGAATGTTGGAAATGTTGTGATTGGTTTAGAAAAAATTTTGAAATTACAGGTTTTTGGCTAGTTGAACCAATTACAAACATATCCCACCAGTTTTTCTGTAGAATTTACGCCTTTATTTATCGTTAATTTTAAGGGTGTCACAGTTGGTATCAGAGCTTATTGCTCCCGACGCACGTTTGTGCACCCCACTTAAAAATTACTTGACCTTTAAATAATAAACTTGAGAGAAGGGTAGGATGGGTAGAATTAGGATTTTATGTGGTAGTCTGTTTGTGATTGCTAATTGTTAGGTACTAATTGATTTTCTCTTTTGTAAGATGGCTCTCCAATAGAGGTAGATAATGCAATCTTACCTTAGTCTTCCAATCTCGTTGTTTATTCGTCTTTCAAATTCTTCTTCTCTCGCCTTGGTAACTACCTTTCAATTCTTTCTCCCGAGTCATCTTAGGTTCGTTTTCTTCTTATAATAAAGTCCATGTGGACACCTTCCTTTTTATTCTGCAGGATAGTTCCCTTGTTCAAAAGAACCCGGTTTTGAGAGAATGAATCATTGGAGGGCGTGAACGAGTTGAGAAATTGATTGGTTAAGGTTTGAGTGGTATAGGAGAATATAACTTGGGATCCTTTGGTTAGACTTGTTAGTTGTGCATGATATGAGAGCCTAGTGAGTTGAGGAACAACTTTGGATTTATGTCTATTGAGAGCTTGTTTGTTATAGATGATTGAGCATGGGTACTACCTTAGCACGTAAGATGGAATGAACCTGAGCTACTTCATTTGAGAGTCTCGATGTTTCTTATGGAGAATTAAAAGAATGATAGTTAGCCCTAATCCTTGTAGGCCTTGAAAGGAATACAATAGGACATTGACGTTGCTTAATGGTTTGGAGTCGTACTTTGGAATTAGTTAGTTTGTTAAACCTTTTGAGTTGACCAAATCTAGTATAGAGTAGCCCTTGTTGACCTTATTAATCATATCTGAATTTGGGAATTTTGGTGGAAAGTTGTTCGATGTAGTTCGTGAGTTCAAAGATGCGATTCTAATTTATGGTATCGGAGACTAGAA
The DNA here is from genome assembly GCF_048544455.1 of Silene latifolia. NCBI lineage: Eukaryota > Viridiplantae > Streptophyta > Magnoliopsida > Caryophyllales > Caryophyllaceae > Silene > Silene latifolia. Next base: position 88,342,312 of record NC_133537.1, on the reverse strand, counting down.
GTATTAAGTTGTGAGATGATGGAGTAAACAAGCCATGGTACTTGGGGATGACATAGTAAGTGAAGTTCAATGACGAGAATTGTAAAGGAGATACTTTGTGACATGGGAGGTAACAAATGAATTTGTGTGGTGAATTGATTTTGGCTCTTAGAACCAATTGAGTTGAGGAATACCTACCATTGTGGAGTCCTAGTTAGTCTTATAATTTGGTAGACTTTTGGGGCTTGGTTGAATACCTTGGTGATGTAACCTTATCATATCGATCATAAGCTTTGATGAGTGTTTGGTAAGCGGTAAACCTTTCATTGTGCCGCTTCTATTCTCTTTTCCTTCTCTTTAACGTTCGTTGAACCTTGTTTTTATGCCAAAGTTTACGTACCTTCTTCTTGCCTGAGATATCTTCTTAACTCGAATACCTCTTATTCTTGTCAACCGTTATCTATACAGTTCGACTCCTTATTTCCTAACATGTCATTTGTTCCTTGCTTATCCTTCCTTAACGCCTTTTTTATAATACTATTTCTTTTGAGAAATGTTGGCCTTGGCTGGACATCATGATCTTTGAAGGGATTGTTGTGTTTGACCCTTTCCTGGTTTTGAGAGGATTTGATATTGGAAAGACTTAGGTAGTGTGATGAGATATGCTTGATGGTTCTTATACATATAGATCCTTGATAAAGTAAGTACGTTGGATTGGTGGATTTTGTGTGTCAAATGTGAGTGATATTGATTACTACTTGAGCTATGGTATGAGAGTGAGAGTAAGCAACATTATTGGGAAGTTTTAGCACTTGTTTTAATAACTAGAAAGGGTAATGGTATGGTTGACACCAATTGATAGGCTAAGGAACATAATTTCAATTTATGGTTTTAGGAACTCTGAGGTGATAAAGTGTTGTTACAATTATGATCTTGTTCCTTGAGAATTTGATGGTAAGTAAGATTAGGATATCAAATTCGAAAGAATACTCCTTGGGGATGTTGATGACCAGAATGGATTGGTGATGTGATTTGGTATTAGTTGGCTCTTGAGAGTTCTTGAGTTGAGAGAGACTTAGTTTTGAGAAGAATTTGTTAATCCTATAGTTTTATAGACCTTGAGGTCGCACTGAGTACTTGAGATGTTGGGATGGTGTTGTAGCTGAGTGTAGCTGAGTGTAGTTCCGCTTTTGGCAATCCTTAATAAATAAAAGGATAGAGGAACGTGAGATCCTATTGATTTTTCGGATTTTGGGATTGGTATGTTACTACCTTGTTTTGAAATGAAAACCTTGTAGAATATTTGAGGAACCCATAGTTGACACTAGTTGAATACGAATATAATATTGTTGGAAGCCTTGACCTTAGGCTTGTGAAAGTTGTTTTGGAATGTTATTGTAAATTTGGACCTTATATTTAATCCTTTGAGGATTTCTATTGGAATCGGAATATTGTTGGAAAATTGAGTGAACCTTTCTCGATGTACCGATCTTCCTTATTCCGATCTCTGACAATTGTCATTCTTGCTATTCTGGCTTGTTCCGTTGTGTTCGCCTTTATGGAACTCATTTGACCTTTTGAGTAAAGCGTCTTGTTCGTTGACATCTTTATTGACTTCATCCAAAAATTGCACCTTTAAGAGTTTAATTCCTTCTTGTCTGTTGGGTGTGAGTTCCCTATCGCGACTTGCACTTCTCGTCCCCGAGTTGTTTTTCATCTTGCATAGATTCTATATAGTTTGAGTAAACTTTTGGTTCATTTTTCCTTAATTTGGAGTTAAATCTACAAATTGACCTCTTTCAATAACATTTGAAAATGATTTCTCACTCTCTTTCAACCTTAGTGTTCAATTGGATACCTAAACTATTTCTCGTTTTGTGTAATGATTCCTTTTTCTTACTCTTTTTCCGAGTTACTAAGCCGTGTTTAAATCATAATTAGTAAAGATATTATTCTTATTATAGAACTTTAAACCAAAAATTTTGAAAATGCTTTTAAGATTTTTAATGGTTTTAACATTAGTGAATGTTTAATCTCGTTGTTGGAGACGTCCCAATAATGGGTTTTCTCATTTATTGGTGTAGAAATAATTTTTATGTCTTGATATGAATGTGGATGTTCTTGTCTGATCAATGAGAGTATCACCGTTTCATTGAAAAGATACCAATATTTTCTTATAACTATAATTTCTCCTTCTAAGTTTCGAGGGCGAAACTTTTTAAAAGGAGGGGTGATTGTAACGCCCCGTAATTTCGGACCGTAATATATTTCGAAAATAATTTATTAATCAAATAAAATTTGATATTTTAGTATTTAAAGTAAAAATAATTCAAAGAAATATAATTTTATTTCTTTGGAATGTCAGCACCGGTATCCGTCACCTCCGTCTCAGGCAAACAAGCATCAGTCTTTGGAATTTGATTTGCTTGAACCTCTACCGGTGTACACTCAACAGTATTAGGCACGTCCTCTGGCGGATTATCAACAAGATAGTCTTCAACTTGAATGTTAACGGCCTCCACATCAATCTTAACATCCTCCACGTCAATGGTAATATTCCCAACATCAACTACTTTCTCACCGACATCATCTGGCTCTCCATAACGAAACTGAATGTCAGCACAGATATCCGTCGTAATAGAATCTAAACCGAGTGGGGACAATTGTGGAGTCCCCACCTTTGCACTTTGTTGAATGACGGGACTATGTTCAACACCCTTCTTTTCAGCTATAGTCGGCTGCACATCCGACAGCCCGACACACTCCTCATAAAATTGAGAAAACAGGTTAAATGATGGGGGTTCAATGATGACATCTTCATGTCTAGCTTTTTTGGAAGCTGGTTCTTCAGGAACAGTTGATCGCGATTTATTTGCCGCTTGCATAGCCAATACATGCTTTACCTGTTCGTCCAGCTCACGGATAACTTGGTCCGTGAAGAAAGATGGGGTGGCAACCAAATTCTCTGACCCTTCACAACCAACTTTTTCTGACTGTTCAGTTGTGCTTTCTTTAGCAGCTCGTCGGGTTACTTGGCTGGGCAACTTAGCAGCAGGTGCTTGACGCATAGCCTGCTGGTTCTTCTTCATCATCTTCGACTTTATAAGTTCCGCCCGTTCCAAGTATCGGCGGCATAAAATCTGAGAGTCCCTCTCATTAAGCAGTACAAGTTGATGAACATCCTGTCAAGATAAAATCCCAAAATTTTACTTAAAACAGTACAATAATAGTAGAATAACAGAGGAATAATAGTACACTAAGACCAAAATAGATAACAGTGGATTAATAGTAGAATAACAAAGTGCAAAGAATAAAATAACAAAGGAATAACGAGACACTAATAGCGAGAATAAATAACGATGGAGTAGTAGTAGAATAACAAAGAGCATAACAAAGGAGTAATAGTTGGAATGAAAATTAGAATAACAAAGGGAATGACAAAGAGGAAAACTGAGGAATAACAGTGGAATAATCGTAAAATAATAGCAGTAGGACAACTAATGCTTAAAGACAATAACAGAATAACATTTTAGAATGATTCGTTTTAAAACAATCAAACAGGTGCTTACGTCGACCGCTGCGGACTGTACTTGCTCATCCGTAAGAATATCATCAGGTAGATCCAAAGACAAGACAACGACGTTGAGTACGTTGACCAGAGCCAACGATGTTTGGACGAGACAATGAGAAAGCAACGTCACGAACGCTCCCGGTGCCCGAGAGCACCAAAAGCCGCCTCACGCCGCAACCTCTCACTGAAAGACTTAAAATCCCAATGTTTAATGAGCGGTAGCTCATTTTTCACCTGATCACCGCTAAAGAAATAACGGTGAAAATAGGTGATAGCCAACAACACTACACAACAACGAATATTTTTCCTCCCGTTAAGCGTTTCACGCACAGAAGTCACCAAGTCTGAGAAGACAAACTGACACCAATTAAATTCCTTGATGCTAGAAACATCTTCCATAGCGCTTAGAAGCCTAAGATCAACCACATAACCCGACACAGGAGCAACGAAACACGACATAGCAAGCAGAACAAAAGTCTTCTTAAACTCATCATCCGCAACCAAAGACTCTAGCAGGGTCTCCTGAACTTTGTTAAGTGGTATCACACTTTTGTTATTGGCAATACCATACTTCTCACGCCAAGCACGTTTCAAAGCTTCTCCATCGGCGTTTGCGAAACCAGAAACCCAAAGAATAACCAAATCCAATTTTGGACCGAATTTGTAAACCAAACACATCGTGCACATCATCTGCAGTCAACTCGAACTTCTCCGTTTCAGATATTTCAAAATACTTCCCACTCCTAAAAGCATATATAAACTCCCGGAACATGGTATGGGGGAGGGAAGAAAGCTTCAACTCAAGTAAACCCCTGAATCCCATTTCCCTAATGCCTCCTTCTGCTCCTCGGTGAGGGCTTCAATAACTTTGAAAAGAAAAGCGGTAACGACAAACATCTAACAAATGGATCGACTTTGTGCACACAAAGGAGAAAAAATATACAATGCATTAAAACATTTAAGATAATATAAGCAAAGCAGCAGAATAATAGCAAAATAACAAGAGAGCATCAAAAAATAACACGAAAAGTAACATATTAATAGCAAAATAACAACGAAATAAAAGTAGAATAACAGTAGTACATACACTGGGTTATTTCCTGCAGCAACTCCAGCCTGAGGTTGGTTGCTACTTACCACAATTTCCTTCTCATGCTTAACTTTTCCAGCCAACTTACTACTAGTCTTTGGTGGACTAGACGACAACTTCGCAAGTTGGGTCTCGGCCTTTCGTTTGGTTTTTTTAGTGGGTGGTTCGGTTGTACATATTTCTTGACTACGAGTACTCCTTCTCGAGAAGCGAGTGCTCTTTGATGGAGATGTGACAGGGGATTTGGATGGAGACGGACCCGGAGAATTTGATGATGACGGTTGAGTAGACTTTGATGAAGCGGCGGATTTGATTCTTAACTTCATTTTCTGTTGTACTATCCAGAAAATAAAGATAAGGATCACTTTCAATGATAAATAGGTATTCAGCTAGACTTTTTAATAATGACGCTTGAGAATGAGAGTACCGTAATGAGAATAATAAGAACACTAACAATTAGTCAAACTAATAACAGCAGTAAAAACACAAAAAGAACAACATGGAAGTGTAAACAAAAACACGAAAGAGAATCAAAAGAAAGACTCTTTGAATAAAGAGTCAAAGACAATTTCACAATTACATACGACTTACATAAGCCTTCATAAAACAAAATAACGTACTAAATTACAACCAGAGACAGTTTCGAATTACATAATACCCAAAATACATTCTTTCCCACAAAGAACCAAATGTACTTCCGAAAATACAGGACATAACGTAAAAAGTCAGTCAACGTCAACAACATCGACTGACTTATAATACAATTCGTAAGCAAGATCATAAGCAGCAGGAAAGTCCCTGAGTGTGTCAAAGTACTCGTGAATTAACCTGATCCGTTCAGATACAGGTGCATCAAGGATCTTGTCATGATCGTGTATATACTGGCAAGCATCCAACACCGCCTTTGCTGGCTCACTTGCAAGCATATAACACTTGCATCGTTTGGAAACTACTTTCGAGCCCCTTGACAAAATCTTAAAACCTTGACTGTGACTTGTTGTTAGAACTTTCATATATTCGGCGTGAACACCAGACGCACTTTTATGAAATAGGAACATTTGTGACCATTTCTTACAAACAAGAGACATATTGCTCTTGTCCAAAGTAGTCTCTACATGATCGAATACTCTTTCCATTAGGTCCTGGCTATTTAAAACTGCCGACATTGATTGATTACGACGACGATCTCGTACATTAACTTCAAAGCACTTATTACTCTTATCTTCCAATAACCAACCCAATTTTGTTTTCTTTTCAGTAGCGAACTCTCTAGCAAATAACAATTTATCTTCATTCACTATATTTATTGCCCATCCCTCACAAACTAAGTCCATTAGTGATGCTGAAACCTACAAACAAACAAAGCCAAACAAACAAAACCACAAGAATAACAAATGAGAATAACACAAAAAGAATAACAGAAAATAAAAACAGAAAAACACTACAATGACAGAAGAGTAACGCTGCAACGACACCATAGAACCAAAGATAACAAATGAATAACAAGTCTTGAAAAGTGAAGACAACACGAACAAACACAAAAACCCTAGAAAAACACATTAAACAATTAAAACATGACAAATAACTTGACAACAAACTAAGCGATAGAATAACAGCAGAATAACACAAAAAGTAAAGTGTGTAGAAATCAATAGTAAAGTTCTCAACACAACTCGTCAGCTAGAACATGCAAATCACTTCAAAATAGTAGAAAACTGTAGAAACGACTAAGAACATGCAAATCACTTCAGAAAAATCAGAAATTCAAAAATGCAGCATAATATTACAATGAAGAAACTGCATAAACACAATAACGACATTAAAGTACTCGATTAAGTAAACCTAGCGATAATTAAACTGAAAAAACGAATAAAAAAGCATACAAAAGCATGAAATAAAACAAAATAACAAAATAAAAGAGGAAAATGTCATGAAATTACCTTCAATCGGAAGAAAGAATGATGAACGGCGAAGAGAAAACGGGAGAAAACACGAAGGAGACGAACAGTTGAAGAAGAAAAACACAAGAATAATAGAAGAGAGAGGAACGCTTGCAATTGATAATTATTATATAAACCGTTTTGCAGTAATATGGAGAATTAATTAGAGAGGGAAACAGTTACAGTAAATGACGGAAAGAAGAGAGAGAGAGAAAAAGAAAAAAAAAGAGAAAATAAACTAAACAATGCTTTTATATGACAACTAAGATTAATCTTGGCCACTCATCTCTAATTTAATCTAATGGCTGAGATTCACCCAACTCACAACTCACCATAAGAACCAAAATCACCAAATCCAATCTCTCTCTCCCTCTCTCTCTATATATATATATGTCACGTAATTTGCTCCCTCTTTTTTTTATATCGTACCGACTTGTGCCTCATAGGAGTTATAAGACAGCAAAAAAAACATAAATATAAACATATGATTTAGTTATATCATCTTGAATATACTAAGGTTTAAAAGTGTCGCTGGAGGTGGTGAAATTGGTGAGTCGCAATGCAAGTCTGATTGTGACCTAGTAGTAGTACACTTAATGTTTTTAGGTTTGTGGTTCTCTTTCAAGTTAATATTGTGCACACTACATAGCAAACTGTACTGCTATCAATACTATATATTAAATCCAGAAACCAAGGGACTTCAATGTAATTAAAGAAAGTTATACAAATTAATTATACTATATAGTTTTAAATCACTAGCACCGTGTGATGGACCCGATTAAGGGATCTCAATGCAAATATTATATAGTTTGGGTTAAAATTAAATTATATAGAAGCTTGGTAATTTTCCTAAACATTTGTAAGAGACTAAAACATGGTCAATTATTTCCTTAAAATAAAATAATTAATTAAGATGGTCAATTTCCTTAAAATAAAATAATTAATTAAGATGGTTAATTTTAAGGAGACTAAAAGAAAGAAGATGCTTGATAATTTTCCTAAATATTTATAGAAGACTAGAAGATGGTCAATTTTCTTAAAATAAAATAATTAATTAGTATAAACATGCACACTCGGTATTAATTATTATCATCATAAAATTATATATTAAATTTAACATGGTCAATTATTTCCTTAAAATAAAATAATTAATTAAGATCATCAATTTCCTTAAAATAAATTAATTAATTAAGATGGTTAATTTTAAGGAGACTAAAAGAAAGAAGATGCTTGGTAATTTTCCTAAATATTTATAGAAGACTAGAAGATGGTCAATTTTCTTAAAATAAAATAATTAATTAGTATAAACATGCACACTTAGGATATTAATTATTATCATCATAAAATTATATATTAAATTTAAAATCTAGCAATTTTATTAAACTTTATAGTTTATTAGATGTATAGAGATGTTAATTATTTAACATACAAAAATATAATATAAGTACATTATAAATAATTCAAGTTAGATTTTCACCAAAAAAAAAATAATTCAAGTTAGATTCCATAATATATAATATTGCATAATTTTTTCGATTTGATTTAATGCATATATGTAATATATTTCTATAAATATATAATCCTCTTAAAATTGCATACCTAAGTAGTAAAAGTAATTTCGTCAGTAAAGAAAAGAATTGCAGTAACATTAGATATAGTTATATGATAGTAATCTCTCATTTGAATAGTAAAAATAACAATATTATCAGCGAGATTAGTGAAAGTGGTAGAAACAACAACGAGAGTAGTGAAATAATCAGTATTAATGCGGCAATAGTAAAAGTAACAATAATTACGGCATGAGTAGTGAAATTATCAATATTAATGCGGCAGTAGTGACAGTAACAATAATTACGGCGGGAGTAGTGAAAGTAACAATGATTACGAGCAAGTAGTGAAATGTTATTACTATTGTTTCATTAATAGGAGAAAAATATTAATAGTGGGAGACGGGAGTAGTGAATTTGTCTCAAAATTTATTTCATCGTAATTTTATGATATGTTGTAGAAAAATATATTAATGATAAATTTATGGGTTATGCAACTTTAAATAATTTTAGAATGAAAAAAAAAAATTTAATGGTAAGTAGAGGTAGCCCGGGCGAAGCCGGGCACCAATACTAGTATCTTATAAATTGACAACCCCTGTTCCTTTAATTTATTTCCTTTGTGGAAAAAAGCTTGTCTCGGATTTAATCTATTAATGAAATTAGTTTTAAACCCGTGTAAAATTGCACGAATATATATTTATATCAATGTTATTCATCTGATGATTCAAAAAAATATGGTAAAGTTTTATATCGTGTCATCTTACAATTTTGGTTTATAAATATACTTGCAATCAAGAGTTTCTAAACGACATGTCTAATAAAGACATGGTGATTTAATTAACGGCAAAAAAATCCCTTCCTGTCGAAAATATATGTAAAAAATTGTTATTTAAAATTACAAAAACCCCAAAAAAATTGTTATCAAAATATTACAATGTACGTTAATTGGCAAAGTAAATGTCAGTACAAATTATGACAAATTTATTTGTACAATAGTTTTTTTATTATTAGGTATATGACTGACTATCATTCTCTAGATAAGAATCTTCAATTCCATGACTTAGTAATCGAGCAACAGGAAAAAGAAATGAATGATATAGGATGTATTACGATTATTGTGATTACATTTAATTTAAACAGATAAAATAAATAGTATCACTATTTATTGAAGCTCTCTATTTGGTTTTTCTTTATTCGGGCTCGTCTTACTCTAAGACTCTTCCGAAAAAGTTGCCTTATTCACATCCAACCCGATCAACTAAAGGATGTTGTTGTCTAAGGCATTAGTTCATCCAAAAAAGTTGGGAGTGCACGATTTTGAGTATGAGTAATTTTAGTAATTATTTTGTGAGATGGCTCCTCTCTATAAAAAGCGCTAATTTATTAATAGCAATAAATGAGTGACTTTTATACTGAATAACTGTAACACCCTCTTCTTGCCCCCAGCAAAGGCAAAGAGAGGATGTTACCATCTCGGTTTCCCGAGGCGGTGAATCGGAGTTGCAATTAAGAAACAATTAATATAAATAAAGTATTTAATGGATTACATAACCATGAATGAATGAATAAAAGAAATGATACAACTCATGACTACTATACTCTTCTAATGAAGTCACAATCGACTCCAAGTCCAAAGCTCGTTCCATCTCCCACGTGACACCAAATTAACCTGTACTCAACCTGCTCCCCATATGATCGAAAATATTATATGGATCGGCACAGGCCACCCCGGAAATAGATGACAATTACACGACACGCAAACACGCGGTTTCAATAAATAAACATAGGACACGACACGATATGTAAGTATGCAATATGCCAATGATATGAACAAGGTAGGACAATACGATCACCACACTGGTACCGGGACACGCCCAAAAGTAACTACAACTACACCAATGCCAGGGACACGCCCACGACACCACACCTCACGAATAGGTACTCGAACACGTCTGTGGTACCGGGCCCGGAAGCCAACCGGATCCCTTGTCAGACGTCGTGCCTCAACCACACGAGTCCCTCCGTACTCAAGTTATTAATTTGCACATCCTTCTTGGAATGGGAAGCTCCAAGAAGTGACTCAAGCGTAAGACGGTCTCCCAACCGTCTTACGTCTCCTCAACAACAACACATCCTCCACATATACGACAATAACCAATACACAATATGCACCCCAACATATCACAATCATCTCCTTAACGATCCAATTAACCAATAAACATGTTATAATGCAAATGTTCTAATCAAGTGAGACTAATCACAACATTAACAACAACATAAAACAATTCACATAATACAATCACAATACATCCTACATTATTAGATAATATAAAACCCCTTATTATTACCCATTAATTGCCAATATTACACATACTAATTACTCAAAAACAAACCACCAAAATCTAGGGTTCATAAGACTAGAAAAGGGATAGATCTCAACTTACAAAGATGAAGAAAGGGAAGGTAAGGTTAGCAAATCTTCTAATCCAAATATGAATCTCACTAGGAGGTGCTTAGGAAGATTTTAGAGGGAAGGGGGAGAGTTTAGAGTGATAAGGAAGAAGGTAGAAAGGAATTAGGGTTTGGATAATATAGGATCTCGAATTAGCTTATAATCCGGCTTGACGAGTCTCACTGGGTCGAGTAAAGAGTTCACTCGATCGAGCGAACTCTACTCGGTCGAGTATTATGCTTACTCGACTGAGTGACCGCTACTCGGTCCACTAGAAGTCTTACTCGGTCCATTGCAGTCTTACTAGGTCTAGTTTAGGTTCTACTTGGTCTAATGTACGGTCATCCTTTACTTCCGGTAGTCTCACCAAGTCCGAGGGTGTTGAGAACTAATTTGATTAGTTAGTGTTGATGATGCCTTAAGACAAATTAATCTCATTGTTTGTTTAATTGTGTGCCTCTTAAGTTTTAATCTTATAGCTCAAGAACTCTAAACGTCAATGAAGATTACACAAGGATGATCAAAGATGAAGAATGTCATAGATTGAGTCATGGTATTGTAAGAAATCATTAAAGTGGGTTTATTGTCTAAGTGCAAAAACAGCAGTGCAGACCACGGTGGCTTATGAAGGCTAATCTTTGAAAGAAACATTTCGAAAATGTTTAAACTCTTGTAAATGGCTTTCCAAACTTTCAACAAACCTTTTGAACTTCAAAAAATCTGGTTTGATTCTTTAAATTGAGAAGAAAGCTATTGAAGTCTTGGAAAAGAAGTTGCTTGCACAAAAAACACTTTCAAAAAATGGGTTGTTTACTTTTACATATTTGGCAAAATTTATGGTTCTCATGAACACCACCAAATAAGCTCTTTCTTGAACAAAAACTTAACCCATATTTGTTAGCGGGTGGGCAGCAAGTTTGCTTTGACTAAGTATGCTAGATTACTTAAGCAAGAAATTTTCTTGCATAAGGGTCTCAGTTTGCTTGCTCAAAAAACCGTCCTATTTTCAAGTGTTGCCCAAGCTTCAATTGTTTACTTTATTTCTACACTTGGACTATAATTTTGTGAGATATTTTAATGTGTGAAGTATACACTACTTGAACATTATAAATACCCTGCTTCATTCATTTTAACAAGCGTGCAACAACGAGTTTAAAATCGAAAAAAGACTTAAGCTTTTAATCGAGTAAATTAACTTTGCAAAATCGTTATCATTTAACAATTATTAAGTTATATTTTGCAAGTTTATTTTATCTTTTGAATCATTTTAACGAGTACGTTGTGTTGCACTTAGTCATTCACATCTTGTTCGATGATCTCGTGTTAAGAACTTAAACGTTATCTCCACGTTCATATTGTGAACAACATTGAGATTCGTGTGTCTTGTAACAACCGAGTAGAATCAAACCAAAGTCTTAGGATAGAGTTATCTTAAGCAAAAAGTCTTATAGCGGAGTAGCTTTAAGCACGAAGTCTTCGAAGCGGAGTAGCTTTTAAACATGGAGTTTTTCGGCGGAGTAACCCAAAGCAGAAGTCTTATTGCGGAGTAGCTTTAAGCAAGAGTCTTGGAAGCGGAATAACTTTTAAGCAATTGCAACCGGAGTAGGTTGAGGAGTTGTTTTATTATTCGGGGTGGTCTTAATTTGTATGAGTTTACTTCAAAGACGTTTAATAAAATAGCGTTGGGCGTAGGTCGCGGAGTAGTGATTGAACCAGTTTTAAAAACATCGTTTGTTTTGTCAATTTACATTTTGATTCCGCTGCACTTTAACTCTCGATATTATTTCAGAATCCACTGTGGATTACATTGTGACTTATACTTGCTGAATTGCCATTGCATACTTCTAACTCTATAGTTTTAAGTATCAACCTCTCCTTTCATCTATGTGTAGTCTAAAGTGTTTAAGAGTCTTAAAAGAAGCTTTTATTAAGCTTAAATTTTTAAAGAAACACCTAATTCACCCCCTCCCCCTCTTAGGTGCTCCCGTGCTTGACTCTTCAATTAGTATTAGAGCCTCGTGCTCTTGATACTGGTTAATTACTAGAGAGTTGATCCTTTAGTCATGGACGGGAAACATACTAAGTACCTTATCTTCAAAGGGAATAACTATCCGTGGTGGAAACACCGTATGGAACATTATGTCAAAAGCTCAGATTACAAGTGTTGGGTCATAATTAAAAAGGGTCCCCTTGCTATAACGGTTACTAACTCTGATGGGACTAGTGCCGTAAAAAGTGAGGATAATTATGTCAAGGCCGATTATCGCAAAGTCGAGAAAAATTCTAAAGCCATGTCCATTTTTCAATATGACATCGGTGAATAAGAAATTAATCGGATCTCCGGATGTACCTCGGCCAAAGAGATTTGGGACACCCTAAGCCTTGCTTATTAGGGAACGTCTCAAGTCAAGAAGCATCGTATTGACCTTCTCATGAAATAATATGAGATGTTCAATACGATGTGATATCGTCGTTTTAGTATCAAAAATAAATACCTAATACTACTAATAGAAGTCAGCGGTAGGTAGGGTCGATCTCCACAGGGAGATGAGAAAATGTATGCTAAACTAAGTCCGTCTAAGTCACAGTTAATTTGGTTTTTTTTTAAAATGATTATTCTAATATAAGGAGATCGAAAGAGAGAGAGAGAGAGTAAAAGAAATAAGGAAGAGAATAGATAACAAGCAAACAGAGATAAAGTAGCTAAGACAGTCGGTTCACCATGATTCTTAAGAAATGTAATCTAGGGTCTCAAGTAAATGCAAATTCGATCTACAGGGTAATGAAAAGGTCCTACCGGTCCGTTATTCTCCCTAAGACAATTTTAGCTTAACTTCCGCCCTCACTAGAATGCCCTAATGTTCGCTACAGGTCTTACCTTTTCCAATCTTCCGATCTAGGTCAAGGTGTACCGTGATTAGTTACCTAATTGCGTCGACTCAACTAGACAAGAACAATTAAATGCATCGATTAACAACATAGATCTATTTTGCATCAATTCTAATTACCTATTCACAATTTCCTTAAAATCATGGCTCCCCTTTGTCTTAGCAAGGGAGATTAGCTATGCATAATCATTGAACAAGCAACAACAATACATAAACCATAGAAATTCAACATAATAAAAGTATAAAAGGAGAGAATCAACAATAGAGAACAAAGGGAAATAGGCAACAAAACAAGTAATTGATTAAAGATTAAGAGTAGAATAAAGAGTATCAGTTACAAGGAGGAAATAAAATTCAAATTTAGGGTTCAAGAGCATAAGTTCTAAGAAAGTAGTAGAAAGAGTCGAAGGAAGACAGAAGAGAGAGAGAGACAGCCCCCGATATGACTGCCGTCATGACTTATTTATCCTAATTACAAAAGTAAATCTCGAAAACAGCTCAAGGCCCGCCTAAAACACATAGGCTCTCGATAAAGTGAAATAAAACAACTCGATCGAGAGGAAAACTTGGAAATCTGTTCGATCGAGTAAAGACAGTGTTCGATCGAACAATTCAGAAAACAACTATCTCGATCGAGTAAAAGCAGAGCTCGATCGAGTGATTCTTGATGGATAAAGCATTCGATCGACCACTTTGAGTAGCAAAACTGGTCGATCGAGCTATATAAGCACGGGTGGACTCTTTGACACCTTCCGAGGCTACTTCACGCATCTCTAAGTGACAGATTCCAAGCTCTGATTCCTTGTTTTCCAAAATGTATGAGATTAGGACAAGTTCAGGCTCGATTTCGCTCCTTTCTAGTTCATACCTGCAATTTATACAAGACAAACCCAAAGTAGACTATTCGGGGGCATTTGTAGCTAGATGTTACGTAAATAACCAAGAAATGCGTGTAAAAATGAGGTAAAAACCTTATATAAAATACACGCATCAAATCTCCCCAAACCAAACATTTGCTTGTCCCCAAGCAAAATATGAATGCAACTAAAGACAACTAACGGAACGGGACCAACTCATCAGCTACAAATTATCCACCCAAACCAATTTAATGCATCAACTAACAGAGTGGCGAAAAGCAAGTTCAAACGAGTTAAATCAATATCTCAAACTACTGAACCGTCGACCTTGCAAGACTCATAAATATCGGACTCTCACGGGTCGCTCGTCACTCAAATTAAGCACAGGGTGAGTATATAAGTAAGAGACAGAAAGAAGTAAAGATACTCACCTAACTCGACCTATAAGAACATGCATGCAGTCTAACATGAATAAAGTCTCTACAACCATACATATGCATTCCAACCAACTAATGACCAAAACACATGCCGAGGACTTACATTTGGATAAGTGAGGTAATGGGTAAGAAGGGGCTAAAATGTATTTGGAGATGTGTAGTTAATAGCCAAGCTAGCAACAACGGATCCAAATTAGAAACACTTCCCAACTTCATACGCGAATTAAGTCAATGAAAAACAGTGCTAAATCGCAGCACACAACTCACTAACCACCATAATATCGCCGACTCCCCATAAGATACAAATATAGCATGGGAGCGTAAACCACAACATAATATACTTTTGGCTCATGATTTTTCATAATCTTTCTTTTCTTTTTCTTTTTTCAATTTCTCTTTTTTTTTCAATTTTTTCACAACTTTTGTTTTCATTTTTTCATTCCCTTTAACATTTCCACCAACTTCTCAAACCAGACATATAACCATATTGCAATGAAACATTCTCAACAACTACTAATTACTAGCTTGGCTAGGGTAGACAAAATTATAGATTGTAGCTATATGGGACAAAACGGGCAATTTGGCTATTTGGAGCTCATGGGTAGAATGAAATAAAGGGGATCGCCTCTCCCAACATGTGTCACCATCCACAGACCGAATGCATACAGGTACCAAGTAGACTGAATTCATGCCTATGCAAATTGATGTTACATGCCATATAGAGAGTACTACTCATATCCTACATGAAATTGGTCATGAATGTCACCAGTTTATCAAGCTCTAAACCTTAGAATGTAAATGTAGCTTGCCAATATGAGAGTCAAGTCTATTCGTTCAGATAAGATTGGAACAAAAACTCGTAGATTATGCATATTACCATTCCAACAAAATGTTAAGAATGTGCAAGGTAAGGGTAAAAGGACTCAAAGTAGCATAAAAGTTCAATGTTCCAACTCAACCTAAATGCAGAAATAAACGTGATTTTTTTTGAATTTTGCGGAAATTTTGAATTAAAAACAGCAATGCATGCGGAAATAAATAAATGTGCAAACTGAAATGCAACAAAACATCCTGCAGACACAGATATGGATGCATACCTCCCCAAACCAAACCGTACAATGCCCTCATTGTACCAAAAACAGGGAAGGAAAGGCAAACTGAAGAGAAATGGAGAACAGAAGTCGGAAAACTTACAAGATGACGTAAAGGAGGGACCTCCCCAAACCGACCATGAACATGGGAGGTCGCGAGTGGTAAAATATCATCACAGCATGCGAGATATTACAGCAGGACTCGATCGAGAAGGGCAGGAGGGTTCGATCGAGTGGCGATGGTGCCAGAAGTACTCGATCGAGGAAAAAGGGCACTTGATCGAGATGAGGGATTTTGCAGGTACTCGATCAAAGGCAGCAGAAGTTCGATCGAGTAGAAATGTCAGCAGAAATGTTCGATCGAGGAAAGAAACCTCTCGATCGAACCATTTTCGTGGGAAACCTGAAAAACGCAATAAAAGAAGCCACACAACTAACAAAAGTACGTATAAGTTCAGCGAGCATTTGTAAAACTAAAGACTAGGCACACAACATAAACTAAAGCAACAAGTTTAAACAAAAGTACAACAAAATAGTCCGGGTTGCCTCCCGGATAGCGCAGGTTTAAGAGGTCCCGCATGACCTTTCTAGCTTCAATTAGTCAAGCATCGGATTGTAGAAGTACAGACTTCAACTCTACTATCTCGCATCATTTGCTTCATGGTAATGCTTCACATACGGCCATTGACCTTGAACCTATTGCCCTCGTAACTTTCTAATTCAACGAACCCAAATTTGGTGACACCACCACTTTATAAGGGCCACTCCACCTGGACTCCACCTTGCCAGAAATAAGCGTAGTCGGGTATTAAACAACAAAGACCTTTTGCCCGACATGAAATTCTCGAGGTATGATCCATTTGTCGTGCCATCTCTTCGTCTTCTCTTTGTAGATGCGGGAGCTATCATGGGCGTTAAGCCTAAACTCCTCCAGTTCATCTAGCTGCAATAAACGGTTCTGACCACACAACTTAGGATCAAAGTTTAGTTCACGTATAGCCCACCAAGCCTTACACTCTAACTCAACAGGTAAATGACAGGACTTCCCATAGACCAACCGATATGGTGATGCACCTATCGGTGTTTTAAAGGCAGTCCAATAAGCCCATAACGTGTCCTCCAGTTTTAGACTCCAATCCTTCCGTGATTTAGAAACTACCTTAGCTAAATCTCTATTATTTCTCTCATTAGAGACCTCAACTTTCCCACTAGTTTGGGGATGATACCCGAAACCACGCCGGTGTTGGACACCAACCTTAGACAAAATAGAAGTAAGTTTCTTTTATTTAAAATGCATTCCCCCATCACTAATGACGACCCTAGGGACACCAAATCGGGGAAAGATAATCTTTTTGAACATTTTAATCACAGTCTTGGCATCATAATTAGGTGAAGCAATCGCTTCCACCCACTTAGACATATAATCCATAGCTACCAAAATATACCCGTTACCTCGCTAGACGGAAGGGTCCCCGGAAATCAATGCCCCAGACATCAAAAACCTTGACCTCTAAAATGCCATTTTGTGGCATCTCATGTCTCTTAGAAATATTCCCAGAGCATTGGCAAGCATCACAAGCTGAAACAAACACTTTAGCATCGGCAAATAAAGTAGGCCAGTAAAATCCAGACTGATGTACCTTAGCCACGGTGCGCGACGGACCGTGGTGACCACCATAGGAAGAGGAATAACAGCCCTCCAAGATTGCCTTGGTCTCCCACTGCAGAATACACCATCTGTAGAGACCGTCTGTACACTCCTTAAATAAATAAGGGTCATCCCAGAAGTACTTCTTAGCGTTATAGATAAAACGCTTCTTCTGCTGATAAGAAAGGTCAGGTGGCAACTCGCCACTAACAACATAATTAGCTAAATATGCATACCAAGGGTCATGGTTAGGATGAGAAGACATAACAGTAAATAAGGAGTCATCGGGAAAAGAGTCATCAATAGGTAAAGAATCCTCTCCCTCCCGCCGATAATCGCGACGATGATCGCCTACTACGTTCTCTCGCACCCTTCTTATCTTTAATCAGAAGTCAAACTCCTGAAGGAGGAGTATCCACCTCAACAGCCGTGGTTTAGATTCTTTCTTAGCAAGAAGGTGTCTCAGCGCTGCATTGTAACGCCCCGTAATTTCGGACCGTTAATATATTTCGAAAATAATTTATTAATCAAATAAAATTTGATATTTAAGTATTTAAAGTAAAAATAATTCAAAGAAATATAATTTTATTATATTTTGAAGAAAAGTATTTATTTTGATAGTTTCGAGATGTTTAAAAATAGTTTAAACCGTGTAAAACTTTTTATTTCGAAATAAGGGCGTATCGGGGGGAAAATGTCAATTCTTTTGAACATTGGGTAAACGAATTTGGAAATGGGTCGTATGAGTATTCAATTTTCTTGTAATCTCGTGTTTAAAAACTTTGGTCTTGTCGGAATTTGCATTTGACTTACGGTTTTAATTATTATCGAAACGAGTCAAACCGACTCGAAAAATCCCGACTCAAACCCGACTCCCTCCTTTCCTTTCTCCCTTTCACGCGTCACACCCCCTTCCCCTTCATTTTTCTGGTTTTCCTTGTTCTTCAATCACCTAACATTTCCCAAAAACACATTTTTATACATTTCAAGCTAAAATCGTCACATCTTTCTCGTTTCTTATCGGATTTTCACGAAATTTACATTTCCGGAATCCTCTCGTCGAGATCTACAACCTTGTATGTTTTAATTTCAGTTTTCTTGAAGTTGTTTTAAGACGAATTTTGGGTAAATTTCGGTATTTGTGCTTATTTGTGTGTTTTTATTGTTTATTTAGGTGAAGAATTGGAGGACGAGTTTGGGGACTCGTATATTGTCGAAGATAGCGGATAGTTGCTAGTTAGGGTTTGGGTTTTAAGGTGCTAATTGCTCATTTTCTAGTTTAAGGTAACATATTTCGAGTTACTCGACGAATTATCGTCACAATCTTTGTTGTTTTTGTATGTTTTGTGATTTTTGTTTGAGTAATAATTTTCACATGATTAAATTTGATGCATGCATGTTTAATCCATGTATTTTTGTTAGTTTTAGTTAACAAGTTAGTATTGGGAACGATTAATTATGTTTCGTACGGTCTTATAATGAATAAAAATGGAAAAAAGAGGAGTAATGGTGGCGGCGTGCCCCCGTGAGCAGAGTTCGGCCGTGCCCACGGCTGGCCCACGGCTGGCCCGGGTCGGCCCGTTGCTTGTTTCGCGGTTTTCCATGCATTGTTCGTTTTATTCTCGCCTTCTATTAGCTAGTTTAGTCGATAAAGTCATGAGTATTGTTCCGTTCTAATTATGATTTCTGTTCATAATTAGTTAGTTCAGTTGATTAAAATATTCCGAGTAGTGTTTAGGGGTTTAACTTTGTTGTATTGGATTATGGTGTTAATCACAAAATGAAGAATGAAACAAAAGTTAAAAATGGTGGAATCTTTTGTAAATGAGAGTGTCAACTAATATGTTAAAGAATAATAAGTGGATTATGCACCTAATTTAGCTTTTGTCACAGTGATAAATAATGTTAGGATAGTTTATAAATTCAAAATGAATTTTATAGTGATAAGTGTAATGTTTTGATGATTGTGCCGAAAACTGAGCCTTAGTGTAACACCCCCATACTCCAAATGCCTTACCAGGACCACTCAGGTATAAGGATACTACCATCTCGGTTGCCCGAGGTACTGAATATCATAAGACAATAAAGAAACGTACTTTTAAAGTAATTATAGATTAAGTGATTACATGTTCAAACCAAAACTAATAAAAGGAATTACAAGGTTCTCATACGGTCTACAGCTAAAACTATCAAAGCTACTAGACTTCGTCCGACACACAATGGAAGACTTCTAACCGCCACGTGATGACTCATCCTGGCTATCCCATACGCGTCATATCACACTGCTCAATAATCGCTCACCACCCCGAATGGATCACCACGCTTTTAAAACATTTAAACGGGGTCGATTACTAATCACACAATTCAATACATATATTAACAATAAGATAAACAGACAGCTGAACTGTCACACACACACACACACACACCACCAACTCCCATCGTCTCAATACTGACTGTCCACTGGACCAGCCCTGCCAGTGAGGGACCGCAGCCGTTCCCACCTAAGCCCCGCTCATCGTACGAGCGATAACCCTGTCCCATTAATGTGCACATCCCCTTCCGTGGCGGGTTCCACGAAGGGCGAAACTAGGGCGTGAAGTCACTCCCGCAAGTGACCCCACTCAGCCGAGAACGCATCTCGAGAGCCATAGACAACCAATCACAATCACAATCACAATCACAATCATCATATCAAACAACTAACTACAAAGACATCACCAATATCCCATCATGGGACTAATACTGAGTAGGAAATCCTACCTGGAAAGCACAACACGCAGACGGTATCTACAGCTGTATCAAAACGGCTCCTCTACGAATTCTCCTCCTATCATACAGCACATAAAGACTACACATCACAAACTACACACCAAAACCCCCAATTCCTAAATTAGGGTTTAACCAATCTTAACAAAACATTATAAAAACTATATTAAAAGCTTACCCTCGACGCAAGGAATCCAACGACACGAAAAACGACAAGAACCGACCGCCCGAACTCCGGAATTGCTAAGAATGCGATTAGGAAGATGAACTGGTTGCTTTCTCTCTTAAACAGGGTTTTAGGTTTTGTAAAAGTGAATTAAAACAATGACGAATATGTTTAAATACCTTAATCGCATAATTAACAAAACCCGAGAAAACTCCCCGTAAAACCGGACACTCGATCGAGTACCCAAGGTACTCGATCGAGTACCCCTTACTCGATCGAGTACCCCACTACTCGATCGAGTACCCAACAGGTCAGAAACTATTCTAAAACGCAACTTACCCTTACTCGACAGAGTAAGGGCTACTCGATAGAGTACCCCAAGACTTATAAATACGGAGTATTACAGTCTTCCCTCCTTAAAAGGAACTTCGTCCCCGAAGTTCAACCCATACATAAAAACAACCATACAGACTCGACCAAGACACAACAACTTAGCTAAGGACTCAAGAACTCGACCGAACATAGAACATGAACTCTTAACACCCACTCCACCAACTATGTTTACTTCCACAACATGACTCACTATACCGTATCTACCACATATATATCTCTCACGATACCAACTCCATACATAACCAACTACCATCCTCTAAGGCTGCTAGCTCCATAATATCATCAACTATCAAATCCAATACCAAGACACTCATAGACATCAAACGGAATGTTACATTCTACCACCCTTAAAAGGAACTTCGTCCTCGAAGTTTACTCACACTCGTAACCTCATCATCCAACTGTCAATACTAGCGAAATATTCTCACACTCCTAAACATCACGCTACTCCAAGCACGGTCATGACCTTTAATAAAATCACCCACAACACGAATCGATCTTTTATTCTACATCAAGACTCAACTTCCGAATATATTACCATATGTACAACCATCAAAATCTGTTTTATCGCATCCTACTCCTCTTAAGACAAATGTTACGTCCTCGTAACTTACTAATACCAAACCATATCTATATCTCATTACCCTCTGTACCACCACATGTCAAAGATAACCGTCTATAAACCAAACACTCACCATTCTTATATCCAAGGCTCCCATACATAAACATTTCCCATTCCTCAACTCATTCGGCATAGCACCTAACCTATACCATAAACTCGTAGCAAATTACCATACACACTCTTCAGTATTACTACCAAACAACATACCTCTCTATGTAAGGCACTTATCTCCCAGAAGCATAACTCACGATCCGCACTCGTTACGTACACGCACACTAGATCCTCAAGTTCTTTCTTTCATTACCGCAAAATTCATACACAACTTAACATGACACTAATTTCCCCAACACCCTACACTCACTGTCCCAACAAAAGATTATGAACTACCTGCCGCTTTCAGCTCATTACAACACATGTTCCACGAATCATTTTTCATTACCATGTCTAACGATGTCTCATCTGAAAACAAGATCAAAATTACCGTAACAACCTCTCACCACCGTGTCCCATCAACAGATTATCACTATCCCATGACAACAACGAAACATATACAACTCTATTTCATATCATACTCTACCTCATTCCCAACTTAACCTGGTAAAGAAAACATCAATAAACAAGACAAACTGTCTATCTCGCACAAACCGAAACTCGCAGAGAGCAACATCAAACAAAACAACAATCTATGTATAACTGGTATGTACTTTCGAAACTCGAATCATAATCATCCCGCCTACTCCACCACAACCGGTGACGGCATCACAACACCGCCACCAACAGCCACACCGTAGTGCGAAAATACCCGCATCACAGCACTATGTAACGTGCCCGGATCACCACCCGAGGCACCACAACCACACCGATAGACATCACAACGCATACAATTCCCATAAACACCGACTCGAATAACTTTTCGACAAGAAAAACTTACTCAAATCCACTTTACTAAATCATAACACAACATATTATATGGATAAACAGATAAGCATCTCATGAACGTCATCTCTACCATTTCACGGAATACACATGTGTTATTAATACACATAAAATTATAACTAGCCATGTCAAATTAATCAAGTTAATACCTTTTTGGATATTATTCAATTAAATTACCGTGTCCAATATATATATTACAGAACATTCATAAAACAACTTAATAATTATTACACCATACCACTTCTTGTGAGGTCAGAACCTCACACAAACATTTATAGACATCATAGACCCATAATCACATCCACTAGTCAATCCTGACCACGTAAGTTACCACTCGATAAAGGTTACTTGCCGCCCGAGTTTAACTCATATGCCCCTCATAACATATTCCCCCATTCGCACAACCATCACTTCATGCCAAATATAACCATACCTTCACTATTCAACTAATAGTATCCGCCTTATCTAACCACATCTTATACCCTCTCACAATCATACACAACAATCTGGTCCCTACCAAATCAACCTCTCTAGAATTGCTACCTTTCTAATATACCATCACTCTTAACCACTAGTGATAACACCACAACGCCACCGCTGCTCGTATATCAAATCTCTTACACTCATATCAAAATAACATGGTTTTTCTACCATTTTTGGTTAACATTGCAAATAACGAACATCAAACTCATCCACAAAATTACCTCAACATTATTCCCAATGCTATCTTATTTGTATTGTCATCCAACTCTCCACCAAATATCTCGTATCGTGCCAATACTCCACAAACTTCTTACTCCCTTAATTCCTCGAAACTCATTACCAATCATGTTGTCCTGAAACTCCTATATAACCTTTAGCTAACATCCTCGTGATACCATCACACATTTCGATGATTCCTTATCTTTATATCACATAGCTCCGGTGAACATTTTCCTCAGCTTACTTTTATCCTTCTTTTCTCTTTACACTCAATAACACCAATTAATAGTTCAACTCCTTATTCCTTCTAGCTAACTCTTTAGAAATCTGGTTACCCCTTCGTTGCTCCAAAACTTAATTCCATTATTTTCTACCGACATCATCTCACTCTTTCTTACCATGGATCTTCTCTTATTATGCTATCACTCATACTTGCCACTAATCTATCCATAGAACCAACGTTTAATGTTCAAACAATTGCATCCCCCTTTTTACATCTCTAGAAATCAGAATTCATTTAATACCGTTAATTACCCAAGGAAATCACACAGTAGTTTCATCTTTTAAAAACCAAACCTCCCAAACTCACTCACTGTCTATAAATACACCTCGCGACATGTCTCCACAAAGTTCACTATATATTACTCTTCTCAACCCCTTTAAACGAACTTTCACTACATAAATCCATAACCCACACGACTCCTAACCATTTCCCTCCTTAACTCTTTACACATCTCAAGCTGCCACTATCCACATTCTTACTTTCAATCTTTTCATTCTCGCGTTCATTATACTCACATCATCCCTTGTCTATATTCACTTATTTTTACATTACTCAACACACAATCATATCACTCATCCCGTCTCGCAAAACGCGCGCCATGCCTCAATAAACTATACCAATCTTCCTTTTCTTTTTCCACCATCTATCATAATCACATATAACTCATGTCCTCCCCACCGAACTCATACTCATCATAGTGCCACTCTTTACATCATAAGATTGGGTAACTTACGCTTCAGGACCAACACATACGTAAAACAATGCATAAAGAAGTAATACAACACCTTTGAATTAAACATAATATGCAACGAATGTCAAAAGACAAACATATGACCCGAAATACGCATATGACCTGCACAGACCCCACTCGATCGAGTACCAGAACCTACTCGATCGAGTTGAGGCTACTCGATCGAGTGCCCAACATGCTCGATCGAGTGCCCCGACTCCAGAACCCAAACAGACCTTCTGATCTCTGACTTACTCGACCGAGTAGCCCGGCTACTCGATCGAGTGACCCCATACTCGATCGAGTGCCCAAAAACACGATTCTGGTCAAAATAACGACAAGTACCCACTCGATCGAATCAAACCCACTCGATCGAGTCATGCAGACTCGTGAATACTACCCGCATGTTATCTCACATACCCCAACGTACTATGCATTCATTATTATTTCAACATTATGATTACAACTACGCATTCAAATCTGCGCGACTCCTCATACAATCAACAAAATAATCCACTTCGTGTTATTAAGTGCCACGTTATAAACAGCCATCATGCTTTTCATCCAATTCGTTATACAAAACACATATCATTGAACCTCTATTCTTCATGTTACTACTCACCAAAAGCCAAACATTACCATCTATCATGCTCATATAACATTCAACTTTCAATCATGTATTACCCGCATGTTTTAAATTTTCATAACTTTTCATAACACAAACCACACCCATACACTACAAATCCTATTCCATGTTGCTAATACAACAACATTACAAATCCACTTCATCACACATCATCATATACGAACTACTTTCTTTTTCTACCATATCATTCATCATTCTCATATACTTTTCCAACGATTCCAACCAACATGTCAACCAACTATCATGCAACATGCTTTCAACAAACCATATACAACACAATTAACATACACGTCGCACATATACACACGGACTCCACGTTCCCATACCATGTGACTGGCTTAAGTATCATGGGGCCAAGATTTTGAAGTGAGGGCGCCTACTCACCCAAAACCTAGCATCGGTCGGGGCTCCCATTACACATACACCAGGTTCATTTTATTAGACTCCCTATGTTCATTATGTTCATTAGTTACTGAGTTCCAAAATCGTCGCTCGATACCATTTGTAACACCCCCATACTCCAAGTGCCTTACCAGGACCACTCAGGTATAAGGATACTACCATCTCGGTTGCCCAAGGTACTGAATATCATAAGACAATAAAGAAACGTACTTTTAAAGTAATTATAGATTAAGTGATTACATGTTCAAACCAAAACTAATAAAAGGAATTACAAGGTTCTCATACGGTCTACAGCTAAAACTATCAAAGCTACTAGACTTCGTCGACACAATGAAGACTTCTAACTGCCACGTGATGACTCATCCCAGCTATCCCATACGCGTCATATCACACCTGCTCAATAACTGCTCACCACCCCCGAATGGATCACCACAGTTTTTAAAACATTTAAACGGGGTCAGTACTAATCACACAATTCAATACATATATCAACAATAAGATAAACAGACAGCTGAACTGTCACACACACACACACACACACCACCAACTCCCATCGTCTCAATACTCGATCGTCCACCGGGATTACCCCCGATGGGGGACCGCAGCCGTTCCCACCTAAGCCCCGCTCATCGTATTTGCGATAACCCCGTCCCCATTAATGTGCACATCCCCTTCCGTGGCGGGTTCCACGAAGGGCGAAACTAGGGCGTGAAGTCACTCCCGCAAGTGACCCCACTCAACCGAGAACGCATCTCGAGAGCCATAGACAACCAATCACAATCACAATCACAATCACAATCATCATATCAAACAACTAACTACAGCACATCACCAATATCCCATCATGGGACTAATACTGAGTAGGAAATCCTACCTGGAAAGCACAACACGCAGACGGTATCTACAAACAGTATCAAAACGGCTCCTCTACGAATTCTCCTCATATCATACAAAGACATAAAGACTACACATCACAAACTACACACCAAAACCCCAATTCCTAAATTAGGGTTTAACCAATCTTAACAAAACATTATAAAAACTATATTAAATGCTTACCCTCGACGCAAGGAATCCAACGACACGAAAAACGACAAGAACCGACCGTCTGAACTCCGGGAATTGCTAAGAATGCGATTAGGAAGATGAACTGGTTGCTTTCTCTCTTAAACAGGGTTTTAGGTTTTGTAAAAGTGAATTAAAACAATGACGAATATGTTTAAATACCTTAATCGCATAATTAACAAAACCCGAGAAAACTCCCCGTAAAACCGGACACTCGATCGAGTACCCAAGGTACTCGATCGAGTACCCCCTTACTCGATCGAGTACCCCAGCTACTCGATCGAGTACCCAACAGGTCAGAAACTATTCTAAAACGCAACTTACCCTTACTCGACAGAGTAAGGGCTACTCGATAGAGTACCCCAAGACTTATAAATACGGAGTATTACACTTAGTCCCTTTGACTGATGCGATGTCAGTTAAATGTGTGATTGGTCAGCCGCAATTTAACCCGTACCTGTCGCAAGGCTGGGGTTGCGGGTAAAAATTCGGTTGGATGAAATTTTGAATGAATTAGATAATCGGCCTTTTTCTTGTTTTAGGCCATTTATCAAGTTTTAGTTCACATGTATAGTTGATTGAATTTAAGTAGCTTCTTATTTTGTAGAAACGGCCCTAGATTCCCTGAAGCCTTTAACATGGTTAATATTGTTAGAATTGGAAATTAGTATTGAATACTTATTGAGGATATTGTTGGATTGTTTGCTGAATAGACATTTATATAGCCTTTCACATGATAGAATGTTAGAATTTATGTTGGTAAGTAGAACTCTTTGCCCTCTTATGGTTAAGTGGGTGTCTTACTTGATTTGTGTGGTGAGTCTTGTGTGGTGTGGGCTAAAATATTCAAGCTGGGACTAGCTGGGACTAAGTCCTAGGTGAGTATTCCGGCCTTCATCATAGATAGGTCTTTATAGTCTTTGACGAGTATATGTTCACTGCTTGATAGCCTTTGTGTTCCTGACAAGTGGATTTATATCCAAGTTGGGGCATGACCTCGTTACTTATTTTGATAGTAAGTGGTCAGCTTAAGTACTAGCCAACCCTTTGGTGGACTCCTTAGGGTACTCACTTTGTTTTAGAAAAATTGTGGGTCTTGGGTGCGGTGGTGTGTATCCGCATGTCTAGGTCTCAAGATTTTAGGCTAGGGTTGTGTTGTCTCTTGGCCATGTTTTATTAATATTAACCGCTGAGCCAAGATACCGGTTCGATTACCTTCCCTACCTCGTGGTATAGACTCGAGTTACAAAGTGACTATTGACGGTTCTAAGAACTTATGTCTGTCTTTGATATATTGCCCTTTCTTGTATGGTGATTTTATGAACTGTAATAGGTGAGATGTAAGCCGGTTACAGTTGATAAAGTTTGGATTACTATTTGAATTATATGATTCACATGATAGTTTAGTTTGGTCAGTTTAGGGGTCATAGGATAGATTACATGATAATTACATTGTTTATCATATTGTTTACATGTTTTACTACATGTTACATTAATTTTGACGATTCGTGGCTGGGAGGACTCGAAGTTACTCCCCACTGAATTGTGGCTTTCGTGTTTGTATAAAATGCGATTGACAGGTTGTTGATGCTTGTTGGGGTCACAGACGAGCTAGTGAGCATAAGAGAACCTCGGAGCTAGTTTGGCTTTTCTTATAGTAAACCTTTTAACTTTTGGTTTTGTATATTATTTGAAGGGACATATGTCTCCCTTTTCTATTTTTGGTTTGTATCATTCTATTTTCTTATTTAGCTATGGCATGTAAAGTAGTTCATTAGCAGTGCAGGTTTTGGCACCCGCCTCTTGGGAATGTTGGAAATGTTGTGATTGGTTTAGAAAATTTTTTGAAATTACAGGTTTTTGGCTAGTTGAACCAATTACAAACATATCCTACCAGTTTTTCTGTAGAATTTACGCCTTTATTTATCGTTAATTTTAAGGGTGTCACAGTTGGTATCAGAGCTTATTGCTCCCGACGCACGTTTGTGCACCCCACTTAAAAATTACTTGACCTTTAAATAATAAACTTGAGAGAAGGGTAGGATGGGTAGAATTAGGATTTTATGTGGTAGTCTGTTTGTGATTGCTAATTGTTAGGTACTAATTGATTTTCTCTTTTGTAAGATGGCTCTCCAATAGAGGTAGATAATGCAATCTTACCTTAGTCTTCCAATCTCGTTGTTTATTCGTCTTTCAAATTCTTCTTCTCTCGCCTTGGTAACTACCTTTCAATTCTTTCTCCTGAGTCATCTTAGGTTCGTTTTCTTCTTATAATAAAGTCCATGTGGACACCTTCCTTTTTATTCTGCAGGATAGTTCCCTTGTTCAAGAGAACCCGGTTTTGAGAGAATGAATCATTGGAGGGCGTGAACGAGTTGAGAAATTGATTGGTTAAGGTTTGAGTGGTATAGGAGAATATAACTTGGGATCCTTTGGTTAGACTTGTTAGTTGTGCATGATATGAGAGCCTAGTGAGTTGAGGAACACCTTTGGATTTATGTCTATTGAGAGCTTGTTTGTTATAGATGATTGAGCATGGGTACTACCTTAGCACGTAAGATGGAATGAACCTGAGCTACTTCATTTGAGAGTCTCGATGTTTCTTATGGAGAATTAAAAGAATGATAGTTAGCCCTAATCCTTGTAGGCCTTGAAAGGAATACAATAGGACATTGACATTGTTTAATGGTTTGGAGTCGTACTTTGGAATTAGTTAGTTTGTTAAACCTTTTGAGTTGACCAAATCTAGTATAGAGTAGCCCTTGTTGACCTTATTAATCATATCTGAATTTGGGAATTTTGGTGGAAAGTTGTTCGATGTAGTTCGTGAGTTCAAAGATGCGATTCTAATTTATGGTATCGGAGACTAGAAGTATTAAGTTGTGAGATGATGGAGTAAACAAGCCATGGTACTTGGGGATGACATAGTAAGTGAAGTTCAATGACGAGAATTGTAAAGGAGATACTTTGTGACATGGGAGGTAACAAATGAATTTGTGTGGTGAATTGATTTTGGCTCTTAGAACCAATTGAGTTGAGGAATACCTACCATTGTGGAGTCCTAGTTAGTCTTATAATTTGGTAGACTTTTGGGGCTTGGTTGAATACCTTGGTGATGTAACCTTATCATATCGATCATAAGCTTTGATGAGTGTTTGGTAAGCGGTAACCCTTTCATTGTGCCGCTTCTATTCTCTTTTCCTTCTCTTTAACGTTCGTTGAACCTTGTTTTTATGCCAAAGTTTACGTACCTTCTTCTTGCCTGAGATATCTTCTTAACTCGAATACCTCTTATTCTTGTCAACCGTTATCTATACAGTTCGACTCCTTATTTCCTAACATGTCATTTGTTCCTTGCTTATCCTTCCTTAACGCCTTTTTTATAATATTATTTCTTTTGAGAAATGTTGGCCTTGGCTGGACATCATGACCTTTGAAGGGATTGTTGTGTTTGACCCTTTCCTGGTTTTGAGAGGATTTGATATTGGAAAGACTTAGGTAGTGTGATGAGATATGCTTGATGGTTCTTATACATATAGATCCTTGATAAAGTAAGTACGTTGGATTGGTGGATTTTGTGTGTCAAATGTGAGTGATATTGATTACTACTTGAGCTATGGTATGAGAGTGAGAGTAAGCAACATTATTGGGAAGTTTTAGCACTTGTTTTAATAACTAGAAAGGGTAATGGTATGGTTGACACCAATTGATAGGCTAAGGAACATAATTTCAATTTATGGTTTTAGGAACTCTGAGGTGATAAAGTGTTGTTACAATTATGATCTTGTTCCTTGAGAATTTGATGGTAAGTAAGATTAGGATATCAAATTCGAAAGAATACTCCTTGGGGATGTTGATGACCAGAATGGATTGGTGATGTGATTTGGTATTAGTTGGCTCTTGAGAGTTCTTGAGTTGAGAGAGACTTACTTTTGAGAAGAATTTGTTAATCCTATAGTTTTATAGACCTTGAGGTCGCACTGAGTACTTGAGATGTTGGGATAGTGTTGTAGCTGAGTGTAGCTGAGTGTAGTTCCGCTTTTGGCAATCCTTAATAAATAAAAGGATAGAGGAACGTGAGATCCTATTGATTTTTCGGATTTTGGGATTGGTATGTTACTACCTTGTTTTGAAATGAAAACCTTGTAGAATATTTGAGGAACCCATAGTTGACACTAGTTGAATACGAATATAATTTTGTTGGAAGCCTTGACCTTAGGCTTGTGAAAGTTGTTTTGGAATGTTATTGTAAATTTGGACCTTATATTTAATCCTTTGAGGATTTCTATTGGAATTGGAATATTGTTGGAAAATTGAGTGAACCTTTCTCGATGTACCGATCTTCCTAATTCCGATCTCTGACAATTGTCATTCTTGCTATTCTGGCTTGTTCCGTTGTGTTCGCCTTTATGGAACTCATTTGACCTTTTGAGTAAAGCGTCTTGTTCGTTGACATCTTTATTGACTTCATCCAAAAATTCCACCTTTAAGAGTTTAATTCCTTCTTGTCTGTTGGGTGTGAGTTCCCTATCGCGACTTGCACTTCTCGTCCCCGAGTTGTTTTTCATCTTGCATAGATTCTATATAGTTTGAGTAAACTTTTGGTTCATTTTTCCTTAATTTGGAGTTAAATCTACAAATTGACCTCTTTCAATAACATTTGAAAATGATTTCTCACTCTCTTTCAACCTTAGTGTTCAATTGGAAACCTAAACTATTTCTCGTTTTGTGTAATGATTCCTTTTTCTTACTCTTTTTCCGAGTTACTAAGCCGTGTTTAAATCATAATTAGTAAAGATATTATTCTTATTATAGAACTTTAAACCAAAAATTTTGAAAATGCTTTTAAGATTTTTAATGGTTTTAACATTAGTGAATGTTTAATCTCGTTGTTGGAGACGTCCTAATAATGGGTTTTCTCATTTATTGGTGCAGAAATAATTTTTATGTCTTGATATGAATGTGGATGTTCTTGTCTGATCAATGAGAGTATCACCGTTTCATTGAAAAGATACCAATATTTTCTTATAACTATAATTTCTCCTTCTAAGTTTCGAGGGCGAAACTTTTAAAAGGAGGGTGATTGTAACGCCCGTAATTTAATCGTTAATATATTTCGAAAATAATTTATTAATCAAATAAAATTTGATATTTAAGTATTGAAAGTAAAAATAATTCAAAGAAATATAATTTTATTATATTTTGAAGAAAAGTATTTATTTTGATAGTTTCGAGATGTTTAAAAATAGTTTAAACCGTGTAAAACTTTTTATTTCGAAATAAGGGCGTATCGGGGGGAAAATGTCAATTCTTTTGAACATTGGGTAAACGAATTTGGAAATGGGTCGTATGAGTATTCAATTTTCTTGTAATCTCGTGTTTAAAAACTTTGGTCTTGTCGGAATTTGCATTTGACTTACGGTTTTAATTATTATCGAAACGAGTCAAAACCGACTCGAAAAATCCCGACTCAAACCCGACTCCCTCCTTTCCTTTCTCCCTTTCACGCGTCACACCCCCTTCCCCTTCATTTTTCTGGTTTTCCTTGTTCTTCAATCACCTAACATTTCCCAAAAACACATTTTTATACATTTCAAGCTAAAATCGTCACATCTTTCTCGTTTCTTATCGGATTTTCACGAAATTTACATTTCCGGAATCCTCTCGTCGAGATCTACAACCTTGTATGTTTTAATTTCAGTTTTCTTGAAGTTGTTTTAAGACGAATTTTGGGTAAATTTCGGTATTTGTGCTTATTTGTGTGTTTTTATTTTTTATTTAGGTGAAGAATTGGAGGACGAGTTTGGGGACTCGTATATTGTCGAAGATAGCGGATAGTTGCTAGTTAGGGTTTGGGTTTTAAGGTGCTAATTGCTCATTTTCTAGTTTAAGGTAACATATTTCGAGTTACTCGACGAATTATCGTCACAATCTTTGTTGTTTTTGTATGTTTTGTGATTTTTGTTTGAGTAATAATTTTCACATGATTAAATTTGATGCATGCATGTTTAATCCATGTATTTTTGTTAGTTTTAGTTAACAAGTTAGTATTGGGAACGATTAATTATGTTTCAGACGGTCTTATAATGAATAAAAATGGAAAAAAGAGGAGTAATGGTGGCGGCGGCGGCCCTGCAGGCCGGGCAGCCACGGCTGGCCCGGGTCGGCCCGTTGCTTGTTTCGCGGTTTTCCATGCATTGTTCGTTTTATTCTCGCCTTCTATTAGCTAGTTTAGTCGATAAAGTCATGAGTATTGTCCCGTTCTAATTATGATTTCTGTTCATAATTAGTTAGTTCAGTTGATTAAAATATTCCGAGTAGTGTTTAGGGGTTTAACTTTGTTGTATTGGATTATGGTGTTAATCACAAAATGAAGAATGAAACAAAAGTTAAAAATGGTGGAATCTTTTGTAAATGAGAGTGTCAACTAATATGTTAAAGAATAATAAGTGGATTATGCACCTAATTTAGCTTTTGTCATAGTGATAAATAATGTTAGGATAGTTTATAAATTCAAAATGAATTTTATAGTGATAAGTGTAATGTTTTGATGATTGTGCCGAAAACTGAGCCTTAGTCCCTTTGACTGATGCGATGTCAGTTAAATGTGTGATTGGTCAGCCGCAATTTAACCCGTACCTGTCGCAGGGCTGGGGTTGCGGGTAAAAATTCGGTTGGATGAAATTTTGAATGAATTAGATAATCGGCCTTTTTCTTGTTTTAGGCCATTTATCAAGTTTTAGTTCACATGTATAGTTGATTGAATTTAAGTAGCTTCTTATTTTGTAGAAACGGCCCTAGATTCCCTGAAGCCTTTAACATGGTTAATATTGTTAGAATTGGAAATTAGTATTGAATACTTATTGAGGATATTGTTGGATTGTTTGCTGAATAGACATTTATATAGCCTTTCACATGATAGAATGTTAGAATTTATGTTGGTAAGTAGGACTCTTTGCCCTCTTATGGTTAAGTGGGTGTCTTACTTGATTTGTGTGGTGAGTCTTGTGTGGGGTGGGCTATAGTATTCAAGCTGGGACTAGATGGGACTAGGTCCTAGGTGAGTATTCCGGCCTTCATCATAGATAGGTCTTTATAGTCTTTGACGAGTATATGTTCACTGCTTGATAGCCTTTGTGTTCCTGACAAGTGGATTTATATCCAAGTTGGGGCATGACCTCGTTACTTATTTTGATAGTAAGTGGTCAGCTTAAGTACTAGCCAACCCTTTGGTGGACTCCTTAGGGTACTCACTTTGTTTTAGAAAAATTGTGGGTCTTGGGTGCGGTGGTGTGTATCCGCATGTCTAGGTCTGCGCAGATTTTAGGCTAGGGTTGTGTTGTCTCTTGGCCATGTTTTATTAATATTAACCGCTGAGCCAAGATACCGGTTCGATTACCTTCCCTACCTCGTGGTATAGAGTCGAGTTACAAAGTGACTATTGACGGTGCTAAGAACTTATGCCTGTCTTTGATATATTGCCCTTTCTTGTATGGTGATTTTATGAACTGTAATAGGTGAGATGTAAGCCGGTTACAGTTGATAAAGTTTGGATTACTATTTGAATTATATGATTCACATGATAGTTTAGTTTGGTCAGTTTGGGGGTCATAGGATAGATTACATGATAATTACATTGTTTATCATATTGTTTACATGTTTTACTACATGTTACATTAATTTTGACGATTCGTGGCTGGGAGGACTCGAAGTTACTCCCCACTGAATTGTGGCTTTCGTGTTTGTATAAAATGCGATTGACAGGTTGTTGATGCTTGTTGGGGTCACAGACGAGCTAGTGAGCATAAGAGAACCTCGGACCTAGTTTGGCTTTTCTTATAGTAAACCTTTTAACTTTTGGTTTTGTATATTATTTGAAGGGACATATGTCTCCCTTTTCTATTTTTGGTTTGTATCATTCTATTTTCTTATTTAGCTATGGCATGTAAAGTAGTTCATTAGCAGTGCAGGTTTTGGCACCCGCCTCTTGGGAATGTTGGAAATGTTGTGATTGGTTTAGAAAATTTTTTGAAATTACAGGTTTTTGGCTAGTTGAACCAATTACAAACATATCCTACCAGTTTTTCTGTAGAATTTACGCCTTTATTTATCGTTAATTTTAAGGGTGTCACATGCATGGTCAGTACAGACAGTGACTTCTGACCCTATCAA
Source organism: Silene latifolia (assembly GCF_048544455.1). NCBI lineage: Eukaryota > Viridiplantae > Streptophyta > Magnoliopsida > Caryophyllales > Caryophyllaceae > Silene > Silene latifolia. The sequence continues at coordinate 88,307,923 of NC_133537.1, read as the reverse complement.
ATAAGAATGAAACTATTCTAGCGCATAAACCACAGCTAAAAGCTCCTTGTCAGTGGTGGTGTACTTCACTTGAGCCTCATCCAGAGTTCGGCTCACATAGTGAATTGCACTCAAAGCTTTGTCTTGCCGCTGGCCTAGCACTGCTCCTAGTGCATAATCACTAGCATCGCAGATAATCTCAAATGGCAAGTCCCAGTTGGGAGGCTGTATGATCAGTGCTGAAATCAAGGCTTGTTTTAACCTATTAAAAGCAGAAAGACACTCATCACTTAATGCAAAGGGGTAATCCTTAAGCAACAGCTGTGTAAGTGGTTTAGCAATCTTTGAAAAATTCTTAATGGACCGGCGATATAAACCGGCATGATCAAGAAAGCTGCTCACTCCTTTAACATTAACAGGAGGAGGCAATTGCTGAATCACTTGCACCTTTGCTTTATCAACCTCAATACCCTTGTCAGAAACTAGGTGCCCTAAGACAACTCCCTCGTTGACCATAAAGTGGCACTTCTCCCAGTTAAGCAAAAGATTAACCTCAATGCAGCGCTGCAACACTTTATAAAGGTTAGACAGACAATTAGCAAAGTCACTTCCATAGACACTAAAATCGTCCATAAAGACTTCCATAATAGACTCTATATACTCAGAAAATATCCCCATCATGCACCTTTGAAAGGTGGCAGGGGCATTACATAAACCAAAAGGCATCCTGCGATAAGCAAAAACACCCTGAGGACAAGTAAAATTAGTCTTTTCCTGATCGTCTGGATGAATAGGGATCTGAAAGAACCCCGAGTATCCATCTAGATAACAGAAAAACTTATGAGAAGCTAACCTTTCTACCATTTGATCAATGAAAGGAAGGGGAAAGTGATCTTTCTTTGTGGCGGCATTCAGCTGTCTGTAGTCTATCCACATCCGCCAACTAGTCACTACTCTAGTAGGTATCAACTCATTTTTGTTATTCTTGACCACAGTAGTCCCTCCTTTCTTAGGAACTACCTGAACTGGACTTACCCACTTAGAATGACCAACATAATAGATAATACCTACATCAAGCAGCTTCATTACCTCAGCCATCACAACATCCTGCATCTTCTGGTTTAGTCGGTGATGACCCTGTTTGCAAGGCTTGTGATCTTCCTCAAGCTCAATTCTATGCATATTAGTGTCAGGACTAATGCCCTAAATGTCATCCAATGAATAACCCATAGCCTTCTTTTTTTTCTTAAGAACAGCTAACAAAGAGGTCAGCTGATCATCATCCAATTTAGCACTAACAATGATTAGATATTGCTCTGTATCATCTAAGAATGCATATTTAAGATGAGAAGGAAGAGGCTTACGCTCAGGTACTTTTACCTCAATGGCGCAAAGAGTATTTATCATTTGTTCCACTCTCTCTCCTTCAGCGTCAGTGAGTTCACGCTCATCTAATGCAGCTTCTAGCAAATCCAACACAGCGTCATTGTTCTCTGGGTTATCTGCACACTCATCCAAAAGCGTCAAAGCCTCTAGTGGATCCTTTATAAAGGAATCCGACCAGAGCTCATAAACAGACTCGTCAACAATATCAACTGAATAACAAGTGTCCTCTATCATTGGCCGAGCTAGTGTACCAGGCAAACTAAAAGTGATTGCGTCATCCCCCACTACAAGAGTCAAACGCCCTTGTTTGACATCAATAATGGCCCCAGCTGTACATAAGAACGGTCTTCCTAATATTATTGGGGTTCGGGTATCCTCAGCTATGTCTAAAACAATGAAATCCACTGGTATAAAGAACTTGCCTACTTTAACTGGCACGTCCTCTAAGATACCCAAGGGTTGTCTAACAGATCTATCAGCCATCTGTAAGGTGATGTTAGTCAATTTCTTGCAGACAGAAAGAGGCATGACACTGACACTGGCTCCTAAATCACAAAGAGCCTTATCTATCACTTCGTTTCCTATGGTACAGGTAATAGAGAAGCTACCCGGGTCTTTCATTTTTGGTGGAGCTTTATTAAGAAGTAAATTACTAGACTCTTCCATAAATGCAATAGTCTCGAATTCACTAAGCTCTCTCTTACGCGTCAAAATGTCTTTCATAAATTTTTCGTAAGTAGGTACCTGGGTAATAAGTTAAGTAAAAGAGACGGTTACCTGAAGATTCTTGACTACGTCCACAAACTTACCGTATTGTCGCTCGACCTTAGCATCCTTCAGACGCCCTGGATAAGGAACTCTGGTAGAAATAAGCGGACCTGCTACCTTCTCTTTACCTTTATTAGAACGTGACATCTCCGCAGCAGGGGAAGATGACACGGTAGCGGAATTAGGCTGTGAAATAGAACTTTCGCTGGCACAGGTGGTCGATCGAGTATTGTTCCCACTCGATCGAACACATTCTTCAGGAAAACCACTCGATCGAGGAAAGCAACCCTCTCGATCGAGTTAATCAAATTCAGCACATTTCGATCGAGGGCCTGAATCACTCGATCGAACAGTTTTATTGGGCAAGTTACTCGATCGAGAGGAATGATCTTCTCGATCGAATTTGTCAATTTGAGCCTCTCTCGATCGAACATAGGGAGTGTTCGATTGAGTACCTGTGGAGAGAATATCACTCGATCGAGGGGGAGGAGCATTCGATCGAGCTATCTGATGATGTTCAGCAGGGACATCGTTACTTAACTCCTCAATATCAATATCCGGAGTCTCATAAGCAGTTACAACATCATCTTCCGGTATTTTCGATCCAACATAAGTAAGACCGCTTCGGAGATTTATGGCATTGATCGGGTCACATGGAGGTGGGTGATTCACTTGATTTTGCACGAATGAAAGACGCACAACTTGGTCTTGCAACTCCTCTATAGCATTGTCATCTTTGTCGGACTTCTTTCCGAACTGAAGTGTTAAGCTCAGCATCCAAGACTTCAACTCTGCTAGTTCTCCAATTGTAGAGGGTGAATCAACCGGTTGTGGCAGTGGTTTAGGAGGACTAGAGGTACTTGTCATTGTCAAATCTTCATATTGCTTAGAGAATGGCACACCTTGCTTGAATTTTTGATAAGCGCGGACGCGCTCTACATCTGTCATACAAGTAATAGGGTTATGCCCCTCCGTACCGCATCTACCACAAATCACCTCCTGCTCAGTTATGGTATAAACTTGTTCATGCACACCCGTAGTTTGTAAAATCTCCGGACTATCTAACCTTCCACTGGGACTTTCCACCTCAGCTACCAAAGATTCATTTACGCGCCTACCTCCTCTGGAATTTCCATATTCAGCTAAGTGGATGGCCATTTCTTCAATAAGGTGCCATCCTTGATTATCTTCAACATTTTTCTGGGAGCCCCCCTTGGCCGCATTGTCAAATATGGCTCTCTGGTCAGGATATAACCCATTGTAGAATTGGTTACATAAGAAACAACGTTTGAAGCTATGATGAGGTAAAGAATGAACAAATCTCTTAAACCTAGTCCAAGCCCCATTCAAATCTTTAGTAGGAAGTTGCTCAAATGCAGTGATTTGGCCTCTCAACGCATTAGTGCGCTGTGGTGGGAAATATCATCTGTAGAAGGCTAGAGCAAGGGAATTCCAGTCAGTAACACCGATGGCTTCCCTGTCCAAATCTCTCAACCATTCCCGGGCATCATCAGTCAATGAAAAAGGAAAAAGGACTCCCTTAACCCTATCCTGTGTCACCCCAGCAGCTAAAGGAGGCACCCTCTTGAAGAGATTTCTCTCAACTAGCTGTATATAAGATGGATGGATCCCAAAGGTCCCTGAATCTGTAGTAGGGAGCAGGAAACCTTTAGGCAGAGAATCCACCGTAGGTTCTGAGTGACTGAAAATGTTCGGCATATTGGCAAATAGAGTCTACAGAAAGGCAGGTATGACAACGTTCTCTTCTAGAACAGATATCCTGTAACACTTAACAAAGCACTTAGAAAAATATCAGATCAATCTCAAGGAATAAATTCCTTGAGACGAGCGACAAACTTAATATAAGCAACAAAATTACGCCACCTCTCCGGCAACGATGCCAAATTTTGATACCGTCGTTTTATTATCAAAAATAAATACCTAATACTAGTAACAGAAGTCAGCGGTAAGTAGGGTCGATCTCCACAGGGAGATGGGAAAATGTCTGCTAAACTAAGTCCGTCTGAGTCGCAGTTACTTGGGGTTTTTTCTTAAATGATTATTCTAATCTAAGGAGATCGAAAGAGAGAGATAGAGTAAAAGAAATAAGGAAGAGAATAGATAACAAACAAACAGAGAAAAAGTAGCTAAGACAGTCGGTTCACCACGATTCTTAAGAAATGTAAGCTAGGGTCTCAAGTCAATGCAAATTCGATCTACAAGGTAATGAAAAAGTCTTTCCGGTCCGCTATTCGCCTAAGACAATTCTAGCTTAACTTCCGCCCTCACTAGAATGCCCTAATGTTCGCTACAGGTCTTACGTTTTCCAATCTTCCGATCTTGGTCAAGGTGTACCGTGATTAATTACCTAGTTGCATCGACTCAAGTAGACAAGAACAATTAAATGCATCGATTAACAACATAGATCTAATTTGCATCAATTCTAATCACCTATTCACAATTTCCTTAAAATCATGGCTCCCCTTTGTCTTAGTAAGGGAGATTAGCTATGCATAATCAATGAACAAGCAACAATAATACATAAACCATAGAAATTCAACATAATAAAAGTATAAAAGGAGAGAATTAACAATAGAGAACAAAGGGAAATAGGCAACATAACATGAAATTGATTAAAGATTAAGAGTAGAATAAAAAGTACCGGTTACAAGGAGGAAATAAAATTCAAAGTTAGGGTTCAAGAGCATAAGTTCTAAGAAAGTAGTAGAAAGAGTCGAAGGAAGAGAGAATAGAGAGAGAGAGAGAGCCCCCGATATGACTGCCGTCATGACTTATTTATCCTAATTACAAAAGTAAATCTCGAAAACAGCTCAAGGTCCGCCTAAAACACATAGGCTCTCGATCGAGTGAAATGAAACAACTCGATCGAGAGGAAAACTAGAAAATCTGTTCGATCGAGTAAAGACAGTGTTCGATCGAACAATTCAGAAAACAGCTATCCCGATCGATTAAAAGCAGAGCTCGATCGAGTGATTCTTGATGGATAAAGCATTCGATCGATCACTTTGAGTAGCAAAAACTGGTCGATCGAGCTGTATAAGCATGGGTGGACTCTTTGACACCTTCCGAGGCTACTTCACGCATCTCTAGGTGACAGATTCAAAGCCTCGATTCATTGTTTTCCAAAATGCATGAGATTAGGACAAGTTCAGGCTCGATTTCGCTCCTTTCTGGTTTATACCTGCAATTTATTTAAGACAAACCCAAAGTAGACTATTCGAGGGCATTTGTAGCTAGATGCCATATAAATAACCAAGAAATGCTTGTAAAAATGAGGTAAAAAACTTATATAAAATACACGCATCATGATGAAAGACGAGTCAATAAATGGTCTTTCTTCTCGCTTTTCTAGTATTGTCATTGAACTCAAGAGTCTAGATAGAGAGTTCGAGTCTGAGGATATATTTCGAAAGATCCTTCATAGCCTAAGTGATAAATGGCAACCGAAGGTGACGACTATTAAAGAGGCTAAAGATCTATCCAAATTGTCCCTCAATGAACTAATAGGCTCACTCATGGCACACGAGTTAAATCTCGTAAAGCGCTCGGGTGAATGCTCTAAAGCTAGAGGTTTCTCACTCAAATCAATCTAAAGTGATGAGGAAGATGATGGAGATAACGAACAAGCCATGTACTCTCGTAATATGGCGGATATGATCAATAGTCACAATCCTAAGAAGTTCAAGAATTCTAGCAAAAACCGTTTTCAAAAGAAACGATCTTATTCCACGGTGGCTTGTTTCAAATGTGGTGAGAAAGGTAACCTTATCAAATATTGCCCCAAGTGGAATGAGTTCAAATATCTAAAGATAAACGAGATTTCAAAAAGAAATATTTTAAGCATAATATAACAAACCGACCCACCACCGTCGTAACACAACCCCAATAAGATGGGATGTGTACCTTTGGCCCATTATTTGTCCTCACTTAAGCCTAAAAGTACAAGGCTTTGTTACTAAGTGTTGGGTGAAATCCTTTATAAACATATCACAAGCTCCATATTTTCCCGATGTGGGACAAATTTCCTCTAAATCTCATGGGGTGTTACAAACTCCCCCACTTAAAGAACACAACGTCCCCATTGTGCCTCAAAGCTGATCGCAACCAAGCCCAGAATCCTCCCCCACTAGGTGGGTGACCCGGGTACTCCTGACCATAGGCTCACCACAAGTTTTCAGGGTTGCTCTGATACCATTTATAACAACCCGACCCACCACCTTCATAACACAACCCCAATAAGATGGGATGTGTACCTTTTGCCCATTATTTGTCCTCACTTAAGCCCAAAAGTACAAGGCTTTGTTATGTGAAATCATTTATAAACATATCACAAGCTCCATAATTTCCCGATGTGGGACATGAAGGAAATGTAGATCTATATACATACTAACATACTCATATATGTTAAAATTAATTTGTCATAAAATTAAAGGTGGAACTTATGCATGCAAACATTAATTAAAGAGATGGAAAAATCTATATCTCACCATGTGATTTTCGGATTTATAGGCACAAGTGAGTTCACCTACTCACTTGTTCTTGAGCTCTCCAATTGGAAGAACAAAGATTCAAGTGTAGAATCCCTCCCAAAAGCATATACCCAAGGAATACATCTTAATAACCAATATTATTTAGATCTAGTAATAATATTAGTTTTTGCTATAAAATTGATACAAAATAAATTGTAATTTTGCTCTTGAAAATTTCGGTCAAGAGATGGAGTAATTTTGTGAGTTTTATTTCTCTAGAATTATCTTAAATTGTAGAGAGTTTTTGATGAATTTTCTTACACTAGAAAATTGGATGGGAAGAATGAATCATCATGTAAGAGAAAAGCTCTTCTCTCTTTGCTTGTGGAGTGGCCGAAAATTAGGCTTGGGTAGGATGCCCAATACCTTTTCTTTTTGCTCTTCTCAAAAGCTTAGGTTTTGCATGCCTACTAGTTAGCTTTTATCATTGTGTTTTATACTTAAACAATTAACACAATTTCCACTAACTCCCTCCAATTATTTCGGTACACTCACATAAAATGGATGAGTCCATTTTATTTGTGATTTTGTCAATATGTCACATGTGACACATTTCATGGCATCTTATTTATAAAATGTATTTTTAACCATTAAAAATCAACATATTAATAAAATATGTCACTTATAAAAATTATCATTGTAATTCATAATTACTTGTACCAAAAGTGTTTTCCGAATTATAAATTACAACATTATGTTATTTATAATAATTTATTCATTCCGTTTCAATTGTTTCCGTAAACAATAATTTCATCTAAGTAATAAAATAATTCGATTACTTAGACCGTGTCTCATTTAATCATATTTACAATAAGATACGTAAATTATACTCACAAAATCATCCGTCAATTTTAAGCAATTTAATTAACTCGTATCGGTATACGATTAATTAAATAATCAATTAAGAGTATTTCCCTATAGGTATGACCTAAGGGGATCAACTGATCACCACCGTCGCACGACAGTAATGTCAAACTCTAGTCAGCCAATCATTACCGATATGTGTGGACCAGTTGACAAAGAAAAATATTACATCCCAAATGTATTCTTAAAATGAGATTTAATAATGATATTTAAATCATGTGATCGCACTATTGTTGAGGACACATTTCCCAACAATCTCCCACTTGTCCTCGACAAGTGTGCGTCACCAATTCTCTTGTCCTATTACTATCTCCCACTCAATGCAAGGTGTCTTTCAGGTCGTACTTGCAAGTGATCATATCGAGAGTGGTTTCCTCGATCTGGAGAATAACTAATTGACCGGATTTATCTATCATAGATACCTTCCGAGCGTGGCCACGCATTTCCAGTTCATTACTCCTCGAGTGGCCCTGAGATATTGTTATAACCCTGACAAGGGGGTGGACAATTCCTATCGCACTTATTCCCTTCGACTAGCCACAGCCATCATAACCCAAAATATGCCCATTTGACCCCATTTACGAAGGTCGTAGTAACACAAATCAAAGTTAATCTGAAACTGAGCCATCTTAGGTGAATAGTCTTTAGTCAAAAGAATCGACTCATTAGAATACTATAGTAGCTCTCGCCACGACCAGGCTATATAAATTTGCCAGAACTCTATAAGCGGTCATTAGGCCCGACAAAAAGTTCCTAACAGTCTGCCTATGTGATCGACTAGTCATCTCACATGACTCTATGGCATTTGAACTTGCCATCAATCGCATCACACTCTAGTCACTTCGAGACGTCACCTCATACAAGTGACTATGGGCGAATACCATGCTAATCCGTGTTCACTTTAACAGGGTTCAATTGTCTCTACAACCCGTTTGGATGTAACAAGGTATAATAAAAGAGTTTTAAAGTAAAACTCGAACGACAAATGCGATTATCACATACGAATAGTCAATGCTTGATTACTATTTCATGTTCTACAATCTAATTTGATCTTGTATGTAGTTGTTTATTTCAATTCAGTTGAAATGGCATGACTCATCATGTTTAGCCTTTGAGAAGGCTTTGGTTAGTAGGTTTTATCAACTTCTTGTACCTTACTCAACCTTACTACATACTCGTTTTCCTTTGTAATGTATACATTTGCATTACAAAACTTTCTGAGTACGTGTCGAGATCCAATCAAGACATAGGTCTTCTAGCCTAAGAATAGCTCCCACTTTGTTTTCACGATGTGCGGGACTCATCCTTCTTGCACATCTCATGATTGCAAGTGTACTCAATTTCCGTTATAAATATCTCTCATTGTTCTTTATTACCTAGAACGATTCTAGAAAATCTACTTCTTAATTAACATAGCCATAATGGTATCTTAACCATCCTAATGTGTTTTGATTATGGTTTTGTCGGAAACCATGCGCAACCTCAATTGTCAATTGTCACTTGTGTAACACCCTTACACAAAATTGCATCATAAACACTTTGCTTTACTTCCTTAATGCTTCTGCATGCACTTAAGGGTAATCTTTATAGCTTACTTGGTAAAGATCACTTAAATTCGATTTTGAAAACAATTCATCATACTCAAAGCATATGAAGTGTTACACATCATTTCTTATTTAATTGATTCGGCAATGGAAGCAAATGAAATCAATCAAATATGTTCAATTTAATTGAACTAGTCATGAATCTTATCAACATAAGACTTCTTACTGACGCTAATATCATGTGGATTTATCTTCATAAATCCGGATATTCAAGATGTATTATAATACTCCAAAAGTCTTAAATCATTCTCAACGATCAATATGTCATCCACATATCGGACTAATTAAAAAATTCCGTAACTCCCACTAAACTCCATGTATCAACACAACTTCTCGACTTATCGAGAAATGTTTTATCACATGATCAAAATGTTGATTCCAACTCATTGATGTCCTACTTAAGATCCTCTCTTAAGTTTCACATTATCTTAGGATTGCAAGAATCCATAAAACTCATGACATGTATTGAATACATTCCTTCTATTGAAGAAGTGGGTTTTAGATTCACTTGCTGTATGCATATCCTCATAATGAAACACAATCCCTAAGAAGATCCAAATAGACTTAATCATTTCAATTAGTGCAAAAACCCTTTGCAACCAATCTTGCTTTGAAATATCTCTTTATTAGTGCAAAACCCTTTGTCACTAATCAAGCCCTTTTGATTCGGATTTTCATGACTCTAAGCCTTGTATTGAGTTATGACTTAAACACTCTTATGTAAGTCATATGTTCATTACTTTCTAGAAGTAATCAACTTGAATCAAACAATTTCTTTTGTAAGTTATAAGCTCTTTATTTTCTTAAAAGTAGCATGAATTCATCATTTTTGACAAGTGACGAATTTAACCTCCTAGGTTTTAAAGAAACAATATTTTACACAAAACGTCTCATGTAGCCAAGAAAGACCAGTTTCTTGCGACATAACATTCTTTGTGGCTCTTGAATAATTTTCTCCCACTCTGTCTTCTAGAAATAAACTTGTATTTTAGAAAGCTTCACGAGCCACAAACCCGGTGTACTCGTGATAATTGAAAAAAGGGAAAAATGAGCATTTGTTTCTTGTGAAAACTTACAACCATGGTACTCTTACCATTTCATATCTCATATGATTCGATTTAGTGGAAAAATAATTTAGACAAAAATGATAAAATCCCCAAAAGGATCAAGTAACTCAAAGTAACTTGATTGAAGTCCAAACCATATCAAATAGCGTTTGATTTCTTATCCATCCACACATTATTTCATTATGCGTGCTAAGAGAGATTAACTTGTGATACTATATCACATTTCCTTTGGCTTATATCAAAGTCTTCACTTTGATAATCCCATCACGACTAAATCGTGATTCCATGAACTCTTGAACTTCTTCAATGATTTCTCTATTTACCTTACTAAGTGAACACACTAGCGTCAACTTAAATCGTTGGTAAAAGAGAATGATCAACCTATTATGGATCAATGATTTATAACCTCGATCTCCTTTTCAACCAAAAGGCACGAGACATCTTGCTTTGAATACAAGATACGCATATACCATTAACAATCTAATGGTTTCAAGAGTACTCGATAACTCTTTGCGTTCATTATTCCAAAATTTTAAGGTTTAATCTTGGGTTACCAATTTGAGTCTTGCATCATCTTCATGATATATTATTCTAGTTTGGTTTAGAATATAATCACCTTGATGATGGGCTAGCCATACATCAAATCATGGTGTATAGGGTCACAAAAGTGAAACCTCTTTTGTATCTATAACAAATTGTATTCTTATTTAGAGTTTATGTACTTAATAGTCACAATTAAGTACAACTCCAAACCCGAAAACTAGATTTAGTACACAATGACTCTATCTCTTGACTTTATTGTTGCTAGTCGTAATATTCTAATCATCCTATGTATCAAACATAATGATGAAAACCACCACCGGTTTCTAATATTGACGAAGTAATACTAGCAAAATTTATGTTTAATCAAATAAACATTTAACGAAGAAGGTCCCATTAGATGTCCCACAACTAACTTGTTGATTCTTCAATAATTTGGGTTGTTTCCTTTCTCGTGTCCAACATTTAAGACAATGGAAACTTATCGTCGGGATTGATAGGTTTAGTATCGTCATTCTCAACAACTTTACCTTTAACATTACCTTGTATCAATTCCATTACAATCTTTACTTCTTGAACCTCGTCCTCATCTTAACGGTTTAAGAGAATGCTCCCACTTATTTCAATGAGTCTTTGCTTTGAGAAGCAAAATTGAATTCACGAAGATCACTCTTCATTTGTTCGTTTTAGTCTTAAAACTTTCATTGAAGTGGTTGCGTTATTTTGGTCAATTACGAATTCTGGACAAAACTAATTACCAAAACAATTTATCGCTTCAAGGTACTTAATTCATTTAAGTACATGAAAAACAATCCATTGTAAGTAGATGTGTTAGTCTAGAATCAAAAACCTGTTTGATAATGAATAACTTTAATCTATTCTCTTTACAAGAGATCCTTAGCAATGGTTCGTTTGAGGTTTTAGAAGCAAATTCAAATTTTGTCTTTAGTTACGATGTTTTAATGGAGATTTGTATCAAAATCAAAATGATATCGTATATGAATTGTGGTAAAGAAATAGAACAATAATAACGGAATAGTGGAAAATTTAACATTTATCGTTATAATAATACTTGTAAATAACAAGTAAAGCATTTACATAGTGACCTCTACCCAACTATGATAAATGATTCCAAGACCCAAATTCATATTGACTTAGGCACGGTGGGGCCGATACATCCTTTATCAATATAACTCGGTGGATTAACGTTTAATCGATTCTACTTTTAGAACTCTTGGTCGACAATATTACATTAACATTTATCTTTAGCCTAAAACACATTCGACAAGGGCACGGTGGGGCCGATACATCCCTTATCAAAAACTTTTGTTGAGTTCAATCCAAATTTCGAATAAATGTGTCCATGATCCAAACCCACATTAACTTGGGCACGGTGTGGCCGATACATCCCTTATCAACATGAATTCGGTGGATAGACATTTATCACCCACTTCCCCTACGTAACAAGGTTTGTACCCCGGTGGGGCCGAGCGCACTCCCTCGCGAAATAGGTTTTCATGGTTTCTACTATTTGGTAAGGCTATGTCTCAATTAATTGTTTTAGCGAGAGGTCATGTCAATTTATTATCTATCACGTTTTAAGTGAACTAAAGCGGTGAACTACGATAATTCTAATTGACACGGTCGAAAAATTCGATAAAATAAGGATGCATGTTTTAGTTATGGCGATTTAGCGATGCATGTGACATAAAATAAAATGCAAGCATAAAAATAAATAAATAAATCCTAGTATGGCCTTCCTAAAATAGAAAAACTATTTAACTATTACATATTCGGAAACCAACTCCATTGGTCCCTTGAACTTCGGTTGTGACACGCATCTCGAGGTAACACCGTCTTTATGTATCGCCATTCTCGGAAGAAATCCGTCTTTGGGATCTCCTAATGAATAAAATTACATAATATCCTATTATAAATTTGTAACTAAAATAAAATAAATCTATTAAATTACAAAACGGTGATACGAGATCACAATAAAATTACAACCGAATCGATATTCCCATACATTTCGGGAAATACCAATTAAAATCTAAGGCCATACTAAGTAAAATTACATAATTCAAAATGACATAAATTAAAATTATGACAATCATAAAGAAAAATGCAGCATTATAATATGTATGAACATGCTCAATTTTATGCTAAATCGCCTTTAATTAGCCCATATCGTATATTACTCGGTTTTTACGGATTTGCGTGATTTCAACATTTTATAATCACAAAAATTACATAAATTCATATTTATGCATAAGTTAATTACCCTAACCTCTTAGGACTCAAAATTTAGTCTTCACTAATAATTTGACCATAATTAACCCATATTATATAAAATTGTTCATAAATGGACCAAAAATTACAAAAATAAGCTATAAACTTCAAATAAATCACAAAATTTCAAATAAATTCAAAATTTGAGATTTAAACTCATGAACATTCTGGAAAAATACCATGACACTCATAATGTTCAAAATCTAAGGTTAAAAATTTCGAAAATTTTCCGGAAAAACAATGTTGCGGTTTATCGGTTTTAACTAAAATAATCATAAAATCATGGAAAAATTATATTCATTAACTTTTCAATTTTAGATCTGAAAAAGATAATAAAATACAACATTAGACGTTTTTCCCAAGTCATAGATTATGTTTTATTAATTTTACACTAATAATGTCACTATTTATGCTATTTTTCTTCAAAAATCCATAAATCATGCAAAAAGACTTCTTTATAGCCAATTATTTTACACACATCTTGTAAAATTGCATGTGACCACATATTAAATTTCTATGACCACATTCGAAATTTAACTCATATTAACCTATTTTTCACCTAAATCCGAATTTAATAATGAAAAATCCATTTTTCGAGCATAAAAACTCATAAAATTATGAAACTTTCCAGATCATCTAAAAATAATATATGTGAAAACATATCCAAAAACCACTGGAAAATTCGAAGTTTAGCTAATTTTCGTCCAAAAATGACATTTTTACTCATAAAATCATATTTAAATGCCATTATTGTATAATATGAACAAAAAAAAATCCGTAAAATTAACCAAAATATCCTAAAACATTTTAGGACCAGAAATATTAACATGCATGAATTAATTTCGTGATATATCATAATAACACAAATTTTACAAGTTTTATATGTTATTCTTATAACTCGGAAAAACTTTTAACCGATTTGCATGCAAACAACCGTGGCTCTTGATACCGATTGAAGGAAATGTAGATCTATATACATACTAACATACTCATATATGTTAAAATTAATTTGTCATAAAATTAAAGGTGGAACTTATGCATGCAAACATTAATTAAAGAGATGGAAAAATCTATATCTCACCATGCGATTTTCGGATTTATGGGCACAAGTGAGTTCACCTACTCACTTGTTCTTGAGCTCTCCAATTGGAAGAACAAGGATTCAAGTGTAGAATCCCTCCCAAAAGCATATACCCAAGGAATACATCTTAATAACCAATATTATTTAGATCTAGTAATAATATTAGTTTTTGCTATTAAATTGTAATTTTGCTCTTGAAAATTTCGGTCAAGAGATGGAGTAATTTTGTGAGTTTTATTTCTCTAGAATTATCTTAAATTGTAGAGAGTTTTTGATGAATTTTCTTACACTAGAAAATTGGATGGGAAGAATGAATCATCATGTAAGAGAAAAGCTCTTCTCTCTTTGCTTGTGGAGTGGCCGAAAATTAGGCTTGTGTAGGATGCCCAATACCTTTTCTTTTTGCTCTTGTCAAAAGCTTAGGTTTTGCATGCCTACTAGTTAGCTTTTATCATTGTGTTTTATACTTAAACAATTAACACAATTTCCACTAACTCCCTCCAATTATTTCGGTACACTCACATAAAATGGATGAGTCCATTTTATTTGTGATTTTGTCAATATGTCACATGTGACACATTTCATGGCATCTTATTTATAAAATGTATTTTTAACCATTAAAAATCAACATATTAATAAAATATGTCACTTATAAAAATTATCATTGTAATTCATAATTACTTGTACCAAAAGTGTTTTCCGAATTATAAATTACAACATTCTCATTATTTATAATAATTTATTCATTCCGATTCAATTGTTTCTCAGAAACAATAATTTCATCTAAGTAATAAAATAATTCGATTACTTAGACCGTGTCTCATTTAATCATATTTACAATAAGATACGTAAATTATACTCACAAAATCATCCGTCAATTTTAAGCAATTTAATTAACTCGTATCGGTATACGATTAATTAAATAATCAATTAAGAGTATTTCCCTATAGGTATGACCTAAGGGGATCAATCTGATCACCACCGTCAAGACGACGGTAATGTCAAACTCTAGTCACCAATCATTACCGATATGTGTGGACCATTGACAAAAAAATATTACATCCCAAATGTATTCTTAAAATGAGATTTAATAATGATATTTAAATCATGTGATCGCACTATTGTTGAGGACACATTTCCCAACAAGACAAATTTCCTCTAAATCTCATAGGGTGTTATAAAGGAAAATCGTAATATAATGTATATATCAGAGTATAATACTGATAAAAGGGGCAAGGCGGCGGAAACACCTAGCCCAAATCCAGATCGATACTAAAACCGGAAACTAAACTAACACATTATTTAAAGGTTCTCAAAACATAAAGCAAAGCCCTAATTCATTATTCATCTCGCCGCAGAGTACTTCCCCAGCAAGATATCATCCAAACAGCAAATCATCCGAACAACCTGAGAATGGGGGTCGACATTCAGTCGGGAGTAACTAGATGCTCTCCCAGTCATGTTTACAACAATTGAATATAACTAACTATCATTAACAATGGAAATGTAAAACCAGTAAACATGCGAGACCATCTATACTCATGAAAACCCAATACAGCTTACCATGACTTTATCAATCTTAGACGGACGCAATCATGCAAACCTAGACCATATGCAACCACTAGACCATGTACACTTACAACCAAAGTAGCACACGACCCATAACAACTTAAGGCACAATACTAGCATTAAAGCATAACGAACATGGTGACACACAATCCACAGCAACAGAAGGCACAATGCTAGCAACTAAGCATAGCGAATAGAGTGAACGCCCATTAGAGCGTATAACCACTGCCTCTAACTTGCCAGAGCCTATAACCACTGCCTCTCGCTGACGAAGCGTATAACCACTTCCTCCATTGGTGCGGAGCGTATAACCACTGCCTCCACGGTACTATGTATAGCGTATAACCATTGCCTATATGTCTAAGACCTGGCCAGACTCTCGGTACAATAACTATACACCGAAGGACACTTGGGAAACAGAGCGTATAACCACTTCCTGTGCTACCCCCCCCCCCCCCGCGAACATAGATCAAAAGTAAATCCCGCATCAACGGGCGGCGTTAGTTTTGTAACACCCCCTTCTTCCCCGGGCAAGGTAAGTAGGAAATGTTACCGTCTCTGTTTCCCGAGGCAGTGAAATTGGAATTATAATTAAGAAACTTCATTAAATAAATTAGTTTAGTTATTACAAACATGAACTAATGAATAAATGAAATACAACTCATTTATGGCTATGTCGATCATGTCAACAAGCAAACCTATACTCAATCTACTCCCCATATGATCAGAAATATCATATGGATCGACACAGGCCACCCCGAAAATAGGTGACAATTACGCAGACACACAAACGTTAGTTTCAATAAATAAAGTGTGACACAACTCAAAGTGTGTGACTATGCAACATGACTATAATATGAATGATACACTATCAAACAACCCCCACCATGGTATCGGGACACGCCCAGACATACCGACAACCACACGGTACCGGGACACGCCCAGACATACCAACAACCACAAATAGGTACCGAGACACGCCCAGACGTACTGGGTCTGGTAGTCAACCGGATCCCTTGCCAGACATCGTGTCTAAACCACACGAGTCCCTCCGTAACTCAAGCCATAAATATGCACATCTCTCTTGGACTGGGAAGCTCCAAGAGGCGACTCAAGCGTAAGACGGTATCCCAACCGCTTTACATCACCATAACAACAACTAAGCCACCATGTCCTCCGACATGCAAGACAATACATAAATGTAAGATACCACACGATATATAAGACAATTACCGACTCATCAAATTGTCTTAACCAATATCATATTATAATACAATCATACCAACATACTTATCTCCTTAATGATGCTAATATCCTTAAATATGTTATAATGAAATTACTCTAATTATGTGACACAATTTACAACATTAACCACAACATATGTAATGACCACATTATTGAAACCGAGTAGGATTAACCTACCTTTTAGCATACTCCATAAGCAAATCCGAAACCACCAAGCATCCATATCATAAAACAGTCTCATCCAAGTGATAAGGAACAAGAATATGTGAATGAATCTCCCAAATTCTTCACCCATAGTTGTAGATCTATGATTTAGAGAAGGAGGGATTGTAGAGAGAGGTAGGAGGGGTTTAGAGAGAAGGAAATAAGGTTTGGAAATGGGAAAATCATATAAATAGGGTATATATATGTCCAGGCCCATCAATAGAAAAGCCAATGCGTGAAAACTCAGCGGTTCCCGCAGCACTCGGTCGAGTGCTCGGTTCACTCGGTCGAGTGACGGCTCCACTTGGTCGAGTGAACCTGTGGACAATGGGCCACGGGGGCGCTTGGGAAACAAGCGTTTGCATTTGTGGAGTCGCCACCAATTTATTGTGGAAAATTGGAAACCGTTCGAATACCTCGTGTCATGTCAAGACACAAAGTAGTGACATGAACACCAAGAACTCGTTACCCTTAGCATTCTATGTCTAGAATGACTCTCGTGTATGCCAATGAACACGGACGTTCACAGAGATCTGGAGTAAGGGGTGAGGGTACGTATTAGGAAGCTCTTTTGATCGAACACCTAATCCCGCCCGCCTCGATAGAGGCTTCTACTAATGATTAGGGAAATCATCTATACTTGATATATCGTCGATTATATGCATGCAATGCAACATCAAAGTTTTAATCCTAGCATGTGAAGATTTAACTAAGTCGGTTAACAATTAATTAGCAAACAATTGGGTCGAAGTAGGAATTTAAGATTCAATTACATGTGAAAACATACAAATGATACGAAATACAATGATAAATACAATAGAGAAAATTACAATAATAAAGATTACAATAATTACAATGGGTTTGGCGATTTATATCGAAAATACCTTTAAAACGGATAAATTGAGAAAAAGAATAAAAGAATGAATTAATGAACAGACGATTGGGCGATAATACGGTTAATAGTTAATTATACGTAGACTAATTAAACAGGTCAAGGCAGAACGGAAGTTCAGAGACAGAAATCAACCTGGAACAGGCGCAGCAGGGCTGCGTCCTTTGGAAGAGGCGCAGCAGCTGCTGCGTCTGTTCCAAGGGTGAGTTCTGGCTGTGAAGCCGGAACTGCAAATTGTTAATATAAATTGGTGAATTTAATGGTTAATTACGATATTCGACTCGGATGAAAGTGAATTAATGAATTAATTACATACGAATGAGTCATAAAAGCAATAAAACATGGATGAGACGGAATTAAGATGAATTATTTACATGAATGAAAGATTGATTAGCGACATAGGTGAACTAATTAGGTTAAACATGATGAATTAATGATGAACTAATGACGAATATGCGATGAATATGACGATAGACAGATGAAAATATATCAAAGGATCGAATTCCAGAAATACAATATGAACGAATTGAATTCCTACAACCCGGATTGAGCTTAATGACGAAAACCCGCAAATATGAGATTATAAGGGATTTTAGTCGAATTTAACGATGAATTATATACTAATGAACGATAAATGATATACATGTGAGACGATTATGATTGTATGTCAAAGAATTAGCAAAAACAAACGAAACAAATAAAACGAACGAATTACAGAGGACGAAGGAAGAAGAAAGGAAGTAGGAATCGCGGCCTCACGAAGAGACGCAGCAGTAATCGCGCTCCTTTCAAGAGGCGCAGCGATTCTTGCTGCGTCCTTTCTCGACGGTTATCTTCTGGTAATCCGAGAAAAGGGGTTTAAACGAGGTTTTATAAATCGGTTTTAAGAGATGTTTTCGACATAAACCTTACATTAATGATAAATAACAATAATAAAAGAGAGATTATACACCCTCAGACTTACATGTTTGACGAAACGAGATGAACTAAGTTATCGATTAGTGATGCTCGACTCGAATGTAACGAAAGTGCCCTCGTAAGCGGAAAACGATTAAGATTAATTAAGTTGATTGATGTGGAGTTGGTCAAATTGGTCGGTCATGCAAACGAGGCTGGTACTCAGAAGGATCCGAGCTTACGTGGTCGAATGTTCAAGCACGTAGACGCCAAAAAGTAGGAACGTGGTCTAGAATGCAAAGGGAGAAGAGAAGGGCGGATACTCGCGTGAGAAATATGAGGAGCGAAGGCTCCTATTTATACTAATCACGTGAAAGAATAGGGTTTTCGGAGAGACTTTGGAAGTGAATCTCGAAAAGATATGAAAAAGATACGAAAAATACGCAGAAAAGGACCTGGGAAGAGGCGCAGTAGTCATTGCGTCTCTTGGAAGAGGCGCAGCACCTGCTGCGTCTGTTCCCAAGTGGTTTCCTCCTGCGGAAGAAATATTTCCGTGTTTAAGTTATGGAATAACGGATTAATTTTGTTTTCCTTAATATTTGTATGAATATTACGGGAAATTGTTTACCAAAGATTAAAAGATTGTGAAATATTTATAAAATATGGCATAGAAATATCCTAACATTCCGAACATTCTGACTCGGGATTTAGCGGTTATCAGAAAATGAAGACGGTTTTAGGCCCGGACTCCAAATGTACCCTAATTACTGTCAAAACGACCGTATCGGCACGTAGATGACAACTAAGAGGTCGACATGAGTGTTTGAGCAGTCACTTGACGATAAACTTACGAACTGTCATAAATCGTTCCGCTTATCAAACATGCGGCCCAATCATCACCGGGTGGTTTGCGGGAGGTGCAGAAATGAGGTATCTACAGAGCCCCCACTTTGACTGAGGCTTGGACAAGGCGAAAGTCAAAGTATAGCCATCAGGTCAATCGAATATTACAACCTGACGACTATGGCGACACGAGGCGGGTCATGAGGTCTAAGCCAAGGACCTGTCGTCGGGAACATTTTAGAGTCTGTCGACTATCGGGGAGGGTCGTTTAAAGTCCATTAGACTACGTAAGGAGGCTCGCCAGCCATAAGAAGAAACCATACCTGAGATACCCCTGGGTGAAACGGGACTGAAGACGCTTCGGCAAAACTCTTTCGTCTGAAGATAACTTGGTGTCTAAGAGATACGAAGGTTTGCCTGAGGAATAATGGTTTTTTAGGGAAGACAGTAGGACACAGTCTGGAACCGCTGGGAGAAATTTGTTTGTGTTCAGCTTCAAACAAATTTTGGAAGAACTCGGGGTCGATGTTGATCTCCATGTCTCGAGAGGAAGTGACTGTCGGTCGTGAACTCTCGTTGGGGAACTTAATCGGGAACTGATCTCCATGTCTCGAGAGGGAAAGTCTATCCGCTTACTCTCGCTGGGGAATATAACGAAGGTGTGTCGAAACACATGTAAAGAAATACCTGCTCGTTGTGACAAGCAAGGTCTTAGAAGCGATAAATAATGTATAACAGTCTGTAGTTGGCTTGGAAATGCGGGTATGAACGAAGAATGATCGTCGAACAGACGAAAAAAAGATAAAATGGCATCGGGGAAGAGGCGCACCAAAGATGGGCCCACAAATAACGAACTCATAACGAATTTTTGAAAACTCGTATGGAGGGAGCCTCAGGAAGAGGCGCAGCACCTGCTGCGTCTGTTCCTGAGTGTGTTTTTTCTGCGTAAAAACGCGATAAGCACAGGGATTTCAATTCATTTGTTCGAAACACAAATTAACAATTTCTCTCTCAAATCTTAACCATTTCCGCCAAAATTTGATCCAAAAGCTTGCATTCATCATGACTAATCGAGGTATATATATCATTCTTGCATTAATCTTCTGCATCTTGCTTAATTTGGATCGAAAAAATTAGGGTTTTCAACCCAATTAATTCGAAAATTTGGGGCTTTTCCCCCAAATGAATTTGCCTTGTAAAATTGATACTAGAAATGGTTAATTGGAAATATAAGGATCATAACCATGTATTTGTTTCTAATTTTCGTTGAGTTTTGAGCATTTGAGTGAAATTGAGACGGTTTCACAGCTAAACCGTAAATTGCATCGAAAATGGCCTTAGGATTGCCCATTTGCGATGAAACTTGATATTTGGGACCCTTGGATGATGGGTAAACTTCCTACCATCTCGGAATTTTGGTTTGTGACGGCTTTTTCAGGGCACTTTTCTAGGGCATAATCACCGTAATAATGAAATGCTGCCGAAATTTCGACTTGAACCCATGACTAGGCTTCAACTTAGGCTTGACTTGACCCTAACTACCACATGAGTGATCAGGTTTGTGAGAATATAGCCAAAGATGGCGAGAAAAGAGCGATTTCAAGGCTTTCGAAGGCTCGAAAATCCCTAATCCAGGCTTGTCATCACGTGACGCGGCCTAAATTTACTTTAGCGTTACAGGTGATGAGGCTTCTACTTCTGGGAGAGCTCCCATGGAGATAGACACTGCTGTTGACCCTTCTCGTGTCATCGAGGAGGCTTTGGAGGAGGCTTTCACCGCTACGGTGATGGCTACTGGTGACGAGGTCCACGAGGAGGAGGCTGTTGGGAGGAGGAGGCCCCGAGGCGGGCCAACGTGGGACGAGGAGGTCGTCAGCTGAGGGGAGCACCCGCGTGGGCTGAGACTTGGGACAACAGGCACTTGCTTTGGGCTGCAGAGGGTCACATGTCCTACAGGACGGTGAAGAGCTTGGTAATCTTGAATTCATCACTCATCACTCATCTTCTTTCATTTCACTTGCTCATAGCTTTTCCAATTTTCATTCAAAACTAAAGATAGCTTTTGTTTCAAATCACAATAGGAGGCCGGGAACATCAGGTCGTTCTCGGGCTACACGACAGCGATGGAGTGCTACGAGAGGCTGTCGGCTGAGGAGCGCGCCATGATCGAGTGTGGAGCGTTTGGTGCCTTGGTGCAGGCCTGGAGGGATATCGCGAAGAGGAAGCTGCGGGCTAACCTTAGCCTGGTCCGTGCTTTCTTGGACCGATTCTGGGACACGACTTTCACTTTTCACATGACTTTCGGTGAGGTCGGTGTCACTGTGGAGGACTACGGCATGATTTCTGGTCTTCCGTGTAGGACTGAGGCGGTGGAGTGGCCGGAGACTGCCATGAGGGTGGACTCGGCCGAAGCTAGGAAGTTGATCGGCTGGAACTTGTCACTGAAGGCTGTTACAGTGCCTGGTTTGGTGCCCAGTTCCTATGTCCGAGACTACTTTGCGGGGAAAACCCCGGCGCTGGTGGTGATTTACGGGAGAGAGACGGCTCCTCCTCCTTGTACAAAATTGTGACGAGGGGCCCGTTTGTGGCTTTGGTGGTTTCTGTCTTCGATCTACCTTGGAGACAAGGGAGAGAGGGTGTCGACGAAGCTTATTCCCTTCCTTTCTGACCTGAGCTCCCTAGGACGTTGGGACTGGGTCACTGCTGGTTTTGCGGTCCTCATCCGCTTCATGAGGGCCATGGTTCATCCGGAGTTGATGGAGAAGGGGACTGCTCATGGCGCTGTCGGCCCTGGACTACTGCTGGAGGTATGAAATTTCATTTAGACTAAAATGAATTCTTTTCCTTATCAAATTACGAAAGATCGTTATTGACTATCTTGCTTCACAGGCGTGGGCGTACTTCTACTTTCCAAGCCTCTCGCCTAAGAGGAAAGATCCGCTGGAGAAGGCCTATCCCGTCGTGAGGGATTGGGTGATGTGTCGGACGAGGAGCAAGCGTTTCTTTCACGGTGTCTCACCAAGGACGGACGTGAACGCTCTTCACCGGGACAAAATGAGCATCTCACTTGTATTCGTTTTGCTTCTTGACTACTTTTTAATCGATCATAAGAATGATTCCTTGTTTGTCTTTTCCTAGTGGGTGCCCAAGCCTTGGGCGGAGTACGCTGGAGCGCCTCCTTTCGTGGCTGAGGTCCTTCATCCTAGGAGCTCGAGCCGGCTATTGTTGAGGACGTCGATGGGTCCTGTGTGGTACTTGGTGAGCGCTTGGCTCGTCAGTGCTCTCGGGATGTCTTGACGATTCCCATCGATCCTCCTAGGACGATGTTCAGGGAGCCTTCTGAGGCTGAGAGAGAGGCTGACTTGGCTGGCGTTGGTGGTGCCGCCCTCCTTCTTCCTGGTAAGGACCACTCGACGTTTCTCTACGGGAGGTTGGCGTACTGGCCGGTTGTGGTAAGCATCTTTATCCTTCTTTATTTTTGATTTTGGAAGTACGATGAAAGATCATAAAATAACGAGAAACATTTGACTTTGCAGGAGGTTGAGGCGGCGGGCATCGAGTCCCCAGAGTACCCCGAGACCCTCGAGTACACTGACGCGACCGGGAGGACGACGATCTCCGAGCTGCGTGACTTTGACGTAGCCGTGACGGATGCTGGCCTGGACGACTGGCAGCATCTGATTCGGAGGGTGAGCCTCTAATTTGCATGATTTTTGTGTAAGAACACATTTGAATGAACTTATTCAATTATTGAGAACTTCTTTTTGAAAATGCAAAGTTGCGCCCTTTGTGGCGTTATGGAGGGTGGCCAACCGGCCGCGAGCTGCCGTCGAGGCACTTGTCGGCGGTCGAGGTCGTCAGGTATGAACCTTTCGCCTATTTCATTTTTGAACTCTGATTTTCCGACTTTTCTTGTAATTTCTTGAAATGATTGACATGAGTCAATTTTGTTGTTTGCAGGGGGATCGCGAGCTGGAGCGGGAGTTGGCCCAGTCTCGGGAGGAGACAACTCGCTTGTTGAGGGAGCTCGAGGTTCGAGACGCCAAGGTTGCTGCTCTCGCGGCAAGAGTTGCGGAGCTAGAGGGCGACCGACAGTAGTTTTGTTTAGTTGTTTGTTTTTTTTTTGCACATTTGTACATTTTGGACCTACATTTTGAACATTTTGGACTTTGCTTGGGGCTTGAGCCCCCAGCTTGTTGTACATTTCTTATTTTTAGTTGTATATATGATGGCCTGAGTGCCTTTGCTGCTGAGTTGCGTTGCTTGTATCTGCAGGTTAGCTTTGAACAGGTTTGGTAGATGACGGTTTATGCCGTCATGCTGCCGAAATTTACATAGGAATCACGCAAAACATACATTTGTATATACATATGGCCTGAATTAGCGCAAAACGAGAGACTCAACAAGGATGCAAAAATGCAAAAGTGCCAAAATGCAAAAAATTTGGGGCTGTTCTTATACGGTTTCACGAGCCTGCTCTTGGGCTGTTTTGGGGCGAGAAATGGGTGGTGTGAAGGGTAGTTGTGGGCAGTCGGATGGTGGCTGTTTTGGGGGTAGAATATCGGTGGTTATAGGTGCTAGTTGAGGCGGGTAAGGGGCTGCCCTTATGGCTTTCCCCGAATTGTGGTAATAGGTGATTTTGGCGCTAGTTTAGTTTGTTTGAAATTAGTTATTTTCGTCTCGTATTTGATAACGTAATCCGTTAATATCTTTCTTTCACATATTTATTTGGATTGGGTTGGTTACGTTTTATATTATTGGACCACACCTATTATGGGTGTTGTTGGTGTCCATTTCGGGTTATTTGATTAATTAAATTCCGTCTCATATTTTATATAACGTAATTCGTTACTATCGCTCTTTTACACATTTATTCAGTTGGGCTCACCACTTTCCATCATTCTGGCTTGTTATGTATTATCAAGGGGAGCTTGTTAGATTTTATTAATTGGGTTTGAAATGTTTATTTGTTTGGGCTTGTTTTGTTTATTTGGTTGGGCTCTCCTTGTTTCTTTATTTGGGCTTATGATGGTTCACATGTTGGGTTCGTGAGTGAGTCTTATGAACTTGTTCATACTTTATCCCATGATTGCATTTTAACGTAAATTATGCATTATCGCTTATTATATTTTATTTAACCGGCATGTTAAATTATAAAAATGGAATGTTTAGTAATATAGTATGAGATATTCACTATAAACAAGTGATTGTGAGATTCATATTCTTGATAATGTCTTGAATTGTTCTGTTGTGAGAGTCTTGGTCCTATCGGATACTAGGGGTGAGCTATAAACCCTCTAGTTGCGATATGATCGTCGGGATTGATGTTCCCATCCGTACTCATGGTGAGATGCAAGCCATAAGTATGAATGTGACATTAGTAATTCCGTCCCCGAGTCTTGGTCCTATCAGATACTGGGGGTGAGCCATAGGCCCTCTAGTTGCGATATGATCGTCGTCCTACCAGGAGGTTGGAGTCTAGGATGTAGTCTTGTGTGTGGTATCTCGGACATGCTTTAAAGGTAGCCTCTGAGTCGGATACTCCGCCTACTCTTTGAGTTGGTCTTACACTTGTGAGTCGTATTCTTGTGGAAATGCTATAATACCATCGTAAGTGTTTGACATGCATTTTCGCCCTACTTGTGCTGTTCTAGCAAGTACGGGTTTGGCCTACTTGTGCTGTTCTGGTAAGTATGGTTTTTAGCCACTTGTGCTGTGCTGGCAAGCGAGTCTTATCTTAGTCTTTCCGCCACTTTCGTACTGTTCTGGCGATTGGGGTACTCGATCTCCATTAGTAGTCGAGTCTTGGGTGCGTGTTGTGCTGGCGCACGTCGAATCGGGATGTACACCCGAGAATCTGCAGATTTAGACTAGGACCGTATTATTATCGTGGTCCTACCCGGGGAAATTATAGTCTAAGAGTGATAAATGTCTTGCATTATTTGGATAGTTACTTTGGTCATATCTCCTTGAAATACGTGCTCGTGGCTAAGTGGTCGTGTCTGTTTCCTTGTCTTTCTTTTCCATTTATTTATTGTTGCTTATGCCTTGTTTATTCCATCATTTCTTTCACTCTTATTGGTTTAAAGACGTATGATCCCATGTTTATTTATAATTCGATTCACCCATGTCTTATCTAATATGATTGTTTGTTTATGTTCTTTATTATATTCGTTTCGACATATTGTGGTTGGGAGAACCTTGAGTTACTCCCCACTGACTGTGGCGTTCATGTTTACATGAATGACAGGTGGTGAAGATGCTTACGTGGGGAAGACGTGTGGGCTAGCGAGAACTAAACCCTTGGACCTTAGTTTGCTAGTTAGAAACCCTCTATGTGTTTATTCGTGGAATATCTTTTCCCCGCTTTCTAGTCTTGGGTTGTAATAACCTAAGTTTGTCTATTGTTGTATTTGTTCCATTTCATTAGTGGCACCCGCGTGCCAATCTTTAACTAGCATTTTAAAAGTTTTTAAAATCTCATAAATTTCCGCTTTAATTTATTAGTTATACTTTCCGCTTTGTCGCGGGGTGTCACAATCTACACAGGGCTCCAAAATTTTTGGGCCAAAACTGTTCTTGGGCGTCTGACATAAAACACGAATTAAGAATGTTTTGACAATGAACAATGTTAAGAAGTTTAATGAAGTCTAGTGGTTATTTGGTTGGCTTTAAGTTTTGGTCTAGCACACATCCCAAGTTCGAATACCGTGACTGCAATTTTTTTTGTTGACTGCTCATTTATTACACTCACCCCTTAATTTCACTTTTTATGCTAATTTTTTTCCTGATATCTCTAAATTTATTTCCCTACCCAATCAATGCACACTTTAACTAATAAATACTAAAACCAATTACTTTTCTGATAAATACTTATTTGAAAAAATAAATGCGAGTTTTTGGTCATTTGGACGGTGAAAAAATAATTATACGCTTTTTCGTCTTTTTAGTAGAAACAAAAATAGGTTGCTCTTGGACTAATCAATAAAATCTTTTCAGATAACGGTAAAGGAAAATCGACTTTCAAATCACTTTGAAAAAAAATATAAATCAAGGTAACATAAAGAAGATGATTGTTTAAAATTTGAGGTTAATATATGTTGAAGATCACTTATTTTTTCTTAAAGGTTAAGTATATATATATAGCATCGGTAAAATCATAACGAAAATGTATGAAGTATTATATAGGGCCTCGATTTGAATTTTCGCACAAGGCCATGAAATCTTAGAGACGGCCCTACCACCCACGTAGTGAACAACCAAAACAATAGGATCTAGTTTTGAGATGAGGGATCCTTCTCACCCAAAACTGACCTTCTATTGTACTCATGTCGAGTTCATTTTATTAGACACACATATGTTCATTTTGGTTCATTGGTTTAGGTTCCAAAATCGTCGCTCCGATACCACTTTGTAACACCCCTCTTCTTACCTGGCCAAGGTAATTAGAAAATGTTACCGTCTCGGTTTCCCGAGGCATTGAAATCGGAATTACAATTAAGAAACTTCATTTAATAAATAAGTTTAGTTATTACAAACATGAACTAATGAATAAATAAAATACAACTCGTCTATGGCTATGTCATCCATGTGGTCGTGGTTTGTCATCGAAAGTTACCTAGACCAAAACAATATTTATAACTTCACAAACTACTCTCCTCTTAGTAAAGAGGTAAGTAAAGGTTGGATCCCAAGGGACGGGTATTGATGTAGGATTTTCGATTGCAATTGGTTGTATCTAAGGGTGTCACAATTTGGGTTGAGGTAGGAGATCAACTAAACTAATCAACAATATAAAAGGAAAGCAATGAAAACAAGCAAGATGATTAAAAGGAGATGTAAACAATTGATTAAAAGCACTAGGGTGTCATGGGTTCATAAGGGATTCATGGGATTGGATCATACAAACATATTCTCTACTAGATGCAAGCACTTATTGTTGTGATGGGATCGAGTTGGTTTATGTCTTACAATCCCTAAGAAGGGTTGGGTCCCGGAGCCGAATCGATTAGATTGTACAACACCTACAAGTCGACTTAATCCTCCCTATCCAACTATATGCATGGTCTAATAAGACTCGAGTTGGTTTATGTCTTACAAGTCTCATTGAAAAGGTAAGTGATGGGTAAAAAATGCAAGGATTCATAGGATCGCATTTCATCAAACATAACATGTGCATAAGTTGAAATCACAACAAGCAAGCAAATTAATTATGAAAACATATTAGATTAAGCATGAATCAATCCCCATGTTGGTTTCCCCTAATTCCCCATTAACCCTAGGTAAGAAAGCTACTCACTCATTATCAATTTTAACATGCTAACGAGGTCGTCAATCATACTAGCAAGGCAAAACATGATGAACAAATGAAGATGATTAACAATAATTAAAAAGGGATTAAGAGAGAATTATACCTATAAAGATGATTCCAAATAATAAAGGAAAGAATAATAGAAGTACTTGATGATTGATGGAAGGTTGTCAATCCTCCAAATAAACCCCAAATAATCTTCTAATTACCCAAAATAAATGATGAACAATAGAGAAATTAAGGAAAGATTAAGAAATGAGATTTGTATTAATGCTAAAATGAGAATTGATTACAAGATTAAGAGAGTATTAAGACTTGATTAAGATAACATTAAGATCCTATTAAGATGACATGCTAATCTAGGTAGTACAATGGGGTATTTATACTAGAGATTAGGTACAAGAATTAGGGTTACCAAGGGCTTAAGTGACTATTAAGACCCTTAAGAAAAGTTGAGGAAGTGCTCCTCTCCAAGGAGATGCTCATCTCCGTTTTGGTAGTCTTCATGGAATCAACGCGTCTTGAGCGTCTAGGCAGTAAGCACGGTGGACTCTGCAAGGGAATCCGAGCGGATCAGGGGAGAGACGCTCGGATTTATTGGCCTCAAGATGAGCGTCTTGGCATCGGGATGCACGGATTGGTTGGCAGGGAGACGCTCTTCCTGGGCAGGGAGATGCTCGGATCCTGGGTCAACACTTCTCTTTTCTTCTTTCCTCAACAATCCTCGGGGATCTTGTTGGAGATGCAAGGATCCTTTCATCATTGCCCAATCTACTTTATTATCTACATAGGCCTTCTAGTATCGTCTTCCCTTTGATGCTTGGTCATTGAATTTGATCAATTTAGCTATATTTTGCCATGAAAATGCATGGTTTACACTCCTTTCCTACCAAGGGAATAAAACCTCAAAGAATATGCAAAACGGGAAACTAAAGATAGTAAATGACCCAATTATGCACTAAAAATCATAGGAATGAGACGAATTCGGGGACTAAATATGCTTAAATATGAGTCACATCAAATATCCCCAAACCGAACCTTTGCTCGTCCCGAGTAAAGAGGTGACAAAAACTAGGACCCTTATTCAAACAATCCTATTAATATAGCCGATGTGAGATAATTAGCGGGTCTCACTCCGCCCCTTCAACTCACAACAAGACAACCATGAGGTAGAATACCTTCTTGCAAGGCAAGGTGGGGCTTGCCAAAATGGTGACACATCCAAGCATTAAAGCACACAAAACAAGTAATGGATGCATCTACAAAAATGAATAGCCACTTTCCTCATCTAAGTGGCGGAAATTATCTACAAGGGAAGCAGTCTAAGGGTACACATTCCATCATAGATACAGTTTCTTCAAACTACTAAGCCTAGAAGGATACCAATAAATCACCTCCAAGTTGTGTCAAGCTAGGGTACCTTTGTCCTCAATCGTTAAATGCTTTCGTCAAGAGTAGACTCCCTATAGTGTTAGAAACACTGGAGGATCGCGGAATTCCACCTCTTGCCTAGACAAGAATAAGGGTCGTCCCCTCTCTACCATGCACAAAAGTGGATACGATGGAAAAGGGATCAATAGAACTTGAGTTTCATGTGGCAGTTTGCTTTGTTATTGTTTTTCCCCCCAATTTCTTGTGGCATTAACATTTTGAGAACATTTCTTTTGCCATTTCTTTTGATGTTTGCCATTTTCAACACTTGACAATTTTTCAACTTTTTGCATTTTCTTTAGTACATTTTCAAAGTCACCCCATTTGTAGGGAGGGCGCTTATATTTGAAGCATATGAGTTTTCATTTTGTTACTCCTCCTTTCTTTTGATGCAATTGCAAACTTTTTTACTTTCATTTCATTTCTTGAACTCAAATTTTGAACAATTTTTGTGCCCATTCCCTTTGATGACAAAATGTGGTAGAACATGGATGATGGTTGCATGGTTTCAAGGGTCACCTTGGAATAAACGGTAGCCAAGGAGTTATCACACCACAAGGTACTCTTGACTAGGCCTTAATCCATAGGTCAAAGGATACTAGCATGACACATCCTAGGGTGTTTTACAAGCATTCTAGCAAGCAAAGTCTTAAGAAGAAAAAGTATCTACAAGGGCCTTATATACGCTTGTCAAGCTTCCCAAATAGATGGTTTCACAAAATATTTCCTAACATGCAACTATATGCCATGATGCAACTAACATATATACATCCTAATGCATATGCTTCTACCAACTATTATGCCAAATAATCTAAATGCAATCCTAAATTAACATTGTTTATACCGCATCAATCAAAATAAAGCCACATAGTCATTAACATAAAGAGGAAAAAGGAGATTGGAAAGATCATACCATGCGGTCTTCAATATCCCCATGTCTCGGATGTGGCGTAGTCGATCAATGTGAAAGAGGGTGAACAAACACAATATATACAAAACTACACTATAAAGGAAATGAACATGTTTTTGGGTTTTTAAAATTTTCAAATTTTTATGGTTTTTATGATTTATGAAATAAAAAGACATGTTTTTGTATTTTTCAAAGTTTTTCAATTTTTATCATTTTTTTCTTTTTAGAAGTCTGGTTAGAATTTCCCATCCCCACACTAGTATGGGCATTGTCCTCAATGGCCAATACGATAGGAACTTATGCAAACTTTATGAAATGCATGATTTCTAAGCTAATGCAAAATATATGGCATATATACAAAAGTGAATGCAAACTAAGCTATGCTATATGATGTATGAATTTTTGTTTGGTTGGAGAGCATAATTTAGATTATCTCCCAATGCATGTGCATAAACTTCCCCAAACCAAAATAAACACTATTGCTAATGTCAAAAATTGGGGGAGTTCATGCATAAAGATGTTATGCATGAAACTACAGTTGTCATTTTGGATTTTGAATGTGTGGGAATAATTAATTTATCATCACCCAAATGTTGCGTAGGTGGAATAATAGTCCTACTTTTTACGAGGACACCCAAGAATGAAACAATCAATTATGAAATAAGTTAACAAAACATGAAATTCTTGTCTTGAAAAAGAAAGAAATGAGGGGAAGTAAGAGAAACTTCACTTTGGCCTTGATGGGTGCCTGCTCCATCTAGTTTATGAAGTGTTCTTCAAAGGTCGTCATCATCCCCTCCCAAATCACTATCCCAAGCTTCCCTCGATGCTTCACTTTCATGGAAATCCATAAACTAATCCTCTTCGCTATCTAGCTCCACCGTGTCTCTACCATTTGAGTTTTCACTCCCTTCACCTCCTTGACCATGTGCTCCCTCATTAGCTTTCTCCGAATTTGGGAAAAGAATATGCATTTGAGCCCAAGAGGGAAGCATTCCCTCTTCACTAATGATTCTTTGCCGAGCCATTTGGTGAAATTGTGGATACAAGGCATAATAATTATCCACGTTGGCTTCAAATTGTCGGAGATGCATATCTTGAAGGATTCCCGTCACAAAATCATCCCTAGGGAGGATGAAAGGATTCGGGTGGTTGTAAGGTTGGTATTGGAAGGGGTAAGGTGGTATCACAATCTTTTCATTGTCATTCTTTTGTTGTTCATGTTGTTGATGTTGTGTTGGAGGTGGTGCTTGATTTGCTTGATTTGTACTTGTTGGGATGAGATATGATGGTATTGGAGAGAGAGGGCCTCGTCTTGGTGAAATTCTTGCTAATCTTCTATTGGTAGGTAAATGGGAGTGTTCCCCTTAGTAAGCCATTTGATCCTCTTTTCATATCCCTCATGGGTCATCCAACGGTGTTGCCTAAGGATTAGCTCTTCATTGATCCTTGTGTTGCCCGGAAGGGGTACATATTCATTGTTTTCATTGAATTTGGGGTTGAAAAACTTGGCAAGCCTTGTGATAAGTCCCCCATTGACAATATGTTTTACACCATCATCGTCCCCATTCCGGAATTTAGTTCATTTCTCGAGAAGAACAAGGGGGGCGTTGAAATGGTACCCGCTCCTCCCTTGAATTTCGAGGTAAGACTCCATGAAGACAAGGTCAAGCTCATTCACTATTGCGGGATCTCGACGGGCAAGAAGAGTGTCGGCTAGAAATCGGTATGTGAGCCTAATGATAGGGTTTTAAATGTGAAAAGCTAAGCATTCTATGATGTAAGAAAAATCCCGACCCGTCATTGCTCTCCAAACGGGTGCTATGCTATACTTTCTTGGCTTTGATGTTCGGGTAGGCGAAACATCTAGCCCAAGCACACTAGCGAATTCAACAAGGGTCATCATCCTAGTGGTGTTTTCCAATCTAAATTCTACACATATGGACTTGTTCAAGGTAGTGATTTTCAAGAAGCTCAAGAATTCAAGAACTAAAGATCGATAGGTATGCTCATGCATGTGAAATAAGGTTGAAAGACCAAACAATTCAAAGAGAGCTTCGGTTTGATGAAAGATTGCAAGTTTCCTCAAGGTCTTATGGCACATAAATTTAGTGGGTAGAATGTTCTTACCAAGAAGACGATGGAAAACAAGCCTTTGGACATCATTAACAAACTCTATGTTGGAAAACTCATCAAGTTTTGTGAGATCAATTATCTCTTCATGTTCCCTCCTCAAAGTATTAATGTGAGAAGTAGATGAGCTCCCCATTACACTTGGTCTTCTTCTCTCTCTTTGTAATGATCCTCTTGGGCTCATCTTGAATGTAGATCTAAAATTGGACTTGCTGAATATGGAGATGTTCCGTGTGATTTAGATCTTCTTTGAAACATTAAATTTTGGGGGTTTTTGTTTTTGAGGGGTAAATGAGTGCTTGAGATATGATTTGAGTTCAATGAGAGTGGTTTTTATGTTTTAAAGTGGAAGGAAGGATGAGGTGTCACGAAATATGTGGTGAGGAGGGATTTTAATTGGCGAGAAAATAGAAGAAAAGGACGGTAGGGCGACGAGTGGCTCGAGCATGAGACGCTCGGATCATAGCTCTTGGAGATGAGTGGATTCTTCACGGGACGGTCGGATCTTCAGTCAGATAAAAATCCCAAATTTTGGAGTAGCCAGGACGAGCGGATTTTCATCGGGTCGAGCGTATTTCTGCATGGAGACGAGCAGATCCTTCGGAGGACGCTCGGATTCTCTGTGAGGATGAAATCCCAGAAATTAATACAATCAGGACGAGCGGATGCATGGTAAGACAACCGTCTTGGCTGAGACGAGCGGATTATTTATGAAGACGCTCGGATCATAAGTCAGACCAAAAATTTCCTTTTCAGCTCTCTCAGGATGAGCGTCTTGCTCCCAGGAAGCTCGGATCTTAGTCTAGGTTGAGCGGATTCCTTACGGAACGCTCGGATTGATCCTATTTCATCTTCATTCCTCATTCGGTGAAAGTGCTTCCCCACACTTGAATTTCTAAATCCTTCATTCATCAAAAATGGTTAGTGACCCTCCCTCACTTACTCTTATGGCAAGAATCATGCTTATGAAAAATGCAATAAAGTTAAAGATACAAGTAAGAAGAGTTAGTATATTTACAAGTGGTGGTTTGGAGAGGACTCCGCCAAACTCTCTTTTTGATGATCTTCTCAAAGGGGAGGAGGCCAGAGGTAGGTGACCTCGACCTCTCCAATGAATGCTCCTTCATAATACGGTTTCAATCTTTGGCCATTGACTTTAAAATTTGCTCCCATCTTCCGACCTTATCTCGAAGTCTCCATATTTTCCTGCCTCGGTGATCACATAGGGACCCATCCATCTAGAATTCAATTTCCCGGGAAAGAGTCGGTATCGGGAGTTGAAAAGAAGTACTTTGTGTCCCTTGTGCAAGGCCTTTTGCTTGATTCTCTTGTCATGAAGCAACTTTGTCCTCTCTTTGTTGATTTTGGCATTCTCATAAGATTGTAGTCGGAATTCCTCCAACTCTTGGATTTGCATCATTCTCTTTTGACCACTTAGTTTGAGATCAAGGTTGAGAGCTTTGATTGCCCAAAAAGCTTTGTATTCTAGCTCAATTGGCTAATGGCATGCTTTCCCATAGACAAGTTTGTAAGGAGAGGCTCCTATGGGAGTCTTATAGGCTGTCCTATAAGACCAAAGAGTGTCATCAAGCTTCATGCTCCAATCCTTACGAGTCTTGTTGACAACCTTCTCAAGAACTTGCTTGATCTCTCTAAATGAAACTTCAACTTGACCGCTTGTTTGAGGATGATATCCCAAGCCGGTTCTATGTTGAACACCATATTTGGTCAAAAGGGATGTGAGCTTCTTTTCATGAAAATGTGTCCCTCCATCACTTATGATTGCTCTAGGGACTCCGAACCTTGGGAAGATTATTTTCTTGAAGAGTTTGGTGACCGTTTTGGCATCATCGATGGGGGTAGCAATTGCCTCTACCCATTTTGAAACATAGTTAACGGCCACAAGAATGTATTTGTTTCCCTTAGATGTCCCAAACGGTCCTTGATAGTCGATACCCAAAACATCGAAGATTTCCACCTCCAATATTCCTCGTTGTGGCATCTCATTCCTCCAAGAAATATTTCCCGTTCTTTGACAAGCATCACAATGGAGAATGAATTCCCTAGCATCTTGGAACATGGTAGGCCAAAAGAAGCCCGATTGAAGGATTTTAGCAATAGTCCGTTGTGCTCCATGGTGTCGACCAAAGGGTGATGAGTGACAACCTTCCAAAACACCCTGAATCTCCCATTGGGGTATGCACCTCCGGTAAAGTCCATCACTACACTCTTTGTAAAGATTGGGGTCATCCCAAAAATATCTCTTTACCTCGAACAAGAATCTCTTCCTTTGGTTGTAGTTCAAATTCGGAGGAAGAACTCGTCCAACAATATAATTGGCATAGTCGGTGAACCATGGAGTAGTATGCCTCTTAAATGGCCATCAAAATATCATCGGGGAAAGAGTCATTGATCGGTGTCTCTCCCTCTTCATCATGAAATCAGATTCTCGACAAGTGATCCGCCACCACATTCTCGGCCCCTTTCTTATGTCTTATTTCTAAGTCAAATTCTTGGAGTAGCAAAATCCATCTCAACAATCTTGGTTTTGCTTCTTTTTTTTATCAAGAGATGTCGAAGAGCACGGTGATCCGAGAAAACAATCACTTTTGATCCAAGCAAATAGGAACGGAATTTGTCTAATGCATAGACAATGGGAAGGAGTTCCTTTTCGGTAGTATCATAATTCACTCGGGAGGAATCAAGAGTCTTGCTTATATAATAGATAGCATGCAAAGCCCTTCCTGCCCGTTGGCCAAGAACCGCTCCAACGACGTAGTTACTCGCATCGCACATGATCTCGAATGATAGTTCCCAATTCGGTGGTTGAATGATCGGTGCCGAGATTAGTGCTTCCTTAATTATATTAAAGGCTTCAACACACTCATTAGTGAAGTGGAATTTGGCATCTTTAAGTAAGAGTTGAGTGAGGGGTTTCGCGATTTTTGAGAAATCTTTTATAAAACGGCGATAGAAACCTGCGTGACCGAGAAAGCTTATCACCCCTCTAACATTCACATGAGGTGGGAGTTTCTCTATCACCTCAACCTTAGCTTTATCGACTTCGATGGCCTTTTCCGAGATTAAATGACCCAAAACAATACCTTCATTGACCATAAAATGACACTTTTCCCAATTCAAAACGAGACTAACATCTTCACATTTTTGCAATATAAGAGAAAGGTTATGCAAGCAAGAGTCAAAGTCTTTCCCATAAACGCTAAAATCATCCATAAAAACTTCAATTATGGTCTCTAGGTAGTCGGAGAAGACACTCATCATGCATCTTTGGAAAGTAGCGGGGGCATTACATAAGCCAAAAGGCATTCTCCTATATGCAAAAGTACCATCAGGGCATGTGAAGATGGTCTTATGTTGGTCATCCGGGTGTATTGGGATTTGGAAGAATCCCGAATATCCCTCAAGGTAGAAATAGAACTTGTTAGAGGCTAACCTGTCAAGCATTTGGTCAATGAATGGTAGGGGAAATGATCCTTTCTTGTTGCGGAATTCAATTTTCGATAGTCAATACACATACGCCAACCGGTGTTCTTCCTTGTGGGTGTTAGCTCATTCTTATCATTTGTTACCACCGTGGTACCTCTTTTCTTAGGCACCACTTGAACGGGGCTAACCCACAAGGAATCCGATATAGGATATATGATTCCCGCATCAAGTAATTTCATAACCTCCGCTTTTACAACTTCTTGCATGTGGGGGTTTTATCTCCTTTGAGATTGGATGGAAGGTCTATGGTCTTCTTCTAGATGAATTCTATGCATGCAGAAATTGGGACTTATCCCCATAAGATCATCTAGACTATAACCTATAGCCTTTTCATGTTGTTTCAACACATCCAGCAATTTTTCCAATTGGTTCTCATCAAGTTTGTCATTAACAATCACGGGTTTAGGCTTAGATTCATCAAGGTAAGCATATTTTAAATTTGGGGGAAGGGGTTTAAGAGTTGGAACTTGTACCTCACTTTCTTCCATTGAAGATTCATTAAGGACTTGCTCCATTTCCATTACACATTCCATTCTCACGGCATATTCAACTTGTTCTTCAAGCTCACTAATCTCATCATACTCGAATTCTATGACAAATTCTTCTTGCTCCTCGGCTTGTATGATATCATCTTCGGTTGCTTGTTCTTCTTCTATGGCTTGATATGCTTCCAAAATAATGTTATGTACTAATACAGATTGCTCATGAGTAAATTCTTTGTTGGCTAGAGCGACCTCAAGAAGATCTACTTCCAATTCCCAATGCATATTTTTTGCCTCACTTGCTTCTAAGGCTTCCAATGCTTGCATGGGGTCTTTGAAAAAGGTATACTCAAGTGGTCCTCAACAAAACAATCTATAATATCCATCTTGCAAAATGCACTAAGAGAAAAAGATGAGAAGTACCTTGAGGAGTTTTACTTCCCCAAGGTAAAGAAAGACACAACTAAAGACAATCAAAGAAAATCAAATCAAGTTAACAACGTACCCGGCAATGGCGCCATTTTTGGTCGTGGTTTGTCGTCGAAAGTTACCTAGACCAAAACAATATTTATAACTTCACAAACTACTCTACTCTTAGTAAATAGGTAAGTAAAGGTCGGATCCCACGGGACGGGTATTGATGTAGTATTTTCGATTGCAATTGGTTGTATCTAAGGGTGTCACAATTTGGGTTGAGGTAGGAGATCAACTAAACTAATCAACAATATAAAAGCAAAGCAATGAAAACAAGCAAGATGATTAAAATGAGATGTAAACAATTGATTAAAAGCACTAGGGTGTCATGGGTTCATAGGGGATTCATGGGATTTGATCATACAAACATATTCTCTACTAGATGCAAGCACTTATTGTTGTGATAGGATCGAGCTGGTTTATGTCTTACAATCCCTAAGAAGGTTTGGGACCCGGAGCCGAATCGATTAGATTGTACAACACCTACAAGTAGACTTAATCCTCCATATCCAACTATATGCATGGTCTAATGAGACTCGAGTTGGTTTATGTCTTACAAGTCTCATTGAAAAGGTAAGTGATGGGTAAAAAATGCAAGGATTCATAGGCTCGCATTTCATCAAACATAACATGTGCATAAGTTGAAATCACTACAAGCAAGCAAATTAATTATGAAAATATATTAGATTAAGCATGAATCAATCTCCATGTTGGTTTCCCCTAATTCCCCATTAACCCTAGTTAAGGAAGCTACTCACTCATTATCAAGTTTAACATGCTAACAAGGTTGTCAATCATACTAGCAAGGCAAAACATGATGAACAAATGAAGATGATTAACAATAATTAAAAAGGGATTAAGAGAGAATGATACCTATAAAGATGATTCCAAATAATAAAGCAAAGAATAATAGAAGTACTTGATGATTGATGGAAGGTTATCAATCCTCCAAATAAACCCCAAAAAATCTTTTAATTACCCAAAATAAATGATGAAAAATAGATAAATTAAGGAAAGATTAAGAAATGAGATTTTTATTAATGCTAAATTGAGAATTGATTACAAGATTAAGAGAGTATTAAGACTTGATTAAGATAAGATTAAGATCCTATTAAGATGACATGCTAATCTAGGTAGTACAATGGGGTATTTATACTAGAGATTAGGTACAAGAATTAGGGTTACCAAGGGCTTAAATAACTATTAAGACCCTTAAGAAAAGTTGAGGAAGTTCTCCTCTCCAAGGAGATGCTCATGTCCATTTTGGTAGTCTTCAGGAAATCTGCGCGTCCCGAGCGTCTAGGCAGTAAGCACGGTGGACTAGATCTGCAAGGGAATCCAAGCGGATCAGGGGAGAGACGCACGCATTTGTTGGCCTCAAGACGAGCGTCTTGGCATCGGGACGCTCGGATTGGTTGGAAGGGAGACGCTCGTCCTGGGCAGGGAGACGCTCGGATCCTGGGTCAGCACTTCTCTTTTCTTCTTTCCTCAACAATCCTCGGGGATCTTGTTGGGGAGGCAAGGATCCTTTCATCATTTCCCAATCTACTTTATTATCTACATATGCCTTCTAGTATCGTCTTCCCTTTGATGCTTGGTCATTGAATTTGATCAATTTAGCTCCATTTTGCCATGAAAATGCAAGGTTTGCACTCCTTTCCTACCAAGCGAACAAAACCTCAAAGAATATGCAAAACGGAAAACTACAGATAGTAAATGACCCAATTATGCACTAAAAAGCATAGGAACGAGGCTAATTCGGGAACTAAATATGCTTAAATATGAGTCACATCACCATGCTACACCTCGACTCCGAGTAAGCGCGGCCCAAATCCCGATCACGTTAACAAGCAAACCTGTACTCAACCTGCTCCCCATATGATCGGAAATATCATATGGATCAACACAGGCCACGAAGAAAATAGGTGACAATTACACAGACACACAAACGTCAGTTTCATTAAATAAAGTATGACACAACTCAAAGTATGTGAGTATGCAACATGACTATAATATGAATGATACACTATCAAATAACCCCCACCACGGTACCAGGACACGCCCAAACATACCGACAACCACACGGTACCGGGACACGCCCAGACATACCAAGAACCACAAACAGGTATCGGGACACGCCCAGACGTACTGGGTCCGGAAGCCAACCGGATCCCTTGCCAGACGTCGTGTCTCAACCACACGAGTCCCTCTGTAACTCAAGCCATTAATGTACACATCCCTCATAGAGTGGGAAGCTCTAAGAGGCGACTCAAGTGTAAGACGGTCTCCCAACCGCTTTACGTCACCATACAACAACTAAGCCACCATGTCGTCTGACATACAAGACAATACAATAAATGCAAGATACCACACGATATGATAATTACCGATTCATCAAGTTTTCTTAAACAATATCATATTATAATACAATCCAACCAACATACTTATCTCATTAATGATGCAATTACCCACTAACATGTTATAATGCAATTACTCTAATTATGTGACACTATTTACAACATTAACCACAACATATGTTATGACAACATTATTGAAACCGAGTAGGATTAACCTACCTTTTAGCATACTCCATAAGCAAATCCGAAACCACCAAGCATCCATATCATAAAATTGTCTCATCCAAGTGATAAGGAACAAGAATATGTGAATGAATCTCCCAAATTCTTCACCTATAGTTGTAGATCTAGGATTTAGAGGAGGGGTTGTAGAGAGAGGTAAGAGGGGTTTAGAGAGAAAGAAATAAGGTTTGGAAATGGGAAAATCAGAGAATAGGGTATATATATGTCAAGGCTGTAATACCCTGTACTTTTGGAATGAACAATTATTTTAGTAAATGTTTTTAATAGAATTATTACTCGGGAATCGTATCGTGTAATATAATAGTAGGATACTATTCAGTTGTATAGCGGTGAAATGGAATAGTGGTAACTTTATTGATAAAGATATTATAATAGTATTAACTATACTATGACTATGTTTTATGTATATATATTATATTATATTATATTATATTATTACTACTACTACTACTACTACTACTACTACTACTACTACTACTACTACTACTACTACTACTACTACTACTACTACTACTACTACTATTACTACTACTACTACTATTATTATTATTGCTGGTTAATGGCAGTGCGCCTACTCTGTTTTGAATTAGTTTTCGGCCTCGTTTGGATGTCGGGTTTAAAGGAAATCGTGATGGGTCTTTATGATGTTGTTGTATACGTTTTCTGTTTGTTGTGTGTTGGTGGTCATTTTTGGATGTTGGTTGTGTCACACTGACATGGTTGTTTGCCTCTGTTTTGTGCATGGGGGGGGGGGGGTAGTGCTTGTTGTGATGAGTCGTTGTTGGGCTGCTCGAGAATGATGACGGTCTGGTGGCTTCGAGTGTGGTAGTGGCTTGAAGGGTGTTGTAGGTAGGTGTTGGGAATGGTTGTAGGTAACGGTATGTGGTAGTGTAGCGAGTGTTAGAGGTGTTAAAATGGGTAGTAGTTCTACTGCCACATAATGAAATTGAAGGACTTTGTTAGTAATGTAGATACCTCATTTCTGCACTTCCCGCAAACCACCCGGTGATGATTGGGCCGCATGTTTGATACGCGGAACGATTTGTGACAGTTCGTAAGATTATCGTCAAGTGATTGCTCAAATATTAATGTCGACCTCTTAGTTGTCATCTACGTCCCGATACGGTCGTTTTGGCGATAATTAGAGTACATTCGAGTCCGGGCCTAAAACCGTCTCCATTTTCGATAATCATTAAATCCCGAGTCGAATGTTCGGAATGTTCCGGATATTTCTATTCCATATTTCACAAATTTAATCTTTTGGCAAATAATATCCCGTAATATTCATATAAGATATTAAGGAAATCGAATTATTTCCGTCCTACCATAACTCAAACGCGAAATCTTTCTTGAGGAGGAAACCTCACGGAATAGACGCAGCAGTCTTTGCGCCTCTTCCAAGAGACGCAGCGGCTGCTGCGCCTCTTCCCAGGCCCTTTTCT
Organism: Silene latifolia; assembly: GCF_048544455.1. Lineage (NCBI taxonomy): Eukaryota > Viridiplantae > Streptophyta > Magnoliopsida > Caryophyllales > Caryophyllaceae > Silene > Silene latifolia. Next base: position 88,266,855 of record NC_133537.1, on the reverse strand, counting down.
GCACGTTTCTCGTATCTTTTTCATATCTTTCCGAGATTCACTTCCAAAGAGTCTCCGAAACCCTAATTCCTTCACGTGATTAGTATAAATAGGAGCTTTCGCTCCTCATATTTCTCACGCGAGTGTCCGCCCTTCTCTTCTCCCTTTGCATTCTAGACTTTGTTCTTACTTATTGGCGCCTACGTGCTTGAACTTTCGACCACGTAAGCTCGGATCTTCCGGTACCACCTCCCGTTGCATGACCGACCAATTTGACCAACTACACTTAATCAACTTAATTAATTAATCGTTTTCCTCTTACGAGGGCACTTTCTTTGCATTCGCGTCGAGCATCACTAATCGATATCTTAGTTCTTCTCGTTTCGTCAACATGTAAGTCTGAGGGTGTACAATCCTTATTTATTTATTGTATTTTACTTTTCGTATCATCAATTGTAAGATTTACGTCGAAAATACCATTAAAACCGATTTCTAAAACCATTTGTTAAAACCTGTTTTTGCGGATTTTCAGTAGATAACCGTCGAGAAAGGACGCAGCAACTGCTGCGCCTCTTCGAAGGAGCGCAGTTCCTGCTGCGCCTCTTCGTGAGGCTGCCGCAGTTCCTGCTTCCATTCTTCTTCGTTTGTCCTCTGAAGTTCGTATTCAAATCCTTCTTTTGCTTATTCGTTTGTCTATTCTTCATCATGATAACATATTAATAATCACATGTATATTAATTATCATCATTCACATGTTTAATTCATCAAATCCGACTTAAATCCCTTATAATTCATATTTGCGGGTTTTCGTCATAAAATTCAATTCCGGGTTGTAGAGATTCAATTTGTTCATATTGGGTTTCTGGAAGTCGTCTTTGATATAGTCTAATCTGTCTTTTTGTCATGTTCTTCGCATATTCATCATTAATCCATCTTACCTAACTTAGTTAATTGATTTCAATAGAGGACTCATTAATATTTTTCACTTCTATCATTATTTCATCATGTAATTAATTCGTTCAATCCATCTCATTCATGTTTTACTGTTTTCATGACCCATTCATATGTTAAGTAACATATTAATCACTTTCATCCGAATAATATCATCAATCGATCTTTAAATCACCAATTAACATTAACGGCTTGCAAATACGGCTTCACAGCCAGAACTGAGCCAAGGAACAAACGCATCGTCTGCTGCGCCTATTCCAAAGGACGCAGTCCTGCTGCGCCTGTTCCTGGCTGAGTTATGTCCCTGAACTCCGTTTCTGCCTTGACCTAGTTTAATTAGTTTACGTATTAATCAACTATTATCCATAATATCACGCTAATTTCTGTTCGTAATTTACTCTTTTATTTCTTTTTCTCAAATTATCCGTTTTAAAGGTATTTTCGACATAAATCGCCTAATCCATTGTAATTAATGTAATTTCCATTATCGTAATTTTATTATTATTATTGTATTTTGTATCATTTGTATGTTTTCACATGTAAATCAACATTAAATCCTACTTCGACCCAATTGTATGCTAAACTACGTGTCAACCGACTTAGTTAAATCTTCACATGCTAGGATTAAAACTTGGATGTTGCATTGCATGCATATAATCGACGATATATCGAGTATGAATAACTTCCCTAATCATTAGTAGAGGCCGCTATCGAGGCGGGCGGGATTAGGTGTTCGATCAAAAGAGCTTCCTAATACGTACCCTCACCCCTTACTCCAGATATCTGTGAACACTCGTGTTCATTGGCATCCACGAGAGTCATTCTAGACATAGAATGCTAAGGGTAACGATTGCTTAGTGTTCATGTCACTACTTTGTGTCTTGACATGACACGAGGTATTCGAACGGTTCCAATTTCCCATAAAAATTGGTGGCGACTCCTTACAAAATGCAAACGCTTGTTTCGTTCTCACCAAGCGCCCCCGTGGGCGGCCCGCTGTCCACAGTTTTGCGACTCCGCTGGGGATAATACACTTACGTGTAGCCAAGGGTGAAACTTGAACAAGGTTAGGGAATAGTTTGTACAAGACAATTGTCGGTTTTCATAACTCGGTCTTCCTAGACCGTTTAATTCGGCCTTCCTAGGACCAACCCAACCCATTCGACCAATCGTTCCGTCTAAACGGTCCTAATTGTTATTTGGGCCTAAGGATGGATAACGATTGACGTCATCCATACCATGATGCTTACTCTTGTTTGTATCAAGGGCCTTCACTACTTGAGGAAATGGACTAGGAATCGGCCTTACTCTTGTTTGGCATGAGCCTCTCCACAGACTTCGGGTTTGATGGTTCGGTATGGCAACCCACCCTTTAAACCAAAACCCTTCTAAATGCACTCAGCATCCCGTTATAATGCTTGTATAAATGTGTAAACCTTACGTGATCACCATTTCTAAACAAAATCATGACGAATTTTCAAAAAATCAAAACCCTTTTCAAACAAGAATTTCGAAATAGGGCTTCTAATTAGCGCAAAATCCGGTCAAAACTCTGTCCGTTTGTCGTGTCAAAATTCGGGCCACAAGCCCATTTCAAAACCTCACTTCGAGTCCACTCCTACAACTACACTACAGTTGACTAGGACACACATTTTCAAAGACCTTGTCTTTCTTCAAAACTCACTCAACACCAGTGGCACACACCCACTTCATGAGTCAAAATTTTTCCTCTTTTAGCAAGTGTGATAGAATGGTCGATCGTGTTTTGATTCGTCGCCGATCTCTTATCCAGTTTCCAAGATGCCCGGATCAAGTGATGAAACAAACTTCCACCAACTCCAGAATAGTAATGATCGAATCCTAGCCACGCTAGCCCAAATGCAATCTACTCAAGAACAAACCTATGATCGCCTTGAACTCATCGAAGGCCGTATCTATGCTGTAGAGGGAAGATTGCCTCCCCTTGAAAGTGAAGTGCTACGTAACTCCGATGATGAATCTAGGGATGAGAATCCTTTCATGGGGATGACTGCAGCTGAGAAAAGACTCCAATACCTAGAGGAGCAATTGATGTACCTTAAGGGGGATGACATTTATAGGGAGAACAATCGCAAGTATGAAGCCGTCAATTCCAAATTGCCAACTAACTTTAACATGACGGATATCCCTAAGTTCAAGGGACACGAGAACCCTTTGAACCACATCCGTGCCTTCAAGGATTACATGTCTATCAAAGGCATCAAACCCGAGATGTTCTTAAGGATCTTTCCTTCATCTCTTGACACCATCCCGAAGCAATGGTTCTACACTTTAGATCACAAGAAGGTCGCTACTTGGGAGGACGCCGCAATCGAGTTCCCTAAACAATATGCGGATAATGCCGAGATCCAAGTCAACATGCGTACTCTAGAGGTTCTTACCCAAAATGACAAAGAAGGATTCACCGACTTCCTAAGTAGGTGGAGGAAGACTAGCACTCAACTAGTTGAGCGCCCGGATGAGGCTACTCTTGTGGAAAAGTTTGTAGATAATCTCAAACCCATCTATGCCAATCATTTGAGATATCAAAACATCAAGACTTTCAAGGACTTAACCGTATTAGGGACACGAATTGAAGATGACATCCGTAAAGGACTCTTGTCCAAAACGGTAGGTCGAGGATATCAAGGGTCCACAAGTCGTTCATACGGCTCTTCTAGTAAGACCGATGAGGTTAACCTTCTCGAGCCATCCAAGAAAACTACCCCACCAAGGAAATTCACAAACCTTGGGGACACTTACTCCAACGCTCTAAAAAGGCTAATGAAGCAAGGTAAACTCCAACCCATTGGACCTACTCCCGAACCCGAAAGGAAGTCCAAGTTTTGGGATGAAAATTCATACTGTGAATACCATAGGGGCAAAGGGCACGACACAGAAAAATGCTACAAGTTGAAACACGTGCTTCAAGATATGATTGAAGATGGTCGACTCCCAATACCACCAGGAGGTAAACCCAACAACACTCAGAATCCTCTTGGAGTTCTAGTGATTAAAAGTGATGAATCTACCTTAGATTGCTCACACCTCATTTCTTCCACCGAAAATGAAATTCATGCAATTGAGAAAGAAGGGCTCTACTCTACTATCTCCCCTACCATTTCCGACTTCATCACATGGGCAAGGAGTGTAGATAGACAAGTTTGGGAACTAGAAAGCATGGTAACAACCTTACGCAATCCCAACGCAATACCCAAAGAACGTGTACCATTGACCTTCTCTCAAAATGCCACTATGCAAGAAGTAGTCACCGTGGTTGATAAACTAGTCGATCAAATCATACGACTAGAAGGTGATATCATGAGAATGAAGGAACTAGCTGCAGTCAATGGGGTTTGGGCCGATGACGATGAGGACGAATATCTCATTGAAAACTCCCTAGTCAAAGAAATAGTCCAAAATGGTGAAGACCAAGATGTGGATCACCTAACTCGTTCGGGTCGCCCATATCAAAACACTACTCAAAACGGTCCAACCAACGTCATCACACCAAAGGACAACGAAGATGACCCCACTGATCATTTGCTCAAGCAATTACAGAAAACAAAGGCTGATCTTTCAGTCTGGCAACTAGTAGCAAGCTCATTCCCACATCGCCAAGCTTTACTGCAAGCTTTAGCCAAGTTAAATGTAGCACATAACTCCACTCCTGAAGATGTAGTCAACTTGGTCTTCCAAGAATCACCTAAGCTAAGTAATCCTATTACTTTCTCAGACGAAGACTTGCCACCTTTTGGCGCTAGTCACAACCTTGCTCTATACATCACTGTCATTTGTCTAAAGAAGAATGTGCCAATGACCTTGGTAGATGATGGCTCCGCGGTCAACGTCATACCCCTCAAAACGGCATACAAGCTAGGCATGAAAGAGTCGGATTGGACTCCCACCAATCAAGGTGTACGTGCATATGACGGTACACGACGAAAAGTGGTAGGACTTGCTAACCTAACCATATCCACGGGACCAATCGAACGAAAGGTTAACTTCCAAATAGTGGACATCGAAGCTTCATTCAACATACTTATGGGAAGGCCTTGGATTCATGCTTCCAAAGCGGTAATATCCACCCTTCATCAAAAGATCAAGATCCCACTAAATGGCAAAGTAGTGACGATCACTTCGTCACCCATCAAAGCAATAATCGAAAAACAATCGAACAGTCAAGTCCTTGCGGATCCTGTATACGAACTTGGGGGCTTCCAAAGTGTAAGCGTTATAGAAAGTGAGTTGGCACCCTTATACTATAATCCCTACTCCAACTTGGTGGTCAACCACATACTCAAATCCCAGGGATACTTCCCTGGAATGCCTTTGAACCCTATTCGGAAGAATACCTTCGCACCATACAAGGAAGGCAACTCAACAAGGATACCACTTGGACTAGGGTACAAACCCACAAAAGAAGAAGTCCTCAAAATGCTTGCCCAGGTCCAAAACCGCAAGCACGTGGGAATCCAAATGAGGCCATATCTCCCCACTTTAAATGGGTACTTTGTTCAAGAAGGAAGTTCAGAGCTCTTTCACGGATTTCCCGAACCTTGGCATTATCTTGAGAGGAAGTTAGCCGGAATCGAGATCTTTCACGATTGCTACTTCATTCCTCCAGAAACGGTTCCTACCTACAAAACCCGTCAAGCACCTTGCTTAGACGAACAAGCTGTTAGCCTATTGTTTGGAGAAGATCGATTCATTAGGGCCGCGCAGGATGAGATCATTACTATGATACTTCAAGACGATCGCTTCAACCCCACCGCGTTGATCACGAAACCGACGCGAAGCGGCGAGAAAGGATGGAGAAAATCAATCAAATGGACCAACAATCAAGGAAGACTCTTCAAGCTCACCACCGGAGAAGGAGAGATGTTCAAAGGAAAACCAAAGACGATGAGTTCGAGTCGGAGTCGGTCGTAGTCGAGTCTAGAGAAGTCATTAGAGAGTCTATTCCTGTTGTCATCCCCACTCCCTTCGTTTCTCCTAGCTTAGCCACGAGTAGTCACGATAGTTCGGGAAATGCCCCAACCATCGTCCCTTTGCCGCCACGGACCATGGATCAGTTGGCTTCTTTGTTTCAACTTTACTCAAATCTTAATATGAATAAATCAGGTTCTGCTTACTCTTTGTGTTATCTTGAGTGCAATTCTGTTTACGATGATACTGAGGATGACCAAGACCCAGACTCAATCGAACTACCTCCCTACGTAGCCAAAGAAATATTACAGGAAGGGGAAGGGGGACCAGTAATAGAGGACACCGAACCTATCAACGTAGGAACCGAACTAGAACCCAAAGAACTTAGGATATGGACTACCTTGAGCTCTCACCGAAAGGGCCGATTTCATAGACACCGCTAAATGAATTCAAAGACGTTTTAAAGCTTGGTCCTACAAAGACATGCTAGGAATCGACAGGGATATTGCCGAACATAGAATTCCGATTATGCCAGGTTTCAAACCCGTGAAACAAGCTTGACGAATGAGAACAGAATGGGCTCTAAAGATTAAGGAAGAAGTTGACAAGCAATTCAAAGCCGGGTTCATCAAAGTTTCCGAGTATTACGATGGGTAGCTAACATAGTACCCGTACCCAAAAAGGATGGGAGAATCCGTGTTTGTGTTTATTTTAGGGACTTGAACAAAGCGAGTCCGAAAGATGACTTCCTCTACCTCACATTGACATATTGGTAGACAATCATCGACCACGCATTACTATCCTTCATGGATGGATATGCGGGTTATAATCAAATCAAGATGGCCATGGAAGATATGCATAAGACCGCATTCGTCACCCAATGGGGAACCTATTGCTACACAGTAATGCCGTTCGGATTAATCAACGCCGGAGCTACATACCAACGCACCGCAACTACACTCCTACATGACATGATGCACAAAGAAGTTGAGGTATACGTAGATGACATGATTGTCAAATATAAGGAAAGAGAGGGACATATTGCGAACCTTCGCAAGTTCTTCGCAAGGCTACGAAAGTACAACATGAGACTCAATCCTCAGAAATGCACATTTGGGGTAACATCTGGCAAACTCCTGGGATACGTTGTTAGCCAACGGGGTATAGAAATAGATCCTTCCAAAATCAAAGCTCTGATTGAAATGCCACAACCTCAAACGGAAAAAGAAGTCAGAGGATTCCTGGGAAAAGTACAGTACATAAGTCGATTCATATCGAAACTTACGATGATTTGTGAGCCTATCTTCAGGAAACTCAAGAAAACAGACCACACCATGTGGGATGATGATTGTCAAAAGACGTTTGACCGAATCAAAGAAATATTGGCTAAACCACCAGTGCTCATGCCGCCACAACGAGATCAACCTCTTGGTTTATATCTCACAGTAACTGAAACCGCAATGGGTGCTATGCTGGCTCAAACTGTAGGAAGTGAAGAAAGAGCTATTTACTATCTAAGTAAAAAGTTCTTGGAATACGAGTGCAAATACTCACAACTCGAAAAGACATGCCTCGCTCTTGTGTGGGCAACGAAGAAGCTACGTCATTACATGCTTAGCTACTCCGTCAAGATATACTCCAAAATGGATCCAGTCAAATACCTTTTCGAGAAACCCGTCCTCAACGGACGTCTGGCAAGATGGACTCTGATGCTCTCAGAATTTGACCTTAAATATGTGCCACTGAAAGTTATAAAAGGTCGCGCCGTCGCCGAATTCTTCGCAGAAAATCCTATCAACGACGCACAAACCATAGACACTTGGTCATTTCCCGACGAGGATATACTTCAAACAGATGTAGACTCCTGGGATCTATACTTTGATGGAGCATCAAACTTAAGAGGATTCGGAATAGGAGTGTTGCTCATTTCTCCTGAAGGTGAGCATACACCGATTGCTGTCAAACTCGACTTCGAGGTGACAAACAACGCTGCAGAATATGAAGCTTGTCTCATTGGACTACAAGCGGCAGTAAGCTTAGGCATTAAGAACCTCCGAGTACATGGGGATTCATCACTGATCATCAACCAAGTTACAGGATCTTGAAAAATCCGAGTGAAAGCCTTGCACCCTATCAGGCTAGGATAGACCAAGTCGCTCAATTCTTTGATCACGTAACCTACCTACACCTACCTCGGGAGGAAAATCAATTTGCAGACGCTCTTGCGAAACTTGCATCTTTGATAAATATGCCAGATCACATGATGGAAATGCCTTTGTGTATCGAACGACGGTCAGAACCAAACATGTCCACCAAATCACCGATGAAGAGGAAATCGCACAAGAGCCCTGGTTCCAAGCAATCCTGAATTTTAAGCTTAATGGTACCTATCCACCGGATATGGACAAGAGGGGACAACGTGCTATACGCCTATTAGCTTCCTAATATATTCTGATGCAAGGATAATTATACAAAAGAACACCTCTTGGTGTAGTCCTACGTTGCCTTGACCATTCACAGGCACGAAAGGTGATGGAAGAAGTCCACGACGGAGAATGTGGTCCTCACATGAGTGGGCCTATGATGGCAAAGAAAATCACACGTTTGGGATATTATTGGACCACAATGGAATCCGATTGCATCAAATACGTAAGACATTGCCACAATTGTCAAATCTTCGGGAATGTACAACATGTCCCTCCTTCACTGCTCTACACGATGACATCTCCTTGGCTATTTTCTGCATGGGGAATTGACATAATCGGAAAGATAACCCCAGCCGGAACAGGAGGTCACTGTTTCATTCTAGTGGCAATTGACTATTTTACCAAATGGGTAGAAGCAGCTTCCTACACTGGTCTTACGGCCAAAAATGTGCTAAAGTTCATACAAAACAACATCATCTGTCGATATGGTTGCCCACACGAGATCATTAGCGATAATGGGTCACACTTCCAAGCTGAAACCGAGCAATTGCTAGCCAAATACAAGATTAAGCATCACCACTCTTCGCCCTATAGACCACAGACTAACGGCGCGGTAGAGGCGGCAAACAAGAATGTTGTCACGATTCTCAAGAAAATGATTGACAACTACAGAGATTGGCCAAGCAAAATACCCTTTGCCTTATGGGGATACCGTACATCTGTCAGGACGCCCACTGGGGCTACTCCTTTCTATTTGACCTACGGCATGGAAGCCGTACAACCAGTCGAGCTAGAAATACCATCCCTGCGTATTCTACTAGAAAGTCAAATCCCGGAAGCAGACTGGAAGAGGGATAGATATGAAGAACTCATCCTCCTGGATGAACGTAGGCTACGTGCCTTACATAATGTCCAAACATATCAAGCGCGTATCAAACAAGCTTTCAACAAAAGGGTTAGGCCAAGAAACATCAAAGAAGGAGACTTAGTACTCAAATCGGTTAGAGCTCTTTTACCTGTTGACACAAGGGGAAAATTCAAACCTAATTGGGCCGGACCATTTCTAGTCAAATCCATACTCCCAGGGGGTGCGGTTAGAATCACAGACCTAGATGGGAATGAGTTTTCAAACCCCACAAACCTTGACCAACTGAAACGGTACTATGCCTAGAATAGGAACAAAAACGCGCCTCGCGTAAACCCACGTGTCGCTCTTGTGGCACTAAATAAACGGCCCCTGGCCAAGCTGAAATAAGCTAAATGTCACTATGCTCTTGCATTTTGACAAGTTTTTCATCCTCATATCATCAAATAAACTAAATTCGCACCTCCAGAGTAAGCAAAAGCTCATGCTTATTTTCTATGTTCATTACAAGCTCTTGCTTCGAACAATTATTCTTTTACATTTACTCGAACTACGCGCAAGGGTTTGATTTCGCTTTTTTAAGTGAATACGTAGGCAATCCTTCACGGGATTCAACCCATTATATCTAAAATGTAAATAGAAGGACATTTGCATTGCATTTGAAATTCGACATGAATAATAAGTAGAAAATCTCAACGGTTTCATAACCATTTAACCTTTTATTTCATTCGTTTCCTGAATAATAATAGTACGTTACATAATAAAATAGAATAGGCTAGGATTCTAAAAATCCCACCTTTTTATTACAACAACAATAATAATAATCAAATAATAAATAAAGACTCGGGCTATTCCTCCATCTTCCACTTGCCCTTGTCATTCTTGTCATATTTCTTGTCACGACCTCGAGCTGGGCGCTCTTGCACCACTTCAGACCTAATCACCAACGGTCTTTCTCGAGGCCTGACTCTTCCATTCTTGCCAACCACCATTTCTGCGACAGGAGTAGTCTTTCATTTCTTTGAAGGATGAATGACTTGAAACCCGGCTTCTTCTTCTCCCTCTGTCAGATGCTTCTCCTTCTCTTTCTCTCCCTCGCGCACCTTGTAGTCAACAGGCTCGCGTTTCCTCAGTCTCTCGCGCTCTTCCGGAGTTGCAGCCTTTCTCCACCTCAGATAGGAATCCGACACCCACAAAGCATTGGCGGAGAAGTTCAAGAACCACATGTTTCTTTGGGCCCATTTAATAGCCCACTCCCTTCGGCTCTCGGTAGTAAGCGCCATAGCAGTCTGCGGGACGGTGTCAAGCCTCGGGATCGTCTGCTTCAGCCCAACTTGCCTCATCAATCTTTCCGGGAAGATGCATACCATAAACTCCAATCCAGGAATGCGCACGGACCTAGTGGGATCCAAAGAAGACACTCCAAGTGATGACTTGAGGTGCCACCACGGTACGACCCACACGATCAACGGGCCATCATCATTCTTGACTTGTTCTTCCAATAATCGCCAGGACTGAGTGAAGTCCACCATGTACAACCGCGTCCTCATCGCAATCGAACGGGAATGATAGGAAAGTGCATGAACTGGGGGCTCGATCAATCGGAGCCGTTCCATAAGCCAAACCTACCAAAAGCAGGCATTAGACATCAAAAAAAAAAAAAAACGAAAACGAAAAAAAAAAAGTGTGTCTTTACCTGCAAAATGACGGGACTCCCCAAGAACGGCAGATCGCGGTTGGATTTCCTATTATCCAAACCCAAAATAATCTCTCCTAAGCATAAGCAAGCTGGGCTCCTACGCAGCTCCATTTGCTCAATAAGGCCCAAAAGACGGGTATCACCTCTCAAGTCTTCATCAACGTGTCCTTGGAAGACATACACGTGCAACAAACAAAAGCCAAATGCCCTCCTCCTAGCAACATGAGAAACAGTAGGGTCGGCCCTGTTTATGAATCGGTCCACAAAGTCCAACATCCTCACGCCTTTCGGGGTAACTAGACGATCCACCTCAAGTCTGGTCAGTCCAAGCAAGTCTCTGAATTTGCTCTTATACCCTTGTGAAGTGGAAGGCATGGCAGGTAAATGTTTGGGGTCCCACCCACCAATAGCAGCTATTTCTTCAGGAAATGGGCAAATGTCACCTCCTGGGAACGCGAAAACATGATAATTCGGGTCCCAATAGTCAAGGCAAGCATCCAAGAACGGTTTTACAACCTTGATGAGTTTCAAACTCAATAAAGACCCAAGGTTATAAGCACCCATGTCATGTTTCTCCATATTTGAAAATTCATTGGTCCATTCCTTCAAGCGGATCTCCAAAGTATTCATGATGACAAATTTTCTTTTGAAGATTTATTTTGGGAATTTTATGTGAATAGACGAAGAAGAGACGGAAGATTTATGCGAATTAAAGCTCCGTCGACGCTTCTATTTATACTAATTGTTGTTTCAAAAAATCCGCCAGAACGGACCAGCTTGGGAACAGGCGCAGCACCTGCTGCGCCTCTTCAAAGGGACGCAGCTCATGCTGCGCCTCTTCCCCAGTCTCACTTCTGTGATTTCCGCGTTGGATCTTTCCTAATTCTAGAACGCACGATTTCCTATTCCTGCGGGGTTTTATTTTGGTAAATACGAGAAGTTTACCATGTTTCAAGTTTCCTAAAGTCGCGGGCACACATTTCGAGGCGACATCGATACCTTCGCCATTTCATCACACTTAATTCTTTTTTCTTTTTTAGGAAATAGTTTTCTTTTTTTTAGGAAATAATGTCCATTCGTTTCTTTTTGGGAAATAATTTTCATTTGTTTTCATTTCTAACGAATTTCAACATTTCACTTCTACATTTTCTAACTTATAGATTTATCTTTTTTCTTTTTTTTAGGGGGTAACCCTCCCTACTGTCCGGTCATTTTCGGCAAAATTTTTGCATTTTTGGTGTTCTTTTGAGTCTCATTTTGCGCTAATTAAGGCCATATGTATATAAAATGTATGTTTTGCGTGATTCCTATGTAAATTTCGGCAGCATGACGGCGTAAACCGTTGTCTACCAAACCTGTTCAAAAACTAACCTGCAGATACAAGCAACACAACCCAGCAGCAAAGGCACTCAGGCCGTCGTATATACACCAAACAGAGCAAATGTACAAGCAAACTGGGGGCTTGCGCCCCAAACAAAGTCAAAAAATGTTCACAATCAGATGTCTAAATGTACAAGTCTATGAAACTACACAAAACTACTGCTGGGCGCCCTCCAACTCGGCAACTCTCGCCACCAGAGCAGCGATCTCGGCATCCCGAACCTCGAGCTCCCTCAACACGCGAGCTGTCTCCTCCCGGGACTGGGTCAACTCTCGCTCCAGCTCGCGGTCACCCTGTAAACAGCAATAAATTGGCTCATGTCAATCAATTCAAGCAAAATTGAAGACAGAAAAATCAAAAAAATCAAAAAAAAGAAAAATGGGTGTAAGGTTCATACCTGACGACCTCGACCACCGACGAGTGCCTCAATGGCAGTAGCTCGCAGCCGGTTGGCCACCCTCCATAGTGCCACGAACCGGGACGGCGCGACTTGCATTTTCAAAAGAAATTCTCAGAAAAATTGAACAAGCTCAATCAAATGTGTTCTTACACGAAAGTTATACAAGTTAGAGGCTCACCCTCCGAATCAGATGCTGCCAGTCGTCTAGGCCAGCATCCGTCACAGCTACGTCAAAGTCACGCAGCTCGGAAATCGTCGTCCTCCCGGTCGCGTCAGTGTACTCAAGGGACTCAGGGTACTCTGGGGGCTCGATGCCCGCCGCCTCGACCTCCTGCAAAGACAGATAGCTTTCTTTAAACCGAAGATCTTTCATCGTAATTCTCAAAATCAAACCAAGAAAAAGTAAAAGATACTCACCACTACCGGCCAGTACGCCAACCTCCCGTAAAGGAACGCCGAGTAGTCCTCGCCAGGGAGAAGAAGGTCGTCGCCACCGGCACCAGCCAAGTCCGCCTCCCTCTCGGCCTCGAAGGCACCCTAAACATCGTCTGGGAGGATCGACGGGAACCGTCAACGCGTCCCGAGCGCCGCGACGAGCCAACCGCTCGCCCAAGTACCACAGGACCCATCGACGTCCTCAACAAAGAACCGGCTCGGGCTCCTAGGTCGAAGGACCTCAGCGACAAAAGGAGGCGCTCCAGCGTACTCCGCCCAAGGTCTGGGCACCCACTATGACAAGATAAGGCAGAGATCATTCCTATGATCAATTAAAGGCAAAGTATAAGAAGTATAAGTGAATACGAATGGGATACTCACGCTGCTCAGCTGAAGGGCGTTCACGTCCCGCCGGTAGACGTTATGAGAAGAACGCTTGCTCTTCGTCCGGCACATCACCCAATCCCTCACCACAGGATAAGCCCTCTCCAGCGGCTCCGTCCTCTTGGGCGCGAGACTCTGGAAGTAGGAGTACACCCACGCCTGTAAAGCAAAATAATCAATGACGATCTTTCGTGATTTGATAAAGAAAGGAATTTACTTTGGTAATAAGGAAGGTTCATACCTCCAAAGAAGAGCCTGTGTCCGACAAAGACTGGAGAAGTCCCCTTCTCCATCAACTCCGGACGAACCATGGCCCTCATGAAGCGGATGAGGACCGCAAAACCAAAGAAGGACCCGTCCCGCGCCCTAGGGAACTCAGGTCAGAAAGGAAGGGAAGAAGCTTCGTCGACAGCCTCTCGCCCTTGTCTCCGAGGTAAATCGAAGACAGAAACCACCAAAGCCACAGACGAGCCCTCTGCTCAGCTATGCAGGGAAGAGGGGCCGTCTCCCTCCCATCGATCGTCACCAGCGCCGAAGTCTTCCCCGCAAAGTAGTCTCGAACGTAAGAACTGGGTACCAAACCCGGCACTGTAACAGCCTTCGGCGACAAGTTCCAGCCGATCAAACTCCTCGCCTTGGCCGAGTCCGCCCTCATGGCAGTCTCCGCCCACACCATCTCCTCGGTCCCCACACGGCACCGGAAAATCATGCCGTAATCCTCCAAAGTGACTCCCACCTCACCAAAAGGCATGTGAAATGTGGAAGTCATATCCCAGAATCGGTCCAAGAAAGCGCGGACCAGGCTAAGGTTAGCCCGCAACTTCCTCTTCACGATATCCCTCCAGACCTGAACCAGAGGACCGAACGCTCCGCGCTCGATCATGGCCCTCTCCTCCGCCGACAGCCGCTCGTAGTGCTCCATCGCCGTCGTGTACCCCGAGAATGACCTGATGTTCCCGGCCTCCTATTATGATTTGAAACAAAGCTATCTTTAGTTTTGACTGAATTTGAAAGAAATTTGGACAAAAAGAATGAAAGAGGATGAGTAGTGAGTAGTGAATTCCTATTTACCAAGCTCTTCAGCGTCCTGTAGGACAGGTGACCCTCTGCAGCCCACACGAGGTGCCTAATCTCCCAGGTCTCAGCCCACGCAGGAGCTCCCCTCAGCTGACGACCTCCTCGCCCGACGGTGACCCGTCTCGGGGCCTCCTCCTCCTCGACGGCCTCCTCCTCGTGAAACTCAGCAGCCATCACCACAGCGGTGAAGGCCTGCTCTAAAGCCTCCTCAACAGTAGCTGCGTCTATCTCCATGGGAGCTCTCCCAGAAGTAGAAGCCTCATCACCTGCAACGTTAAAGCAAATTTAGGCCGCGTCACATGACGACAAGCCTTGGTTAAGGAGTTTTCGAGCCTTCAAGGCCCTGAAATTGCTCTTTCCTTGCCATACTTGGCCACATTCCCATCAACCCAATCACTCATGTGATAAATTGGGTCAAGTCAAGTCTAATTCAAAGCCTGGTTCCGGGTTCAAGTCGAAAATTCGGCAGCATTCCGCTATAACGGCGATTATGCCCTAGAAAGGTGTCCTGAAAAAGTTGTCGCAAACCAAAATTCCGAGATGGTAGAAAGTTTACCCATCATTCAAGGATCCCAAATATCAAATTTCATCGCAAATGGGCAATCCTAAGGCTATTTTCGAAGCAATTTACGGTTTAGCTGTAAAACCGTCTCAAAATTTCACTCAAAGGCTCGAAACTTGATGAAAATTCGAAACAAATACATGGTTATGTTCCTAACATCACCTACTATCCATTTCTAACATCAATTTGACAAGGCAAATCCATTTGGGGGAAAAGCCCCGAATTTTCGATCAAAAGGTTCGAAAACCCTAAATCTCGCGGCTCAAAATTCAACAAATGTAAATGATTAATGCAAGATTAAGACACATACCTCGATTAGTCATGTTTAAAGCAAACTTTTGAATCAAACCTTGGCGGAAATGGTGAAGATTTGAGAGAGAAATGAGTGATTTGTGTTTCGAATACAAATGACACAATGCCTCTGATTTTCGCGTTTTTACGCAGGAAAGCCAGATTGGGGAAAAGACGCAGCAGGCGCTGCGCCTCTTCCAAGAGACGCGGCTCTTGCTGTGCCTCTTCCTTTTGTTCCCTCCATACGGATTTTCAAAAATTCGTTATAAGTTCGTTATTTGTGGGCCCATCTTTGGTGCGCCTCTTCCCCGATGCTATTTTACTCTTTTGGGTCCGTTCGACGATTTTCTTTCGTTCCGGCCCGCATTTCCAAGCCAACAGCAGACTGTTTATTCCTTCCAAGACTCATTTTGCTTGTTGCAACGGGCATTTACTTATTTACAAAAATTCGACGCACATTCATTATGTCTCAAGCGAGAGTAAGCGGATATACTTTCCCTCTCATGACAAGAAGAATAATCCCAACTACGTCTCTAGCGAGAGTAAGCGGACGTACTGTCTCTCTCAAGACGTGAGAACTAACATCTATCCAAGCAGTTTTCCCTCCAGCAGATCCCAGCCGTGTCCTGCTACTTGCAATATTTTCCCAAAGATTATCCAAACAATTTCCTCTCAGCAGTTCCCAGCCGTGTCCTGCCACTCTCAATGTTTCGTGTTTCTCCGCGGAGTCCGATGAGGGTGTCGTTCTCCAGAAGTTCCCAAACCCAAAGCCTTCTTTCTTAGGTTCGTAAACCCGAAATTAGGACTTTTAACTATAGGATCCCACTCCTTCTAGGTTCATAAGCCTTCAAATTCCCCAAACCGATAGAGTTCCTATACCCAACCTCCGGTTTACCCTTTAAGTTGAACTTACTTTAGGCCTCACTCCCGTCAATGCTTTCCTTTAGGGTCCCATACCCTAGCACAATCCTTATATACCCTTTAGGTCTTACCCTTAGCTCCCATGCTCAACCTTAGCTCCTACGCAACTCCGGAAGCATCTCGAGGAAGAAGTCTCAGGTATGGTCTCTTCTTATGGCTGGCGAGCTTCCTTACGTAGTCTAATGGACTTTAAACGACCCTCCCCGATAGTCGACAGACTCTAAAATGTTCTCGACGACAGGTCCTTGGCTCAGACACCTTGAGCCGCCTCGCGTCGCCATAGTCGTCAGGTTGTAATCTTCGATTGACCTGATGGCTATACTTTGACTTTCGCCTTGTCCAAGCCTCAGTCAAAGTGGGGGCTCAGAGATACCTCATTTCGCACCTCCCGCAAACCACCCGGTGATGATTGGGCCGCATGTTTGATACGCGGAACGATTTGTGACAGTTCGTAAGATTATCGTCAAGTGATTGCTCAAATATTAATGTCGACCTCTTAGTTGTCATCTACATCCCGATACGGTCGTTTTGGCAGTAATTAGAGTACATTCGGAGTCCGAGCCTAAAACCGTCTCCATTTTCTGATAGCTGTTAAATCCCGAGTCAGAATGTTCTGGAATGTTCCGGATATTTCTATTCCATATTTCACAAATTTTATCTTTTGGCAAATAATATCCCGTAATATTCATATAAGATATTAAGGAAATCGAATTATTTCCGTCCTACCATAACTCAAACGCGGAAATCTTTCTTCAGCAGGAGGAAACCTCCTGCGAATAGACACAGCAGGTGCTGCGCCTCTTCCAAGAGACGCAGTGGCTGCTGCGCCTCTTCCCAGGCCCTTTTCTGCACGTTTCTCGTATCTTTTTCATATCTTTCCGAGATTCACTTCCAAAGAGTCTCCGAAACCCTAATTCCTTCACGTGATTAGTATAAATAGGAGCTTTCGCTCCTCATATTTCTCACGCGAGTGTCCGCCCTTCTCTTCTCCCTTTGCATTCTAGACTTTGTTCTTACTTATTGGTGCCTACGTGCTTGAACTTTCGACCACGTAAGCTTGGATCTTTCCGGGTACCAGCCTCCCCGTTGCATGACCGACCAATTTGACCAACTACACTTAATCAACTTAATTAATTAATCGTTTTCCTCTTACGAGGGCACTTTCTTTGCATTCGCGTCGAGCATCACTAATCGATATCTTAGTTCTTCTCGTTTCGTCAACATGTAAGTCTGAGGGTGTACAATCCTTATTTATTTATTGTATTTTACTTTTCGTATCTTCAATTGTAAGATTTACGTCGAAAATACCATTAAAACCGATTTCTAAAACCATTTGTTAAAACCTGTTTTTGCGGATTTTCAGTAGATAACCGTCGAGAAAGGACGCAACAACTGCTGCGCCTCTTCGAAGGAGCGCAGTTCCTGCTGCGCCTCTTCGTGAGGCTGCCGCAGTTCCTGCTTCCTTTCTTCTTCGTTTGTCCTCTGAAGTTCGTATTCAAATCCTTCTTTTGCTTATTCGTTTGTCTATTCTTCATCATGATAACATATTAATAATCACATGTATATTAATTATCATCATTCACATGTTTAATTCATCAAATCCGACTTAAATCCCTTATAATTCATATTTGCGGGTTTTCGTCATAAAATTTAATTCCGGGTTGTAGAGATTAAATTTGTTCATATTGGGTTTCTGGAAGTCGTCTTTGATATAGTCTAATCTGTCTTTTTGTCATGTTCATCGCATATTCGTCATTAATCCATCTTACCTAACTTAGTTAATTGATTTCAATAGAGGACTCATTAATATTTTTCACTTCCATCATTATTTCATCATGTAATTAATTCGTTCAATCCGTCTCATTCATGTTTTACTGTTTTCATGACCCATTCATATGTTAAGTAACATATTAATCACTTTCATCCGAATAATATCATCAATCGATCATTAAATCACCAATTAACATTAACGGCTTGCAAATACGGCTTCACAGCCAGAACTGAGCCAAGGAACAGACGCAGCGTCTGCTGCGCCTATTCCAAAGGACGCAGTCCTGCTGCGCCTGTTCCTGGCTGAGTTCTGTCCCTGAACTCTGTTTCTGCCTTGACCTAGTTTAATTAGTTTACGTATTAATCAACTATTATCCGTAATATCACGCTAATTTATGTTCGTAATATACTCTTTTATTTCTTTTTCTCAAATTATCCGTTTTAAAGGTATTTTCGACATAAATCGCCTAATCCGTTGTAATTAATGTAATTTCCATTATCGTAATTTTATTATTATTGTATTTTGTATCATTTGTATGTTTTCACATGTAAATCAACATTAAATCCTACTTCGACCCAATTGTATGCTAAACTACGTGTCAACCGACTTAGTTAAATCTTCACATGCTAGGATTAAAACTTGGATGTTGCATTGCATGCATATAATCGACGATATATCGAGTACGAATAACTTCCCTAATCATTAGTAGAGGCCGCTATCGAGGCGGGCGGGATTAGGTGTTCGATCAAAAGAGCTTCCTAATACGTGCCCTCACCCCTTACTCCAGATATCTGTGAACACCCGTGTTCATTGGCATCCACGAGAGTCATTCTAGACATAGAATGCTAAGGGTAGCGATTGCTTAGTGTTCATGTCACTACTTTGTGTCTTGACATGACACGAGGTATTCGAACGGTTCCAATTTCCCATAAAAATTGGTGGCGACTCCTTACAAAATGCAAACGCTTGTTTCGTTCTCACCAAGCGCCCCCGTGGGCGGCCCGCTGTCCACAAGTAATTATATTGACTATATCATTTAGTTAGATTAAAGTATGGTTATAGCTAGATATATCAGTTAGTCTAGCTGCTACTTAATATATACATGATTTTATGATTGTAGATTCCGGACTCGTAGAGGAATATTAACAATTGTTGCTTGGGTTATGTGCGCAGATTTGCTTAAAAGCTAGGGATTATCCTACTCAACTATTTAATTTTGCAATTGTAATTTTTTATGAATATATATTGTTCTTGGAATATTGTGATTGCGATTATATGGAGTTGAGATTATGATGTTGGAGTTGTTATGAGTATGACGAGAATTTGGATGTTGTTGAGTCGCTGATGGTGATTTTATTTGAGGGACCAAACTGCTTGTCCTTGTTTGTTAATGGATTATAGGGACCGATATACCGCTAGTCCTTGTGAGTTATTTGTTGAAGGGACCGATATACCGCTAGTCCTTGGTTATTATTTGAAAGGACCGGTCTGAGCAACCGCTAGTCCTTGTGGCGTCAGTTGATCATTGGCCGCCCCTCAGAGTCTCTTCTCTAGTAGGCTCACTACTAGGGAGATGTGCACATTCGGAGCTGAGGTAACTTTAAGACGGAGTTTGGAGGAGTGGAGGTGAATGGAGTATATGTTGGAGACAGGCGAATGTTATGGGTGTTACTATAACCTGTGATTATATTAACTGAGCTGGATTTATTATTATTGTGCTAACACTGTTGTCTTTATTTATGTTGTTTGTTTAGTCTCTACTTAACCTTTTGGTTGACGTGTGTGTTTCTGTGTCAAAATAAAATTGTCACCTGCTTTAATTGATGGTGGCCTGTGTCGATCCATTTAATATTTCCGGTTAAATGGGGAGAAGATTAAAATAGCAGGTACCTTTTTGGCTGGGCTTTTTGGGACGTGAGAGCTGGAGGACTATGGAGTCTAGTTCACCTAGTTGTCAAGATAATAATTATATTTATTTAGTTTAATTAGTTTTCGCTGCTAAGTTTCTAACAAATTATTCATTCAGTAATTCATTTGGAGTTGTAATTTATATTAATTCAGTTATTCATTAAAGTTCTATAAAACCGTTAATTTGTTATATTTTAATAAAGTACTTTGGTTTGTTATGTTTGTTATTCACTGTCTCATAAAACCGAGATGGTAACAGGCCTATTTATTTGGGAATTTCTTGCTAAAGGATCCTAAATAAATGGAGGTGTTACAAAGGCCCATCAATAGAAAAGCCCACGCGTGAAAACTCAGCGGTTCCCGCAGCACTCGGTCGAGGGTTCGGTTCACTCGGTTGAGTGACGGCTCCACTCGGTCGAGTGAACCTCCACTCAATCGAGTGACCTATGATCAGGAGCTTTAACAAATTTGCAGACTCACTCGGTCCCTCTCTCGGCCGAGTGAGGTTTACTCGGTCGAGTACTCGGCCACTCGACAGAGTACTAGCTCTAGAATTTATGAGGTATTACAAGTTCAGTCCAATAGTATATAACTGATACTACCGTCATCTATTCAAACTAGCCAACAATTAACATGCACAGTTTAACTGACTGTACTTTTCATGCGTGAACAACATTACGACTCATCTCATTGGATAGTATAACTGACTATCCTACTTATCACACGAACAAGAGTAACCTATCAAGGCATATACAAACATATTGTTATACTATAACTGAATACAACATAACATACGAAACAAGTATTAACAATCAATGTTATAGTAACCTTAGTCATAACATAAACTCTGGATGCGAGGTTATAGTAACCTCGATTATAACTTCAATAACTTAAAAGTTATACTTACCTCAACTATAACCTTGACACGCGACTCAAGGTTATACTAGTTCCAACCATAACCATGTGCCATAATCTCAGGATACGTTAGTTCTAGCCATAACCTTAACTAGCGTTCCAAAGTTATAGTAGATTCAGCTAAAACCTTGATTCATATTTCCACGGTTATACCTGTTTCAGTCATAACTAGAGTTACGACCCAAAGTTCTACTAAGTTCAGTTATAACACTCGAATCATCATCAAGGTTGTACTAGCTTTAGCTATAACTTTGAATCCCACTCTAGGCGGCCTTTCATGCCGCCACTAAGGTTTCATTCGTAAACCCTAATTGCGCTAATGACACACAAAATAAACATATAAACAACATATGATATATAATTAAAACACTAAAACATATACAAACACGCGAAAACATAATTAATCATGATAATAAACAATCAAACATGTACCAATCACAAAAATCAACCATTAAATAATATTAATTACATCAATTGGCATAAACACAATTAAAAAAGAAACACCTAGTTACCTTTTTAAGAAAATAATCCTTAAGATCCTCGTCGACGATGTAGACGTCTTCTCTAGGTGGGGTCTCGATGCCTTCACGAGTCACGACACGTGCCATAGGGAAAACAATCCCAACTAAAAGGCTAACGTTAAAGTAAAACTATAAACACTATAAAAAATACGTGAAAAACATGGTACTTACGAAGAAGATAGATAGATCCAAAGAGTAGGATCGATCTAGGCTCAAAGAACGATGAAAAACGAAGAAGAAAGGAGGCACGAATCCTCT
The DNA here is from genome assembly GCF_048544455.1 of Silene latifolia. Taxonomy (NCBI): domain Eukaryota; kingdom Viridiplantae; phylum Streptophyta; class Magnoliopsida; order Caryophyllales; family Caryophyllaceae; genus Silene; species Silene latifolia. The sequence continues at coordinate 88,245,164 of NC_133537.1, read as the reverse complement.
AGGGCACAAGAGGCCGCGCGACACAAGGGGGAGAAAAGAGAGGAAGATTTAGGTTTAGGGTTTTGTGAGAAATAAGAGAAAGGAAATAAAGGGTTTGGTTTCCCTTCTTATTTATAGAAGAACTCATGGGTTTATTTCAAGTTTAGACCCAAAACTCAATCCATCCACTCTATACACATGTGAGACCCAAGAAAAGAGTGGGTCTTCACCCGTTTTGAACCCAACGAGCCAAAAAGAAAAGTGATATTTTCCTGTAAAATATAATATGAAATATGGGAAAATGAATTAAAGAAATATAGCATAACACACCTTGCGACTCAGAGCATCGACAACCACGTTTACCTTACCCTCATGAGACTGCAGCTCAATCTTATAGTCATTAAGCAACTCCAACCAACGTCTCAGCCTCATGTTAAGATCCCTATGAGTGAAGATATATTTCAAGCTTTTATGATTCATATAAATGTTGCAACAGACTCCTTACAAATAGTGTCGCCACAACTTAAGTTCAAACACCACTGCTGCTAACTCAAGATCGTGAGTCGAATAGTTCATCTCATCAACTTTCAACTGACGGGAAGTATAAGCCAAAACCTTACCCTTCTTCATCAAGACACAACCTACCCAGACTTTGACACATCGTAGTAAACATCGAACTTAACCGCCTAGTCGGGTAGAGTCAACACAGGAGCGGTAGTCAACCTTTTCTTTAATTTCTGGAAAGCAGCTTCACAAGCCTCAGTCCAAATGAACTTGGATTCCTTCTTCATAAACTGAGTCATTGGCCTCGCGATCTTAGAGAAATCATGCACGAAACGACGGTAGTACCCAGCTAGACCAAGGAAACTCCGAACCTCGTTCAAGTTCTTCGGACTCTCCCAAACGACCACAGCTCAAATCTTCTAACTCCGTCACCAGATATCACATAACCCAAGAATGACACTTCCTGCAGGAAAAAATCGCACTTCGAGAACTTAGCTTACCACTTATGCTTACGCAGAGTCTCCAAAATAACACGAAGATGAGTCTCGTGCTCAGCCTCATCTCTCGAGTAAATCAGTTTTTCGTCTATGAACACCACGACACACTTATCTAAATACTCGCTGAAAGTGCGGTTCCTCTGATCTATGAAAACTGCAGGTGTATTTGTCAACCCAAACGGCATCACCACGAACTCATATTGACCGTACCTCGAACGAAATGCAGTCTTAGGAATATCCTCTTTCCTAACAGGAATCTGATGGTAGCTAGACCGCAGATCGATCTTAGTGAACACACTAGCACCACGGAGCTGATCAAACAAGTCCTCGATCCTTGGCAAAGGATACTTATTCTTGATAGTAACCTTGTTCAGCTCACGGTAGTCGATGCACAACCGCATACTACCATCCTTCTTCTGGACGAACAAAACTGGAGCACCCCAGGACGAAGCACTTGGTCCGATAAAACCCTTATCGATCATCTCCTCAAGTTTCTTCTTAAGTTCCTGTAACTCAGCTGATGCCATACGATAAGGAGCTTTCGAAATGGGAACAGTTCCAGGCAACAACTCAATCGACAACTATATATCTCGCTCAGGAGGAATACCAGGTAGATCGTCAGGAAAGACATCATCGAACTCCTTAACCACAGGGATATCTTTCAACTTCTACTCTGCTGAAACATCTCAAACACTGCACAGATAGATTTAATGATCCTTTCTACCCATGCTAACCATCTTCATAGCAGAAACCCACTTGACTATAGGTGTAACTCTAACACCCTGATAAGAAACCCTCGAACCTGTAGGACTCTTAAGCACCATCTTATGATCACGGCACTGAAACCTAGCATCATATCGAGCTAACCAATCCATGCCCAAAATCACATCAAACTCCTCTACTTTGAATTGGACAAGATCGACATGAAGGATCACCCCTGCAATACTGACAGGTACGTCCTTGAACAAAATGGAGCAAAAAATAATCTCACTCGTAGGAAGGGATATAGAGGTATCAACAGATGAAGAAGAAGTGAGTCCAGCATGAACGGAAAAGAATTTGAATACGAAACACAACGATGCACCCGTATCAAAAACATAAAAAGCAGATAAAGAGTGAACCATAAAAGTACCCGTAACCACATCTGGATTAGCATCTGCCTCAGCACGACTGATAATGAACACTCGAGTAGTCTTCGGAGCATCAGCCTTAGGAGCATCAACCTTTGGCTTCTGGAAACAATCAACAGCCTTGTGTCCTGGAGCTTTGCACGTGAAACATGTGATCGGAGTACCAGAAGCACAACTCGTACGCGGATGGTAAGCTTTCTTGCATCTGAAGAAAACCATATCGTTCTTGGCTTGACCCTAATCACGCGGAGCATACGAACTTCTTCTGGGGAGCACTAGGCACAGCATAAGGCCTCTTCGCAAACTTACTCTTTGCACCCTCCTCAGCCTCGGTAGCAAGGACAGATTCATAAATGCTAAGAGCATGATCATAAGCCTGCTGGAAAGATGTCGAAGGAATACCAGACAAAACACTCCGGACCTTGGGAGCTAGATCCTTCTCATAACAACGAGTCCTTGAAACCTCTTCCATAGCAATAGAGTTAACGAATCGTGACACCTTCACGAACTTATTAGTGTACTCCTTTACAGTCATGAAACCTTACTGTAAATGAAGGAACTTCTGCTCCTTCTGCCAACGCATCTCTTTAGGATAAAACCTCTTCTTCAGAGCCTCGGAGAAAACAGCCCAACCATACCCTGGCTGAACCTCCAGACCAGCTCTAGCAAGAGCCCACCAGTTGTCGGCCTCATCTTTAAGATAATAGGTGGCAATGTCCACCTTCTGATCCTCAGGGCACCCAGTGGCAAGGAATAGCTTCTCGATCTCTCGAATCCACTCCTCCAAAGCAGTAGGATCATTCGCACCATCATAAGTAGAAGGACGGTGGCGAGCAAAGCGATCGAACACAGTCTGATGCAGATGGTTGTTGTTGTTATTGTTATTCTTGAGGTGATTTGTGAAACCCTCGGCCATGTTTGCCAAAGCGGCCTCAAGTCTCCTGATGCGATTAGCATCAGTCTCACCATTCGCGTTGCGCACCATCCGCAAGAACGAAATCTCGTTATAAGTGGTAAAACCTAGGTACCACTTTAAACAACTACTCATACACTCTCACTCATTAACTAGGTCATTTATTTTAGTCATCAACTAAGAGAGAGTTGGGAGTGTGTTCGCTCTGATACCAACTGAAACAACTCGGATTATAGAACAAAAGGAAAAACGTAATATAAAGTATATATCAGAGAATAATACTGATAAAAGAGTCAAGGTGGCGGAAACACCTAGCCCAAATCCGAATCGATACTAAAACTGAAAACCAAACTAACACATTATTCAAAGGTTCTCAAAACATAAAGCAAAGCCCTAATTAATTATTCATCTCCCCGCACAGTACTTCCCCAGCAACATATCATCAAAGTAACAAATCATCTGAACAACCTGAGAATGGGGGTCGACAATCAGTCGCTAGTAACTAGATGCTCTCCTACTCATGTTTACAACAACTCAAATATAACTAACAATCATTAACAATGGAAATGTAAAACCAGTAAAAATGCGAGACCATCTATACTCATGAAAATATAGCTTACCATGACTTTATCAATTTTAGACGGACGCAATCATGCAAACCTAGAACACATGCAACAATTAGACCATGTACACTTACAACCAAAGTAGCACACGACCCATAACAACTTAAGGCACAATGTTAGCATTAAAGCATAGCGAACATGATGACACACGATGCACAACAACAGAAGGCACAAAGCTAGCAACAAAGCATAACGAAGAGAGCGAACCCCCATTAAGGTGTATAACCACTGCCTCTAACTTGCCAGAGCGTATAACCACTGCCTCTATCGGTGCGGAGCGTGTAGCCACTGCCTCCACGGTATTATGTATAGCATATAACCACTGCCTATATATCTAAGACCTAGCCAGACTCTCGGTGCAATAACTATACATTGAACGATACTCGGGGAATAGAGCGTATAACCACTGCCACTGCTACCCCCCCGAACATAAACCAAAAGTAAATCCCGCATCAATGGGTGGCGTTAGTTCATTCCGATAGTATATAACTGATACTACCGTCATCTATTCAAACTAGCCAACAATTCAAATGCACAATATAATTTACTGTACTTTCCATGCGTTAACAACATCACGGCTCATCTCATTTGATATTATAACTGACTATCCTACTTATCACATGAACAAGACTAACCAATCAAGGCATATAGAAACATAGTGTTATACTATAACTGAATACAACACAACATACGAAACAAGTATTAACAATCAATATTATAGTAACCTTAGTCATAGCATAAACTCTGGATGCGAGGTTATAGTAACGTCGACTACAACTTCAACATATATAACTTGAAGTTATATTTACCTCAACCATAACCTTGACACGCAACTCAAGGTTGTACTAGTTCCAACCATAACCTTGAGCCATAATCTCAGGATACGTTAGTTCTAGCCATAACCTTAACTCGCGTTCCAAAGTTATCGTAGATTTAGCTATAACCTTGATTCATATTTCCACGGTTATACCTGTTTCAGTCATAACTACAGTAACGACTCAAAGTTGTACTAACTTCAGTTATGACACTCGATCATCATCAAGGTTGTACTAGCTTTAGCTATAACTTTGAATTCCACTCTTGGCCGCCTATCATGCCGCCACTAGGGTTTCATTCGTAAACCCTAATTGCGTTCATGACACCCAAAATAAACATATAAACAACATACGATATATAATTAAAACATTAAAACATTAAAACATATACAAACATGCGAAAACATAATTAATCATGATAATAAACAATTAAACATGTACCAATCACACAAATCAACCATTAAATCATATTAATTACATCAATTGGCATAAACATAATTAAAGAAGAAACACCTAGTTACGTTTTTAAGCAAATAATCCTAAAGATCCTCGTCGACGACGTAGACGTCTTCTCCAGGTGCGGTCTCTACGCCTTCACGAGTTACCACACGTGCCATAGGGAAAACGATCCCAATTAAAACGCTAATGATAAAGTAAAACTAAAAAAACTATAAAAACTACGCGAAAAACATGAAACTTACGAAAAAGATACATAGAACCAAGGAGTAGGATCGATCTAGGCTCTAAGAACGATGAAAAATGAAGAAGACAGGAGGCACAAATCCTCTAGGGCACAGAAGGCCGCGCGATACAAGGGGAGAAAAGAGGGGAAGATTTAGGTTTAGGGTTTTGTGAGAAATAAGAAAAAGGAAAGCAAGGGTTTTGTTTCCCTTCTTATTGAAGAACTCATGGGTTTATTTCAAGCTTAGACCCAAAACTCAACCCGTCCACTCTAAACACATGTAAGGCCCAAGAAAAGAGCGGGTCTTCACCTGTTTCGAACCCAACGAGCCAAAAAGACAAGAGACGAATATTTTCCCGTAAAATAAAATATGAAATATGGGAAAATGAATTAAAGAAATATATTACGGAAATTAGGGGTGTTACACATAAAGTCATGTCTGCAATATGGGGTGTGTCTGATTCCGATGAGGATGAAAGCCTTGAGGAAGAATTAGATGCCAAATTTTGCATGACCACTCGTCTTGCTCTTGATGGTCCCAAGTATTCAAAGAACGGTTCCACACAATGTCTTATGGCTCACTACAACGACTCCGATGATGACTCCAACCCTGAGGTAATTAATATTAAGAATAAGGTGAGTACTCTTTCCAAAGAAAAGCTTTCCTTAATGTTTGATGATGTGCTTGAGAAATGTCTAGCTAGAAATGAGAAACTCGACGCTATATAAACTCAAATTGAGAAGATAGCCGAAGAGAATGTTGGTGTTAAAGAATATTTAGATGAGATAAAAGAAATTAACATCATCCCCTCCCTTAAAAACGAAGATAAGAAATTGAGGAAAGAAAACCTTGCTCTCACTAATATTGCTAGGTCGTCCAAAGCCATAGTAACCTCCACTGTTGCTTGTGATGTTGAAAAAGAAAATGAGTCTTTGATTATTCATGTTAGTGCTTTAACTAAAGAACGAGACTCCCTGCTAGCTGACCTCACCTCGTGTCAATGGGATAATAAACAACTTGAACAGATTGCTTTGTTGCTAAGTGGCGAAGCAAGTCATGCTAAACACGCTTTTGACAAAGTAGGACAATTAAATCTTGACCATCTTGCTAAAATTGAAACATTGACCAAACAACTACATGATGCTAAATAATTTTACAAGAAATGGGAAGGAAGCCAAACTGTCTTAGACTCTCTCACAAGTCAGTTTCAAAAATCTGAAACGAAGGCTGGATTTGGTTTCAAAGCAACAGTGGAACACACTGTGGCTTTCGAAACCAGGAACCATGCAAAACTGACTTTCGAAGAAGAAAATATGTTGGTCTTCCTGAGTTTACTATTTACAATTTTTGTGGTCATACTGGTCATTAATTTAATGGTTGTCCTAAAAGATTGAATGACTTAAACTAGAACATCAAGGTCGCTAAAAAGATGTGGATCCGTAAAGATTTGATAAATGATATAATTCACAACAAGGGGCCCAAACTCGTTTCGGTTCCTAAACTAACCTCTTGATTTCTTATAGGCAGTGAAAGGCCGCAACAATTGGTACTTGGATAGTGGATGTTCTCGTCACATGACGGGAAGTGAAAACCAATTTCTCTCACTAGAAGCCTCCAATGGTGGCAGCGTGATGTTTGGTGACAATAAAAAAGGTAAAATTATTGCAATCGGGAAGGTTGGTAAGTCATCGCCACAATATGTCGTCAAATTGTTGCTTGTCAAATGTTTGAAGCATAATCTCCTCAGCATATCTCAATTTTCTGATAATGGTAATATTGTTGAATTGTGTGCTAGTGAATGTCGTGTCCTAAATGGTAATACAAGGGAAATTATTTTAGAAGAATAACATGTTAAAGATGTTTACATGACAAATCTTTGTGCATTGTCTAGTTGTACCATGTCTTGTATGAGTGCTTTAAAGAAAAACGACCCATGGCTTTGGCATAAAAGATTAGGTCACGTAAACTCTATAACATTGAACACCCTTAAGCGACTTAACTTAGTCGATGCCGATCCTAACATGAAATTTGACTTTAATGGTTTATGTGATGATTGTGCTAGAGGAAAACAAGTAAGAAGCTCCTTTAAATCCAAAAAATTCATTAGCACATCGAAACCTCTTGAGTTACTTCATATTGATTTATGTGGTCCAATGCGTCTTAGAAGTAAAGGAGGTAGTCGTTTCTTATGTGTGATTGTTGACGATTTTTCACGATTTGTTTGGCTTCTCTACTGGAGTTCTAAAGATAAGGTATTTGATGAATTTTTAATTTGGTTGAAAAATGTCCAAAATAAATTTGATAAAAAGCTCATATCTTTGAGATCCGACCATAGAACCAAATTTGAAAATTCTTCATTTATTTTCTATTGTGATGAGCACGGTATTAGCCATAACTTTTCCATGCGTGTTACACCTCAACAAAACGGGTTTGTAGAGCGTATGATCGTACACTTGAAAACATGGATAGGACTATGCTCATTAGTAGTAGGTTGCCAAAGAATTTTTGGGCCGAAGCCATCAACACATCATGTTACATTTATAACCGTGTTATGATCCGTAAAATGCTTAACAAACCCCCCTACGAGTTGCTTAGAGGAAGAAAGCCTAATTTATTCTACTTAAAATGCTTTGGAAGCAAATGTTTTGTTCACAACAATGACAAGGATAATTTGGGTAAATTTGATGCTCGTAGTGATGAGGCCGCATTTGTCGGTTATTCGGATTGTAGCAAGGCTTATAAAG